>NC_063156.1:10809318-11411590 GCF_020921035.1 Rhodamnia argentea
GTCCAAAAAGAAGCTCTTTTATCCATTCGGGTCTTGACAATTTGCTGTCCCTAATAGGTTTTTTCGTATGCATGCACATGTCTACCGTAATAATGCACAACTAGGCTCTAAGTCAAGATCAAACTCATCTAAGTACTGTTCAACTAGTGCTACCTGCCCATCAGACACACTATTTGGCCCCCCTTAGTACCTATGACATCACACATACAAGAACATTAATATAGTTATATGAAAAAATGAAAAAAGAAAAATCGAATAACAAGGTCGTACAATTAAAGCAAGACAAATATATAATACAGTCATAACATTGTTAACAAATTTTTACATGGAGAAAAACATGCAATTGCACAATGATGCCTCCAAAAGTCCACAACAACTCAAATTTGCTGCTGAAAGAGGGAGAGAGAGAGAGCTCTTAGACAAAGTGGGTCCATTTCTTTTCTCAGCTCAAAAGCTCCACCAATTTAGCTAAAGAGTTCTAGTGATGCTACATGAGGAGGATTCTAATTTTTGAGGAGTCTTTTGGAAAATATTGACAAAAAAATGTTGTAGAGTAAACACATATCAATCATGATAATTCAGTTCGGGTGTCTGTTCATTTTGTAGTAGTTTTTCCGCATTTACCATATGATAAGTTTATAGAAGATGCTCATGATCTATGGCTAGAATTTTTGTGCTAATACCTTAAAATCAGTCTGGTTACAACAAACCATAGCTTAACACACAAATTATTTCGAGGGAACAATAATCCCTACAACTTTCTGCAAAGTAGATTAGCAATGCAATCAGCGAGGAGAAAATCAAGAACAGAGCAAAGAATATGTCGATGTCTCTCATCTAAATGAGGGAAAAGACCAACATAGCTTACCACCCATCAATCCCTAACAAATCTAACTTTAGAAGCAACTATTCAAGTCGATCTAGGTGAGGGCGGCCCTCGTGGATCCGGGCGAGAGGCCTCCCTCACCGATCTAGGCGATTGCCGCCCTCGTCAATCCGGGTGAGGGCGAAGAACCAAGCCTCGCTCGATTAGCGAGGGCAACCCTCACCTAAATCGGGGAGGGTAACCCTCGCTCTAGGCCAACGAAGGGAGTGGGTTGGAGGACGAGGACGGCATATAGTATAATCAAAAATAGAAACTCACCAAACGGACAGCGGAGTTGTGCGGTTAGGACATCGGACAAGGGGCTACCGGGAGAGCGAGAGGAGAGCTCTCTTGGTCTCTTTCGATCGAGCTTGGTGAGAGTGAGACCTTTGTGACTTGTTTCTTTTTTGTTGTTCTTGGAACAAAGAAACAACTTATATTTTTGTTTCTTGTTTCTATTTCAAATATGTTCTCGAGAATAGAAATAGCAACTAACATTGCCAAATAGATTTTTGTTCATTTTTTGTTCTCGGGAACAAAAAAAACAAAAATTAGAGAATCTTCAGTGTTACCAAACAGGTCCTTAGTGTTTAAAGGAGGCATCATCTAACTCTCAAAGTTTGCATAATAGAGTCTTTCATCATTGATCATTATTTAATATCAATTGCGCGAGAGTGAGCGAAGAGAGAAGGAAAGAGGGGTCCACGTGGTGACCTAATCTTGGCCAAAAATCGGCAAAGGTCGGTCGACGACCATTGTGGGCCGCATATGTGGGACCCCACAACTGTAAGCAAGCGATGCGTTCTATGTATTGGGACTACTCCCTACTCTCTTTCCCCTTCTTCTAACTAGTGTTTGAGCACCGTGTGGATTGCTACCCCCTCCCCCCCCAAGGGCGGGCATGGATTATTGAACCTTCAATGGGGGAGGCTGGGTTATCACGCTTAGGTCGGACACTCTATATATATATATATATATATATATAACTTTCATTTCTTTTTAGGGCCTTTTTGGTAACACTTCAGATTTTTTTATTCTTGTTTTTTTTATCCTAAGAAAAAAAAGAACAAAAATCTGTTTGGTAACGTCAATTAATATTTATGTTTCCAAGAACAACAATTATTCCAAAGAACAAATGTGGAACAGAAACAAGAAACAAAAAAAGAAGTTTTCTTTGTTTCGGAGCCAAAAAAAAAAAGGAAACATGTCACAAAGGTCTCACTCTCACCATGCTCGATTGAAAGAGACCGAGAGAGCTCTCCTCTCGTTCGCCTAGTGGACCCTTGTCCGACGCCCTAGTCACATGACTTCGCCGTCCGACTTCCTCGTCGCACAACTTCGCTGTCTCACTTCCTTGCCGCACGACTCCGTCGTTCGTCCAGTGAGCTTCTATTCTCGATTCCGCCATTTACTGCCCTCGTCGTCCAACCCACTCCCCTTGTTGGCCTCGAGCGAGGACGAAGAACCAAGCTCGCTTGACGTCGACGAGGGTACCCCTTGCCCAAATTAGCTAGGGCAACCCTTGCTCGAGGTCGACGATGGCTGCCATCACCCAGCAAATCAGTGAGGGTGGTCGTCGCCTAGATCGACTTGAATAGTTACTTCTGAATTTGTGAGGATTGATGGTTGGTAAGCTACGTTGATCTTTTCCCTTATTTAGAGACGTTGACATATTCTTTGTTTTGTTCTTGGTGTTTTCTCCTCACTGATTGCATTGTTAATCTATTTTGCAAAAAGTTATACAGATTAGTGTTTTCTCGAAACTATTTGTGTATTAAGCTATAATTTGTTGTAACTTGACTAATTTTAAGGTATTAAAACAAAAATTCTGGCCATAGATCATGAGCATCTTCTATAAGCTTGTCATATGGTAACTGTGGAAAAACTCCTGCAAAAAGAATAGACACTTTTATTCTATCACATTTGTTTGTCAATCTTTTCCAAAAGACTCCTTGAAGATATGAACATTTCTCATGTAACATCACTAAAACTCTTGAGCTAAATTGGTGGAGCTTTGAGCTGAGAAGAGAAATGGACCTACCTTGTCTGAGGGGTCTCTCTCTCAAAATAGTAAATGAGCTTTTGTGGATTTTTAGGGGTGTCACCGTGTGATTGTGTGTTTTTTCCAAGCAGAAGTTTGTTAACAATGTTATGACCATGATAAATATTTTGCTTGCTTTAACTGTATGATCTTGTTATTAGGGTTTTTTTTTTTCCCAAATAACTATATTGATGTTCTTATATTTGTGTAATGGCATAGGTACAATGGAAGGGGAACCAAATAATGTGTCTAATAGGCAAGTAGTACCAATTGAACAGTATTGGGATGAGTTTCATCTTGACATAATTATAGCATAGTTGTGTTGTATTATGGTGGATATGTGCGTGCATACTAAAGAATCTATTAGGGACAATAAATTGTTAGGACCCGAATAGGTAATGGAGTTTTTTTTTTTTTTGGACATTCATATAGAATATATAAAGCCTTCAGGATGGAGAGACACATTTTTTTAAATCTATGCGAGTTAATGAGGGCAAGAGGTTGGTTGAAAGATAGTCGGTATGTTAGGGTAGATGAACAAGTTGGGATCTTCCTATCTTTGGTTAGTCACAAGAACTCCAACAGAGATTTATGTGAGAGATTCCAACATTCGGGAGAAAAATTTGCAAGTATTTCACTATACTATTGAAAGCAATTCTCAAATTGTCAAAAGATGTTGTCAAATCATTTTCCTTTGATATTGTCCAAAGGCGATTCTTATGGATCCTAATCATGAACGTTACTTCAAGTTATGATTTTCATATCAATTTTACACCATCAAATTCATGTAATTGATAATCTTGTATAACATTAGACTTTCCTAAAACCACGGAGCTGCGTAGGTGCTATTGATGACACTCATATTAATGCTTCCATCTTAGTGTCGAATAAGATTCCATTTAGAGGCAGGAAAGTGAGTAACACCCAGAATGTGTTATGTGCATGTTTGTTTGATATGAAATTTACTTTCGTGTATGCTGGGGGGAAGGATCTGCCAACGATTGCAGGTGTTCTCGGTAGCTCTCGAGACTCCCGGACTACAATTTCCTCGACCACCATTCGATACCCGCATTGTCTAGATTAATTTTCATTATATTTGTATTGTGGTTTCATGTCATAATAAATTTATATATATCTTGTTATAGGTACATACTACGCGGTAGATTCTAGTTATGCAGCACTTTCGGGATTTTTAACTCTGTTAAAAAGTGAACGGTACCATCCGAAGAGGGAGACGGTGAAGAACAATAGAATTGTTCAACCAGAGGCACCATTCACTAAGTAATGTCATTGAAATATCATTTGGGGCATTAAAGAATCATTTCTTCATTTTGAGATACATGCCTCCATTTACTATTTGAAAACAAGCCATTATTTTAATTGCATGTCGTGTTCTCCATAATTACATTTGTGACTAAGACAGGATGGACAAAAACTTTCCTTATATGGCGATCCGAAGTACCCATTTGGACCTAGACAAGTGGAGATTGCAGATGAT
The DNA here is from genome assembly GCF_020921035.1 of Rhodamnia argentea. Classification (NCBI taxonomy): domain Eukaryota; kingdom Viridiplantae; phylum Streptophyta; class Magnoliopsida; order Myrtales; family Myrtaceae; genus Rhodamnia; species Rhodamnia argentea. Next base: position 10,813,723 of record NC_063156.1, read on the forward strand.
ACATCGCATGAGTTTGCAGCTGATACAAACACGCTAAGGAAAAAACACTACAAATAAAATGGCAAAGGATCACAATATTTGTGAAATTCCATGATTTTGTATTTTCGATTTTTGTAACGTTTTTTTAAATACTTGGCAACATTTCTATGTACTAGGGGAGCAAATTATAGGAGCTCATCCTTTTCCACCTATTAAAAAGAGTCTCTCTCGGTTTATGTATGGTTGACGTTTACTGCCTAATTGTGATGATTGGCTTCTACTGTTTTTCATTGCATTGTTGCTGTTTTAAGTTTCGTGTATGCAAAAAGAACACATTTGGGTGTGTTTTCTCTTTCTAAGTGATATAGTTCATATTATCAAATCTATCATTAAATATACTAACTATATAACGACGTATTTTTCCTATTTTAATTGTAAAGTGATGTTATTACGACTATCTTAGAAGTTAGGGTTTTTTGTTACCAATCAGTGGAAAGGCTGTCTTTGTGCAAGAACCAAGAAACTACCTCCGATGAGATGCTTCTTTTGTGGTTACGGCGTATGTAAAGATTTATGTGGTTTTCTTTGGTATATTGTCATTTGCTAATAGCAAGTGGTGTAGGCCATTTTTAGGCGAAGTGGAACGTACTTTTATGTTTGACTTTACTATTGTTTTGGGAGCTTTCTCAGTGATTTATACGTCAATGATATGAAAGCAACTCAATCTTGTATCTCACAGAGATGAAGCATAACATAATCATAATCCACATGTCATCTATTTAAGCAAAAATTTGTTCATTTACAATATTGTGCAATTTTCCACAAACATTATGGTACGCCTCAAGTGATATTAGACAATAATGAAACAAAAACATAAAAATTGGTAGTATAAACTTTTGTTTATGAAACAAAAATTTTGTGCAGTTACGAAATGTGTTCTTTTGATCATAAATTGTTCCCGAAAACAGAATAAAAAAAAAATCAATTCTGCTAAAAAACTGTTCACGGGAACAAAGTTCTTGCCACACAAGCCTCGAATTGTTGATGTGGAGCTAAGTCAACAAAACATCTTAAATTTTGCCTTGTTGACCGTGTTATTATATGGATATGTATAAAAAAAATTTAAATCTATTGCGTTGGTCTCAATTCAATCATAAATATTTCAATTAGAAGCCTTTTGTATTGATATCGATTCGGTTCATCTGCCCAATTTTGGACAAAAGTCGCCGACATGAATGTTGACTGTCCTATGTGACGTCGGCGCTAGCGTAGACTTTTTTATAATAATTTTTTTTTTCAATTCGACTTTGGCCTGCGAGGGCCGCCTAGCCCGCAATCGAAAGGTCCTCACCCGGATCTAGCAAGGGTGGCAACCCTTTGCCACCCTTGCTAGCGGCCGTTGAGAGTTGTCGATGACCCTCGTCGGCCAATGCCAAAGTGAAAAAAGAAGAAGAAGATAATCTTTTAAAAAGTATTAGAAATGTCCATGTCGGCTTCGATCACGCCATGTAAGACAATTGGCGTTCACATCAGTAATTTTCGATCAAAATTGGCCCAAGAGACTGAATTTGTATCGATGTAAAATTGATCAAATTGAAAAGTTTAAAATTGAATTGATACCAATATAGTATGTTCATGACTTTTTGTGATACTTGTTCCGTTATTATTTGATTGACGAAAGAAGGAATCAATTGCCCAAATTGATTAGACAAAATAAGAATCAAAAGGACCGAATAACATAAGCACGAATATTTGAAGGCTTGGAACTATACGTAGCTAGAGGTGTCAATATGAGTCTTTGACCCACTTTTTAACCAACTTTTATCCACTTGGGTCATATATGGGTTGAACAAATTTAAAAAATAGGTTAAATATGGGTCTTGGCTTATAAACTTATTCAAATATGGATATTAACCCAACCCATTTTTGGCCTGGGGCTTGCAGCTTCCCAAGCACCACTTGTAAATGGGTCTCAAGTGTATCAATTTTTTTATTTTTATAAGTAAAAGAAAAAAATTAAATTAAAAATGTAAAAACTTTTTTCGACCTACTACCCATCGCGGCCGTTGTTACCTACCGCCACCATCGCCTCCCACCACCGTCCGTCGCCATTGGGTCGTCGTCTCCGGCTGCTCGAGAAAAATAAAATGACAAATAAAATTAAAAAACATACTTTTCTTAAGAGTAAATAATAATTTTGTTAAGATAAAAAATAATTTTCTTGAAAATAAATAATATTTTTTTTTAAAATATTTAAATTTAAAAATATCAATTGCATAAAAGTATTTTAACAATATCATTTTTGTTAATAAATAATAACAAGTAAATATTTCATTATTTAATTAAATATAAAACTGTTTAAGTAATACTGGTCAGGTATAAGTTTGGTTGGGTATGGGTTGTTGAATTTGTGATGTCTAAAAATGGGTCAAAATGGGTTAAATGAATCAATATGCGTCGGACCATATTCGACCCGGCTTGACAACACATCTACGTAGCCCAATAATTGTCAAAAACATGGTAAACAAATCGTTACTACAATTTCCAAGCCACCACTCAATTTTCAACAATTAAACTATGTAGTATGTAGCTACTAGCTAGGCACCTTTGTAGGGTTTCGTTTGTTTGGCGGGATTTTAGAAGTGATTATTTGTTTCACTTGAAATATTTAGTCAATGAAAATTCTTTTTATTATTAACCAATAATTTATGTGTAAAATTTTCATGAATAATGAAATTATTTTCGTTTATGCATATTTGTAATCAATACAAGTGATTATTTTTTTAAAGATGTTTTCCAAATCATTTTTTTCGCAAATTAAACAGTACTTAAAGGTAAAGAAATCGCATTATGGGTGCGTTTGATTCAGCTTTCTTAATGGTCTTTCAGCTCTCAAAGTTCATTGGGAGAATGCTGACGCGTTTGGTTCAGCTTTGGGCCAGGATTGGGCTTTCAATATCTAGCCTGGGGAAAACTAAAAGCTCAATTCTGATGGGGACTAGCATTCGGCTTTCGGTATTTGGCCGGATGCTAAAAGAATTTTTTCCTTCCAAAACTACACTCATCAGTTTCCTAATTTTCCTATTTTGCCCCTTTAGTTACTGTTCATCTTCTCCACATTTGAGGAGACTTGATTTGGCTGCCGAGGCGACGGCAAGAGGCCGGCCACCCAGGCGAGGACCGCTTGGTTCGGTCGAACTAAGGTGACGAGGCTTGGGTTCACACAGCTTGAGGTCTCCCAACCTCGGGCGCCCTTGCCTGGGTCCCACGAACCTCGCCGGTGGAGGCTCAAGGCCGGGCGACCTCAAATGACGATCGCCGACACTAAATCCGGCTCGCCGACAACCCGAAAGCTTCGCTAGTTCGATGAATGGTTCGAGTTTTTTAATAAAAATGTAAAAGATTACATTCATAGCCCCTTTGTAAAGTTGTTCTTACCAAATACGATTTAACCCAAAGCTCATTTCCAAATAAGTTTTTACCAAACGCAATTAGCATTTATCTAAATCCCTTTAGGTTGAAGGTATTTGTATTTCTCCAAAGCCCATTTGAAATGCTAAACCTAACCCATTAATACATAAATAAAGGGTCACATGAGGATTCGCATTTGGATCAAGCGCCAATCCACATGCAAGTGAAATTTAATCTCAACATTTTCATTGAACTTGAAGTGGTGGCTTTTATAAATAATTAAATTTTGCGAGCTCAAAGTGCAACATAACTTTCGAAGAAGTACTCATCTTGCTGACTGACTTTTAAGATTTTTAATCAATAAGGTTTGGACACCAAGATTTTTTTCATCGCCTCCAAGAATTTTACTTAATGTGTTATTAGGTAATAAAATAGAGATAATAGATTAACAAAATTGAATTTACGTATTCAGCTTTAGCCCTTTTTCATAATTTTTTTTCTCTGCAAGTTCATCATGGTTACAGCTAAATCTACATTATGGGGTTAAACATCATATTTTTCCCTGGTGTGTGGCAAAGATTGACATTGGTTCTCAGCATAGCAAGTCAATTTTAAATTGCTGAGAGCATTACGTTTATACGTAACATATATGGTCTGTCCCTTGAGTCCTAGAAAAAGCATGAAGTAGAAGTCAGAACAGTTCCGTGAATTCAAAGAATCTTCCCATTTTCCTTGATCAAGGATCGATGCATGGCATGTGACTGATTATAGTACTCCCAAAACAAAGAATTCCATGCTTATGTGTGTTTAGCATAAGTTGATATTAATTATTGTGATGCGCAATCGCCTTATACACATTTAACAAACACACCCTAAGTTTAGGTTGGAGCTGGAGGTAACCCATTGTTGTTTAATCACGGGACCATTTACGACTAGTAAGCTAAGAGTTCTCTAGATATTCTAGCAAGCGCGTTGGCAAGAAACCATTAGTTGTTTTGAGAGGTCACAATTATTTGTGAGCTAACATATTGATGATGAGGAATGTCTTTTCCTATGCCGTCAGGCAATTGGTATAATGACTTGTATTTTACGATTGGCCAAGTAGTCGTCGGCATCGAGATTTTGGGTTTCAAAGAAGCTCAAAATGTTTGATGCAAGATCACGGGCAAAAAAAAAAAATCCACAGGGTTAATACCATAGAAAGTTTCAAACTTCCATCCCTTAACACATTATCTTGAAAAAATTCCAAACATATACCATTAATTCAAATCTACCATCTGTTAGCATTTCATGTAATATCCTGTTAAGTTGCATACATGTCAAGACACGTGGCAGACAGCTATAAGTCGGATCCCACGTGGATCCGTCATTCACCACGCCAGATTCATCTTGCATTTTTGTTTACCACTTTGTTGACACGAATGCACTTGATCGGGATATTGAACGGGTCGCGAATGGAGGGTGGATTGGGATCAGATGTAAGTAATAATTTGAAGTTTTCTCGTTTTTAGGCGAAAATTATTTTGGATATGTGTATTAGGGTCTGTTTGGCAGTGATTCTGATCCTCTGTTTTCGTTCCCATAAACAAAAAAAGGATCAGAAACATGTTTGGTAATAGAAAAAAAAATGATTTTGATTCGGGTCCCGGGAACACTTTTGGACCACTTTTTAGAAGCAAAAAAAAGATGATTCTGGTGTTTTGGAACACTTTTGGGTATCACTTTTTTACACAATATACTTATGACTTATCCCTCATACTTATAATTAAAATTTTAATATAAAATGGTATTATTTTTTTAAAAAAATTCCACGTGGATTTTCAACTTTACATAAATTAAAATAAATTAAAATTCAATTTTAAAAATTGCTAAAAACTAATTTTCTTAAATTAAAAATTTTATTTAAGGAAAATTTAATAAAAAAATTTAAAAATTTAAGAAATGGGGGAAATAAAAAATATTTAGATTTTTAATTTAATAATTTAAAAATAATTAAAAAAATTAAGATTGAAAATAGCTAAAATTTTGAAAAAAAAATCTCGTCACCGGATTCTTCCCCTCCCCCCCCAAACCTTTTTTTTTTTAAATTTTTTTTTTTTGTAAAATTTTAAGCCTATTTTTAAATTCAATTTAAATTTATATTTAAAAAATTAGTTTTTAGAAAATTTTAAATCTAATTTATTTTTTATATTAAGGGACCTCTAATACGCATTTTTTTCAACTTTTTAGCTATTTTATTTTTTATTCTAATTAAGTTTGTATTTTTTATTTCCTATTATGTTTTTTCAACTTTTATCTTTTTTATTATTATTAAAGACTGGACCCAACCCTCCACGTCGCGAACTAAATTTCCATTTTTTCTCCATTTTTCGAGCTGCACAAAAATTTTGTTTAGTCGAGTGAAGAAAAAATCAATGTAGTTGAGTTGCAAGTCTTGTAAGCTTGTATGATGTGTAATTACAAGAGTGCAAAACCATAGACGATTGCACAATGAGGAGCTTTTCTTTCATTTTTTTTGGGTAATCAATCTAAAAGTCACGAGAAATAATAACAAACAAATGATTTAGACAAATTCTGTAAATGTAATACGAATTACTTTTCAAACAATATAAACGACTACATACTCATGAAAAATCGACAAACGAATTGGGAACGAAAATTTTGTTACTTTTTTTTTTTTGCTCCATAATCACTATTTGATTATTTTCCCTCTTTGCCATCAAATGTGATTATATAATTATTTGATTTAAATGACAAATTGGGAACGGAAATTTTGTGCGGTTACCAAACGCGTTTCTGTTCCAGGAACAAAAATTTTAAACAGTTACCAAACGCGTTTTGATTCTCAAAAAATCATCCAAGGAACAGTAAAAAAAAAAGTGATTTTGATCGTAATCATTTTTTGGGAACAGAATCACCGCCAAACAGACCCTTAGGGTTTTTGTTGGTATTTCGAAAAAGTAATATAACCTCTCTCTCTCTCTACCTAAAAAAATAAAAAAGTAGAATCTCAAAGGATTAAAAGAATAAAAGAAGAGAATGTCATACAAAACAATCGCTGCTAACTGACACTTCCACATTTACTAAAGCCGGTTTTACATGCGAAGCAAGAATAAAAGAACGGCAAGTAGGAAACAACACTATCTTCCACATGTGCACTGCCCTCTTCATGATTTTCTCCGGAAAAAAATGTAATAAAAGACATATCAAAATTCAGCGGACGTCGCTGGTGCTGCTGCTTCTTCTTCTTCCACATGCAATGATCCCAGCCAAATTGGACAAACCGATGACGTTGACATCACAGTAGCCCCCCCACCTTGCCCACCCACCAATTTAGCCTCCCTCCCCACAAGATTCATTCGCCACAGCAAGCAACGGGACATCTTCAAAGATCCCTCCTTTTCCCCCATCCCGACCCACATAAGATCTGCCCACGAATCCAACCGGAACACCGAGTGATCCCACAATGTCGTCCTCGAAAAAGCAAGCCCTTTTCATAGCTTCCCTGATCACGCTGTGGTACTCGTCCAACATCGGCGTCATCCTCCTCAACAAGTTCTTGCTCTCCAACTATGGCTTCCGGTTCCCAATCTTCCTCACAATGTGCCACATGTCCGCCTGCGCGGCCTTCAGCTACGTCTCCATAGTCTTCCTGAAGCTTGTTCCGCTCCAGTTGATCAAATCCAGGCCTCAGTTCATCAAGATTGCGACTCTGAGCGTGGTCTTCTGTGCGTCGGTGGTGGGTGGTAATGTGTCGCTGCGGTACCTCCCGGTGTCGTTCAATCAGGCGGTGGGCGCGACGACGCCCTTTTTCACGGCGGTGTTCGCGTACCTGATGACGTTCAAGAGGGAGGCTTGGGTCACTTATGCGGCCCTTGTGCCGGTTGTCACCGGCGTTGTAATTGCCAGTGGGGTATGTCTTTGCATGCGTGAATTAAATCACTTAAATTCAGTATTTGTTCTTTTGGTTGCATTCTACTTTGTGAACGATTTGAAAGTTTTATTTGAAGGTTGATCTGCATTGTCCGAGGATTTGGTGTAATCTGATTGATAATGATCCAGATCTGCATTCTTGTTGCTTGAGTTGATGTTTTCATTGCTCTGTGAAGGTTACTACTGCTGATTTTTTTTTTCCCCCTTGTTGGAGCAATTGTGAATCTAGGCAGTTTTTCTTTCTGAATTCGGTTATTCAGGCGGAGATTTCCTCAAAGTGCAATAATGCATTCACCAAAGGTTTGAACATGGGTGATAGATAGTCAGCTTCTCAAGCTTGAACTTGAGATTTTCACAATCATAGCTAAGTTTTCAGCTGCTTTGCTAACCTTTGAGTGCCGAAGCTATCGTGGGTCTTAAATTTTCGGGAGACAGGTCTGAAAGCAAACTGAAAAGAGTTTCCTTTAAAGATATCGTTGCAATAAGATTTGTGTTAGAAAGGATGCATCAAACTTTTTGCCAAGAATGGAAGGTGAATTTGTTCTCTTGTGACGAGGTGGATCTTTCCAAGCCTTGGGAAGATCTCTGGAAAGAAGAATGTTCATTGTTCTCATCTATAAAGGAACTGCTCTTTACCTCCTCTTGGTTAATGTGGATTTTACACTGTCACCTGCTTTGAGATCTTAGAGAAAAGGATACGTAATGTTGGCATGAGCATTTTGCCAAAAGTCTCGTCAACGTATTTCATTTAGTGGGTTGCTTGTTTATGTGAAGATGTTGATTGTGTGTTTGCCTCTTCTTTTTCACTACATAAGGCTTTTATAGAAACTGAAGAGACAAATTGATGTTCAAATGAAGATGGGATGGAGATAAGATCTCTTAGTGACGTTGCAAAGTCTGTGGTTTGTTAGGTAGCCACAAAGTGTTTTTATGGCTAATACACTTCTTGTCTGTCTATTGTGCGAAATGCCCTTTACAAATTGTGTAACGTCAACCTCCTTGATGTCTCTTGCCTGCTTACTCATTTATCTAAAGAAACTCTGTATTTATTTTGGGGACTTTTGTCATCTAGCCGATTATAGTTTCTGCTGTCAGCTACAGGTCTTATGGCAACAGAATACCATAATAAACGAGAGGATTTTCTTTTACGACTTCCTTAACCGGTGCCCTGCCAAGTAGAAGTATTTTGGTTACCTTAATGCATCCACTGGTGTCTTGAAAGTGACTTGAAAAGGAAAGATTCGTGACATGGTGATTCTTTCCCACGAGTTATTATCTAAATTAGATCCTCACAAGCTTTACATTAGAGTTGTCGATCGGTCAAAGATAAAGAAAACAGAAAACATTTGAAGTGCCAAAAATGGTTTCTTGATAGATGAATGAATTCTTTTTACTAGCTGAGAATGCTGCTTTCGTGGAATCTTATGGAATAAGTTGATCATCTCTTTGTCCCACGCTGACCTTCTATCTTATTTCTCCAGCATGATAATTTTCCTTGTTGGTGGCAGGGGGAGCCAAGTTTTCACTTGTTTGGGTTCATCATGTGCATCAGTGCCACTGCTGCAAGGGCATTTAAGTCTGTACTTCAGGGTGTCCTACTTTCCTCTGAGGGGTAAATGCTTTCTAAAATACCTGTTTTGACACCCTTTTTTAAGAGTTCCTTAACAGCTGTTTATGCAGTTTAAGTGTTCAGAGGCATCCAGTCCCATGTGACATTTTAAAGTAGCGCATCTAGTATATTGGCCTCTTTTCCTGGTTAAGCAAGGGCATGCTAGATGGAAGAAGGAATAAATATGATGATCACAAACAGAAACTTTTAATAGACAAATACTGCTGTATTTTACTATGTCCATCTGGAAGATAGCAACTTTCTCCCCTAAACAGTTGAATTCTATTTTTGAAATATGCATAATGAGATCCAATGGCATACCATGAATGTTCTTGAATTACAGGCACTTGCTACATGCATATGAAATGCCATGAAAAAATTTGTTAGATAATTCCCAGTCTATGAGAGTGGCCGTTGAGTTCAAAGGTTTTGCTCTCCTGTCCCCTGAGAAATTACTCTACCCTTGAATCACGACTTGCCAATTGACATTCAATTACAATACAGGGAAAAACTGAATTCAATGAACCTGCTGCTGTACATGTCACCAATAGCGGTATTAGTCTTGCTGCCGTCAACTCTCATAATGGAGCCAAATGTCTTAGAGGCCACCTTATCGCTCGGGAGAGAACACAAATTCATGTGGCTGCTTCTTTTAATTAATTCAGCCACTGCCTATGCAGCCAACTTAACTAACTTTCTGGTGACCAAACATACAAGTGCCCTCACACTCCAGGTTTGACATGCTTTATCTTTGTTTAGACCTCTGTCATGATCCTGATTCTCATATTAGCACATAGCGTGCTTTTCGCCTCAACGCGAGCAAGATTAAATTTGTCAAGAGTCGCTAGCTCTTCTTTCTCTTTTCACGAATCCTGTGAGACTTGAGGTCCTTGCGCGGGCGCCTCATCCGTAAGACTTGCTTACTCTGTATGGAGTGCCAAGATTGTGTTGAAGCAACTGACGGAATCAATCTTATACTTATTGAGAAGAACATAAGTTACAGACTGTTGTTTTGATTAAACAATGGTTTTTTCTTGTTTTTATTGGAATCTCGCAGTGAAAGAGCAGCAGCAGGGATTGCCCATAAATATTGATTAGACTGCTTTGAAGGAAGTCTATTTTAAACTCGGGTTTGTTGGCACTATTTTGATGTTGTAGCCTGGTAATCTGTAGCTTCTTCTGTGAGAAGTAAAAAACTTTGTTGCATGTTAATGAAACAGTTCTATTGGTTACATAAATTAGGCCCCCCCTCAAAAACTTTATATTGACAAGGATGATGGTAATTGGTTAGTTTATCCAAGCTTTTTTTCACAGGTAGTTTTTCATGATTCTTTATTGTAACAGTGGGATGTTTGTTCTTTGCAACTTTCATGACAGAGTTACCAGCAAGACCAGGGAGAACATTAATAATTACTTGCTAAAAACACTTTCTGCATTAATCGTGTCGGCATCACAGATAAGTTGGTCAAACTATGTTGATTTGATTCGACGTTTTCTGTACATTATATATTGATCAGGTACTTGGAAATGCAAAGGGTGCTGTTGCTGTTGTGATCTCTATACTCTTGTTCAGAAATCCCGTGACAGTGATGGGCATCGGCGGATACGTGATAACAGTATTGGGGGTAGTTGCATATGGAGAAGCAAAACGGAGATTCAAGTGAAGGCAGTGAGAATAGCCTATGGGTCGCTTACATGACCCAATTTCTCTTAATGTTCACGGTGAGACATTGCCTGATTAGGTAGAGGTGGTATTTTTTGTTCTACTATATGATGATTCTTGCTATTAGGAACGAAATCAAGGAGGGAAAGGAGCAAGATTGCTCATCGATTCTATAGCGAAATTCTTCGTTTAGTACCCGTCATCGTATACCTTTCTTTGGAGGTGGCCATGAGATGCTTCCTAGCAAATTTGATGTCATCCCACTTGTTAAATAGTCAGCATTATCACTTAGGAGTCATTTGGCCTGGAGCATTACTTGTATGTATTCAGGAATTATCCTTCTTACTAATACAGACTGCAAGGAATCTGCCTTTTCTTTTTGCACGTACACCCTCCTTGTTTGTAGATGGAACAAAAATGTCACGCTCTTAATTCGGTTAGGAGTTGGAGACTCGGTGTTTTTTAAAACCTCCGTTCCTTGACCGAACAAAAGAGAAATTAATTGGCTTTGGACTCCTATCAATGTGCATTAATTGCAAATGTATCAAGTGATCGAAATCCAAAGCCGGTGATTAAACTTTAATTACCGCGAACAGAAATTTACATTGCTGAAATTCATGTGCCTATCAATTGACCTGTGAACTCGCGAAATTCACTTGTCTTTGTGGTGGGAATTTTGCCATTGAAGATAGAGACCAGCCATTCGGATTGAGGGCCTGAAATGTAAGAAATTAATTGTGTAAGGACCCGAGGGACACTATCCACTTATGTTAGGGTAATTCTCAAGTCAAATAATAAGATTTGATCATGCAAAGCCCATTTAGCTTTCACGAGCCCAACTAGGGGAGGAAAGTTATGGGCTCATAGGCCCCCTCCAAACCCCCTATATCAGCCCTAAATATGAGCCAAATCTTGTCCTAAGAAACTTGAGAAGATAATACAAATGGTCCTTGAATTTTGGTCCGATATATAATGTGGTCCATAAAATTTTTATTTATTCAATATGGTCTATGAGCTATTAGTAAATATTCAATCTAATCCATACACTATATGAAAGTGTTCAATGGCGTCTTTTCGTTAATTCAAGTTAACAGAATTTGTTGATGTGACTCTTAATTCGTTAAATTAGAACGGTGGACAACGAAAACAAGTTACACATAGATTATCCAAGTAAGATATTTATCTCGGGTAACCCACATCATCGATTAGAGCACTTGAAATAATGCTAGCATCTAACTCAATAGCTAGCTTGGGCATGTATGTTTAGTTTTCGTGCCGGTGAAAGCTTGTCACATAAGGTCTGAAAATTCAGCCGCCACACTGCTAGTTATCCCGACATTCCTGGAGAAGTCGGAAATCCAATAGGCCTCGAGAGTCCTGGCCCCGCACCCGCTCATCCCCGATTGCTCGACGAGACCGACCCGTCAGGGCCTGATCTAGGCCACTCCTTAGGGGGGTCTAACCCAACCACTCTTCTTGTCAGTGCAACGAATTTAGCAGATAGAGCTAGAACAAAGATCGACTTGTGCACCACACCAGTTAAAGCCTAGCTCAGATTCGTACCGAAAGAGTCTTGAATCACGATAAAAAGAAGATCACTCATATCAAAGTCCTCAGACTTAGTCAACACATGGAATCTCTTATCTTCACATATAAAATTGTTTCTTGACGACTTGGATGGGAGACGACCACCTTTTTTTAATTGCAGACTTGTCTGGATTATCGCCAAGGACAGCTTCAAGGAAGCGTCCGGGGTACCGCTCGTGGCTTTTCTTGATTCATGGCCACCTCCTTGTCGTTGAAGTTTAAGCAACAGTACAAGTCCAGAAAAACATTGAAGTTTACATATTTTGGTTCCATGCAGATATCATCTTCTTACATTTTCAGACCGCATTTCCTGCCACTTAACATTCAAATGCATCCTCATTATTGCTATCTTCAAAAGACATTTTCCTTAAATCTACGTTAAATAACAAACCAGTGTTATGGCGATTAAGTAACGAGCTCCTGTTGGGTGGGTTCGCATGTGCGATGGCCATAACTCTTGTACAAAGAATTAATACCAAGAAAAATTTTAAATTAATATACATATAATAAATTTACCTCAAATTAATTTTTTGACAATAAAAAATACCAAACTAATATATATGATAAATTTATCTCAAAACTAATACACTCGTGATAAATCTACCTTACGTTAATTTCCGTTAAATTGGGTTAATACTACAAAAATTTTCAAACCGGTATACTCATAATAAAAGGAGGATAATAATTTCAAACCGGTATATCTGTTAATCCAATTCGGTAAGTTAACAGGAAAATTTAATCGAGACTGGTAAAAAGTAAAATTTGTTACATGTGTACTTTTTTTTTTATAATTTTTTATTATAAAAATTAATTAAGCATAAATTTATCATAAAGTTGTCTGCTTTTGACAAAGTGCTTAGTGCGTCTCACATGTGCTCTTCAATCGAGAAATGTAGGATTCCCATTGAGTTTTTGTCAAAAGGTTAAATTTTTAAATGATGGAGCTCTTGCGTGACGCCAGCATTGGGTCGTGATGTTCCAGAGTCCACGGCGTCATCACGGAAGAACGCTAACAGCGCTGAAGAGCCAGGAATAAATTTACAAAAGCGAACGCAACACCTCCTTTCACACTTCACAGCACAACCTCTCCAAACACAAACTGGAAAAGAAGACAAAGACATGGCGAGTTCAGTGCTGTATGGCTTCACCGGGAGAGTCCTGCAGAAGCTGGGCTCTCTCGCGCTTCAAGAAGATGCCTTGGTCGATGGTGGCATGGAAGCCGAGCTGAGGAAGCTTCAATACGCTCTGGCTTCCATTAAAGGGGTGCTCTTGGATGCTGAAGAGAAACAGGGGCACAACCGCAAGCTCCGAGCGTGGTTAGAGCAGCTTAAAGATGTCTTGTACGATGTCGAGGACTTGCTTGATGATGTCCAGTGTGAAGCCCTGAGGAAGAAGCTGAACGGTCAACGGCGGAAACATGGCAAGGTGCGCTACTTCTTTTCTTGTTCTAGTCCCTTCACGTTCAATCTGAAAATGGGCAAGAAGATCTGTGAGATAGGAGGAAGATTGAAGCAGATGGTTGGTGAGATCGAGGGGTTCGGTCTCAGCAAGCGAACCTGTGATGTTGGTGGAGTCGGAGTGAGGGTGAGAGAGATGAAACCAAACTTGGTGAGAGGATTTGATCCCATCATTGGGAGGGATGCTGATAAAGATAAGATAATTGAACTCTTGATGCAGCAAGATCCGCCTAGAGATGGTGCGAACCTGTCCATGATTCCCATTGTCGGGATCGGAGGTTCAGGCAAGACTGCACTTGCTAGTTTGGTGTTCAATGATGCTAGAGTGCGAGAAGACTTTGATTTGACAATTTGGGTGAGCATGCCTGATGATTTCGATGTGAGGCTTGTCGTGGAAAGGATCATCCAGTGTAAACTCGGGCCAAATTTGAACAACTTGGACTATCCCCAGTTGCAGACTCTTCTGAGGGGCGTTGTAAGTCGCTGCAAGCTCTTACTGGTCCTGGATGATGTGCGGAAAATGAGCTGTGCTGGCTGGGATCATTTGAGGTCTCATTTGGCCGAAGCTGCCAATGGAACCAAGGTTATTGTGACCACTCGAGATGCGAAAGTACCTGTCATCACAAGTTCCCTACTGGCGTACAACTTACAGGGCCTTTCGCATGAAGACTCCATATCCTTGTTCAAGACATGGGCATTTGACCAAAACGAACGGGAAGTAAACCCGCGTCTCCTCCAGATCGGGGATGAAATTGTAGGAAGATGCAGGGGAGTCCCTTTGGCCCTGAAGATGTTGGGCGGCCTACTCTACTCGAAGGACGACGAACGATTTTGGGAACTGGTGAGAGACAGTGATATGTGTAGATCCATACAGACAGAAGAGGACCTTCTACGCATCCTGAATCTGTGTTACACCTATTTGCCATCCCACTTGAAACAATGTTTTGCCTTGTGTTCAGTTTTTCGTAGAGGCCACATCATCGTTGATTTAGATATGGCTTATTTTTGGGCAGCGTGTGGGCTCATTACATCATCGAATGATAACCGAACTCCTGAGGACGTCTGTAACAAGTACTTGAAAGAGTTGTGGTCCAGATCCTTCTTCCAAGAAGCCTGGCAGAGCGGTCCATCTCTCTCTTTTAAAATGCATGATTTACTTTACGATCTTGCGTTGTCAGTGTCAACGGAACAAATTGATTGCTCCATGCTTAGTCATAGTTCCCAGAGAATTCCGGAGAGAACTCGACATGTTTCCTTATTGCAAACTGCTTCGTCAGGGCAATTCAAAGAGAACGAAGCCTCACCATTCTCGAGCAAGTTAAAGTCAAACAGAGTGAGATTGATTAACTGTGAGTCCCAGGACGCGTTCAATACAAGAGATGTTGACAGCATGTCCAAGTGCAACTACTTGAGGTTTATGCACTTCTCCTATTCCAGCTTCGAAGAGTTACCAAGTTCCATAGGCAAGTTAAAGCATCTGACAGCGCTTAGCCTAGGAGTTAATGGTCACATTAAGAAACTGCCGGATGCTATCTGTACGCTACATGGTTTACTGTTTTTATCTGTCTCCGGGTGCTCAGGACTAGAGGAATTGCCTCAAGACATGGATAGGATGATCAACCTTAGATCTCTGTTGTTGACCACGAAGCAGAAAAGCCTACTCAAGAGTGGAATTCATCGCATGAAGTCTTTGAGGTACTTGCTGATCTGTAATTGTGGAAGTCTAGAAGTGTTGTTTGCAGGCACAGTATGTTTGAACAACCTCCTATCTTTGACAATAGAGAATTGTCCACAATTGGTGTCTCTGCCGCTGGGTGAACTGACTGCATTGGAGTCATTGAGGATTGCAGGTTGTGACAAGTTCATGTTGACTCAGCTCGAGGATAACGGACCAGACCTCTTCCCAAAGCTTCGTTTCTTCACGGTTGTGGCTTCACCACGATTGGTGCACTTGCCGCAGTGGCTTCTGGCCTCTGCTGACACCTTAGAGGAGTTGTGCATTATTGACTGCATAAACTTGACGGCTCTACCTGAGTGGCTGCAAGATCTTAAACATCTCATAAAGCTTCATATCTTTGGGTGTCCTCGATTGTCATCGATGCAAGGAGTGGATTTGCTCACTACACTCCAAGAGTTGCGCATTGCATGTTGCCCTGAATTGAGCAAAAAATGTCAGGTGGAAGATGGTGAGCTTTGGCCTGAGGTTTCTCATGTGCCTTTCATTAAGGTTGACTGGAAAGTGATCCAACCAAATGATCATGAGGTATGTGCCGTGCATATCCTCTATTCTTCTTCTCACTAATACCCATTGCTTGTTTACTAGATGTTCCATCTAAAAGTCTGATTCTAGCGGAGTTGAATCACTGACGATTCGGGCATGGATGCAATCAATGTATGAGATACCACGATTTAGTTCTGCATTGAATGTCTACTTAGCACAGCGCTGTCTCTTTATCGTGACAAATAATATAACAAAGTCATAGTCCATTTGCCTTTTGAATTTTGACAACAACCGGACGTATACTTGTGTACTAAGTCTATTGGTCCTTTTGATATTGTGCTCTTGTTAGAGTTGGAAGATGGCGGACGAGTAGACATAAATCAGATCATGTTTGGTAGTGCTCTCACAATTTGGTAGCTCTGTTGGTTCGCATTCATAAATACTGGCAGTAGCTCTGTTGGTTCACATTCACAAATATTGCTAGTGCTAGGTTTATAACAACAAACATCAACATCACCTTTATCCCAAACTAGTTAGGGTCGGCGGTCGATGAACCAAAAAATAAATAAAATTAAAGCAAGACCGATTGAGGGAAAAGAAATAATTATATAAAAATAAAAATATATAAATATATATAAGGAAAAAGGACTAAAAAGGACAGTCTAGAATATAGGAATTCTGCCCCTCCACATTGTTAATAGTTTTCCTCCATTCCGTCTTAAGACAAACCGTACGCTAATCTATTTTTCACTTCATTAAATCTTGTTTTACTACTTTCCCCTAGGTAAGTTTCGGCCGACCTCTTCCTTTCTTTATGTCATGCTCTTGGTAACAAACTTCTCTTTTTACCGGAGCATCTAGAAATCTTCGAAGAATATGCCCAAATCATCTCAATCTATGTTCTCTTATCGTTTTCGCCACTAATACTACTCCAACTTTTCGTCGAATACCTTCATTTCTTATCTTATTCATCCTTGTATGACCACACATCCACCTTAACAGCCTCATTTCCACTACTCCCATTTTATGCTTATGTTGCCTTTGTGCTGGCCAACATTCAGTTCCGTATAACATTGCAGGCCTTACTGCTATTCTATAAAATTTTTCTTTTAGTCTAAAAGGGATTTTGCGATCACGCAAAAACCCCGATGCATTGCACCATTTCATCCAACCTACTCTGATTCTATGATTTACATCCTCATCAACTCTCCCCCCTTTTGCAATATTGATCTCGGATATCCGAAAGCATCTTTCTTGGGTACCTCCTATCCGAGTATATTCACGGATTCTTGATCTTCTCCTCTTGCTGTGTCGAACTCACACTTTATGTATTCGGTCTTATTTCGACTTAACGTAAATCTTTTAAACTCCAACGTGTTTTTCCATAATTCTAATTTAGCGCCAATCCCAGCCCTGGTCTCATCAATAAGCATAATATCATCTGCAAATAGCATACATCACGGCACCTCATCTTAGATATCTTTTGTTTGCTCATCCATAAGTAGGACAAAAAGATAAGGACTCGAAGCGTAACCTTAATGTAAGTCTACCGTGATTGGAATAACTTGATGTGCTATTACAAGCCTTCACACATGTAGTAACACTATAATACATATCCTTGATTACCTCTACATACTTTGAAGGTACTTTCTTCTTCTCAAGAACCCACCACAAAACCTTTCTTGGAACCCTTTCATGCGCCTTCTCGAGATCAATAAACACCATATGTAGGTCCTTCTTCTTTTCTCAATATCTCTCCATCAACTGTCGTGTCAAGAAGACAGCCTCCAATGTAGATCTTCCTGGCATAAATCCAAATTGATTTACAGAGACCTTGGTCCCTATTCTTAAACGATGCTCTCCCACAACTTCATTGTATAGCTCATAAGCTTAATGCCTCTATAGTTGAAACAATTCTGTAGGTTTATAACAACAAAAAAAAAAAAAAAAATTGGATTTTGATTGCAGGCTGTGTGCATTGTCTGCTTAAAAGCATCTGGGAAGAGACTGCTCTCTATTTCCAGAAGTTCATACATCTGCTGAACCTTCCCAAAGCCCCCAGGCCAAGAGTGTCAGCATTTTCTGGATTGAAGTACTTTGTGTTCAGGTGTAGGCCAACGCTGCTTCTTTAAGTAGACCGAGACTCATTCTGCTGTAGTCTGCCTTGAACATCAATTTTTACTTGCAAACTGCACCAAAGTTGACCTTCCAAATCTTTCAAAATTAGACTCTCAACTCTTGTAGATCTATAGGTTTGCAAAAGCCTGCTATTACCAACTAATCCTAATAGAAATTCTGGTTTTTCTTGGGGGAGTTGTGGTTAACAGCAGGTTACTTCCGATTGTCTGCTCCAAACCACTTGACTGCCTCATCATTGGCTTCTCTATCCCTGGAGGGAAACTCAGACTGCCTCAGAGTGCGGATGCAAAAGGGCGTGTCGAGATTAGAAATTCAGTTGTCTTTTTTATTGTCTTGTTCCTTGTTTTCAAGACTGATGCTGCTTCCGTTTAAGTAGACCGGGACTCTTCTTTGCTGTAGTTCGAGTTGATTCTTGCTTGTACTCTCTTCAGATATAACACCAGCGTGTTTCAGCTCACTCAGATTGCTGATGCTTGGCCTGTGATACTGATATAAACCTTGTGAACGGTGATAAATTGGATATCTTTTTGAGGATCAAGAAATTGTATGTGAGATTTGAATAAACCAGTCCTAATTTAGTTTGTTAGTGACATTAACAATGCAGTGGAAATAATTTGATCGAGCCAGGGAGCTGAGCCTGGAAATGTGAAATGCAAGCAATGTGAAAGAAATCGGGGTATCCCCGCGAAACATCAAAACTTTGGGTTCGAGAACGAGCAAACCCTTAGGAAAAACTGACTGGTTAAGTTAGAAAATCCAAAACGAAGTAAAAAAGGATGTATCCTGTAGAAGCTACGTCCCTAAATCTCCTAATGCTCTCTTATTCCTTCTCAACTTTCATGATCTGAGTTAGTCATTGAAAATGCCTTTGGCTCTCCATCGCGTTCAAGCCAGTTCTGGACCGGAAGGCAGCGGCTCATACCCGTCGTGATGCTCATGTCCATCTTGAGGCTTTGGTGCATCTTGTCCAACAGGGATGCACTTGATAAGAGCTCCTAAAGGCAAGCTCACTGAGCCAAGCAAGACGCATAGCACCCACAGTTGCCAGCTTAGTGGCACAGTGCTCGCGAAAGTGCCGAGGAACTCCACCAAGATTGCTTGGAATACAACTGTGGAAACTATGATGACGAGGAATATCCAGCTGCTGAAGATGCCCCGGAATATGTTTATCTTCTCTATGTCTCTGCTGTTTATTTCGTTAAATACCTGAAAAGAGGTCAGCACTTTCTGCCATCAGTGACAATTCTGAGATTATCAGAGATTCAAGCGAAATCTTCTTGTATGCATATTTACACAAAAGGAAGGTGCAGAGGAAGCACCTGTGCCGACCATAATTGAGAAGCATAATAAAACAGTAAAGAATTGATCTAAAACACACATGACTTAACAATAACCATGCCATGTTGTTGGTATGGTTCATGATGGTCTAAATATAGCCAAAATGAGAAAGATGTACCTGGCAGAAAACAAATGTGTTGAAAATCACAGTATCCAGGACTTCAGTAGCATCTGAACCATGAAGTCCAAGTAAACTCTTCCCATCAAAATTGAGAGCTCCAAGGACAGCTAGTTGATAAATGCTCTGACCAATTATATTTCTCCACATGGCCCTTGTTATGAAGCTGGTACCCCGTCCTACCGGTCGTCTATTCATCAATTCATCCTTTGGCGGCTCTGTGGCCAATGCCAGTGCACCCAGGGTGTCCATTATCATGTTGACCCAGAGTAACTGCACAGCCGTGAGTGGGGCAGATCCTGAAAAGCATAAATATAGACTATTTAATCAAAGTGCTTATAATCGATGTTACTGTTTTAGTACTTCAAAGAAGTTCCAGATAAGCAAGCTAATCCGCCAACAGCGCACCTGAAATGCATGCTGAGACAAAGTCTATCACTAAAGCAACCACATTCACTGTTAACTGGAACTGCACAAACTTCTGAATGTTTATATATACTGCACGTCCCCATTTGGCCACATTCACAATGGTTGTGAAATTGTCATTCATTATTATGACATCGGCACTTTCTTTGGCAACCTGAAGAATCAAATGAAAATTCACTCTGAGGACAGGAGGAAACAAAATTTGGTGCGTCAACATCATCCCCTAGACCATGTTCTTAGCGAACCAACAATGGGAATATGGCGCTCCACAGAAGAACATGAAGAAAATTGCGGCAACAAGCAATGTTCCTAATACAGTAAGAAGCATAGAAGCAAACGCTTAGATGTATGAATGAAGAGATATGTAAATCATCCGGTAATCTGTTTTGCAGTTTGGAACATTATGTATCCCAAGGTTTTTTTAGTATGCACACATGCAGGCACGCACATGCATGCACAGGCAGATACAAATATGTCCAGTATAGACTAGCAGCACACACCTCTGTGCCAGCTATGCCCATAGCAAGTCCAATGTCTGCCTCTTTCAAAGCAGGAGCATCATTGGTCCCATCACCAGTCACAGCAACAACCTCATTGAGCTCTTTCCTGAGAATGGTGACCAAGGTGTGCTTGTCCAAAGGCAAAGACCGCGCCATTACCTGCACCCGGAGTCAGCATTTAGCAAAAGCAAGCATCTCCAACATCAGTCGATGGTCACATCAGATGCCATCGAGAGTTTTATTTACGTACCTGAATCCTTGGAATGATTTCCTTCTTCTCTTCTAGGGACTTGCCACGGAAATCCAGTCCGTCTATAGCAATACCACCCTCTGTGAGGATTCCACATTCTTTAGCTATAGCCATAGCAGTATGAATATTGTCCCCAGTTACCATACGAACAGTAATGCCAGCTGTTAAACAAGTTTTAACTGCTTCTTTGACTCCAGGGCGTACGGGATCTTTAATTCCAACTATTGTTATCAGGGTATACCCACTCTCAGGAATGTTTCCAGAAGTGTCATCTACGTCTTTAAATGCCAAGCAAAGTGTCCTCAGTGCTTCTCTTGCAAAACCATTAATAACATCAGTCATATTTTTAACCTGCTCTTCAGACATGGAAGCAAAATTGCCTTCCTTGTCAACAATCTTGTCACACATTCCAAGAACAATTTCTGATGCACCTTTGCAGAAAGCCCTTGCCATGCCATCTGGTCGAGCCACCAGCACAGACATTTTCTTCCTTACTGAACTGAAAGGCTCAACCTTTAGTGTCTTAGTGTCCCAGCGGTGTGCCGCAAAATCACCACCCAAAAGCAATCCAAACTCCAAAAGTGCTGATTCTGTGGGTGTTCCCAAAATTGATTGCTTACCATCTTTACCCTTGACAACTTCAGAACTTGTATTTAGAAGAATTGCCTGCAAAAGGATGGCTAAAACTTCTTCAGATGTTTCTGATTTCAAGATATCTTTACCCTCAGCTCCCTTCATGTCCGTAGCTTTACCAGTAAACCATATCTTATCAACAACCATGTGGTTTGTGGTCAACGTTCCAGTCTTATCAGTGCATATGCAACTAGCAGAACCCATTGTCTCACAGGCTGAGAGGTGTCTCACAAGTGCCCAGTCATTCATTAGCTTCTTCATAGCAAAGGCAAGGCTTAGTGTCACTGCCAGAGGCAGTCCCTCTGGCACAGCAACGACAATTATAGTAACTGCGATAGCAAAATAATCAACAAGCGTCAAAGCATCAGTAGAAGACCAGCTAGTTAATTCATGTTTTAATGCTTTCTCCACCAAGAATCGTACTGCCAGCACCATAAAGGTGAGCACTGCGAAGCCCAAACCAATCTTACCAATGATTGTGGCGACCCCATTCAGCTTTACTTGTAGTGGTGTCTCATCTTCTCCACCCTCACCCAATGTTTCCATCAACTTTCCCCACTCGGTCCTCATGCCAACCGTTGTCACCAACATTTTTCCCGAACCATCTTGCACTTTAGTTCCGGAAAGAAGAAAAGGCTTTTCCTTGTAAACATTGACTGGCTCACTCTCACCTGACAGGCTTGACTCATCAATTAGAAGGCTGTACCCCGTTATAAAAAGACCATCTGCTGGAACTAGGTCTCCAATGGATAAATGAACAATATCTCCAACAACCAGGTCATAGATGGACACTTTTTCTCTTTTCCCATCCCTTGTAACCTGAACAAATACTTTCTTTTTCTCCCGATCCAAATCCCTGAATTGCAAGGACTGCTTATAGTCACTAATTGCTGTTACAATGACCACCAGAAATATACTAAGTAATATTCCTAGTCCGTCATACATTCCCTTTGGCCATCCTTCTGTACCAATCCCAACACCTATAGAAACCACAGCACAAACCATAAGAATAATGAGTGTCAGATCGTGCAGGGCTTCCCATACAAATTTTAGAAAGGATCTTGCAGGTTTCTCCGTGAATCGATTAAAGCCGTAGATCCTTTGCCTGACAGATATTGAAGATTTTGAGGATGGGTCTTCTGTGCAGATACCCTCATCAAGAGAGGCCGACACTTTACTTGCAATCCCTTGAACTCCACCATGAAGTTTCAAGCGCTTTATATCGTGCCCCCGTGCAATAGAGGCGAGTTCTTCTGGGTCAATACCAAAACCTGCTTCTCTGATTTCATCAGAGAGCTTGTATTCAGGCAGGCCGCCAGCTTCAGAAGATCACAGTATTGTTAACAGAATGACCAGAGAATTGGTTCAAGAAGGTTAAGTGAAAAACAACCTCTCTATAGAAATTCAAATGCTAAGTTTTACCATCAATGAACTGTAAAGCTGCTTTCTGAACATAAAGTGCAACTCGTATCTTTTCCTGGTTCAGGAAGAAAAAGCATTGAAATGTCAAATTGTTAATCCTAACTGTCGATCTTGTTAAGAAGAAGGTAATGATAATAAATAAACTAAGTCTTAATCGAAGTGAAATGCAGTAGGGTAGTGATAGCTCAACATTATAATAAAATCTCCTGCATCTGCCAAAAATGCGTGCTAACCCAGTAACAGTCTTACAATTGTTAGAATGCACGGGCAACCAGCGAACCGTTAGGAGACCTGTAGGACAAATAGAGAGAAATTTGAATAGCTAGTCCCTGACATTCCTTCCGTCTTTAAGGGTCCGTGGATTCTTTTGTCTTAGTATTTTCTTTTAGTGTTGATTATGAAAGAGAATCAACAAATGCAGCATGGTTTATCATGGCAGAAGTTTTCGATACTCGAACAAAAAAATGTGACTTTCTTTCATTTTCGATGTCTCCACTGCTACATCCAACACACCGAAAATCCAATCAGTGAGGTACTTATTGTTCTACGCATTTTCTTCTAGCAAGTACAAAAGGGGATAAAGACTGACTCTTTTCTAGTCTCCAAAGAGATACAACGACTGCAAAACTAAATACAGATTTCCACTGATTCATTTGGACGAAAATTCTCCATGCATCAGCAATTGCTTGCGTTTTCCCAGCCTTTGTTAGTATCCAAAGAATTTGGAAAGAGAAAACAAGTGAAAAATTGTTTCATCAGGAGGAACATTGGGAAAGATATTTAGAAAATCATCGGTCTATATTCTGAAATACTTCGAAAAGATTTACTAGGACTTGGCATTTAGAATTCTTACAAACTGTTACAGGAACGTGACGCATCCAAAAACGACATTCAAGAAGGAATCCCCGTATAAATTAAGGATTGTTTATTTTACTGAAAGCTTACTATCGCTAGAAAATAATTTCAAAAAATTCAATCGTTGAAAATGAAATCGACTAAAAGCAGCCTTCTATGGTTAAAAATGATGTGTATTGATTACAACTGGAAACAAAATTTTTCATTTTCTCTGCGATACATCTAAGTAATAAGAGTTTACAAAGACATCTAAGCAACAAGAGTCAAAGAAACTGGGAAAGAAATCACAAAATTGTATTTGTGAAATATTGCACATGATAGTTTCTGCAACGCACACAAACGTGAGCGTTAATAAAGTATATCTCAGAGATGGTACACAGAATTTGTGAAAAAAGTGATAAGACTTACCCGGGAAAAAAATTGATGAGTCAGAGAGCTGAGAAGATAGGAAATAAATCAAGAGGGACCTTTCCTTTTCACTTGCACGGACAATGAGAAAATAGGAAAAATAATTTCCATTTTGCAAAAAGGAAAGCCATTTTCCATGAACTAAAGTAATTTTCTATCATCCAAAGTTCCATGCATCCTCCTAGTCCTTCATTTGTACTATCTTTAAATTAATTCCGATATATTCAAGATTTGAACTGGGACTCATCCCCAAGAAAATGATGGGAATAGTGAATTTGGTTCCATGTTCACACATTTTGAAGGAAAACCAAGAGCTCGGATATACAACAAAACCTTTTGTGACCACTAATTAATGGATACTTTGTATTTAATTGAAATTATTTGTATACCCAAAGAAAACCACTATCACTGAAAATGCTAAATGGAATAATTGAGTTAAGCTATTTAATGGACTTAGGATATACTTGTTTGTCCAATGAAAAGCATGAACTGGAAAATGAGGTGTACTTTGAAGGTCTAGCTCATTATTGTTCATGAGAAGAACTTTCTCAGGCATTCCTGCCTTTCCATGCTTGTCATATGCCTCTCAGGATCACTCAGGACTTGATGGGCCTCCCCGAGCATCTTTACACACACCAAATTCACAATGACTAAAATTACATATATCTAAAAAGTAAGGCTGGATAACATACTGATCTCAGAAAAAGCTTCAAAGCTACATAACATGTGAAATTTTCTTAAGATGAATGCGGAAAATTATATTCATGAGCAATACTTTTTTTCAATCTGAGTGATTCACTTTCAGATTATTCTGCTTCAGAAATCTACTTTTTCCTTCCAAAATTGCTTGCTTGGGGGCTCCAAATATTCAACTAGTCCATCCAAGAAAGCTGAAGCAACTCATCGTCGTCAACATAAATTGTAGTTTTGCGTGCAAACTCATGCTCATTATACTTGCTCAAGAAAACAAAAGACATAATCAAACTGACCTGGAAATTCGTTGTTGCAATTGGATCTCCAGGGTTCTTATCTGGATGAACCAATCGCGCCTAAAAGACAATGCATAAACTATATTCAAGTAAATAAATTGATCGCATTCACATAAACGTATTCCCAAGATTTCACTTAAAAGCAGCATTCCTTTCTTCTTAGCCAATGACATTGGAAAGTTCATTTTGAAGCTTGTTCCGACCAAAAAAGTGGGGAAAAAAAAGAATTTCGGCAGGAGCTTCAAATGGAATGAAATGGACTTTTCAATGTGATTGGCTATGAAGAAAGAAATGTTGCTTTAAGTGAAGTTAGAATTGGTTGGTTGTACCTTGGTTACTTCAGCTTTCGCAATTTCGAAGGTGAAAGTAGATTTTTGAAGTAGAATAATCCGAAAGTCAATCGCTCAGATTGAAAAAAAATGTTCTTCATGGATATAGTTTTTTGGATTTAGCATAACAGCATTTCACATGTTATGTAGCTCAGAAGCTTTCTCTGAGACCACCATACTATCTAGCCTTACTTTTTAGCTATATATAGTTTTATTCGCTGTGCATTTGATTTTTAGCTATATATAGTTTTATTCGCTGTGTATTTGATGTCTGTGAAGATGTTCGGGGAGGCCTATCAAGCCCTGAGTGATCCTCAGAAGCGTGAGGCATCTGACAAGCATGGAAAGGCATAAATGCCTGAGTAAGTTCTTCTCATGAAGAATAATGAGCTAGACCTTCAAAGTACAAATCATTTTCTAGCACATGCTTTTCATTGGATAAACAAGTATATCCTAAGTCCATTAAATAGCTTACTCAAAGTATTCACTAAGTAGTGGTCACAAAAGGGTTTGCTGTATATCTTAGCTCTTGGTTATATTGGGTGCACACTCTAGTTGAAATGTATCCAATCACGCCTGGGCGTGACAATCGTCATACAAAGCATCTAATAATTAGGAGACCAAACTTTCAGAAAAAGAAAAAAAAAAACAACTAATCAAACACCAGCACTGATTCTCAGTTCGAAAGTGTTTTTACATCGCAAATCCTCTGCTCTACTGGCTGATAATAGACCCTAAAAGGCGAGAGCTAATAAAGCAGCCAAAGATATCCTCAAATGAATGAGACAACATGCTTGGCAAAGAGCCAAAGACTCAACTATTTCAATCCAATTTGGACGGGGGACCTCTGGGCTTTGGACCCGCTATGATATATTCACATGGATCATAGATGAGTCCAAGCAAAAGATATCTAGCACCAACACAATTTCAGCACTACCAGGCAATTTGTCCACCAAGTTAAACAAAAAAAAATGTTTAGAATCCTGCATAGTTTTAAAGAGTCTAGAAGAACCAACAAAATCGAGAGCCCGTGACGTCCTGAACGCTCAAAAAAGGCGGCATGGGCATCTTTCATCTTCATCCTTGATTTTTCTAGGAATACTCTACGACATGGACGTATGACCACCATTTTCATTGCAGTCTTTGTCCGGGTTATGGCCAAGGCAACGTCGAGGAAGTTTCGTGGGTCGCAAGTGGCTTCTGTATTTATTGGGCTCCTTGTCGTTTTACATCAGCTCTATAAATGAGTCTCTTCCAAATCTAGAATTTTTTTTTTATAAAGGAGTCTCTTCCAAATCTAGAATTCGGAGGTCAGTTTGGCTCCCATTAATTCGTTAAAACAAAGGACTACTAGTTTCAGAAGCACCCATAATGGTAGGGGAAACATTGCATCCCCACCCTCCATCCTTGTTTATGGGGGGGAAAATATTTTGGAGGGTGGGGATGGGGCATGTCACCTGCCTTTATGGCAGGGAATCCAGAGGCCACAAGCACATGGCTCGTCGGTCTCCTTTAATTAGCACTATATTGACCAGGGCAAGAGTTTAAAAAAGGTTCCTGGCGTCTGAATTGGTCCTAGTCATTCTTGCTTCCGCTTAAGGAAAGAGTTCAATAAAAAAAAAATCCAAGCAAAACAAGTGCCAATGGGTCCCACCACTCAAATTTAAAACATGGGTTTTGTCAATGGTTCCGTAATGGGCAGGGGTTGTCACCCGTCAAAACATAATTAAACATACATCACATTCTTTAATTATCAAAGCACCATCGGCAGCAACTAAGAATATTCGTTGGCATACAAGCGAGCGCTCGCAGCTTGCACTCTTAAAAAAGAGAACTTTCGTAGTTTCACGGAACAAACATGTTTTTGGGAAAATTTATGAAAAAAAATCATTTTGATGTTATTTTTACACAAAGTGAAAATTAACTAAGAAGATTTTCCGGAACAGAACAGGCCTAAAAGTTCAGAGTACGTCCTGATTTGGTGGGGACCACGTTCAAATGTGTCCCACATCAAAGAGTGGGGCCCTTCGGGATATGGGTTTTTGCTCCTAAGTAATCTGGTAATTTGGTCCGATGGTACGAGTCGGGCAATGCACGCAAGTTTGCGCGACTAGAGCGCGTCATTCCTGCGTGGTAAGTTTTATATGAATATTTGACCCAGAGACAAAAAGTGTGAATAAACATACAAAATCTTCTTTGTGGACTCCACGTTTGAAGCCGGAATGGGGGACTCTTGACTTTCGATTGGAGGCCACCGGCATATCATTCAGGAGCGACAGCATGGGAAAACAAAAAAGGGGCGAAAAAATTGTTGATGTAAGAATCTATAAGAAACTTATGAAATCGACGATGTTTTTAGATGTTTAACCATTCTTTATTTGTGCCGCGAGAGAAAAAAATAAATTAAAAAGTATGTAAAATGTCCCGAGATGCTCGATAACAAGATCTATGGAAAACAAAAAAAGTTTGTAGTGTAAAAAGTGATTTTGTTAACGAGTATCTATAAGAACTTTGCGAAAGGTCGTTGAAAGAAAGTTCGTCCTTCGTGTGATTGGCGTTTGGAACATTCGTGGCTACGAATTATAAAAGCCAAACATTGATTTCGGTATTATTCTTCTTTTTTTGGGTGTTCTCATAGGCATTGCCGAGTTGTCTTCAAGGGGAATTGTCTTATGGGAAACCCCGTCCTTTTCGAGTAGTGTGGCGATGGCAGTAGAAACGCTAGCAAACACGGCGCAAGGAGACATGGAAAACCCCAGGGAAAGTCGAGGATCGACGCTGTTAGCCTGTTGCCAACAGACAAATTGTCGCCTCGGTTCTGCCCGATCAGTTTTGGAGATTCAAAGGAACTGAATCCCCCACCCAAAAAGAGGAGAGAGAGAGACAGAGAGAATCGAAAGGATTAAAGCATTGTCGAGATCACAGTCGGATCAAGCGTTCAGAGGTTTTGATGAAATTGGAGAGAAGATGGAGACGAAATTGGAGGTGAAAACCGGCGATTCTCCTGTCCTCGCCTCGTCGCCGTTAAAATTTCTAATCGAACAGCTGTCTCTCTCTCTCTCTCAGCTAATCTGTTTACTGCCATGATTAACGCGCAACGCAAAACCGTCTCAGCTAAACCTTCGCCTGTTATCAGAAACCGCAATCGCGTCGTCGATTGGCGCGGTTTCACCAGCGTCCACCATTGACCGGAGAAAACTGACCATGCACATCGCGAGGAAGGCAAAAACTGAGAGAGACAGACAGACAGACAGACAGACCTGGATGCTGCGCCGCTTCTTCTCGGCCTCGGAACGCTTGGCGAGATCGGCGACCATGCGGAAACGCCGCCGGCGGTTCTTCACGATGGTGACGGCCGCCCGCCATCGCCTCTGAGCCTCCACCGAGGGGTTCTTCGGATCGACGTCGAAGTCCTTCAGCAGCTTCTCCATTTGCGGGCCTCCGGCACTGGCAACGGAGGATTCCTCCTTTGCTCTCTGACTCAATACGCGCAAACGGTAGTGGGGAGGGGGACGGCGCAGAGCTATCAGGAAGCCTAGAGTCTAGAGAGGCTGGCAAAGTCCGAGACGGGATTCTCACGTTGATCTCGATTTCCTTCCTTGTATATATAGGAGGAAAGTCATAAAACTCTAAAAAAAAAAAAAAAAAAAAAAAAAAAAAAAAAACATCCGATTCTTTGAGCCCTTAAATTTTCAAAAATTACAAACAAGTTGTAAAACTTGTAAAATTGATGCAATCAAGTCATTCCATTAACTCCATCCGACTTGATAAATGAAAAATGCTAACAAGTTTTAGGAATTGGCTGCACCAACTTGATAAGTTTTAGGATATGATTATACCAACTTGATAAGTTTTAAGATTTAATTGCATTTTTTGAAAGTTTTATGACCTAATTGCATTTTTATGATAATTTTTAGAACTAGATTACACTTTTGAATGCTTTAGGATTCAAATATATTTTCGTACACTTATCTGGACAGCACGCGGTATATACAGGATCACTTATGACACTTCTTGAATTCTTCTTAATACTAAAATAGTTCATTTTTAAATTAATTAAATAAAATGGAAAGAGAAAACAATGCATTAAAAGCTGAATTTCATTAAAAATGTCTCCGTTACTTTATAAAAAAAAAATTGTCGGACTTTAAATTGCTGAGTGGCAAAATAATAATTTAAAAAAAAAATATGCCGGTCCTTATATGAACAATTAATACTTTGAAAATCAAATATTTCTTCGCGAAACGTATTTAACAGGTGTTTCAGAGACGCTTCTTGATAGACTCTTCAAAATTACAGTATCCATGATATGATAGTTCTTTGCTTTTTAAGTCAAGTCGATCACCATGGAGACTTTCGTGCAATTATTAAGTGAAAAAGTTGAAGTGGTCCCCACTTAAATGGCTTGACAATTGAGTGGGACCGCGTTGTAAAAAAGAAAAGAAATTTCCCTCACGTCAGTTTTTTGCATTAGGGATGTCTTGTAATTTTTTTTTAAATAAATAGTGTCTATTTCTAGATTTTATGAGATGATTATTTAAAGAAACGTATATTAATGCACAATCAAAATCAAAGGAAGATATTCGCATAATCTCCAGGGATACCGAAAATCAACAAAAATATCCTAATTATCTCTGATGTAGGAAAATATCCTAAAGAATTATTCTAATTATCTTTAACAAGTATCATAACTATTTTTTTGGATCATTTAAGTGACACGTTGGTGAAAATTTGTTCACTTGAGCATCTAATCCGAGTTGGATATGTTTGTCCGAATGGGTCATTGGAGGTACTCAAGTAAACAAATTTTAACCGATGTGACCCTCGGTTGAAAGATCATTAACCTATGTGGCACTCAAATGATTGAGGAAAAAAAAAGTCACGAACTCAAGTGAGTGTCGTACCAAAATTATGGCACATATGCTTTTCTCCGATGTGTTTGAAGGAGCATCCAAAGGATCGGCACAGATGGCTAGGAATAGAGACCATCAATCTTGTCAAAGTAAGGATTTTCCAAGAAATTATGAAAGGAAAATCATACAGAGACCCTAAAAGTTGCTCAAATAAGGATTTAGAATATAAAAACAAAAGGAAAAATCAAGTTTTCAAATATTTTTGCACCTTCATGATAGTCATAAGTGTTTCGTGAACCTAAGGGATTACTCGAATGGTATGCGTGTTCGCTCTTCTCACGCATGGTGTAAATTCAAATCACCACATGTATGTATTCTCTTAGGACACTTTCAGGTTTACAAATTTGTGTGCCTCCAGTATTATGCAATGCGTGCAGAAGAGGGTACTATCAAATTCCGAACACCCGTTGAGATGGAAAAGCAAAAGGAAAAAATAGTTTGAAACCTTTCCGTTTTTCAAAATTTTCATGACTATCATGGAGGAGAATTACTAAAAAACAAGTTCTTAACCTATTACAATTGTGATAATTAAGTCCTAAACCTTTTTTACCAATGCAGTCTTAAACATTTTATATTTGTGCCGGTTTAGTCTATTTGGCCGATCGGCACCGACATAACCAATCTTAAAAAAAGATTCTAATATTTTTTTTTTATTTTTGATTTTCCCTTTTTTCTTTCTTTTCTCTTTCTCTTTTTTTTTTTCTTCCTTCTTCCTCCAGTAGACCGCCGAGCCCAGCAATCGGCTAGAGGCTAGCTAGCTGGAGGGGAGGGCCAACGAGGAGTTTGCTTGTCCTTGGCAAGGCACAAACTCACCGACATTGGGCTTGGCGGCCGACTAGAGGAAGAAGGAAGAAAAATGTTTAGTATTGTATTGACAAAAAAAAATTAGAATTGAATTGACAATATTAAAGTATGATGAGAATTTTTTTGGTGATTTTCTCCCGGTTCACACCTAGCACGAACGCGGTTTTGGCCTTTTCTTACTTTTGACTTTTGATTTTCTCATTTTTTTCGAAACTTTGGTCATTGTAATTTTGAAGTAATGTTAAAAAATGAGCGGAAAAGAAAACGCAAAAATAAATAAAACCGAAGTCTCACATAGACACATATTCTATCTTCATAGATCCTGCGAAAGACGGCCGTTTTGACCAATTTTATGTACTTCAATTTTTCATCAACTTTTTTACTCCTAAAATACGGTAAAATCATTTTCAGTAAAAAAAAAAAAAAATTCGCAAACTAATTTTTTGTATTATTCATATCATTTCCCCCCCATTCATGCAATTTAGATATTATTTCTCAGTCGATATTCGTTTGAATTTTCTCAAAACGAAAGTTCTTTTAGCACACGAAAGTTCTTTTTTTTTGTCGACGATTGTGTCACGCATGTGCGAATGCGTAGCTCATAGAAAGAGACTTTTCCGCCTGACTAGGGCTATTTAAATTATAAAGAAAATCGTGTCATGACTCACTAATTAATGAATAAATTAATAAATTAGATCTGGACTTGCTGAAATGGTGCTCGTAGTCCTCGAATCTTTCCCCTTATGTTTAATGCTGCCCTGAAACTTCTTTCTTATTTAGTGTCGCTTTCCTGAATTCTTAAAATTTAGCTCGACATAATCCTTGATGGATTACCGTCGTACGTTGGGTTGCACCGAGTTAATAGTGATCGAGCGAGAGTAGCTAGCGGCGCAGATTGCGGCGCAGATTGCTAGCTCAATTCTCGAAATGAATGCAAGGGTTTGCGCCGCTTATGTTCATTTTGCCTTTTGTCCTTCTTCCTTTCTCCGCCGGTGCCGCTTTAATTTGACCATGTCGATCCCGCTATGCCTTGCGTCCATTAGCACCGTCGCCATGTCTCTCTCTCTCTCTCTCTTTTTCTGTGTCTGGTCGACCTCTGATGGCGGTCATGATCACGAAGGAAGGCCATGCGACCTCAGGCAGTGCATGTGCGCCGCCAGTGGAGCGGAGCGGGGGAGACATGTCTATGGCGGCGGTGGAGGGTTACAACCGCAGAGGCAGCTGAGGATATCAAGAGGATGTTAATTCCCGCGACCAAAAGGCCAAGCATTTCCGTTGTTGGAAGATGAACGAGAGGGATAAAGAGTGGTCCAGTCTTTCGAATGGGGCCCCATTTACTCGAGTTTAAAAAAGAAACTCAACGGCCATGGCAAGCAAAAGGAAAGGTTCATGGATCACGTCGAGCGATGGAAGAAAATTCAAGGTCAATCGATTTTAATATCCGTTATCCTTTAAAATAAACTGGTTCGGGATCGGATCGAGCTATGGTACGGTTTGATTCGTTCTCGAATGTCTGGACCAGCTCTGAATCTCGATCGAAGCTCGTATCGCATCGTTTTAGTGTCTTATTGTTTCTTGCACGTGTATCTCCTGTGGGTGACCGTCCCCACGAATGAATCTTTGGGAAAAGAAGCTCAAAAAGAGCAGATTCGCTCTTGCCTTTTTCAGCGATGATCTTCAATAGTTAAGAATGCAAAACTGAACCTCTTACGCGAGCTTTACACATCGACGATGCCTCACCATGCTTCCGCTACTGATTTGCACTGGGATAGGGTATCTTTACATTTGCTTCGGGTACCCAACTGGAAAGAGCGATGCGTAAACGATTCGGCTTGATCTCGATCTGGCCTGGACCATCAGAGCCTTCGGATGTATGGTGTTTGGTGGCATATTTCAGTTCAGTCACGCAATGCATGAACACTACTTTTAGAAGGTTGAAGTCAATCCCTTCCAAGGGAGTGAAGAATTGAAGGCCGTAATGATGATGAGCGAACCCGTTAAGGTTATTTCAACCCGCTGCTTAACGGGGATCACTGCATAAAGCAAGGTCATCTACCACCCAATTACGCTCCGGAACCGTCGGTGCTTTTTTACCGATTCGATTTGAAGATCAGAAAGTTTCCTCATGCCTCTTTGACATTCAAACTAACCATCGGGCTGAGACGAAGAAGAATTGCCTCACCTTTTAGCCTGAATATTTGCCAATGCCATAAGAGCCGGTCGCTATGACCGGTGTCATGATCAAACAGACTTCCAGTGCAGCGAACCCAATCTCGACAATGTTCCTCATCAACCAGATTTCAGTTTCAATGCAAACCAATACTGCTAGGTAAGTAAACGCTATCTTAGCTGCTTCACATTTAGCTTCTATTTGCCAAAAGAAAATTTGCACACTCCACTTCAGTTAACTGACAAAAACAGTCAGATAAGAGCAGAAAGAGAAACTGATGGAGCCAACATATGCCGTTTGATTTAAAAAGTTTAGTATTTCTGTGGGTGAGTTGAGAGAAAAATAGAGAAAGAACTGTAAGACAGAATAAATGTTCTATCAATTGCCTAAAGTCATACGTTGGTAGCCAACATGCTCTCGAGTTTTTGCAACCAGCTTACATACTGATTTTGCTCCTTCCTATGCAAGTATGAGAGAAGGAAGTCGGTGAGGCCTCTTCCAATTCCTTTTGCCACAAGGTACTCCTTGAGTTTGTCCTGCAAATGATGGTCTAATGTGCTGTGGACCGCAAACATGATATTAGGAGAATAGCCACATTGAGAGCAATAAAAGGGAACAACAGATTTAAACAGAATTAAGCGAATACAGATAATTAAAATGTATGGTGAGGGTTTCTAACTCGATCAATCTGGGAAGATGGGAAGATATTAACCTAAACTAGAAACGTTAGGCGATAGAGTTTTCACACAGTCACAACTTCGTTTTCCATGGTAGTGTGATATAAAAATACCAGACTAACGACTTTTCACCAATCCAGTTTGGCATAGACATTCCACTAAGAAATTTCCGTTTTGCAAAAGACAGCTGAGGTTGCTGC
Organism: Rhodamnia argentea; assembly: GCF_020921035.1. Classification (NCBI taxonomy): domain Eukaryota; kingdom Viridiplantae; phylum Streptophyta; class Magnoliopsida; order Myrtales; family Myrtaceae; genus Rhodamnia; species Rhodamnia argentea. The sequence continues at coordinate 10,847,754 of NC_063156.1, forward strand.
AAACTCCCATCTCAGAAAGATCCTAGAACAAGTGGGACATCCTTGGCAAAGAAAGAGATAAAGCGTTCCAACTTTGAAACTTAAGGCAATCAAAAAACAGGTCTCCTACTGAAGTCCCAAGCCAACTGTCTCGCATAGCACCTTAAAGAGACAACAAAACGCAACAACACTAGCACAAGCACACACAGAACATCTATTGCTTCCAAATAGCGTATACAATTATTTTGAGCTTTCTAATAACTGGTCCCGATCCAAGAAGCCAATTGCCCTAAAAGAGCGTTCAATTATTCGTAAGCAAGTCTTTACTAAGTATTACATGTAAAATTCTTATGCACCCTATCTTGGAATTTGATAATCACAACTCACAACCACCTTTCACTGCTCATCATCCGCATCAGTCCACGTGAAACATGTATAGCCCAAGTGCTCTGAAGTCACGGCCCCTCAAGAGTCAAGACCATGGTGCAAGTGATGCACACTACAAGAGACCTCAACATGACATAAGTCCATGCCTCCAAAACCATGTGAAACATAATGGACTAAATCCTTCCCAAATTCAAAAGGACAGACTCAGAAGTATTTGATAATTGAAGAGGAGATTTCTTCTCACTAAATTCTGCATCCCAGTCTTATTCCAACTACACGGGACTTGAGGTGGGTTTCGCTTGCACATTTTTCTTCCAAAAGTTAGTTCTTTTCTCACCTTATAAGTAAGATGAACCGTTTTTCTCTACACAACTATACCTTGAAATATAACACTTATCTAGTCAAACAAAGCTTCGCAATTACACATACCAGAAGAATGGAAAATCCACAACCCCATAAAGGGAAAAGTCAAGTTAAAGGATTTTAGCAGGCTACATCATAGTTAAGCTGGCTTCATATAAAGATTCCAACTGTATTGAAGATGAACATGAAGTTTGCAAGATATTAACTATGTTCAAGTCGTCTCAGAAAACCAGTGTAGCAGAAGCTAGTCCCAACAGAAATAGACAAAGAATTCTGAAATTGAGAAAATCCAAGAGCAACAACATCGCAATCATTATAAACAAGAAATGGCCATAAAGGCATTTCGACAAGCAAGTCTACATGAGTCTCTTACAGTTTAAAGATCTGAAAACATGCAAAAGAAAACATTTCTAAAACAAAGACCAACCAGAACTCCAGTATCCAATTTGCACTACGGTTCAGAGAACATAAGTTTTCTCGCTTCCCATACTGCATGCGCCACATTCCAACAACTCTCTATCATACACATTAAATTTCGAATAGGACAACTGACTATTCTCTATAGAAGTAGCAGTCACCACCTTCTTAGGAATACATAATCATGCCAGCAAAAAACCTATGGAGTTTGTATTGATTTTTTCATTCCTTTCTACTCCCATTTAAATCCAGACTCCTACAGCGAAGCTTTTATGTCAGACCAACCCATTTGTTGCAAGAATGCAAAGAGCAACCGAAAACTGGAGACTAAACCATTTTACCTGAACAAAGGGCCTTTGTAGAGCGAATGATGCAATAACGCAGGTGATGGGAGATAGTAGGCACCGCGTAAGTGTAATTCAGACCCACTATCAGTTCCACTGCATACACCGCAATCAAACTGTAAGATGGAGTTGAAGCCTGGCTTTTTGAAACAGACCTTCATTAGAACTTCCCTGGGAAACATGCCCTCTCCACCATACATTTGTGGACCCAACAATGCCGAAACAGCAACTTCCTCACCGGATTCACATTTTCTCCTCAAAAGCACATCTTCAGATTCCGGTGCATCCCAGTCAACCACAAAATCCCCAAGATCACCAATTTGGTCATTCTAAGACATCAATCATGTTAATACGAGCTAAGAAAAAGCTTTTGCAGTGTTTAGGCCCCAAGAAGGGCAACCAGAACAAAGTCATAAAGCTTTCTATGGCGACTGAAATGAAGAAGGAAAGAGCTTTGGCATGGAAATAGATAGTCAATTTTAGCTTCTGCCCTACACGTGCTTAGGACATGGCACAAACAGCACTAGCAGTAGCTTTTTTCGGGTACTTGTAATGCCAAGGCTATATCATCTTTTAGCTCCACATGAAGAACCTGTACAAACGCTATGATGAGCTCAAAAATGGGTCTTTCACCAGTATACAATCTTCAACTAGTACACTACTACTAACAATCTTCCTGTCATTGACGGGCTGATATCAACCTTAGCTACGCCACAAGCAAAACCGATCCTGACTGACGAACAAAATCCAAAAAAACTGCGCCTCGCTCAATCTATGACTCGGGACAGCTAGTCTCCTATGTACAATCGGCACTCGAATTGAAGCCACCCACCAAAAGTTAATCGAAGAAAAACTGCCAGGTAACGAATATAAACCCCAATCCAGTGAATGAGCTCGAGAAAGACTCGATTGAAGAGAGCGAACCTGAAAGCGATTGGACGAGAGCTCGTGGGCGATCTCAGAACGCAAGACCGTGAGCAATCCAAGATCCACAATAGCTTTTTGTCCCTGGCGGAGGACAGAGTTCAGTCTCTGCATCTTCTTCTTCTATCGGGTGCAAGCCCAATGCAACGGGAACAGAACAGGGTAGCACACTGCCCTTTTGGCTCGATAGCGATGAGCAGACAACATGCGACGCGACTGACTCACGGGCAGTTGCATATGCACATTCATGTTGAAGTGTTTGACAACTATTTGTCGGAGCCCATCTGAGAAATACCGAAAAGGCTTTAAAGTCCAAGACCTTTGTTTTAAGGCCACTACCCAACAGCATTGGGCTGGTCAAGCCAGAATCGCAGGGTCGATGTGAGATCCGGAGAATCAAGGGTCGCCGAGGCTCTCGGCACTTGGCCGGTGCCTAGGGCCGCGTGACTCTCGTGCTCAATTTCTAGCCCAAATCGACGGAGTCAATCGAAACCTGATCGAGTGCGGTCGAATTCGAGACTCGACACTCATCATTGTTGTCGAATGCGACTTGCTATAGGTGGCGCAACCGGGCATCGACTTGCCAGGATCGCGCGACTCCAGGTGAGGGCCATTTGTGCTAGATTCTGCCCGCGGGTGCTCAGGTCATTTTTCTTTATTTAAATTAATTAAATTCCTTTACAAGTGTAGTTTTTTTAAAAATAACATTTAGGGCGCATTTGTTTCGTGGAAAATGAATGATTTGAAAAATATTTTCTTAAAGACAATCGCTTATATCGTTTGCAAAAATATTTTCAAGTGCCGAGATCTTGGGCGGCCGAGGTCTCGGATTTCGGCATTGCGGTCTTGCAATCTTACGTCCGCCTTCTAAGTTTGACATTTAGGCCTCGAATCCATTATCACAATCCCGATACTTCTATATAAAAGATAGTAAAACTTTCGCGGGCGAAGTTGCATACTTCGTTTGTTTCACGAAAAATAAATAATTCAATTTTTTATTTTATAAATAACTACTCATATCATTTGAGATAATTAATCAATAAATTTTTTTAATCAACAAACATTTATGTTTAAAAATTTTTATGGACGATGAAAATATTTTTCGCACATACATTTTTGTAAGAGATACGAACGATCACGTAGATAAGAAATATATTCCAAATCATCCACTTTTCACGAAATTAACTCACCCTTAGTAAACATACATATATATATTTTTTGTGAATTTCATCATATAAAATCCTTACAAAATACGAGGAAATTCACTAGTTCTTTCTCATAATCATTTCACATCGAGGACGAGGGGGAGGTAATTAACTTGAGATATGAGAAGTTAGGCTTCAAATCAACTTGCATTATCGTTTGCTAAGATAATGAAAATATGTCGTTACGATATATTATTTATTTTCTTCATCATTGTCACTTGCTATTTTTTTCCTCGAATAAAACAATTTTTTAACATCAAATACAAAACATTATAATGTCTAGGAAAAATTATTGAGAAGACGTAATTTCTTTTTTTTTTTTTGCCCTTACTTTTATTTAGTCAGAGTAAATAAAGAAGTTGTAATTTAAATTGACGCGCAAAGCTTTCAAATTAAACAGAAAGGAAATCGAGATAAATACGTTTCGAGAATTAGGGCTTTGGAAAAGGCTAAAACCCCTTTCCCTCTCTTTTCTCAGAGTTTGGGAGAAGGGGGAGAAGAAGAGAGAGCACAGCAATGGCGAACGAGGGAGACATGAGCAGCTGGACCGATCTGCTCCATTCCTCCACCAAGCTTCTCGAGCAAGCCGCTCCTTCCGCTCAGTTCCCTCCTCTCCAGGTTCTCGCTCCTCTCTCTCCCTCTCCCTCTCTCTCTCCGTGTAGGTTTACTGGAAGTTGTCACCGAGAAAACCTTGTGGTTTCGAGAATGACGAAGTCCTGCGTGATCAAAATGAGTAGACATCCCTTTGTTTTTGCTCGCGCTTAAGCATGTGTTGGATTTTCCTGGATCATTGAGTAGATGCGTTCCATGGGCCGGTTGCCTGAGGTGGGGGAAGCGTCTAGTAGGGCTCGCACCCCTTTTTCGTTCTGTTGCCTTGTTCTTGTTTCTCAGGATAGGGCTGGAGTTGAAGGGCTTTAGGTTTTAAATTCGGATCAGCAGCTGTTCAAAGTCGAGTCACAGTCATATGTTAGCATTTGGAGCTTAGCTCCTTATCCCAGCTATCGTCAGTTTCATGTTATCAGCTTTGGTTTCTGCTGCTGCGGAATGTTTCCAGCAGGTATTTTTAGGGAAAAAAAGAAGAAGCTATACTGTCTTTTCAGATAGTTTGAATCAGCTAATAAGATAAGTCGCACTGGGACAATTATTTTCTGGCAAAAGGAAAGGGAAGGAAAGGAAAGATAAAACCCATTTCTGCAATTAGGTATACGAAGAGAAACCTTGTTGATAGATTCTTTTCCCCACTGAAATCTCCATTGTCTGTTGCTACTTAAGTTGCTAGTTTGGTGCTATAATCATAGTTCACCGCCGTCTTCTCTAACCAGATTGCTGCCAAGACACTACTCTCGACTGCTCTTCCATTATTTTAGTTGTTGGATGGTGTCATGTTGTTAAGGCCGTGCGTGCAACCTCTGTGAATGCAATCGCTTATTGCTGTCACCAATTTTAGTGGCTCATGGTCATTGCCGAACCTCACATAATTAACTATGGTTGCAGTTTCTACCACACTTTTGTTAGTCTTGTCATTGTCTCTCTGTTTATGAACTTTCCACATGTCTCTATCTCATGTCATTATATAGAACTCTGGAAGCTTATTTGCTAAAAATGTTGCAAGAGATAAACACTAAAAACTTGTGGCTTAATAAATAGTATGGGGAAGGTCTCAGCAGCACCTTCATCTAGCTACATATATTTAGTGAAGGAAAGAACAAGTCTCTAGGTTCTCTTTAGAATAGTTTTAAAGAAGAATATTCCAGATTGAATTTCTTTTTCAGAATATAAGGTCATTAAGATTCGGTTACTTCAAATTAAAGAAGACATGTTTGAGCAATTGCTTCCCATGGGATAGTACAGAGCAAATGCAAGGTTTGTTTTGAGACTGTCTACTTTGTTCACATTGCATTTTCCACTTTGCTTTGGGTCTAACACTCCACTGAATTTAAGTGCACATGCTGGATTAATCATGAAGAGTATACTTGTCATCATAAAATTGAGAATTTGTGCATATATCATTGTACCAAGTTTCTGATAGTGATTTTGTGTTTGCTATTTGGGTATGTATCAGAGGAACCTTGATCAGTTGGAAGCATTATCCAAGAAGCTCAAGTCAAAAACTCTAAGGACTGAAGCTCCATCTCAATCTATCGCTGCCACCAGGTCTTATATCTGTCCGGAAATCTTTGCTATCACTTATCCTCATCACGTCAAGCATGACTACATGGAAGTTATGTAGGGTGATTGCATCTTTTATAATCATGTTGTTTTCAGGCTTCTTGCACGTGAAGGGATAAATGCAGAACAGCTTGCACGAGATCTGAAGTCCTTTGAGTTGAAGGTACCGTACTGTTTTAATTCGTTTGACATGCTAATTACACATTAACACTAGTATATTTTTACATGTGACTTTGGCATGATCAATCTGCTCTCGGGTAATCTTGTAGTTATTGTGTTAATCTTCTTGGTTGGTGGAGACTTGTCTAGCTAGGGTGGGGTTGTTTGTGGGTGTCTTAGAAAGTTAAAAGTACATTAGAATTTCAAACACGACCTTAGTTCAGATTGTTATCATTGGACATTTGTTTGTTCCTTAAAGATTAAGTATCAGGAAATGCAACCTCAATTTACATCTGGGATATTTCTACACTCCTTCCTGTGTATGTGAAACACAAGATGCTAATGCAACCACACAGGTGGTGACATTTGGAGACTAAATGTAATTTAAACAACTTGACAGAGTAATATCAAGAAGCGCAGGAGTTTGAACTATTGTACTTATCTTAACGTATTGTTCAACAAATTTAATGTGAGGATTTTCATTGCCATAGCCTGTCGTATAGGACATTCTTCTAATGATTTTCCTGTTTGTAGACGACATTCGAGGATGTGTTCCCTGCTGAGGCGACAACTGTTGAGGAGTATTTGCAGCAGGTACTTTCTACTCTTCAATTTTTTTTATGGTTATTTCGGCGCTGTTGTCTTTACCTTGTTGAGAAAGGCATGTGGGACTGTTTTCTTTTGTTGTTACATTCCATTTCCATCTTGAGGATTGAAGGTTGTTTAATGAATTTTGATTTCTGTAACCAAATAAGCTTGATGAGGGCAGCATAATTTTCAACTGTTCAGGCAAGGTATTGGCATTTTTCCCCATTAAGATATTGATTTAGCCTTTTTTGTACAATTATATTTGAATGGGACATTGGCATTTTCAAATGTGTCGCTTTCTCACTCTATATGCCCTTCGTTTTGGTGCTTGGTCTATCCTTAGTATAACCCCATGTTACATTGGTTGGTGATTTAGAATCCAATTGTGCATCCTGCAGAGCTTTATTTTTTCATTCAAAATATACCGAGAGGGTGAGAAGCTAATGCTTTTCTCTGAACTGGGTCTACATAGTATTTAGGAAAGATTGGAGTTGATGAAGATGCGTTGTGTTGTGAAATTCCTTTCTGCTCTTCTTTCTCCCTCTTCTTTTGTTGAATATGGCTGCCTCCTAGAACATGCTAATGTTATATTTTCTGAATTGACTTCGCTTGTCTTGTGAGGTTTTGTTCACTGCTGGCTTTTCTTCCGTCAATGCTGAAGCTTTTGTTGTTTTTAGTACATGCTGAATAAGAAATGTAGTTTTTTAAGGGTTAGAATAATCAGTGCATTGTTCTGCCGGCCTCAAGAAAGTCAATATTGTTTCTCCAATCTTACTTTCAAATAGTCAAATGCATAGATTGCCAGAGAGTGCTGCTATAGGTGCTCTGTACTAGGTTTATAAATATTTTTCTTCCACTGGTGGCATCTTTTCAAATCACTTCGAGTTTTTCCTCAGCTTCTTCTGTCATGTCATTTCTGGTGTGAAAATATCATTTCTGCTGTTTCTTTTGGGGTGTGGGTGTGTTAACATACATATATTCAAAAAAAGATGAAGATTGGCCTGTTTAAGTTTGTGCTACAAGTGTTTTTTTTTTTTTTTAATTTATTCCTGTGCTATTCTTTGTTGTTGATGTTTTTGTGTTCATTTCCTGAATCTGGCCAGTCTTTTTGGGTCTCTTGAATTGTGTTTGTCATAGCTGTTAGTGTGATCCCTTGACTAGATTCATGCTAGCGAATTCAAATGAGTAAATATGTTACATACTTGTTTCACATGCATTCCTAAGTGTTCTTCTATTCTGTTATGCTCCCTTTCTTTGGGTGGGTGTTGCATTTGCCGTCCATCTCTTGGCTGAAACCGTAATCCAAACATATCATTATTTGTTGTTGAATGCTTCTCTCCATCTGCTTCCCTCCAGCCTTGGAGTCCGTATCACAAACAGTTTCATGCCTTCTGGCTTTGGATCTGCATTTTCATCTGCTAGCTTTTTTCCATTCAATAGTTTTTCCCCTCTTAACATGCACACTCACAGATGTACTTCTTGGTTGGCTTCTTTTCGTGTTTACATGGAACAGTGCAGTTACATTTATATTTCATATGTTTTTAGTCATTTGTCCTCAATACATTCAAAATCTTTGAGATTGGTGCTGTAAAGTTCCATGATTTGTATCTCTTGCTTTATGGAATTTATGGTTATGTACCAATGATTAGATAATTCTTTTGCTGCTTCTTAATGTAGGTTCATGAAATGGCAATGGTCTCAGCTATTCAGGAAGCACAGAAGGACAATGTTAGGAGTTTTAATGATTATATGCTGAAAGTTTTGGAGGTTGTAACTCGTAACTCAATTATAGCATATTTCAAATTGCTATCTCCACTCTTTCCAGCCCTGGTTTCTAATATGTGCTTTGCTGTTGTGGCTGACAGGATGATTGGCAAAAGGAAAAGCGTGATTTTCTTCAGAGCTTAAGCCGGATATCATTATTACCCAAGACTAACATTGGTGATTCAGGCCGTGGAGCTCCTCGTCTTCCCCAAATAGCCTCAACGGCTTCAAGCCCTCAAGTTTCATCTGGTCTTTCAGGCATGGAGATTGTAGCTGTAGCAAACAAATCGATTCTTGAGAAAAAAGCTTCTGTCTATGGTGGTGTTGTGAAGGATCTTAACAGTGCTAGAGAGCGTGCCTTGCCGTTTAAAGTAATGAAAATTTTGGTTTTGATTTATTTTTAATAGTTATTGTGGCTCATTACATCTTTTTGTTTACTAGGCATTGAATATGTGCTGGGGCAGTTCTAAGATTCTAACATAGAAGCATGTCTTAATCAAAGTTTGTTGTTATTTGCCTGCTAGCTGGCACGTCAGCATATGTATTCGAGAAGCTTACTGTTAGTCATTATATGTACTTCTTGTTCTCTGCCTTCTAATGGTTGTCTCATGAGTTCGTTTGTTAGAATTATGATGCTGTGTATACATTTGTATTGTTCCTGTTTCACTAAATCTATTCTTCTTTGGATGATATGGGCATAATTTCTTCTCTGTTATTGTTCGAATTTCAGCCCGCTACTTCTTTCAAGGGTGCTTATGAAAGTTTGGGTATTAATACATCTGGGGGAAAATCAGTCAGTGTGCTGAAAATATGGCATCTCATTCAGGTGTGGCTGTATAAATCTTCTTAACTATTACTCCATTCGAATGCATAGCTCCCTTTTCCTTCTTATGCCATAGGGAAGTAAACATGGTTTGTGCAATAATTTGCTAGGCACTTATGGATGAGGATTCAGTTATTCGGTGGAATGTTTCAAAGAAGATGTCATTGGTAATTGGTGCAAGGCGGCACCTTGAGTGGGGACATGAGAAGTACATTATGGACATGATACAAAGTCATCCTGCACAAGTATGAAGTCGTTATTTTTACCTGTCTTGACATTTTGGTTCCATGAAACTTCTATGGCGAAAGCTTCTTGTTTATGTTTAGACTTTAGTAAAATTGCTGCTTCGACCATATTTGGAGATAGCTCTTGCTCGCATTATATAGTAATCATACTTGACCTTTTTGAAGCAGTATTCAAGGACCTGGAGCTCTCTTTGTCCGGCTTGTCTCTAACAGATTTGAAGGCATTAACATACTAAATGTATTTACTGAGTTAAGTGCTCATTATTTTGTTCTTCTGCTCTTTCTAGGCTGCTCTTGGTGGCGGTGTTGGGAATTTGCAAAGGATTCACGCCTTCCTTCGGGTCTGTTCTCTTTCTATTATTCAATTATCTGGAGTAGCACGTTTTTAATGCTTTATTTTGCTTTAGATCTTCTATTACCTTTAATTTCATGTTGCAGATTCGTTTGCGCGATTATGGTGTTCTTGACTTTGATTCTGGTGATGCTCGAAGGCAGCCACCTGTTGACACCACGTGGCAGCAGGTTAAGAATGCTTATTTTTTGTATTCATATTATATATTTTGATCGTGAAGTCAATACCATAAGAATGTAGAAATTTGGTCTATTCATGATGAAATCCTCATTTTCACTGGGCCCCTACGGTAAATAAAAACTGCTGAAGTTTTAATCTTGAGCTTTAGAGTTTTTTTTGTTGAGATGACAGTGACTTATGTTTCAGCTATCCGGTCTTTCTGTATATGAACTATTACAGGAAAAAAAATATTTACAATAAGTACTTTGTCTGTTTTTTATATTAAGCGAGTGTATTTGGGCTCTGTCCTATTTACTTGGGGATATTGCTGATTGCAGTTGCTTTATAAGTATGGAACACCTATGCCTGTAACTGACTTATTTTACACACTTCCTGGTTCAACAGATATACTTTTGCTTGAGAACTGGGTATTACAATGAAGCAAGAGATGTTGCCTTGTCATCCCGAAGTGCTCATCAGTTTGCACCTCTGGTACTATTTGTTTACTGCCCAAATGTGCTGATTTTTGTTCTTCCCTAATGTTTAGTTGTTATTGGCAGCTTACAGAATGGATAAACACTGGAGGTATGGTTTCTGCTGAGACAGCTGCAACTGCTTCAGAAGAATGTGAAAAGTTGTTCAGAATGGGTGATCGGGTGGGTCGAGCTGCATATGATAAGAAAAGGTTGTTACTATATGCCGTGATATCTGGTTCTCGAAGGCTTGTTGAAAGGCTGCTGAGAGATCTATCGACACTGTTCACCACCATAGAGGATTTCTTGTGGTTTAAACTGTCAGCCATCAGGGAGTTCCCTATTGGAGGCTCATCTGCTATCCTTAGTGAGAGTTCGGTCCCCTATAGTTTAGAGGATTTGCAGGCTTACCTGAATAAGTTTGAAGCATCATACTATACCAAAAATGGGAAGGACCCTCTTGTATATCCTTATATCCTGCTCCTAAGCATCCAGTTCCTACCAGCTATCCTCTATTTGTCTAAAGAAGTAGGAGATGAAGGGTACAACATTGATGCCACTCACATAGCTATCGTGCTTGCTGATCATGGCGTCCTTACAGAAGGTACAGGGGCAGGATCAAAGTTTGGTGTAATGGATGCTTATGCAGAAGCATGTAGCATGATTCGACAGTATGGATCTTCATATTTACGCCTTGGAGATCTTTCAATGGCATTGGAGTATTATGCGCAAGCTGCTGCTGCATTGGGTGGTGGCCGACTATCTTGGACTGGGAGGGGAAATGCGGATCAACAGAGACAGAGAAGTTTGATGCTGAAACAGCTCCTCACGGAGCTGTTATTGCGAGATGGTGGGATTTATTTTTTACTTGGTGCAAGAGGTTCTGGGGAAGAAGGTGAATTGACAAGGTTTATTCCGGACGTAAAAACAAGACAACAATTTCTGCTTGAAGCTGCTCGGCAGTGCTTGGAAGCTGGGATATATGATAAAGTATGGTCTTTTTCCCCATTTTCCTCCTTGTGTAAAATTTACTTAATGTTGGACTATGGTGTTTTCCAATCATGTCACTTGACTTTGACTTCAATGATCCAATGTATTATACTTTTTGTTGGCAATTGATGCGCTATGACTGGAATTTGGTCAATTTTCCAGCTAATTGCTGACATGGTTGCCATGTGGCCATTTGTATTCCACATTGGTATTTTGCTTGAGAATTGGCCGGATTTTGGTCAAAGTGCATAAATCAGAAAGCAAAATCAACTCAAGTTCGGTGACTGCTGATGGAATTTGCCCTTTCTCCTATTGCCCTTATGGAGCTACAAGTGAAATCAGTTTTCAGTGAACTTTTGAGAGCTCAAGTACTTTGATTGACTGTGTTTGTTCAGAAATTGTCTTTTCAAGGTGATTCATGTTCTGCTGATCATTGGCTGTTTCATTGGCTACCCAATAACAAGAGTAAACGTGTTGTGATATAGTCTATTGAGTTGGAACAATTTTTTTTAGAAATATGTATATGGAGGAGGGGTGAGAGAGAGAGAGAGAGAGAGAGAGAGAGAGAGAGACCATTTCTTTTGTATAAATAAATTGGTGGTAGTTCATTTTGTTATTTACTATTGCTTACTTGGTTTCCCTTACTACTTTATTTCACATTATATGTATAGCTTTTCATTGACATCTGAATTTTCATCTTCACTATTGTTCCATTTATGTCATCCTGCATGGCTGAATCTAGAATTTAAATGGAAATTTCATCTTAGGATAGTATCGAATCTTGTATGGGCTTAATACCTTTTTTCGTTGCTTATTCTTCCCTTACTTATGATTTGCTTTAATTAAATCAGTCAATAGAGATTCTGAAGAGAATTGGGGCGTTCTCAATGGCCCTGGACACCATTAATAAATGCCTTTCGGACTCAATATGTGCTCTTTCACGCGGACGATTGGATGGTGAAAGCCAGACAGCGGGTTTGATTCATTCTGGAAACGAGATTTTGGAGACTTACAAATATAGTCCTGAAATCAGGTAATCTCTTGGTAGCTGCTGTCTGTCTTCTAAGTAGCAGTTCCTTTTTTGGGTGGACCATTTACATTAAATTTTTTAGGGTTCTGTCATGCTAGATCATTTATTGCCGCAGCATGATGAAACTGGAAAATTGGATATGGCGGTCATCGTTCAGATTTCTCCTATTTAGAATACTTCCCATCGTTTAGATTTCTCCTATTTAGAATATTTGTTCCGTGGTTAGACATTTATTTCTTGGTTGCATTATTCCTGCAGTCCCCAGGAGAGAGAGAATGTTATGGAGCAACAAACAGTGTTAAGACAGCTTGAGGCGATATTGTCAATATACAAATTGGCGAGAGCAGGTCATTATCTGGATGCTTTGAGGGAGGTTGCCAAACTTCCATTTCTTCCATTGGATCCACGAACACCAGATGTTACAACAGATGTATTGCAGAAATTATCTCCATATGTCCAAGCTTGTGTTCCTGACCTCCTAAAGGTTGCTCTTAGTTGCATGGACAATGTGCCTGATTCCGATGGATCACTACGTGCTCTAAGAGCCAAGGCAAGTGGGCATTTGGGTTTTTAAACAGTTCAGTTTTTTATGTGGTCCAAAGCAGACTATTGTGAATTCCTAGCCACTTTGGGATATCTTCATAGGGGTGTTTGTTTGATGGAAAAGATCAACTGAAAGTCAACATATATGCTCCCTTTTTTGGATGACCACGTGATGCTCTTCTTTGCATGTGCAGATTGCGAATTTTCTTGCGAACAATTTGAATAGGAATTGGCCACGTGATCTTTATGAGAAGGTTGCCCGAAGCTTGTGAATCCAAGGTGGCAGTCTGTCAGTTCCTACTTGTCCTCTAAGGCGCAGGTTGCTTTTTCATGGGCTAGTTTAGATTGTACATGATGTAGCTTTAATGTAAGGGCCACCATCGTAAGAAAAAGAAGGTCAACATGCGGGTGTGTTTGTATTCTGAAGTGGGCAGCGAAGCTGATGGTTGTTTCTAATGCTCGAAACTGCTGTGATGATGCCCCTCTTCCTCAGTCTGCAATATGCCTACCAAGAGTGAAAAGTTGAAACGGTGCCACACCAAATCTGAAGAGGTTACTCTTTTGACTTTGCATATCTTCATTCTGTGATGAACAGAACTTATGTCCTGAGGAACTCCTGGTACGTTTTGCTGTGATAAGATGGATCATTTCTCAGTATGGAGGTTCAATATTTTTTGAGGTGCCTTTTGCTGATGAAGTGATTACTTAATCATAATCACAGCTCAGTTTTAATCTTGAATCTCAGATAGGAAGCTGATGTATGTCGCTTGTAATTTTAAAGAAATGGTCAGCTGGAGTCTCTGTGCTCATACTACCTTCATTGGGAAACTCCCAGGAGATGAAAGCCCGCTACTATGAGTTTCTATACCATCTTCCGATAGCGTTCTTTCTATCTTTTTTTGTCTAAACGGGGAGGGAGTCTTCTTGATAGGTCTTTGAGCCAGTATGGCATGAACATAAGCGACAATGGATATGGACCTTAAAATCGCCGTAAATTAATTTCATCATTTGTTTTCTGTGTTCTTTGAGAGTTATGACTGGAGATCTCTATTAACGATCTGCCCATTTGCTCTTCTTTTCTCCGTTTGGGCCATAACTGTTCATTTTACGCTTCAATTTGAATATGTTGAAGTTTCCGGAATCATAATGGTTTAGTTCTTGTCTATGGACTCGGAGTTGGTAAAGACGTCGGGCAATATAATGGAACATCAGAAAAAGAGAAGCAGATCAATGTAATTGAGGATCAGGCTTGAAGACCGATAACTCGTCCTATTCACCAGGGACTGGAAGTCCTTGCATCATGGCGTTGCAAACAAAAAAGCCTAGTTTCTGGAAAATTTGATGACAGAACGAATCGAAAGAGCATTTGGGGGTTGATGACGATTCGCGATGTTGTCGTTGTCAAGAAGTACATCGAAAAGAAGTGAAAATAGAAAACGGGAATCAACATGTGAAGTCCATCTTTGCCGAGGCAACGTGTTTATGTAGTCCAGAAACTTGTATACAACAGGAAACCTGGAAGTTCGTCCCTGCATTGCTGATCTGTTATCGAACTGTTTTGACTTAAGAGCAGCAAGCAGATGAGACCCTCTCGAATCTCATGTAGATTGGCCCCTCTAAAAGCCCCAGGATCCGACGGCATTGTCGGGAATGAGACAATTGATACTGTCCGTGGTTCCTTAGAATCCAGTAATATGAACACGAGGCTTGGCTAGACCGACATCAGTTTAATCCCTAAACAACTGAATGCTCGTAAATTTGCTCGTTTTCGTCCTATTAGCCTCTGTAACGCAGAATGGCCGCCAGGCTGAGAGGTCAATTAACGAGAAGTTGTAGCTGAGAATCAGAGCCTTTACCAGTAGGAGTTTCGAAGTAAATTGATGAAAGGATACGGCGATACCGTGCAGGCTGTCCGATCACAGGTTTTGCGCATATCAGCCTTGATGCCCGCAAAAGCTTTTCCTTTCTGCTGAGACTTCATTATATGGGGGTTGTTGACACCTAATTTTGGCGGTCCCGTACTTTATTTTATTTTATTTTATTTTTCTCTGTAAAATAGAATATGTCTCATTTATTAAATATGCATGTTTTATTGTTTTTCTTTTGCAAATAGAAAATAAAATAAAAATACACAAATCTAAAAATTTTTATAAGAAAATGTTTGAAAAGAAAAAGAAAAGAAAAGGAAAAAGGAATAAAATCAGATCAGGCCGGTCAAGCCCGCTCGGGCGAAGCTCGGCCCACCTTTTCTCCTCTTTCCCGCGAACAGGCTTACACTAGCAGCCCACCCAAGTCCTTTTTTTTTTCCCGCAAGCCCAGCTTTCTTCCTTCTCGCATGGGCCTAAGCGAACATCCCATTTTTCCTTTTATTTACCTACAGCCCATCTTCCCTTCTTTTTTCTCCTCAGTCCACACCTCATTTGTGTTATCAGCCCATTTGGTCCCCTATCCACTCACCAACTCCCTGCGCCATCACTACTCACGTCACTCACAATTACACCATGCATTTGACGTGGTCTTCTATCAACCCACGTTGACGTCAAACGGATTTTCCGCTTGTCCACACAAGCAAGCTTGGGAAAGGAGGCAACTTATGCATAAAACATGACAGAGTTGGCAGGCTAATGCCGTTAATGGTTCGCTCGGGCTCCAAAAGAGGTTCGGTCCGAGAGAGAAGAAAGGGGAAAAAAACAAAGAAAGAGAGAAAAGCGGGCGCAAAAATATAGCAAAGGGAGGAGCATGTGCCGTTTTCTTTTTAGCTCTCGGCCTTACTCACGTTGAACTTGGCTAGAACCGATGAGCTTTTGCGACCACCGTTGTCCACCGACTCCCGGCCAATATCCTCTTGCTTCGGGTAAGTCCGCCTCGCTCCTCGCCCCCATATTTACCTGGATAGTTGACCACGGTTTGTTCACCTCATTTGTTGCACGTTTTAGACTTTGCCCGAGCCATCTCTGTTGGAAATTTCCTATAATATGGGCTTACATTAATTAATTGATTTTATGTTTTGAATACTCGGGTTAATGAATATTCCAATATATGTCTTGAACCCTTTAGTGATCTTATTGAATTGGGTTTTGACATCTATAAATTACAAGCCTAGTTGAGCAGCAAAATGTAGGCAATTATGTTTAACTGAAGCCCGTGATGGGAGGGGCCCAGTTAACGCACTAATGATTAGGGTTTGCTAGGTCCCCTCTCTAGCCTATAAAAGGATAGGTTATACCTATCGGTCGCTTTATCCCATTGAAAGCTGCTATAACGAAATATGCCATAGAGAGGAAGATCAGCATTCCAATAGATCGTTGATCTATCTTTCTTCTAGAATTGCAATGGCTCAAACAGATACGCTTTAATTCTGCTACGTGTCTTAATTATGGTGTTCTACATTCGTATATTAGATCCGATTGTTCTTGTATAATTAGTGTTTATGCATTAATAAATAGTTACATTTGGTATCAGAGCTAGATCATATATGATTGTAGAATCCATAAGGTTAATAACAATCGAATTTCAACTAGATCTTGATTACTTTCAATTCTAGGGTTCATATTTATGAACGAATCCTAAAATTTCGATTTTCCTCCGATTGGTTACTTTCGTTTCAAGGGTTCATATTAAGCTCGGATCTAATTATCTAAAATAGCTTCGTTCATGTGTGACTTGATAACTTAGTTCTCTTGCGTGAATCAATCGTGTTTCTTTACGGGCTGCTATTTGTAGCGAAAGGGATGTTGTTTAAGATCTTGTTAGGTTTTCGATAGATGTTTTCAGTGTATAATTGATATAGAACAGATGATCCTTAAGAATTACGATCGCCAGTAACTAGAGAAATTTCACTTTTATGGGGTTAAATAACTCGGATTGTGCTCAAATTCGGTCGGTTTGAAGCAAAACGGCCTTATGAACCAAACTCACTTCCTTGGGCTGTGAACTATGATGGTTTTCGGCATTTCGAGGTCGTTTAGATAGGTTTCCGGGCAGTTTTATAATTTAGGCAATTTCGGGGCATCTTTTGTAATTGCCTTGTTAAATGCAATATGATCATGAGAAGCACATGTCGTAAAGTGTTTCATATTGTCTATTGAAATTATGGGCATTTTTTTTTTTAGTGGAACTTTCGCAGTTCCTTGTTGATAAGGATTAGTATATACAATCACCTACCCAAAGGGGGTTATTGTGTATATTAATTTGAAAATTGCATGAAGATAAGTACTCGATTTAAAAGATGGGGATGTATGACTCGAAAGATTTATTTGCCCAAAGGGGGTGAGTTTTTTGAATGTTATGTGTAATTCCCCTCTGTAGTGATATAATGGAGATGTATAATTTAAAGGATTTGTCTGCCCAAAGGGGATGTGTCCTCGACAATTATGTGTAATTCTCCTTGTTGTTGTAAGCTTCATGCTGTGAAAAATAGTGGTGCATTATATACTCTGCCCAAAGGGGAGTTTATAATGTACTAATTATTTGTTGAATTGCTTACTGCTCATAATTGATCTTATTGCATTGTATGTGGATCAAACAGTTACTTTTTCTGTAAACAACAATAATGCCACTGTCCAAATGTTAACTGGATCAAACTTCAAGAGATGGAAACAAGACATAGAGTTTGCCCCGGGAATTGTGGATATGGACTTGGCTCTACGTGATAATGAACCTCCATAGCCCAATAATCAAAGTATTGCAGATGAAAAAAGCCATCATGCTAGATGGGAAAAATCCAATCGACTAAGCCTTATTGCTATGAAGAGGTCCATTGCTGAGCATCTCATTAGTGGTTTGCCAGAAAATGCAAATGCGAGAAAATTTCTTGCGGCAGTGGGAGCAAGATATGCAGTCCTAGACAAAGCTAAAGTTGGGAACTTGCTGAGTGAGTTAACTAGTATGAGACATGATGCTGTTATGGGTGTTAGAGAATTTATATTGAGGATGGTACATATTCAATCCAAGCTTAAGGCCCATAATATTGTCTTTTTCGATGATTATGTTGTGCATCATGCCTTAAATATTCTGTTCGCTGAATTCGATCAGATTAAAACCGCTTATAGCACTTAGAATGAGACTTGGAGTGTTAATGTCTTGATTACTAAATGTGTGGCTGAGGAAGAAAAGTTAAAGAAGGAGAAGATTGAATCTGCCCACTTGATTACTAATGCCAAGCTGAGTTCCTTTAGAGGAAAATGGAAGCCTAAAGGGTCGAATGCTTATATGCCCCTAAGAAAGATCAAGGCTTAAAGAAAATTGGCAATAGTGAGAAACATGGAGATAAGAATTTTAAGTGTTTTCACTGCAAGAAGCAGGGTCACAAGAGAGTTGATTGCTATAAGTTCAAAGCTTGGCTAAAAGAAAAGAAAGAAAGTAGCCAAGGTGAGTTGTTGGTTTCTTCTGAATCAAATATGGTTGATGTTCCTTTGGATTCTTGGTGGATTGATTCTGGTGCTACTGTACATGTGACTACTTCCTTACGGGGTCTCACAAATCTAAGGAATCCAAGTCCGAGGGAGTCGAAGCTTAAAGTTGGAAATAATATCGGCATTGATGTGGAGCATATAGGGACAATTGTTTTGAATTTAGATTCTGGATTTCAGCTAGTTTTGAATAATGTGTTTTATATTTCTGGATTTAGGAGGAACTTGATATCTCTTTCTTTGCTTGACAAGGCTGGATATTGCCTTTATTTTGCAAATTATAGAGTGGATTTGTTTTATAACTCGAAAATTATTGGGAATTGCATTCTATTTGATGGATTATATCGATTATCTTTATCTCCCGATAGACCATATTGTTCCTTCAATGTTGAGAATAAAGTGGCTAAAAGATCCTTGATCAAGGAGAAATCCTTTTTGCTATGGCACAAACGATTAGGGCATATCTTCAAAGAAAGGGTAAAACGGCTTATCAAAGCTGATATCCTTCCTCCTCTTGACTCGGATGATGTTAAGATTTGTATTGATTGTGTGAGGGGAAAGTCGACTAAAGTTAAGAAGAAAGGTGCTACCCGCAATCACAATCTGTTGGAGATAATTCACACGGATATTAGTGGGCCATATTCAGCCACCTTGTGTGGAAATAAGTATTTTATCACCTTCATTGATGATTACTCTCGTTATTGCTATGTTTACTTGATTAAGGAGAAGGTTAATGGTCTTGACATGTTTAAAGTATTTCACACTGAAGTTGAGAAACAATTGGGAAAGATAATCAAAATTGTCGGATCTGATCGTGGTGGGGAGTATTATGGGCGATATATCGAGACTGGACAGCAAATGGGATCATTCGCTAAATATTTACGGGACTGTGGTATCGTCGCTCAGTATACAATGCCGAGGAGTCCGGAACAGAATGGTGTAGTTGAACGGCGAAACCGCACACTCATGGAGATGAAACGAAGTATGATGAACAGATCTAATATGCCCGAATACTTATGGGACGAGGCAATTAAAACAGCAGCTTATATATTGAATCATGTACCCAGTAAATCAGTGCCAAAAACACCTTTTGAGTTATGGACGGAGAGAAAACCAAGCTTGAATCACTTTCGAGTTTGGGGTTGTCCTGCAGAGGTGAAAATTTATGATCCTTCGCTGAAGAAGACCGAACCTAGGACTACTAGGTGTTACTTTATTGGATATCCTAACCATTCCAAGGGGTATAGGTAGAGGGGGCCATTTGGGCCCGTGGGCCCGGAACCGGCCCGTTGACCGGGCCCACGGTTCCAACCCGGAACCGCAGAAAAAAAAAGAGGGGCCCGGGGCGGAGAGCCGTTGGGCTCTCTCGCCCCAGGCCCGCCACTACCTACCCCCCCTCTTCTTTGGGCCGTTGCTTTATAATAAAAAAAAAAGAATTAAAAATAATTCTTGCCTATAAATACATATGCTTCCCCTTTCATTTTTGTCACAAATTCTCTGAACAATCTCTCGAATTCTCTCTGAAATCCTCTCAAATCGCTTAAATTCTCCCAATTCTCTCAATCCCGACTCAATTCTCTCAATCGGATTTCCGATCAATTTTCTCAAAAATGGCAAGTGGAAGCAGAAATGCTGACAAGGGCAAGATGACTATGGGAGATTACGAGTATCCCATTCCCGAATATGATCCTCGTGAGTATGCAAGTTGGGAAGACGACGACGATAATATCAACTATGTCCCGATTCCAAACGTCGAGCACATCCCAACACAAGAAAGTCTTCATCCTCCCACTGGTGTCGAAGAAACGTCAACGGCAAATGAGCCGGAACGGAAGGGCCGAGATAATACATCGGACTTGTGGCTACACTTCGACAAGGTACGTGATGAAGTTGAAGGTAAGTATAATGTAAAATGTAAATATTGTTCGCAAACATATAAATTTACGAAAGGAGACGGCTACGGAACATTCCGTCGGCATTTGACGAAAAAACATCCAACGCAAGCGGGGATCGACAATACGCAACAACAAATTTCCGGGTACGCCACTTCTAAGCCTCATCATTTATTTCGTTTCACGGAAGCACTTTATAAACAAACATTAGGTGAATATGTTGCCCTTGATCATGCTCTGTTTAATACTGGTGAAAATTTTAATATGAAATATTTGATAAATACTGCGTTGGTTCCGCAAACGCCAACTATTCCAAAAAGTACTCTTAAACGCGAAGTTTTTCATCTTTATAAAAAAGGAAAAAAAATCTTTAGCAAAATTTTTTGCGGAATTCAATGGACGTGTGCATATAGGTAGCTATATTTGGAGTGATCCTTGGCAAATTCATTCTTATATGGGTGTCACGTGTCATTGGATAGATGACAATTGGATGATTCAAAAAAGACTTATTGCATTCCGAGTTTTTGATGAAAGCCATTCGGCTCATAATATTTATAGAATAATTAGGCAAGTTTTAGAATAATATAATTTAATAAATAAAGTATTTTCAATTGGTTTTGATAATGCCGCCGCAAATACCGCTTCAATTCCCGAATTAGAAAATATTTGCAAACCCACTTTTGGCGGACAATTTTTTCACATTAGATATGCTTGTCATGTTTTAAATTTATGTGTATAAGAT
The DNA here is from genome assembly GCF_020921035.1 of Rhodamnia argentea. Lineage (NCBI taxonomy): Eukaryota > Viridiplantae > Streptophyta > Magnoliopsida > Myrtales > Myrtaceae > Rhodamnia > Rhodamnia argentea. The sequence goes on from NC_063156.1 coordinate 10,868,713, forward strand.
GGTTTATGAACTCTTGACACTTCTCTCGCCCCAATAAAAAGTGCAATTAAATTTTTATGGAGTCGTCCCCAATGTATGAAATCATGGGGAAAATTTTGTAAACAAAATGGGAGAAGGCCAAGAAGATTTCCAAAAGATATTCCGACTCGTTGGAATTCTACGTACGAGTTGCTTCGGCAAACTTTTGAATATAAAGATTTATTATGTATGTTTATTTCACAAAATATTCCCGAAATTACTTTACTTCCTCAACATTGGGACGTTTGCAAGAAAATTTTAGATATTTTGAAAATTTTTAATGATGCTACTAAGACTTTATCTGGTATTTATTATCCTACAACGCATTTATTTTTAATAGAGTGTGTTAATATTGGTAGTGTTTTTAGTGAATATGAAAATGATACCGAATTAGGTCGAACTATTTTAGTAATGCGAGAAAAATGGTTGCATTATTATTTGCAAATTCCTCTTGTCTATTTAGTTGGTATTGTTTTTTATCCACGTATTAAATTAGAAGGTTTACAAGATTATTTGAATGTGTATTATCATGATTGTTTACATTTGGAAGATTCAATAGATATTTCAAATATATTAGGACATGTTAAAGAATCTATAGTAGCATTATATGGAGAATTTTGTAGTAGATATGGTTTAAGTGATTACGGATCTTTACAATCTACTGCCTCACGTAGCGAATGTGGTAGTTCACTTAGTAGATGGTATAATATGCTTAAGAGTAGGCAAAAAAAACAAAAAGGGGCAACATGTAGTATTTCTGAATTAGAAAAATATTTAACCACTCAATTTGAGTTTCGTGATGCAGAACATAGTACATATTTCGAAATCTTGAAGTGGTGGAAGAGTCACCAAATCGAGTATCCAGTTCTCGCCCTCATCGCTCGTCAAATATTAGCAACCCCTTCTTCAACGGTTGCAGTTGAACAAGCATTTAGTGCTGGAGGATTAATTTTGGACGCTCGCCGTTCAAGATTAAGCCCGGACTCTGTGGAAGCTCAAGCTTGTGTCGGCGATTGGACAAGGGCGAAATATCGACACCAAGAGTTAGATCGTGAACACGAATTTTTTAGCGATGATGTTAGAGATACCACCGCCACGGGTACCACAACGGGTAGCGACGATTGACGATGAGGTAAGTTGGGGTTCTCAAAGGTAAAAGAACTACATGAGCTTTGATTCTTCTATCCCCAAGAAGATATGTAGGCGCTTAATGATAATTCATTAAGTTCAAGCCTATTCCTTCTTTTTTTTTTTTTGCCATATTTTATTACAATGTACAATTTAATTGTATTTTATAATTTATAATTTATTATATTTATTTTATTATTTATTATTTTAAAAATTATTATTAAAAAGGAATCGGAATGAACCGGCGGTTCCGAAGCGGAATTGGAATCGGCCCGGGAACCGGCCCGGAACCGGAATTATACACGGCTGGTTCCGGTTCCACCTTTTCGTGGAACCGGAACCGCCGGTTCCACCGAACCGGCCGTGTCTAGGTATAGGTTCTATTGTCCTACTCGTGCACTAGAATCGTTGAGTCTCAGACTGCTAAGTTCCTGGAGTTGGATGTTGCTAAAGAGAGTTCTTCTCAATCTTTTCAAAGAGAAGAACCAAACAATACGATCTCTATTCCATTGCCCATTTTGAATGATGACTCCATGCGAGAGATTTGCAAAGAGGAAATTCAGCAAGAAGTAGATATTTGAGATATGACAATAAATCATCCTATTATGGATGAAGTTCTCCGATTGAATGATCCGGCTCCAAAAGTGCCTGTGCGTAGATCTCAACGACAAAGAAGACCGACGCTTTTGAATGATTATCGTGTCTATCTTGGAGAAATTGATTTTGACATTGGACATATAGTTGATCCGGTGACCTTCAAAGAAGCTCTTGATAGTGATTAGGCAGATAAATGGTTAGGAGCAATGAAGGATGAAATGATTTCCATGTCCAATAATCAAGTATGGGAACTCGTTGATTTACTCGATGGGCACAAACCAATTGGCTGCAAATGGTTACTCAAAACCAAGAAAGATAAGAAAGGCAACATAGAGAGATTCAAGGCAAGATTGGTTGCGAAGGGGTTCACACAGAGAGAAGGCATTGATTTCTCTGAAACCTTTTCTCCGGTATCCACTAAAGACTCTTTTCGTATAATTATGGTATTGGTGGCTAATTTTGATTTAGAGCTTCATCGGATGGATGTCAAAACAGCTTTTCTAAATGTAGATCTGGATGAAGAAGTATATATGCAGCAACTTGAGGGATTTAAAGAACCTGGAAAGGAGCATATGGTGTGCAAACTTCAAAGGCCTATATATGGTCTCAAACAAGCATCACGTCGGTGGTACTTGAAATTTGACAGAGTTGTGAGATCGTTTGGCTTTGAAGAAAACAAATTTGATCAATGCATCTACATGAAAGTAAGTGGGAGTAAATATATTTTCTTGGTACTTTATGTAGATGACATTTTGATTTCTAGTAGCGATGTTGATCCGCCGAATGATACAAAAAGTTTTCTGTCTTCAAAGTTTGATATGAAAGATCTTGGGGGAAGCCTCTTATGTTTTAGGCATTGAGATTCATCGTGATAGATCTAAGAAGGTTCTGGGATTATCTCAAAAAAGTTATATAGACCGCGTTTTGAAAAGATTCAATATGCACACCTGCAAGGTTGGTGAAGTTCCTGTTGTGAAAGGAGATAAATTAAGCATAGAACATTGCCCTAAAAATGATGTTGAAAAAGAAGCAATGAACAATGTTCCATATGCTAGTGTAGTTGGCAGTCTTATGTATGCACAAGTATGTACCAGACACGATATTGCTTTTGTGGTGAATACTCTTGGGAGATATTTATCGAATCCAGGTCATGAACATTGGGTTGCAGCTAAGAAAGTAATGAGATATCTGCAGCGAACAAAAGAATTTATGCTTGTGTATAGCAGAGTAGAGGATCTAAAGGTGATTGGGTATTCGGATGCGGATTTTGCTGGTTGTTTAGATGATAGAAAATCAACTTCTTGATATATTTTTATGATGGCCAGAGGTGCTATTTCTTGGAAGAGCGCAAAGCAAACCTTATTACGAACTCTACAATGTATGCTGAGTTCGTAGCTTGTTATGGTGCTTCAACTCGGGTTGTTTGGCTCAGAAATTTGATCTCAGAATTGCGAGTTGTGGACTTTATTGCTAGATCTATGGTAATTTATTGTGACAACACCGCAACCGTGTTTTATTCTAAGAATGACAAAATCAGCAATGCATCAAAACACATAGAGATCAAATATTATACTGTTAAGGACTTGGTGAAAAAGGGAGATATTGTGATAGAGAATATTAGAACCGAGTCCATGTTAGCTGATCCTCTATCAAAAGCTTTACGACCCATTTTGTTTAAAGAACATGTAAACAATATGGGTGTTTTAGATTCTTTTGATTCCTTTTGTTAGTGGGAGTTTTGCATAGTTTGTTTATCTGGATATTGTAATTATATGCAAACTGATAATGTTTTTTTTTTTTATGTTTATTGAAGCATTTACTTTTGGTTTTCATCATTTTTTTGCTATGTCAAGCGAGAGATGGAAATATAAAACATTATCTTTAAACATATTTCAGTTTAAAGATGACTTGATGTCACTAATTTTGAGATCTCATGTTGAATAGTGAGATAGTTGGGCAATTTCATGTTGTTTAGAAATTGTACCAATGCAATTTCGTGTTGTCTAGAAATTGTCGTAATGCAATTTCATATCGTTGAGAAATTGCATTGAGAACCGATAAGGAATAGTGCATGTTTGATCACATGTTGGCACTATTTCTTACTACACTACTAGGCCTATGATCCATGAAATTATAATGCTTACTATATGTGATTATGGAAGGTCATATGTTGCGGTATTTTCTTAACACTTAGACCGCCATAGTCCTATATTGAGGTTATAAAGGATTGGGTTGATTCGGAGATGCCATTATTGGAATATTATTTATTTTAAAATTATGGCCACATAAAACAAATTTTCAGTTATTAACCCGAGAGTGTCATTTTAGAAATAAAATCGTTCTAAAAAAAATTAATTAATGTAGCCCAAGTGGGAGAATGTTGGAAATTTTCTATAATATGGGCTTACTTTAATTAATTGATTTTATGTTTTGAATACTCGGGTTAATGGATATTCCAATATATGTGCTGAACCCTTTAGTGATCTTATTGAATTGGGTTTTGGTATCTATAAATTACAAGCCTAGTTGAGCAGCAAAGTGTAGGCAATTGTGTTTAATCGAAGCCCGTGATGGGAGGGGCCCGGTTAACACACTAATGATTAGGGTTTGCTAGGTCCTCTCTCTAGCCTATAAAAGGGTAGTTTATACCTATCGGTCGCTTTTATCTCATTGCAAGTTGCTATAACAAAATAGGCCATAGAGAGGAAGATCGACATTCCAATAGATCGTTGATCTATCTTTCTTCTAGAATTGCAATAGCTCAAACATGTACACTTTAATTCTGCTGCATGTCTTAATTATGGTGTTCTACATTCTTATATTAGATCCGATTGTTCTTGTATAATTAGTGTTTATGCATTAAGAAATAGTTACAATCTCTTGTTTGAAAAGCATGTTAGCCCGTTGTTAGTACGTTGGTTGGGACGGGGTCGGTTCCTTTTGTTGGTCGACATGTAGAGGGGTTGGGTAGTTTGGGATCCTGTTTTGATAGTTGGGCGGTGGACATAAAGGACGAGTTCAAGCTTCGCCCATTTGGTTGATTCACCACCGGCGACCGGGCATTAAGCAGAGTAGCTAGCTTTCGGCTTTCGGGGGTCCGCCGCGGGGAGGGAGAAACCGAAATAGATGGCTAGAGCAAGGGCGAGAGTGGTTGAAGTAGCGACTCGAGCTCGGGCTTAGGCGACGTGAGTCCGAACACGGGCGAGCGAGGCCGAACAGGGAGCAATACGAGCTCGGGCGGAGGTGGCGCCAATGTCAACACACGGTGACACCAACTCGAGCAAAGTCGGTTGACGTCCGGGAGGTACGGTGGGTGAGACTCGGCGGCGACAAGAGCGTGGAGGCGGTGCGCGAGCTTGGACCAGAAGCAACTCACGAAGTAGGTGGACCCGACAGTTGCGGTGAGGAGGTCCTGCGAGTGTGACAAACCACGGGCGTCATGGTCTTGGAGCTCGGCGAACAAAACCGGTTTCCGGGAGATCCGGCCGACGTGCTCTGGTAGCGGGGGTGAACGATTCCCGGTGGTGCGGCGGCTAGGCGAGCGGCAGAGCCGGTCGGTGTCGGAGGTGCAGAGTTGCCGTTCGTGTTGCAGATGGGCAGAGGCGGATGCACGAAGAAGACGATGAATAGGAATAATAGGGCTGTCGCACGTTTTTCTTTTTTGTTGATTGCTTTGGGCTATAGTGTGGGCTGAATCGTGTGGGCTAGCAAAATAGAGGTTGGGGCGTTTGGGTGGTGTGGCGAGAATAGAGGAGGGGAGAGTGGGCTGGTGGAGAGGGAAAAGAAATTCTTTTGGGCCTGGTTTGTGTTGCTTCTCAAGTGGGCTGGCGTGGAAGGAGGACATCTTCTTGGGCCGGTTCTGGTTTGGGCGTTGGAAGATGGGCCGGAAGAAGTTTAAGCCCGGTTTAGTTTATACAAAGAAAATTGGGCCTGGTTCTTTGTGTCGACCGGGCCTAGCTTCGGTTCTCCCTCTCGGACCAGGTCAGGCCCAAAGGACCTGATCTAGGTCCGAGTCCGAGACCCCGACCGGGACCCGGCTCCATTTAATTTTAAAAAATAATAAAAATTTGAAAAATAATAAAAAAAATCCAAAAAAATCAGAAAATTTTAGAAAATTAGAAAAACTATTTTTCATGACCTTTTTACCCCTAATGTGAATTTTCAAGCCTTAAATTGGCGTTGATTGAAGATCAATATCCAATCCGGTCTAATACTATTGTAATTCGACCTTCGTGTCGAAGTTGTTTGTTTAAATATCATCATTATAAATTTTGTCTGCATGTGCTTGTCCCGATCTTTATTTGGCATATTTACTCGATTGAGTGTTTATTATAACGGTGTCTTTTGAAAAATGGCACGTTAATCGCATTCCCTATATGCTAGGTTAAGGACAAATAGGTAATTGCACGAAATGACAGAAAAATATTATGCATGATCATGTAGTCTTGGTTAGACACCCGATGAGCTTAAAATAATATGCAGAATGTGTGGTCACCTTAGGAAATATCAACTGGTTAGGAATCAAAAAGGCGTTAATTATCTAGTTAGCGTAAACAAGTTCCCGAACCTAGAAGTTCCGGTTGCGTAGGAATCGAGATAACACTCCCGTATCTCGATTGGTTTCTAGCCGACCCCAATAGGCTAGTGGCGACTCTTAATAGCATTTTAATTTGCTAATCAGTAAAAAGAAATCCAATGTCACGCGAGGTAGGACTTGGGAGAGTCCATGTCATTGACCGATGACAATAGCTCTAAACCCGCCGGACCCTCGAGGGACGCCGAAGGCGAGTCACGACAAGGGTCACCTCCTGGGTTAAGACAGGATCATCCACGATGCTCCTTCATTCTCCTAAAAGCAGAGGAAGTAAATGAACTAAGGCGAAGAGGGGTGTCCGGGGATATCTAATCTCCTGTTTACACATTATGTTCTCCTATTCCGCCAAAACCTTGCCTTCTACCATGTAGAGAATCAAGGGTTGCTTGAATCTCTATTGGGGATGAGTCAAGCAGCGACTAAGGGTCTATTTGACAACGTTCTTGTTTTTCTAATTCATGTTCTTTTACTCTCGGGAATAGAAATATGTTCGGTGACATTAGTTAATTTTCCTGTCCCCCGGAATCGATCGGTGATCAAAGATCAGATTTGAAACAGAAACGAGAAGGGAAACAAATCGGAATATGTCCACTGAAACTTGTCGGATGGTGCAATCAAGTTCCTTGTTAACTCCGTTTAGCTAGACCACTAGAAAATGACGACGTGGCTTTATTTAATTTTTTTTCTCTTCTATGTGACGATAACGTGGCTAAAATATGAAACGTAAGGCTAAAGGCGTAATGCCTCGTTTTCTTCTTTCTTTGCCGGTCTTGGGCCATAGAGGCCAACCCGTCCCTCTCTTCTCTTGCGGAGGCTCAGCCTCTAACTTTTGCTTCTTTCCCTTCACCGGCCTAAGGGAAGACCCTTCTTTTTCCCCAGCTTTGGTATTTTATGGACAACAGCAAAACCAGAAGCTGTATCGCCGTCTTTAGCATCTTCAACGCGTGTCGCAAGAGGAGCTCCTCTTCCTTCCTGGTGCAACGACTTTAGCGAGCGGAGCTATCGGCGACCTCTCGGCATCCAACAAGGAAGAAGTCAGCAGCCGAAATCGGGTAAACCGATTTCCTATCTTACCTACTAGCTCATTCAATGGACGCCAAGTCCGGTGGGTGGAGGGGCAGGAGGTTTCCGGTGTAGTTCTGGTTGTGCCGAGGCAATTGAGAGATAGGTTGTGGTAGTGATTTTAGGAATGAGGTGTTGAAGCAATGTCAACTCTGGTATGTGGCGGGAATGTCGGGTGGATGGCATTTTGGGTCTCGATCATGCGGTACCGAAGGGGAGAGGAGTGCGTTTGGCTCGAACCGAATGCATGTTATTGATCTAGGATGGGTTGAGCATTTGGGAGTTTGGGTAAGAAACTGGAGCGACCAATAGACAAAATAAAAAAAAGAAAAAAGGAAAAAAAGAAAGGTTCTGTTCAAGTTGGGAGAGAGAGAGAGAGAGAGAAAGGGCAGAAATGGTTTTTGAAGGGCAAGAAAAGAGTTTGTGTTATCAATCTTGCGGGAACTACTCACGAGCGATTCTAAGTTTGGTTCGATAGATTGAGCTAGTCTGTTTTGCTATATGTTGTCTTGTGCAACGGCAAGGTCGTAAAGGGATGGTGGCCCGGAGGGCCTTGGCGCGGCTCTCCTAGTTCATGTAAAGAGCTACCAACGTATTTTGCTGAAACAGTTCTTGATCCTTAGCTCCCACTTCGGATCGTGTGTGGGTGCAAGTGAATTTTCTAAACTTATCTACTAGCCTTGGCAGTGGGAGCCAAAACGTGTAGTGTCGGGAAGGCTTAAGGATGGGGGATTATATTACTCGCGCTCTATTTGCACGGTTGGTAACGCAGTTGCATGCCTTGTCGTATCACTACGGTAATAGTAGAAGTTAGCTTTTGCGAATGCTAGTTAAATCGCATTGAATACACGGTAATAGTGCGGTTGATGATGCATTAGAATATTTGTACAACATGCATTCATATAAATCGTGGGTAATGGTATTGCGTCTTGTGAACCCGAATTGTCTACCGTATGTAAATATGAGATTAATGCTTGGATGACCTTACCCCAAGAAATGTTATGTAGCCTTGCTGTGTGATCCGAGCGGTCTTGCTGTGTGATCCGGACCAATTTCTATAGCCCCGCTGTGTGATTTGGGCGATCCTGTTGTGTTATCCGGACCGGTCTCTGAGGCGGAATGAGACGACATGACAGTTGCATGAGCATATTACCTGTGTCCCAGTGGTGACTAGCATTGTGTACCACGTGCTTTTTGATTATGAATCCATTTCATCACATCATAACACTTGTTTGTTATCGATTGTAATGAACCTTTAAACAAATACCCGTGGTGAATGATGAAGTGACTTAATGCTTAATCCGCTTTATCATTGTCTATCGATATCGTTGAGTGGGTTAGTTGGTTTGTTAGGGAATTTGGTTTACTGAGTTTATCTCACTCCCTTCCGTTGACAATTTTTATAGGTAAGCAACATGCACTTGTTAAGGCGTCGGAGCTGGGGTTTAAGGTCGAGCTACTGCGGGTGGTGTCAGAGCGGGAGGATCGGGGGTCCGGGTTGTTATATATTTTAGTGGTATCAGAGCTTAGGTTAAATGGAGTGATAAGGATCACTAGTGGTTGAAGTATTTGGTAGGCATGAACGCGTTTAGAACTTACAAGTGCATGTGATTGCGTCTGTTACATGATTGGCGGTAGCTTACGCTACTTAATAGTGAACATTGCTGGTGATCGCTACGTAAGGGACGTTGTCAGAAGTATGTTGAAGAATGGTTTTTATCCTAATATTGCGGCGCTTGAGATGGTTTTAAATGTTTTTGTAAAGAAGTGTAGGTTAGTAGAGGCAACTCAAGTGTTGACACTCATGATAACAATGGGTGGTGCTGTATCTGTAAATGTGTGGAGCATGTTAATAAAAGGATTTTGTCAGCTGCAGCGATTTAATATGGCAGTATGTTTGTTGGGGGAGATGGGTGACAGTGGTTGTTCCCCTAATGTTGTTACTTACACTTATCTAATAAGGGGATTCATGGAATCCCATATGATTAATCGCGCATTGAAGATATTATCATGGAGTCAAAAGGGAATGCTCCAGACTGGGTTCTTTGTAATGTACTCATAGATTGTTTTTGTAAGAATGGGCGGTTTGATGACGCACTTGGTATTTTCACTAGTCTGTCCGACCGAAATCTGGTACCTGATTGGTACACCATCTGCTCATTGTCGATAACCCTTTGTCGTTCGAGGAGATTCTTTCTTGTGCCCAAGTCAGCGATTGAACTTGACATTGAGGCAGACCTAGTGCTTTGTAACTCCCGTTTGAGTTACTTTTGCAAGGCTAGGTTACCATCCCAGGCTGTAGATTTGTATGACGATCTGACTGATAGTGGTTTCACACCAGGCAAGTATAGTTTTGTTGGATTGTTGAGCGGACTTGGCGGAGCAAGAAATATTAATGAAGCAATTAATGTATATAAGGGTATTGTAAGGAGTGGTCTGATCTTGATAGTCATGTACATACAACCATTGTCAATGGTCTAATCAATGTTGGTCGATGTCATCAGGCAATTAGATTTTTCAGGAAAGCCATAGAGGAGAAATATGAGGTGGATGTTGTATCCTACACAATGGCCATTCGTGGACTTTTTAGGGGCAGTAGAGGTCATGATGTTATTGCCTTTTATGATGAGATGAAGGGGGTTGGCATACCTCTTGACATGCAAGTGTATAATGTGATGATCTTTGGATTTTGCAAAGATAAAGATGCCAAAATGGTGACCCATACACTGCGCGAAATGGTCGATGAGAGGATAGTATTAAGCTGTAATAATTTTAATAGGATATGTAGTTTTCTTTCCAGATCACGCAATTTACTTTTGGCTTTTGATTTATTAATTGAGATGAGAGATCTGGGATTGTTTCCTGCTGAGGAAATTGCATTATGTAGTCATGGACTTGCGCATGATGCATGTATAGGAGGATACTATGGATCTGGGTGTCGTGGAGGGGAGGTCGCTCAATTTTTTTGGTTGGTTTTGCTGAATGTCCACCTGCAAACTCATATCCTAGACGATTCACTTCCTTTTATAGAGTGGGTATTGGACTTTCTGATGAGGAACTCGAGGCTGTTGTCACCAAATTAAAGCTATACTTTAGGAAATATGAATTCCCTAAGAAGTCACGACCAAGATTTTATCAAGTGACAAACCATTTAAAGGAAAGGCCAGATGTCTAGGTTAACAGCCCTGAGAAACCCATTATACTTTCCGTAACTAGTGACATCCGGACTACAAGTTCTGAGGTGTTTGCTGCTCCATACAAAGATTTCTGCGAACTGACAGAGTTAGATGGGATAAGGCTTGGCATGACTGTTTTGATGTCCAGTCTTTTGTGGAACTAGTACATTCAAGCAATGGTACTACACATGGGAGAATGGAGTGCAAAGGCCAGCCGGCAAGTGGGCTAAAGCGTAAGAGGTCTTCTGATAAAGGAAAGAGAGAGAAAAGGAACTTGACCGTTGTCCCTTCTCATTTCATGCGAACTGACATTTCTGGCATCAAAAGGGAAACTCGGATATTTTCGAGTCTGATGTTCTACTTTGTAAATGTTCCTCCGAACCTTTCTCTTGATGTGTTCCATGAAATGGCTGATGAGAATGGTGGCACTTTCTCCATGAATCTGAATGATTCGGTCACCCACTGTATTGCAGCGGAAAGCAAGGGGATCAAATTTCAGGAAGTAAAACAAAGAAAAGAAATTATTCATTACCCATGGGTCCTGGATTCTTGTTTACAAAAGAAGCTTCTTCCTCCACAGCCAAAGTACTTTCTCTTCCTATCTGATATATCAAAGAGGAAGATGCAAGGAGAAACCAGTGAGTTTTCTGACTCTTACTATTGGGACCTTGAACTAGCAGATATCAAACAACTTTTAAATAATGTGGAAGATAAGAAGGCCCTCATCATGTTGATTATTATAAGAAAAAAAAAAAAATTACCCATCAGAGAAGTGGTCATGCTTTCACGGATGCTGCATTCACTTCTGTTCTTCAATGAAGGCATTGTAATACATTTAGAAAAACGGAATGGGATCCCTTGTTGAGGGTTATGTAAAGGAGGTTGGAATTGGAAGTATTGTGGTGTGGTGGTGAAGTCAGCAACCATCTTGGACATGCTACTCACGTGGTTGTAATGTCAGAACCTGGAACTTCAATCGATATTGATACGATCTTGAGAAGGTAATTCATTTCATGCTGTGTGGAAAGCTTTTTAGGGAACCTAGTCAGATGTCCCTCTAAAATTTTTGTCATAAAGTACATAATATATCAATGGCTCTCTTGGATAACAAAAGTGAGAGACTAGAGCCCTTTTCTTCTTCTTCTTATACTCTGCGTCCTCGGTAGTATCCCTCCAGCCATCGCATCTGTTCTTCTTCTGGTTCAGTGTTCCTCGACCGGCTAGGTGTTCGGTTGTTCCACGCCAACTCTAGAGGTCTAGCTCGGCAAGCCCCAAGAGCAGCAGTATAATGAGAGCCAAGGCAAGTTATTTTCTAACTTGTTTGCTAACTTGCCCAATGTGAGTACAATCAATGAACTAGGTGGCAGGGAGGTTGCTAGTTAGTTTTGACTCCAGGGTGGTCCGGAAAGGTAGGATGTCAAAATGGCCATCTACATGTTGAGTAGGGACAATGGTATTGTAAGTAGGTCATTCGCTCGCGAGGCGACAGTAGCGTGAATAGTGCGGTTCGAGCTCTCTCTCTCACGAGTAAAATTCTAGCTTGCCGACTTTTAAATCTTCCGAATGAGTTTGCCTGTCATATATTTCTATTGCATGTCGAAATCATTGGCAAGATAGACGATTTGAGCGTCGATTATGGAGATTCGAGGAGGGATCATCCAAAAGGCGACAATGAGTGGTTGGCTATGTGGGTTACTTGGAAATGGCAATGTAAATGGGTTGTTAGGACTTTGGACTGTCGCATTTTGAGTGGCGGACTGAGAAGGCCGAGTGAGATAGGTATGGTTTTAGCGTTTAGTGAGTTGGTTGACTTGGGTGTTGCTCTATTTGATATGATCAGAGTTTCAAAAGATAGGACAAGCGAAACTGATGAATGGATTCTTGTTTTGAAAGGTGAAATTGAGCTTGGCCGTGTATGAAGGAGTGGGGTCTTGGAGGTTCTAGGTGATAGTTGTTTGTCTCAGGACCTAACCTGCATTGTAGAGAGCTAATTGAACCTCTGACTTGGTACCTTTAATGTTTATTGTGGACCGCTACCTGCTAAGGACGTGGAAATAGTGATCCGGTTGAAGAGTTTCAGAACTTTGGAGGAGGATAATGCTGTTGGTTGGGATGAAGGCTGATGGAACAAACTAAATGCTTTCAGCACTGATGGAGTTTCTTCTTGGAACAAGGATTTTGGAATCTCTCGCAATAAAGCAGAGATGGTTTCATTATGGAGAAAGCAAACCGACGCACATAAAGCAGATGGTGGTTCTTGGGGAAAAGGAGATGGCTCGGCAAGCTCCAATTCTGCAAAGAAGTATGAACTATATGAACTTGTCAGTTGTGGGCGAAAAGACTTTGGTTTTATTGTTGGCTTTGACAAAGACGATAGTTACAAGATCCTTCAAGAGGGCTCTAAAGGGAAATTAAGTATTGAATGTGGGTGTTCATGATATAAAATTTGGACTCTTTGAGGGAAAGTTTACAGCATTTGATCAGCACAAGAATGTCATTTCAGTTAATGACTCAGTTCAGGCGCTAGAAGGTCCATCAAAGGATAAAGAAGGGATTGTCAAGCAAATCTACCGAGGGATTGTGTTTCTATACAATGAGTTTGAAACGGAATTTGATAAAATTATGGAAGTACGTTACAGAGATGGTTTGACGCTAGTCAGATTTGCTGATGAATATGATGCCAAGGACTCAATTCATGGTAGTTCTAGTATGCAATCTGTTAAGAATTTAATGGTCTGGAAAGTTAAATGCACAGTTGGTCGAGAGAGAAATTCAGCCTTTTGTTGTATGCAAAAAGCACATTGACTTTAAGGGAATTGGGTAACAAGATTCAGATCATATCTGCATTTACTATTGACCATGTGAAAGGTTACATTTACGTCAAAGTAGGCCATCAATCTGATGTTATGTCATGTAGGCGCCTCTATATTGTCTATACTAGTCGGATAGCGCCAGTTCCAAGGAATGAAGTTTTCCATTTGCTTTCTGAGAGGAGCATTAAGCTTTGGAGTGTCATACCTTCAGAAGAGAATTTCTGAAGTTTCAGTCTTCTGAGAATAATGAATCTGGAGATGTAAAATGGCTTTCACAACTTTATGGCGATTTTGGCAGTTCGGATGCTCTCAGTTGAAGGTCGGCGATGGTAGCAAATAGGGTGGCTCGGTAGAAGGAGCTTATTGGAGGAACAAATAACACTCCAAGTTTCGAGGACGAAACTTTTTAAGGGGAGAAGAGTTTGTAACGCCTCGTTTTCTTCTTTCCTTTGCCAGTCTTGGGCCATAGAGGCCAACCCCGTCCCTCTCTTCTCTTACGGAGGCTCAGCCTCTAGCTTTTTCTTCTTTCCCTTCACTGGCCCAAGGGAAGGCCCTTCTTTTTCCCCAGCTTGGGTCTTTTACGGACAACAGCAAAACCAGAAGCTGTATTGCCGTGTTTAGCATCTTCAACGCCTCGGGTGTGTCGCAAGAGGAGCTCCTCTTCCTTCCTGGTGCAACGACTTTAGCGAGCGGAGCTATCGGCGACCTCTCGGCGTCCAACAAGGAAGAAGTCAGCAGCCGAAATCAGGTAAACTGATTTCCTATCTTACCTACTAGCTCATTCAATGGATGCCAGTGCCGATGGGTGGAGGGGCAGGAGGTTTCTGGTGTAGTTCTGATTGTGCCGAGGCAATTGAGAGATAGGTTGTGGTAGTGATTTTAGGGATGAGGTGTTGAAGCAATGTGAACTCTGGTCTGTGGCGGGAATGTCGGGTGGAAGGCATTTTGGGTCTCAGTCGTGCAGTACCGAAGGGGAGAGGAGTGCGTTTGGCTCGAACTGAATGCATGTTATTGATCTAGGATGGGTTGAGCATTTGGGAGTTTGGGTAAGAGACTGGAGCGACCAATAGAAAAAAAAAAAAAAAAAAAAAAAAAAGAAAAAAGAAAGGTTCTGTTCAAGTTGGGAGAGAGAGAGAGAGAGAGAGAGAGAGAGAGAGAAAGGGCAGAAATGGTTTTTGAAGGGCAAGAAAAGAGTTTACGTTATCAATCTTGCAGGAACTATTCACGAGCGATTCTAAGTTTGGTTTGATCGATTGAGCTAGTCTATTTTGCTATATGTCGTCTTGTGCAACGGCAAGGTTGTAAAGGGATGGTGGCCCGGAGGGCCGTGGCGCGGCTCTCCTAGTTCATGTAAAGAGCTACCAACGTATTTTGCTGAAACGGTTCTTGATCCTTAGCTCCCACTTCGGATCGTGTGTGGGTGCAAGTGAATTTTCTAAACTTATTTACTAGCCTTGGCAGTGGGAGCCAAAACGTGTGGTGTTAGGAAGGTTTAAGGATGGGGGAATATATTACTTGCGCTCTATTTGCACGGTTGGTAACGCAGTTGCATGCCTTGTCGTATCACTACGGTAATAGTAGAAGTTAGCTTTTGCGAATGCTAGTTAAATCGCATTGAATACACGGTAATAGTACGGTTGATGATGCATTAGAATATTTGTACAACATGCATTCATATAAATCGTGGGTAATGGTATTGCGTCTTGTGAACCCGAATTGTCTACTGCATGTAAATATGAGATTAATGCTTGGATGACCTTACCCTAAGAAATGTTACGTAGCCTTTACGTATAATCTGGGCGGTCTCTCTGTGTGATCGGGACCGGTCTACGAAGCGAACGAGACGACATGACAGTTGCATGAGCATATTACTTGTGTCGCAGTGGCGACTAGCATTGTGTACCACGTGCTTTTTGATTATGAATTCATTTCATCGCATCATAACACTTGTTTGTTATCGATCGTAATGAACCTTTAAACAAATACCCGTGGTGAATGATGAAGTGACTTAATGCTTAATCTGCTTTATCGTTGTCTATCGATATCGTTGAGTGGGTTAGTTGGTTTGTTAGGGAATTTGGTTTATTGAGTTTATCTCACTCCCTTCTGTTGACAATTTTTATAGGTAAGCAACATGCACTTGTTAAGGCGTCGGAGCCGGGGTTTAAGGTCGGGCTACTGCGGGTGGCATCAGAGCGGGAGGATCGGGGGTCCGGGTCGTTATAAAAGCGACATTGTTTTGGCCTAAATTTAATTTTTAAAAAAAATAAAGAATACCTATTTCCTTCCTTTTTTGTCAGAATTTTAAATGTGACATAAATTTTCAAACTTGTTAACATTTGCATTTGGTGAAAGTTTCAAATGCTTCAAATCTTGAAAAAAAAAAAAAAAGGTTGCTTATGCCGAGAAACTTTGAGCGAGTGAAAAGTGGGGTTACTACCATGAAAAACTCCAATATGATACACATGTGACAAATTTACCATATACTATTTTTTTTACAATAAAAAACCTCAAACTAGTACACTTGTAACAAATTTACTCCAAATTGATACATCTGCAACAAATTCATCCTTCGCAAGTTTTCGTTAAATCTGATCGTTAAAGTGCTAAATTGTATGACACGTGTCAATTGACGAGTATGTCAACTTAGGGTTTTTACCCTCTGTTTGTCACAAATGTATCGGTTTGAAAATTTTTGTGGTATTAATCCAATTTAACGGAGGGTAAATTTATCATAGGTGTATCA
This sequence comes from Rhodamnia argentea, assembly GCF_020921035.1. Taxonomy (NCBI): domain Eukaryota; kingdom Viridiplantae; phylum Streptophyta; class Magnoliopsida; order Myrtales; family Myrtaceae; genus Rhodamnia; species Rhodamnia argentea. The sequence continues at coordinate 10,884,847 of NC_063156.1, forward strand.
GTTTGGGATTTGTCGTGATGGATAAAATTAGTTTAGGGTAAATTTGTCACATGCGTACCAGTTTATGATTTTTGGTAGTCAAGAAAATAGTTTGAAGTAAATTTATCACAACTCTACTAGTTTGGGGCTTTTTCATGTGAAAAAAAAAACAGTTTGGAAAAAATTTATCATAATGTATTAGTTTGAGGTTTTTCATGGTATTAACTCTAAAAAGTAACTCATAAAAAGTCAATTTAGACGAATTCTAAGAGTTGGAGCACATCGATTCCGAAGCGATGCTTTCAAAGCTTCAGTCAAGCAATCGCGTGTACAAATTTGCCTATGAGTTTGAGATATGCATAGCTAAATTGGTATATTGTACTTTTCTCGTACGAACCGCGAGACTATTCGGCACTCGGGAGCCAAGATTTTTTTTTTTTTTCTAATTTTACTTAACAAGCGCCTGCAATTACTCATTAACAAAATCAATTTTCAACAAAGTGGAAGTTATTATTTTTTTTCTTCTTGATTTTATGCATAGTAAGTACGTTAATAATCGAACTATTTAGGTCGTTAATTAAGATTTACAGGAGAGTCCGTGATTAGGACCAACGGCCTAAAACCGGCCCAATTGACTCGCTCTGGGTCCGACCGGAGTGACTCGGTTCATCACGGACCTAGTAGGCTAGTACTAGTAGTACCCTTGTGTGTGGGCCTAGTAGTTAGTTTTGCTTCCACAATTTGCACCGGCGACCATGGGCGGCGTCAGCCTCCGCTGAGGAAGTTGTTGGTCTGGTGAAGAGAGAGAGAGAGAGAGAGAGAGAGAGATGAGCATTGGGAGGAGTAGCAGCGGCAGCAATGCGAAGGCGGCGGTGAAGAAGGCGTTGGGGGAAATGGACTTCAACAGCAGCGGCGGAGCCATCAACTGGTTCCCCGGCCACATGGCCGCCGCCACCCGCGCCATCCGCGACCGCCTCAAAGTCTCAGACCTCGTCATCGAAGTCCGCGACTCCCGAGTCCGTACTCTCTCGCTTCTTCTTCTTCTTCTTCTTCTTCTTCTTGTTTTTTGTTTCAATTCAGGATACCATGTGCATGAATTAGTGATTCGCCTTGCTTGTCTTGGATCAGATTCCGCTGTCATCGGTGAATGCGGACTTGCAGCCTCACCTTTCCAAGAAGAGGCGAGTGATTGCTCTGAACAAGAAGGATTTGGCCAACCCCAATATTATGCACGTAAAAATCCTTACTTTATTTTCCCTGCTTTTCCCTTCTGTAATGATTCCCTTGATCATGCCTTTCATCGCACTAATCATTCGGGGGTTCTCGCTCTTTTTCTTTTGCCGTGTAGAAATGGACTCACTATTTCGAATCTCGGAATCAAGACTGTCTCCCCATAAATGCTCATAGCAAGAGCTCTGTTAAGAAGGTCCGGCGAAATGCGTTGCTTTTTTATACCAACGCTTTTAATGAGTGCATCTGCTTGTCAATAACAAACACGCATTGGAGGTCTTCTTATTTTCTTAAAGCATAACATAGATGTTGGGTTAAAAAAAAAAAATTGACTTTGGCAGTTGATTTCCTCTGTTGCATAAAGCCCTGGATTTCAAGGATCAATCTGCTTGCCCTTCTTTCACAAGCTTGGCCATGGGCTGAGACCGATTAGTGGAGTTTCGCGTTCTTGTACCATGTGGCATTGTCAAAATTGCTTTAGCCTTTTGAGGTTTGAAAACCACGACTGGCTTTTGCCTATGAAGATTTCGTTCTTTTGTTGCTAGATGTCTATTTTTCTGAGCTGCTTTTGACCTGCATTTTGCTAAACCTTCTCAGTAATTGCAGACACTCTGTATTATATGCCTTACAGTTAGGGAATGCTGCTTCCATGAATGCAGTAACTGCAAGACTGTGATTTTTCTCTTCTTGGTAATGTGACACGTTTGATACTTGTATTTCTCTACCGTAGCTTCTGGATCTTGTGGAGCTTAAATTGAAGGAAGCGATTTCAAGGGAACCTACTCTCCTAGTCATGGTGGTTGGTGTTCCTAATGTGGGCAAATCAGCTCTAATTAATTCAATTCATCAAATTGCATCCTCTCGTTTTCCTGGTAAGATTTTCCTCTTCCTCATGATAGTGTATTGGTGGGAGATACAAACCTCCTCTTCGGCAACTGACCTCATCTCTGTAGATAGATACTGCGAACCTGAGAATGTGATGGTGCAATGGAATTCTCTCAACAAATAAATGTAGTGAGGTTGAGGCTTAATCAAGTACCATGGAAATATCATAATGTTATCTGGTAACTTTGCTTTACTTTCTATTGGTTTATAATGATGGCTTTGACTTTTCTTAGTGCAGGAGAAGATCAAGAGAGCAACAGTGGGCCCCTTGCCTGGTGTTACACAAGATATTGCTGGTTTCAAGGTCAAATATCCTATCAGCTGTTATTAAATTATGGTGGCATTCTATCAAGCAATCTGACTTTGCGATTTTGTGCATGAACTTAGAACTCTCTTGATTGACAGACGCATGATCTTGGCTTTATTGATTGACTGCTTTTGTATTAACATGTGGTGGAAAGACATTGGCAAACTTTTATAGTCAATCCTTAGAGACTCTTGCTTTTATATGTGCTTGATTACAATCATAGATGAACTTTCTTGCCATCTGTTTCAATTGATCCAACATTCTCTCACCTAATATAATTGCATATATTGTAATCTTTTCTGACTTTGAACTGTGATGTACAGATTGCTCATCATCCAAGTATCTATGTTCTTGACACTCCTGGTGTATTAGTTCCAAGTATCCCAGACATAGAGACAGGATTGAAGCTGGCTCTTGCAGGTGGCTATTGTTTTGGTTGTGTCTTTGCACTCTCTACCTTCTATAATTTGATCATCTGCTCGATTGATTTTGCTGCAGGCAGTTCTTTTCTAAACTACTAAACTAGTAACTCGTGATTTGGGCATCTCTTTACTACTTCTGTTCAACTTAGTCTGCCATAATGGAGAGTACACTAGGGGAAAGGGATTAGACGTTAGCCATCAACTTCTAGATGTTGTGACCTGACAGAGCTTTGTGAAAATGGTTAACCCTTATCGATAAGAGATTCTAGAAATTTCAAGCTTGTAAATGTAGGGAAATTGGTGTAAGTTATATGTTTCACGCATTCCTCTTCAACATTGAAGATGGCTGAATTATAGAAGACTTGAACTCAGTTTCAGCATTCGGCAACCCAGTCCTGGCTGTCATTTGGATTGTAGAAGTGGTACATAGATGAATCTCATCCGTGAATATGCTATGATGACTTTATTAAGCAGAGCTTGAGGCATTGGAAGTCGTACTTTGTTCTTTTGCTTTACATAGTGCAGCGTTTAACTAGACAATCACATTGCTTGACGAGGGAGAAGTATAATCCATCTTGTACTTGTTTCATTTTTTACTTTTGATTGGTAAACAGAAGTATATCTTATATATATTGCTTCCCCTGTCTATTTGGTTAAATTTTACCTTGTCGGTGCATTTTGCATTTACTTGATTAGGTAGTTGTTCACCGTTTCCTGCTTCAGTTTTGCCCTCTTTTCACATCCCCCATGCCAGGAGACATAGCTTAGTATCAGTCCATCTGGTATCTTCTTTATAATAGAACTTATGTATTAAATGTATCTGCAGGGTCCGTCAAAGACTCAGTGGTTGGTGAAGAGCGCATTGCTCAATACTTGTTGGCAGTATTGAATACCAGGGGCACTCCCCTTCACTGGAAGCATTCAAATAACAGAAGAATGGAGGGTATTCGATATGAACGGGAAGAAAAGCATGATTACAATCTTAAAGATCTTCGGCCAAAGAAGAAGCCACCTAATGTCTCTGATGTCCTGTATATAGAGGTACTTTTTATTTACAATATGTGCCTATATATGAGGTTTATAACGTGTCGTGATAAACTTATACAATTTGTTGGTAATCGATTGTATGCACCTGGAAGTTGTGGTCTTGGGTACTTAGATAGTAAATTCATTTATAGTCTACCATACGTTCTCATAATAATGATCCAAAATTCGTTAGCAGTCCATGTCATTGAAAGCCCCTATAGGTTTGACCAGCTTAATTCTTCCTGTAGATGATAGCTACAAGTTGCCTTGAGAATTGTGATCCACCTTGACTCAATATTCACTTAAAACTTGGAGTCTTGACTGGGTTTCAGGTGTAATGGATTCCGCTTTAGATTAAAGTAAAAGAAAATCTGTGCTACTATCGGAACAGATGATTTTTTGCAATGTGACCCCTATCTTAAACTATGCATTATGGTTTATTGACTCTTCCTACTTGTATGACTGTGGTTTGTTCATTATTGACATTGATCTTGCTGTTCCTGTGCAGCATCTTCAATTGATACGAAGGATCAAATAAAAAAAATATTATGCCCCCTATATTGCTAGAAATTTTGGTCAGCGGACTACGTTGGAGGAAAAAAAAAAGGGACAAGTTATGGGACTCTGTTCATAGTCCATACTCACTCGTTTTAATGCATATAATGTGGGAAATAGTACCGGAAGGGCAGCGTAGTCTAGAAATGAAAGATGCCTGTGAAGATATCAACATGGTGCTTCGATGGTTTGAGATAGTGGAGAAACCATGTATCGATTGTGATTTCATTCGTTAGAAAGATTAATTATAGGTTTAATCCTTTAAGATTTAGTGTTTGTACGATTTGGTCCTCCAATTATTATTTTGTTCAATCAAGTCCTGTGGATTTGTGCTGTTTGGTCTTCTAATTTCTATTTTGTGCAATCAAGTCCTTTAACTTTCTAGATTTGTGCAATCAAATCCTTCGGTCAACCTGTCTAACTAAACCTCAATTTAATTAATGACATGGCATTGATTACGTGACAGTATATTATATGCGATGCAAATTTGCTGCCAAATGAGCATTAGTTACGCTGGGTAAACAAAACACTTGATTGCACAAAGTAAGAAAGTTAGAGGATTTGATTGCAGAAAATAGAACTTAAGAGGACCATTTTGCAAAAATCCAGAAAGAGGACTTGATCGCACAAAATAAAAGTTGGAGGATCAAATTACACAAAAGTCGAAACTTAGAGACTAAATCTGTACTTAACCCAAAAAATGGTTATGATATAGTCAAGTGGGCGAAACTGCAAAGGTAGAAGGTTGTATACTAAGAGTTTGTGTTTCTAGAAGCCATTCATAATAGATGACTTCTGAAACTGCTTTTGATTTTCATTTGAACAGTGTTAGCTCCTTTGGTTTCTTCATAGTCAAACCTGCACTTCACTCCTTGTAAAATTGCCGTTACTGGTCTGTTTGGTGAAGTTAGCTCCTTCTTGCAAATGACTAACTGGCTTCTTTTTGGAGCTTCAGCTCGCTTTATGTCTTGGTTTGCACCTCGTTGGTGCCTCTACAATGAAGCTTATAGTTTTTTACCAATCCAGAAATGGACTACAATTATCAAAAGTCGAATCTGTTTTGGTTGCCATCACAAGGGTGATAGCTGCTTAACTACAATTTTGCTCATGCATCGCTTGCAGGATATGGTGACAGAAGTGCAACGGGCATTGTACTTTTCTTTGTCCGAATTTGATGGTAACGTGGAAAATGAGAATGACTTGGAGTGCCTCATCGAACAGCAGTTTGAGGAACTGCAGAAGGCTCTGAAGATACCCCACAAGGCATCGGAAGCTCGTATCATGGTATCCAAGAAGTTCCTTACTTTGTTTAGAACAGGCAAACTAGGTCCCTTCATTCTTGATGATGTCCCTGAAGTCGATACCGCATCATGAAAAGTTCTTAGGATCTAATGTGAAGTAGTTCATGTGTATCCGGATTTATTTTCTGGTGTAATGTGACCTGATGTGAAGTAGGTTTTTGGAAGAGCAATACTTGGTCTCTAAAATTACTTGGAAGCTGTCCGTTATGTTCAGTTTCTTCCTGTTGTAGGTCTAATATACAGATCCATTAACTGTAAATTGAATCTGAACACCCGTTCCTTTGGTCTTCTTATTTAAAAATTTAAGGTTATGTTTTTCTGTTGCCTTTTATTATGTCCAAATAAAAAATAATACATATTGTCGCTCTGAGTACTTCAAGGCCGTCTTCTAGAGGCCAAGCACGCGACCCCAAGCAGTGGTTTGACGTGGCTTTTTTTTTTTTTCCCTTTTCTGGCCTGTTATTTTCATCTTGAATTTCTGGAAAAAATTTCAAAGAAGGGCATGAAGTCCTCTTATTTTCTCAAATAAAGACCTCAAGTGAATCTTATGTCAAATAAAGGCTTGAAGTGTCTTTACTTTCTCAAAAAAAGGTTAGAAATGAACGTTGTTTTAAAGAATGGTCTAAAGTAGCCGTGAAATCTAAAAAAAAAAAAAGGCTTGATTTCAAGGGCATTTTCATCTTTTTTCTTATTTGATTTTTTTCTTTAAAAATTAACAATTTTTTTTTATAAAAAAAGACAAGATACGGAGGCGGGAGGGCCGCCCCTCTCGCTTGTGGTTGTTGGCCCACTGCTAGTGTTGGGTCGGCGAAGGTCGGCGACCCCGCCGACCGCAGGTGAGGGCCTCTAGCCCTCGCCACGACAGTGGAGGGCCGGTGACCGCCGCCTTGGTCAAGGTGAGGGTCGGCGACCCTTGCCCGTTCCCGGGTGAGGGCCAGAGGCCCTCGCCTTTGGTTGGCGGGGTCGTTGGCCCTCGTCGCCCTTTGTTGCCCCCGGCAACCCCCCACTAGCGGTGGGCCGACGGCCACAAGCGAGAGGGGCGACCCTCCCGGCTATGTAGCTGCTTTTCAATATTTTTAAAATTTTTAAAATTTTTTAAAAATAGAAACAAAATAAACAAAAAACCAAAATGGGAAATGACGAAAATGCCCTATAGGTCGGGCCCTTTTTTGAAATTTTATGGCCACTTCAGGTCCTTATTTGAAACAAGATTCACATGAGGCCCTTATTTAAGAAAACGAGAGGACTTCAGGTCCTTATTTAGAATTTTTCCTGAATTTCTTTTTCATGCAATTTACTTTTAAAGAGAATAACATAAAATTAACTGGAGAAAGAGAATAAAAATGATAAAATTAGTAAATAAACTATATCCACTTCTCACAATTAAGTACGCTCGATCAATAATCGATTTATATTTTCCGCGTTTTTCTTTCTCTGAATTTGCGAATGAATGTTTTTGAAGTTACTGAAATATTTGCAAAATGTTGTTTTTCCAAATTCCTTGAATCTCCAAATTGAGTCGTGTTGCAATTGTTTAGCTCTCTCTCTCTCTCTCTCTCTCTCTCTCTCTCCACAAGCGTAAGTCTTCGTCGTCGTCTTATCATGCAAATAATTCCAACACCCTCCAGCTCACCTTGACAGAGATGAGGGCATAGAATGCAACTTTGGGAAGATGTACGAGGAGTTGCCGAACAAAAAGGAAAGGTCGAAAAGGATGTTATTTGTCTTGAATAAACAAAAAAAAAAAACTTCCTAATCCAATCTGTGGTTACAGGAAATTTCATATTACCTAATATTACTTATCAATAAGAAGTTATAAAAATTCTCAAATTGGCGGTTACAGCCGTAATTACAAAGCGGCTACCTTTTTGCGTTGATTGCTTCATGTCGATGATTTTGTCGTTCCACTTCTCGAGTCTTGACCAAGGCTTTCACCGATAACTGTCAGGTCAATTTTTTGGTGTCAACAGCAACCAAAATGCAGGGGTCCATATTACTAGAACACCGAACTCGTACTGGGTCAAGTTGATTGATGTCAATGTACAGTAGGAAAACTGATCTTTCCTTCTGCTGTGATTAATGTAGAACAGTGACACGGAGTCCTGCCATGAACTGGGTCATTATCGGGCATCAGACCCACCTTCTCCTTAAATCATTAGATTAGATTAAACCAAGTTTGCTGAAATTACTTGAGGGGAGAAAGATGATGGTAAAACCTCCCGTGAAGAGAGAGAGAGAGAGAGAAAGAGAGGGTACAGACATTCCAGACTGAAAGTCATCTTCCTCGGTGTCCCATAAATAAACATGCAGGCGTTACGAGCAGTCGCCATACACATGTCGGAGGCTGCAGAGAACGAAGCCAAGCGACCCAAACCGCCTTCTTTGGTTCTTTCTCAGTCAAGGCCGCAAGAGTCCATGCTTGCGTGATCGAGTACCGAGTCTGTGTGCAGTTCAAACGTACGTTAAACTCGCGTTTGAACCCAAGGTCTCGCTCTGTGAGTCCGTGACTGTGAGCTAGAAAACGAGACCACACAGAGAGAGAGAGATGAGAATGATGGAGGCGAGGACGGATATGATGATGGACGATGACCTTGCAGAGAAAGAGAGCGGCCAATCGTCCGCGTCGTACCTGTTGTGGGATGACTTGTCGGTGTCGGCCTCGGCCGGCCCCAAGAGGAAACTGCTCAACCGGCTCTGCGGGTACGCTCAGACGGGTCGGATCTTGGCCGTCATGGGTCCTTCCGGCTCCGGGAAATCCACTTTCCTCGACTCGTTGGCAGGTCTCTCCCCTCCTCTCTCTGCCAACCTTCTCATTTGGACACATCTTCTTGCAATAATAAATCCATTAACTTTAGCCTTGTTTTATGGTATTTTCATTTGAGTTATTTACACGGCTCGACCGTCTGTGAAATCCGAATTCCACGTTCAGGACAATACACATTTTCTTCATTTGATTATTGAGACGACACTAATGACATAAGAGAGGGTATTTGTATCACACCGGTATAAATTTAGAAATTCTCGTGACGAAAAAAATCTTTAAAATAATGAGTTTACGGTGGGTATAACGGGGATTTTGATAGTAAGTTTCCATGTGATTACTTGTATAAAGTTGTATGCCCTTTCCGAGAGACATGTTTTGTTAAATTGTAAGACGTTTATGGTTTGTGAAGCTTAAGTGGAGTACCAATTCATCGAATCGAGAGTGGCTTGAAGGCCGGAACGAGCAAAAGGCGGCTGCAATGATATATTAGAGAGTTGGGATTTCTTTCCACGACCTAATTCCCTTAAAAATGACCGATTTTAGGTCCTCTTTCAATCTTAATGAAAAAAAAAATCTCATTGAAAGTAACAAACTTTCAATCGATTCATCGTCAAGTTTCCATCCAATGATGCCGTTAAAAGATTCGATGTGTTGCTCCACGTGTACTTAACATAAACTTAACGGGGGTCAAATTTAAGTACCGACTAAAAGTGGGTAGTTTATCTTGAGATGAAAAAAGTTTGGAGTAGAACTTAGCCCCAAGATAAAATTGATGTCTTTTTACGAGACAAATATGTGGGCCTAAATTGAGCTCCGACTTAAATTTTTTTTTACGAGGCCAAAAGAACACTTTTTCCGGACGAGAGTCCATGGAGTCTCCACACGCGTCTCTGCCTCACCGCAAGGTCGGTGCGATGGGAACTCTCGCACTGGAAGTCTCTCTCGTTCCCGAGGCCACATCTCTGCGGATCATGGCCCGGGGACTTTTACCCGGGTCGGACTCCCGACAGAAAGTTGGGCTTCGACCCGTCCACTGCATCCGGTGGCTTGATCGCATCGGACACACGAACTTCTGACTTAAAGGGACTATTTTGTTGTAACGGCCGGCATGGGATAAGAGAGCGATTTCTAACTTAGGCATTCCATAATTTAGGTGCATAGTTACATTTACTGCATAAGTACGTATTACACCAAGCAATACGTATTTCATTCGACCACTTATTATGTTCTATTTTTCAGCAGGTCGTATGTCTGCTGACGTCAAGAAAAGGGGAAATATTTCCCTAGATGGGAAAAAGAAGGGGTCGATAAACTACAAAGATCTGGTAAGCACATCAAGCCATTAAAGTCTAGGGTCAGCTTTTGTTGGATATCATTTGTTGTGGGCAAACTTTATATTACCAAAGGAAAAAAGATTATAAGACAAAAGATTTACACAAATGGTGTTTGAATTTTAGCTCATTGTACAATTGTTGTTACTTCACTTTTAATTTATTAAACGTGATCCCTGATTTTTAGCTCAATGTGGTCCTCTCAACTTTTGGTACATTTCGACCATAAAATATTTTTTTGATACATGTTCAATCTGATCCTTGAACTATATGAGAATGTTCAAAATTATCTTTGAACTTGAATTGATGCAAGGACAACATTGAAAATATTTTCATATAGTCCATGGATTAAATTGAATATATATCAAAAGTTTAGGGATCCTATTGAGCTAACGAGAAAACTCAATAGTTTCGCTTTGGCACAGTGATACTATGACCAGCAACCTCTAAAATGAAGCATCACTGGTCCACTTGTCACAATTTTGTTTCATGAAGCATTCTTTCAGCCCTTCATATATATATATATATATATATATGTATGTATGTATGTATGTATGTATGTATATCATCTTTTGAACTTCTGCTGATTTTTTTTTTGAGAAACAACTTCTGCTGATTCAGTCAGGTGGTTTATGTGCATGACTGGATGACATTCTTACAATCAAAATTTGGCTGGTTTGGCCATGTTTCTCCTTTGTGAAATTCGAGCTTGCGAACGACAAAAATAAATTTCCATCTGGTGATTGATGTTTCAACCTGGGTCACATGCTTGCATCTTCTCATTTTGTGCATTTTTTCCCAGTCCTATGTGACCCAAGAAAATCTTTTCTTGGGTACTCTGACTGTCAAAGAGACAATAGCTTACACAGCCCATCTGAGGCTTTCTTCCGAGATGACGAAAGCCGAGATCGACGAGGTGGTAGAGATGATCATAAAGGAGATGGGACTTGGAGACTGTGCGGAGAACAAGATTGGTAACTGGCACTTGAGGGGCATAAGCAGTGGCGAAAAGAAAAGACTCAGCATCGGCCTTGAAATTGTGACACACCCCCTGATCTTGCTGCTTGATGAGCCGACCACAGGCTTAGACAGTGCCTCGGCTTTTTTTGTTGCGAGAGCTCTAAGAAATATTGCAGATGAAGGAAGAATAGTTATTTGTTCAATCCACCAGCCGAGCAGTGAAGTTTTCGATCTTTTCGATGATTTACTCCTTCTGTCTAGTGGAGAAACCGTGTTTCTAGGAGAAGCCAAAATGGCCATTGAGGTAACAAAGAGTCAACTCTTCATTCTTAGCTCAGAGACATTTTGGCTGTGCAGAAGCAAGATCATGTAATTTTAACTTCTGGTGCAGTTCTTCGCAGATGTTGGATTCGCTTGTCCAATGAGGAGAAATCCCGCCGATCACTTTCTGCGGTGTATTAGCATGGACTTCGGTTCTGCGACTGCCACTCTATTGCTTTCTCATAGTAACTACGTGAGTTTTAATTTGAGCACTTCTAAACTCTGCATTAGTTCTCGCGAAACGTACAGTGACTTCCCACTATATTATCCCGGCTTGCTGTTTTATCTTGCAGCAAACTGTGGCATCATCTGGTTTTTCAATGAACATGAAAACCGCAGATATTAAAGCCACACTCATCCAAAGTTACAAATCCTCAGAGTATTCATGCAGAGTTAGGAAGAAAATACAAGAAATTGCAGCCACTGTAAGCACTCCCAACTCAAAAGACATCAAAATCATGCTTATGCAGTTACTTTCTCGGTCTCTCCCACTTTCCGTAGTTAATGAACAATGTCTCCGACTGTGATTTTTGAAACTAATGGAGTTACATCCATATTGAAGTAGCATTTTCCAGAACTGATGTTTCCAAAACTGAATCTTCTCCATTGAAAACTGAAGGATTATCAGGTCTGCCAGTTGAATAAGCATACTAATTCCAGCAAGTGGAAGCAGCTCAGGGTTTTGTCTCATCGGTCGTTCATCAACATGTATAGGGACATTGGATACTCCTGGTTGAGGATCATGTTCTACGTTTTAGCATCAATAAGTACCGGGGTTCTATATTTTGACATCGGATACGACAATGGGGCGATTATCAACAGAGGAAAGTGTGTTTCATTCATCTACGGCTTCATGATATGTTTGTCTTGTGGTGGGGTCCCTTTCTTTGATGAAGAACTGAAGGTATAGCAAAGTATCGAGGCTGATCGATTTTCCTCTTTTATGTGTCAGCAGTATCTGCACACTCGATGTGATATTAAGATGATTTGTCGCTAGGACTAGAACCAAGTTCCCTGTGCAGGACAGACAAGCTCCACCGTGATATATGTGAAGTTGCACATCGTTGCCTATCACGCTGTTGATAACACAAATCTAACTAATGAACTTTTAGCGGATGCCTGCTCCGACTCATAGTCACAAAGGAATGCAAGTAATGCACAATCAGTTAGAGGGATTAAAGCTAAATCAACTGACAGCTTTTGCAAGTGCTGCTTAAGATTATTATTCATGTGGGATCGAAGGAGAAATATCGTCAGTGTATGACATCCTTTTCTTGTCTAAATCAGGTATTTTACGCCGAGAGACTCAATGGGCATTATGGCGAGACAGTGTTTGTGCTTGCGAATTTCCTTTCTTCGCTCCCTTTCTTGGTGGCGATTTCTGTGCTTTCAGGAACAACGATTTTCTACATGGTGAAGCTTCACCCAGGGTTTTCTCACTATGGTTATTTCTGCATTAATCTCTTCTGCTGCATCACCGTCATTGAGAGTTGCATGATGGCTGTGACCTCATTTGTCCCCAATGCATTGATGGCCATAGGAACTGGAGCTGGCGTCATCGTAAGAAAATTTTCTCTCCTAAACTTTCTTTCCGGTAATTCTTATAGAAGTTCGTTGACATTCACTACCGAAATTTTTGTGGATACAGGTTCTAATGATGATGGCATCACAGATTTTTAGACTTCTCCCTGATCTTCCCAAGTTCTTTTGGCAGTACCCCATGTCCTACATCAGCTTTGCCAAATGGGCAGTTGAGGTAGTCAGTGTACAGTGATTCACTGTTTCTCTAAAATCAAGCTTGAAATTTTATCAGCGTATAATTTGCTTAGAACCATGACATGGAAGATATTCGTCTTCAATAGTGCAAAGTGCTGTCTGACTAGTAAAACTCAACCTTGAGAAAGCGCTCCTGCTTGGCATTGCATATTCAAACTCATTGAAGTTGTGGTAAATTCATGAGAAAGAAATCTCAAATCAACGTGAGTTAAGTAAGACAGCATTTTATTTTGCTGTGAAGAAATGGTTTGAATTTTGGATTGTTGGCCTTCTCTTCCATATGCTATAGATTATGTTAACCAATGTAATAGTGTCATACTCCGTAGATTCTGTTATCAGTCTCTTTCATAGATTGAGCAGAACCTCCAGGCTTCACCCGGAGTTTAACATTAGCCTATTGCCCAAGCTGTTAAGAGGCGTTCATTGCCATTGAAGCTTGAGGAGCACCATTATTCATAAGAGACCCTCAATCCAGCTCCATGTTCCCTGGTCATCAGCTGGCTTTGTGCTTTTAACAGCTCATGCATTATTTGAGTAATAGTTCGGCAACTAGCCGTGGCAGTCAACAATACAAGCATGCGTTTTGGATCAGTAGCTAAGAGTGCTCAAGAATATCTGATGAATTACAGCTCACTCATAAAAATTCATTCACATGCCTTGCAGGGTCAATACAAGAATGTCATGACCGGTCTTGAGTTCGATTCGGCCTCGCCAGGAGAACCAAAACTGAAGGGCGAGATAATCCTCAAAACGACTTTCGGCATACCGACGGATCATTCCAAGTGGTGGGATGTAACTGTGCTTCTCTTTCAACTGTTTGTTTACAAACTACTACTCTTCTTGATGCTTAGGTACAAGAAGAGAGTAGCGCCTCGGTTAAATGGGCTACATGTCTAGATTTTATGCCCCGTAAGAGGTTTATAGTCTAAATTTTATGCCCCGTAAGAGGTTTATAATCTACATTAATTACAAAAGAGGAAAGGGTGGACCTCAGGCCGAGAGTTAGGCTGAACTTTTGCCACGTTCTCTCTAGTATATGTAAATTTCCAAAATCGAATTTGTTGTTGACGTTAAACGGAAAAGGTGAATTGTATTTGAGAAGTTGTGACAACTAGGAGCATATGCATCATTTACATAACCTTGGTGTATTAGTTGCTGATAAAGTAGGTATATTCTGGAAACATAATAGGTGCTAACTGCAATTTGGTACAAGAATCATCTGTCAAGACACCTTCCTGAATAACACTCACAGTACCAGTGCTTATGCGTGCGAATGGTAATTTATATGAAGCACCAACAAGAGCCTCATTTCCTGTTGCGTTCTCTCTCTCTCTCTCTAGAGCATGTTTACATCTTGCTCCAAAAAGGGCCAGCAATTACATGCTATTGCAAGATTCGATGAAGTGGATGATAAATTCATTTGATTACCAGCAAAAACATACGTCAGGCAATGAGTTACAACATCCAAATAAATTGAGAATAAAGATTATCCAATTCAAGGTTGTACAAGAGTCACTGAGTCAGATATAGCTTGCACTCATTTACAAGAAAAAATGGAAAGTGTACACTGTTGGTAATTCATGACGATATCACCCTTTAAGAGCCTCTTTGTCCCCTTACTTTTGATGCACCAAAAATTAGGACGATGAGCTTTTCAACCCATGACCTCCAAATGTAATCCTTGGCTGTGAAGCAGACCCAGGTGGAATATTCAGATCTATGCTTTCCCCCAAACCGAAAGGGTCAAATATGCGAAAGCCAAGAAAGTGTACTTGTCCCCGAATGCACTACTTTTGATGTGCCCAGGAGAAGCAAAATCGTCATAACTTCAAGATGCTCTGCAGAAAAAACCAGTATCCTCGTCCTTCCTACTTATTTCTTCTGTTTTTTCCGCCCAGCATTATTGCCATCTCGTGCTCTGGATGCTTTATGATTCCGTTTTGTGGTTTCCACGTTCATACTACTTTTCAGTTCCATCTTTCTCTTTTCCCCACTTCTGAGTTCGTGAAAGGTCCTCTTCCTTCTCTTTCCAAATTCATTGGATTTAATCTTAGAAAACTTCCGTGCAGCCGAATCACCATCCTTATTAGAACCTTCTAGTCTGCCATCAGCACTAAGAGAAGTTGCATATTCTCCTGAGTGGGGGGAAGCGTCTTTGTTTTTCAATCTCCGTTTATATCCTCGTCCCCTAGCATCTTTCTGACTTGCAGAAGCTTCCTTGTTTGCTATGCCGCCTTCATTTGAGGTTTTGTTTCGTCGATTCTGAAAGGTAGAACATGATCATTTCATAAAACAATATTCCAACCTCCAGAAATCATACACTGCTGGATAATCTTTCTCTAGGAAACACATCCAAGCTTGGATTCATTCTCATGTGCTATAGTGAAAAGGGAATATTGTTACCTCCATAACTGTCTTGAGAAAACCCTTGTACTTTTCTGGGGTAACAAGCTGAACAGCAGCAGAACCACACTTCCTAATCATTATCTCAAGAATGACTGTGACCTGCATATACAGTGATAGTGGGCATTCATTACAAGCTTGCAAAATAAGAGGCCCTTGGAAGGATGTGTGCATGGAATTATCACAAAACACCTCAGTTAACTCCCAGAAAGATTTCACATGCCTTTGATCTAAAGTGATTTCTGGAGACAGATGACCATGAAATGACACCATCAACAATGTCCGAAAGCAAACTCTGAAGGTCTTCATTTCGTAAGCAAGACACCACTACTTTCACAAAACCTAGAACAGCCTGCAAAATGTGTAAAAAAGAAACTCTTAAGCCATGCCAATTGGGACAACAATCTATTTTGGTAATGGTATACTCACTTTTATCACTTCCCCTGCTTTGCTTTGTAGCAGAGAAAGAACAGGAGGAATAAGATCAGGAATGGATAGACAGATATCAGTATCCTTGTAAACTAGTACGGACAATGCAGAAACAGCTCCACTTGTAATTTGAGGTGATGAACCAGAAAGATAGCCCATTATCTGAAAGCACATTATTTAGAGCCATAACACCACTGCTCGAAAAACAATTCAATCCTGAGAATTGTGATTGTCCAGTAACAAACCACTGTTAAGAACTACAAGCAGAAAGGAAAATCACAGGTTAAGATAGACAATTTTCCTATGACACATAAGTATGTTTTCCCGATCATCTAAGTGGATATAGAACTCCTTTGGGCAACCATTTACACAAGGAATCCAAGCTTCAAGAATAACACATGAGAAAGGGGCTACACTACCCCTTGATATACCAATTTGGCTTCTTAAAATTTTCTGCATTTTTCGTTGGATGAAACAAATGCAGAACTTCGATTGAATAGGCCACTTGATGTAGGCATGGGTGTAGCCTACTAAGTAACCAATTACATCTGACAAATTATATGATACATATACCAATCCTACATAAACTACATGGACCCACATTATAAAGTGACCAACTGTCATGTCTTCCATGTCAGGCAGACTAGAATTTTCCCAGGACAAACTGATGACGAATGCCGCGGCACTACAGAACTGAATCGCATGGGGAGTGAAGCATAAAGGTGAATGTAGGCTTTACTTTGAAATAATTAAGTAGACCAATTAGGCTTTACTACACTACCCCTGATAGACCAATTTGACTTCTCAAAGTTTCTGCATTTTTCATCAGATGAAACAAATACAGAATTTCGATTTAATAGGCTACTTAAGATAGTCAAATATACCTAAGCAGAAGAGATCCTAGCAAGGGTGTAGTCTCCTAGATTAACCAATTACATAACACAAACTATATGGTGCTTATACCAATCCTACGAAAATTATATGGAACACATGATAAATTAGCTGCCAAGAGTCATGTCCTCTGTCAAATAGACTAGACTTTTCCCATGACAAACTTGTCAGGAATGCCACAGCACTAGAGAATTAAATTGCATGGGCGAGAAGCATCTTATGAAAGATGAATGTAGGCTTTACTTTGTAATAATTAATTAGAACTGATCGAGATAGAACATGCTGCATGGAAACCCTAGTAATATTTGACCGAGAAATTAACTGGACATTTCTTTCCAAGTGGTAGCAGGATAAAACATAGTCCAAACTAGACTAACACTTGTGCTACTCAGACTCGGGGGCAACGATTGGGTATGGGCACACACCATGTTCAACTCTTGAAGCTTAGAATATAAAGACATGACTAGAAAAGGTGCACGAAAGATCAACACCAGGACAAGTTTACATCACAAAAGGTGGCATGTCTTTTGTAAATGACCAAACATTTTTTTTTCTCATAACCATAATAATATGTCCCATTCAATAATGTCGACACTAAAAATTTATTTTAACTTTGTCAATCGTGTTTCAATTAATGGGTTATTGATACCAATTTTCAGTCAAATCATCTTTTCTCTGCCTTCGTTATTTCTTAAAATGTAGTTGTTGTGCCTTAACTAGTGAATGAATACATGAGAATTTCATAAACATATGGTGATTCAAGTCAAAGTGTTTGATACATCTAAAAGTACGGATTTTTTTTTTAGTATTCTATTGTGATTGTGCTTCGGGGCCAACAAGGCATCCACAAGATATAGACCACATGATTTTGAAATTTTTTTTCTTGGTCAGAACATGATTGAATTTGGCCACTTGTATTTTGGTCCTTTGTCTTTCTCCGGGTTAGAGGGCATTATTCATCTTCTTATCTGGCTGCACTGCAAAGCCTAACCCCTTCGCAAAAGCATCTAGACAGGAATAAATGAACAAATAAGTTGTGACACTACCATACTGCAGCCGCGAAATTAGCTTTTTCCTTTTGGCAGAGAAGTATGTTTTGAGGCCTCAAAATCAATTTGTAGCCCTACCAGGCTTACAATGTTCGAATGCAATGCACATACTTATTCATGACCCAGTAAAGATTTTTAACCAATATCAGTTGGGGTATGCACAAGACCATGAGGACTTCAGTCCACAGTTTCACAATTCTGAAGTCAGGAACAACAACATGGCCAAAAAAGAGGAGGGATTGATTCACTACATTCTCCTTTGACTTTTCCCCCATCTATAGATGCTAGTTGAGGCAGAGCAGAAACCAATTATTACAACACGAAAGCCCTCCCATAAGACAACTTACATAGGATCTACAGTTGTAGAGTACGCATGTTGGACAAGATAATTAGAAGGACCTGCCTCAACCTCTTCCATTGTTACTTTCAACTGCCTATGGCCTAATGCACCCATTCTGCTAAAGTTCCATTTTTGTTTTCCTTGTATGTTCTGATATTCTTGAACACTTCGCTCTTTAATGGATTCATTTTACTAATGAAAATAGAAGTTGTGTAGTCTCAAACATGTCTTAAATAATCACAGTAATTTCTGCTAAAACTACACAAATATGTCCCATAATGAGGTGTTAAAGAGTAAAAAAGGGTAGGATGGTCTTTGTGGGTTTGTGGGTTTTGGGAGTTTACCCTAGTATGTATAAGCACGTCATTCTTTTCATTGAATAAGATTATTGAGTACTGTTTACATGGTATCAGAGCCAAGTTCGATTCTAAACCCTAGAACTAATCTCCATCACCGTCGACCACCAAAACTAGCGTCGCTCAAGCATCTTCAGGCCAGGGGAACTCAGATCTGAGTTGCCCAGGCCAGGCGACCCTAGACCTGACCCCAGATCCGAGTCGCCCAGGCCAGGCCCCAAAACCTGACGTCACCTAGCCCAGCCGACTCCCTTCTGGTGGTCAGCTGACATCACCAAGGCCCGGTGGCGTCCTTCCGGCGATCGCCTAACGTAGCTCAGGCCCGGCGACTCCCTTCTGGTGGTTGCGTGACTCAACCCAGGTTCAGTGACTTGGTTCTGGCAGCTTCTAACGTTGCTGGTTGAGGTGCAATTACTTTTTTGGTGGTCGCACAACCTATACTCATCTGATCTGCTACTTGAGGTGCAAACGAAGGCACGACAGCTGATGTAAGTGCTTTGTAAACACTGTGCAAGTCTCTAAATGCTTCTGTACAGATGATTGTGAAGTGGATGGGTAGTCCGGACTTTAATGTGGTTATTGATATGCGTGAGGAGGGCATAGTACTACTGTGAATGTTGATTGGCTGATTGTGTGATGATATGTGGGCTGATTGAGAAAGGCAGAGTATTGTTGTGTGTGGCAGCTGGTGTATTGATTTTATCGAATTTGCAGAGGTCATTTTGTGGCATGTGGTTTGATTCAACTAGTTTTGGTTTATTTGGTGATCAGTGGTGTGGCGATATTTTGTGAAGCTTTGTTCCTAGTTTAGTGGAAGAATCTGAGTATGGCAAATAACAACAAAGGAGTATTGATCGAAGTCATATCTGCATCCTCTAGTCATTTGACGGAGGAAAAATTAGCCGGGGTCACCAACTTCCAGCAATGGAAGAGAATTGTGGTGGTAGTATTGATCGGAAGAGAGCAAAATCACCATCCGACGGGTGAACAAATTGCCGCTGATACTAAATGGGATACAATAGATGCCAGAATTCTTGGACAAATGTGGAATTCTATGGAATCTCATGTGGCTGCCTTTTATACACATGTCACTACGGTTAAGGACCCGTGAGATTATTTAAATGTTCTTTACTCTGGAGAAAATAATCTATGAAGGATCTATGAAGTTTCTCAAGATTTCTTTAGAGCTGATAGAAAAGGTTGGCCTCTTACTCAATTCTTTGCTGATTTTAAACGGATGTATGAAGAGCTTAATCATTTCTTGCCAATTACCTCACATGTTAAGAAGATGCGGGAGCAGTGAGAACAATTGGCGGTTATGGGTTTTTTGGGAGCACTAGGACTAGAATTTGATGCGGTTCGTTCACAAATTCTTGAGGGAAACTCTGTGGCTTAACTAGCGGAGACCTTTTCTCGGGTCTTAAGGGTTTCGAGTGAATCATCCAAAGATATATCCCCCACAGGTGATAGCTCTGCGTTGGCGGTCCAAGGGAACCGAGGTGGTGGTTGAGGCCGTGGTGGTTGTCGTCGTGGTCGTGGCTTTAGTAGTGGTGGTTGTGGCCGTGGGTTCGGCAGAGGCCAACCACAATCATACAATAGTACATCCGGTGATACGGAAAATAATATTGGATTTGCACAGACATGTCATTATTGTGGTATACCTGGACATATTCGGCGGTTTTGCTATAAACTTCATGGAAGGCCCTCTCATACGATTGCAGCAAATGTAGCTAATGCAATCGAGTCCGGTATTTCTTCTCGGTTCTCCGAAGGAGGAACATTGATCAGAATGTCAGAAGAGGAACTCGCTAGAAACAATCGGTTCCAAATTTCTCGACCAGTTTCCTCTTCCACGCCTACTTTTGCTCGTAAAGGTAATGCAACAACGTGTCTCATCTAAATCTCGCTCCTAGGTCATTGATTCAAGTGCTACCGATCATATGACTGGATCTTTAGGTATTTTTTTCAACCTTTCATGAGTCTGCATCCAACGTTACATTAGCCAATGGCTCCCTATCCACAATAAAAGGGATAGGCACTATTCCCTTGACATCCTCCATATCTTTATCTTCTATTATGTACCTCCCGAATTTTCCGTTTAACCTTTTGTCTGTCGATCATCTTACCAAAGAATATAAGCGTTACGTAACCTTCTATCCAGATTCCTGTGTTTTTCGGGATTTGAAAACGAAGAAAATGATTGGTAGAGGACATATGTTGAGGGGGCTATATGTGTTTGACGATGCTACCAGTGTTGCTTGTTCAGCAGTTTCTCCACATCAAATTCATTGCCGCTTGGGACATCCCTCTTTGGGAAGTTTGAAGAAGTTAGATTCCCATTTCATTCTTCATCTTGTATTGAGTGTGAGTCGTCTCAATTTGGGAAATTGCACCGTATTAGTTATAGTCCAAGAGTCAATAAACAAGCCTCTCGGCCATTTGCTTTAGTTCATTCCGATGTTTGGGACCCATGTCCCGCTACTTCAAAGTTGGCTTTTAAGTACTTCGTTACTTTTGTAGATCTATTCAAGAGCCACTTGACTATATCTAATAAAAAGTTGTTTTGAGTTATTCTCTATTTTTTGTGCATTTGTTAACAAAGTACATACTCAATTTTCAGCTTGTGTTCTTCGCAGTGATAATGCCGAAGAGTACTTTTCTAAGACCTTCTCTGAATTCATGTCCCAATGGGGGATTCTTCATCGGTCCTCTTGTTCGGATACACCACAACAAAATGGTATCGCCGAAAGAAAGAACCGCCACTTGTTACAAATTACACGTTTTTTGATGTTTGAAATGAAGGTAGATAAATCTTTTTGGGTTGACCTTGTTATAACTGCGTGTTATCTCATCAATTGCATGCCATCCTCTATTCTTAAGGGTGCAATTCCCCACTCTCTTCTCGTTTCCTTCGACCCCTTATTTCATTTGCCTCCTCGCATATTTGGTTGTTCGTTATGTGCGCGATCACCGTCCAGGACTTTCTAAACTTGATCCTCAATCGCTTAAATGCATTTTTGTGGAGTATTCTCGTACACAAAAAGGTTATCGGTGCTATTGTCCCTCTTTGCATAAGTATTTCACTACTGCAGATGTCTCCTTTTTTGAGTGTACTATTTATTCTGATAATCCGATGGAGCCCCTTACAGTGGATGATGATTCCTTGACATATGTTATTATGGAATCAACACTCACTTCGAAGCCTCCGGTTCCTCCGCCACCTATCCAATATGTTAATAGTACACGTCCTCGTCGGCATGTGGAGCCCCTTGCAGATGTATCTCAGCCTATCTCGTCTTCTTCATCTTCTGATCTTGAGGCAAGCCATCCACATACTGATCTTGATATTCCTATTGCACATCGCAAAGGAGTTCATAGTTGTACGAAACACCCTATTGCACAATTTGTCTCATTTTCTGGTTTATCTACCTCTTGTCAGGCTAGTCTAATGACCATTGATACACACCTATTCCTAAAACTATTGTTGAAGCATTATCTAGTCCAGGCTGGAGGACGACTATGGAAGAGGAACTATTGGCACTGGACCAAAACCAGACTTGAGATCTTGTTCCTTTACCCGAAGGGAAGACAGCCATTGGATGTACGTGGGTATTTACCGTCAAGGTTAACCCCGAAGGTTCTCTTGCTCGTCTCAAGGCCAGATTGGTTGCTAAAGGGTATGCACGGGTTTATGGCGACGATTATGGCGATACCTTTTCTCCAGTGGCTAAGATGACCTCCGTTCATCTTTTACTTTCTTTGGCTGCTTCCGCTAGTTGGCCTTTGTTTCAGCTTGATGTTAAGAATGTCTTTCTTCATGGCGATGTACAAGAAGAGGTGTATATAGAGCAACCACCCGGGTTTGTTGCTTAGGGGGAGTCCGGCCATGTTTGTAGTTTAAAAAAATCTCTATATCGTTTGAAATGATCTCCTACAGCCTGGTTCGGGAAGTTTATCGAGACGATACTCCAGTTTGGATTGTATAGATGTACTGGAGATCATTCAATGTTTTATCGAGATTACGAAGCTGGTCGGATATTTCTTATAGTTTATGTAGATGATATTGTCATAACTAGAGGTGATTCTATAAGTATTAAAGAGTTGAAACCGTATTTACAACAACGGTTTCATACAAAGGATTTGGGATCGCCTAGATATTTCTTGGGTATCGAAGTGGCACGGGCGAAGAAAGGTATTCATATCTCACAACGAAAGTATGTTCTCGATTTGCATACCGAGACGGGTATGTTAGGAGCTAAACCACTGGATATACCAATGGAAGTGGGTTTCAAACCGATGGCAGAGGATGGTGAATTGTTAGATGATCCAAAAAGGTAGCGAAGGCTGGTTGGAAAACTAAATTATCTATCACTCGACCCGATATTTCCTTTCCAGTGAGTATTGTGAGTCGGTTTATGTCCTCCCCACGTACCTCACAATGGGATGCCGTAATCGAATCGTCGAGATACCCGAAGAAATCTCCAGGTTGTGGTCCGATATATAGAGATCATGGTCACGGAAGGGTGGAAGCCTTCTCGGATGTTGAATGGGCAGGATCCCCTATAGATAGGAGATCTACATCAAATTATTGCACTTTTGTGGAAAGAAACTTAGTATCTTGGAAGAGTAAGAAGCAAAGTGTTGTGGCTAGATCAAGTGCGTAATCAAAATACAGAGCTATGGCTCAAGCTACTTGTGAGTTAATTTGGATGCGCCAACTATTAGTTGAATTCGGATTCAAAGATCCTATGGGGCTGTGGTGCGATAATCAAGCAGCTATCCATATTGCTTCTAATCCAGTATTCCATGAGCGTACCAAGCATATTGAAGTTGATTGCCATCTTGTCCGTGAGAAGCTTCAAGCTGGAGTCATCTCTACTAGTTACATTAGGACCGGTGAACAACTGGCTGATATTTTCACCAAATCTCTAGGGAGTAGTAGGGTTGAGTATATTTGTAACAAGCTGGGCATGCTTAAATATCCATGCTCCAGCTTGAGGGGGAGTGTTAAAGAGTAAAAAAGGGTAGGATGGTCATTATGGGTTTGTGGGTTTTGGGAGTTTACCCTAGTATGTATAAGTACGTCATTCTTTTCATTGAATAAGATTATTGAGTACTGTTTACATGAGGAATACTGTACCATGTCAATCAGTTTCTGATAAGGTGCAACTGAACTAACAGGCGAAATGCTTCTCAAGCTGGAACTTATGTGGATGAGAACATCACAAGCTTCCTTCCTAGATTCCTCCTTAGCCTGCAAATTTCATATGCCACGACAGTGATTAGTGCCATAAGCGGATCATCACCCCCACATAGGAAAGGAGAATCTTACATCCTTTAAGACAAGTATAATCTCATTGAGGAGGAAAAAAGCTTTTGAATCTTCTTTCTCCTCCTGCTCCTCCTCAGAGTTCATCTGCATAGACAAATTAACTTGACATGTCAAATAGAACAGCATATGAAATCAACCATGCAAATGCATCATAACCAAAAGCTTAAAAACGTGTTTGCAAGATATACATACACGACTCTTTCCAGACACGAGCTAAAAGAATAGAACAGCATAAATGAATTAACTTGACATGTCAAATAGAACCGCATATGACAACCATAGAGGTGCGTATATTACTTATCCGAACTGCAATTGCAAATACATGACTCCTTCCATGTTAAGACACAAGCCAAAAGAAAAAGAAGTCTTTGGCATTAAAAGTGGAAAAGCCATTCATGACATTTGATATTATTTATTACCAAGTAAGGGAAGATGGGTGAATGGCAATAACTGGATGAGGTTATTAGAAATTTAAAAAGTTCTGAGATTTTCAAAAACTGATCTGTTAGGTTTACGGGGTAAGAGAGAACTTTAAGCAAAACACAATTCATATATCAGTTTTGATTTTTTTTTTTAAAATTCCACAAAGTTCAATAAAAAATAATAAGGTGATGAAATACTCTATGCTTAGCTTTAAACAAGAAGCTATTAGCCATCCATAAATTCAGGAGTTCAGAAAATTGAAAAGGTTTAATAGTCTTCATATTCACAAATACAAACATGTTCTACACATGTTATTGTGTAACATGGTAAGAAATTCCTTCGAGATGGACAGAATTGCCCAAGCCAGGAGGTCATGCAGAAATATTTAATTTAAGGTTTGTGATATAGCTGCTCACATGCAGCATACAATTATGGCAACAGAGAGAGAATAAAAGCCAAACTCAGATAACTACTAATATAACTGTTGTAGTACATCAAGAATATAGCAAAAAACACGAGAAGAAATTTACTATGAAAAGAAATGCAACATCTTTCGATAGATGTTGTATACGTCTCTTTTAAGTTGGACTAATCATGAGGAGTTTTACTAGCACAGGATTAAAACATTTCCTAAAGGCTCATCGCACTGTGATTCCAAGACAACCAGCCCAGGACATAGCTCCTATTTGGTTTATGATCTCAAAACCTGAGATACACTAAACCGAAGGACATAAATTCCGCACTTCTTTCACAAGAACAGTAGACACCAAACATACACATGTCAAAGCAAGTACTGCATGCCACAAGAAACTTTCTGACCTTTAATGCATGAACCATCAGGACATGAAAACAAGTAAAGCGGCTTCTCAGAGTTGCAGTATCAGATGGAGTCTTCAGGCCAATTAGTAAATCAATCAACTGCGAATATTGAGATGAACAAAACCAGGGATGCTCCTGCATAATAGAAATGACAGAAACACATTCACTTCCAGCAAGAATATATATTTGAATGAAGATACCACAATCATACCTCCAAGATATTGCTCAAAGCATTGTATGCTTCAGCATGGCCATTGTCATTGCTTTCCTTGTAGAAGAAAAATTCATGAATGGTTTTAGGCTACAGAAATTACTGAACACATATATTAAATCAAGAAATTAAAGCTTCTGTTCTCAAAGTCGATGCAAACCTGAAAAGTGTCCTTAACAAAGCTAAACACCAAATCAATGAGATCCTTCTGTGCTCCTTCAATAAGAAAAGATGCTAGCTCCAGCAACAAGCACCTGGGTGAAGCTGCATTCTCTTAGTTTCATAAGAGGAGTGGATTTATCACTCTGTCCAAATGGGTGTGGGGGTGTGCTCTTTTTTTTTTTTTTTTTTTATTGTGTGCGCGCGCGTTTGTGCGTGGGTGTTTTTGGGGCAAAAAGAGGGGTGTGGAGTCACTCCCCTTATTCAGCACCATTCTGGATGCGTTCTCATGACCGTACTGTACTGGCATAGAACACGACAAAATGTCATCAAGAAGAGGAGACAGCAGCGCCCAATTTCCATGAAATGGTAACTCAAAATTCTGCAGGCAGAATATATAATCTATGCATCTGGACACAACCTAGTAATCTCTGCAATAGCTAATAGTAGAAAATAGTTCTGGATGCTCACACAACACAGTTGGTCATGCCCATAATCAGACATCTGCTACAATGAATTGTCAAATATGCGCCTAAAGGAACCCCACCCCACCCCAACCCAACGCCACCCCCCCTCTCTTTGTATCAAGTGATTGTAAGCAGTCAAGTGTATATGCATATGACAACATCTATGAATCTTTCATTATAATCATCAATATGACTCGCCAACAATTCTATCCACAAGGCACTCTCTCTCTGTTACCTTTTAGCATTTTCATCAATAGTGTGCTCATTTCCTGGTTCTCTGTCCGTTGATGCATCCATTTCATCTCTTCCCCCCTCAAATTCATCTCTATTATTTAGAATGCCAAATCTTTTGAGAAATGACACAAAAATTTCTCTGGTTGAAGAAGAATCGGTGATAGAAGCTAAGCAACCAATAGCATCCTGAGAAATCAAAACTGAGCATGATAATCCAACTAATATTATATATTTCAATTACTAAGCAAACTTGACGGGAAAAGTAAAAGGTAATCCATGACCATTGAATGAACATATCTCTTAAAGTTCTTTAAGACGACTACTCAATGCAGCTTCCTTTCACTAATTCGATGCAATCCACAGGACTCAATCCTCTCTTTCAAGAAGTTCATTAGCAAAATCATTGAATGCTTTATAATGCTCAGAAATTTGATCCAATTAAAAAAGCAGCCACGAAGTTCTACAACTCACATGCATAACGTTCCCTTCCACAATAGCTAACCTAATCTATCTAACCAAATTTAGTACTTCACTATTTTGGTGTTCTATGGTGAGTTCATGGAGAGTAGACACTTGGTACACTATGTTGATGCCACTTCACCTCCCAATTTTGAGTTGAATCTTGCATTGATAGTTTACGTTAGAAAGTCCAACCCAAAAGTTAAGCTATTAAGTCGAGGGAGACCACATGAATATAAAAAGCATATAAGATCCGTTGTCCGGCGGTGTGGGACAACAACTTCAACATCCCCTCTCATGTGCAAGCGGAATTAAGAACGGCACGTGGGATTTCACAAATGGGGGTGCGCCCACATACGCGAACAACGCTAGCTCTGGTACCATGTTAGAAAGTTCAACCCAAAAGCTTAAGCTATTAGGTGAACAGAGACCACATGAATATAAAGAGCATATAAGATCCGTTGTCGGGGATGTGGGACAACAACTTCATTAGTTTACAATACACATTCTCAAGTCAGTTCAACTATAGCTTCGTGAAGTGATGGGACCAAATGTCCTATAGAATTGCCCTAATTTATCACGCCAACAAAAGTTGCATCAACTTCTTTATACCAGCTATAACTTCGTTTCAACAGTCATGGAATGTTTCGAACATAAGCATAGAAAAAGTTGTCATTATTTTCAAACCTGTTTGGCCTATTCTCCATTTAATGCTTTTCTCCATATACATACTCTTTCATTTGAAGATTCAATATTGTCAATGCCGCGAGAATAGGAAAGACAATCATGCTGAGTAGAAGATTCCAAGTAAGGTGTATAATTTTAGGCTCTTGAATTCACATTTTACTCTAGGGTGTCACAAGTATAACTACTCTGATAGTGAAGATTTTTCTCTTGATTTTCTTATTTAAAAGAAAATGCTGTTATCTCATGGGGCACACTTGAGAACTATTCTCTCATGCAGAGCGGGGATGGAACAATATTTTCCCCTTAAGGCAGGGACTGGGAACAATATTCGTGGCCCGCTCCTCCCCATGGTAACCACTAGTGTGTACAATTGGCAAGTGCCTCGAATGATGTAATCAGAAGTTTAATTTACATACTTAAGGCAAATTTACATGTCAAAAGGGCTGGAGGGAGGTCTAAGAACACATGACAAAAGCTTCTAGCTAGAATCCCAAAAATGTGTGAAGCTTCCGTAAGGGTATCAAATAGCAGAGAATGACCTAATATATATCCATGTAGCCAAACCCATTTACTTGAACTGTCTCCATAAAACTTTCTGCCGCACTTATGAGAATGATGCGGTCTCACTAGGAAGGAGATTAGGCAGGTCTAAAACTGACCAACCCAACAATCAAATTTAGCATGTCAACCCCTCGTAGTGAAAACAGAAACCTTCGAATTCCTCTCTACTTCCTCCAGCAATTAATATTGACAGAAAGAGACCCTTCTAGTTATATTATTTTCCATCTGGATAGGACTGACGAGGGAGATAGAGTTTGGATAGACATAATTACCATAGAGTATTAGTACCCTGTTATATCTTATAGTGCACATGAGTCCTATTAGCATCTTTGAGATGAGGCATATGCCTAAAAAATTGGAGAAAAAGTTCACACAACCAAAGTCAGTGGAAAATTTTGAATATGAAGGGGTAGAGAAAACAACTGCACAATAACAAGTCAGAAATTAGAATAGAGACAAAAATGACTTAATTTAGTGTTTGATGGAGAACCTTCAAGTATGACCTTGTTGCAGGAATGGAATCCACAAATAAGTCAGATAGAAGTTGGAGCAACTCAGTAGAGCATGAACTTAAAGCCTTGATATTTCTGCTTGCAGTTTTTTTGGTGTAAATCGGTAGAGTTTGAGACTCTAAGCCGGATGCTTGCATAGCACAGGTGTCCAAATCTTTTACTACTCTATAGCCGAGTACACTCGTATTCTGACTCACAAGGATCTGCAGAATTTCAACAGTACTATGAGGAGATTTGGAAAACACCTCTTCCCAGCTAAAGAACAAGAGTGATTCAAATGTCATCAATGTGGCAAGAAAGTTCACCTTTAAAGCAAGAGCCACACTTTCATGCATAAAGGATTTCTTCTTA
The DNA here is from genome assembly GCF_020921035.1 of Rhodamnia argentea. Lineage (NCBI taxonomy): Eukaryota > Viridiplantae > Streptophyta > Magnoliopsida > Myrtales > Myrtaceae > Rhodamnia > Rhodamnia argentea. Next base: position 10,913,387 of record NC_063156.1, read on the forward strand.
AGAAAATCAGTCACTAATACTGCCAAACGTCCAAACTGTTTGTCCGTATCACTTGAACCTCGGCAAAAGGCCGGTAACAGTTTCCAAAGGTCATGAGCATGACCCAGCAGCTCTTTACGAAGTACTGATTTCTTAACTGGAGAAAAGATGAAGCAAAATCAAATCCCCGACGTCCCTAAAACGTTAACGATGAACTGAACAACACTCAAATCAAGTAATGCTGATTAAGGACTCCACTACATTCAAGAACAATTGGCATTCAACCAAAGCTCACACTAAAAAATATGCATCAAGGAAGGAAAAGCTAATATCACAAAGGCAGAGTAAGAATAAAATGCATTAAAAAAATATTTTGGTCCCCAGATCTTTGTCTCTGCTATCATATATCTATAGATGCAAAAAACATACCTTGAGGTGAACAATTGCGATAAGAACTAATATGTATATGTGTCATTCAATGGGTATCATAAGCCAAGTAGGGAGAGGTGAATGCTTTGGGATGGTAACTATCAAATGGGATCAACAAATAAGAAAAATCGAGAAGATGACAATCCTGTTAGAATTCTTCAAAAAGCTTTCAGCACAGCTTATAGGCAGGTTGAACCACCGAGTTTGATAAGTCTAATGAGAGTCTTATGGGAGACTGCAGCTCCTTCTAACATAGCTTATGAACATGCAAAAATGATCCCATGTGACAGATGATCTTTCATGAGGAGTTTCTGACAGACAAAAAAATTATTTGTATTGAGTTATTGCTTAAACGCACAGTATTTGGTGCATTTATTCCTTGGAAGAAATTATAAGATGTGTCTCCTATCGAAGAAATTTAGTAGTGCCTTTAAACAAAAAGCTGGACATTTTCCCTGCTTAAACTGATTTGAATCTGAATATGGAATTAAAGATGGAGATTCTAGGTTGCTTTTAATTGATAAGTCATAACTTATGCACAACCAGTGGTGAAACAGCCATGGATCACCACACTTACTATGACATCACATATGATATCTGAGAATAAAAATCGTGCAAACAGAAGTCCTGTAGAATGATCACATACCTCCAGAACTAGCACGCTTGAAAGATTTTGCCAGCGGCACAATATAATCCATGTAATACTCAATCGATGAACCGACCACATAATCTCTTAGAATGGGCACCAACCAAACATTGCTGCAACTAAAGTCGTCGGGAAGCAGCGAAATAGGCACAACAGAAAGCATCTTTTCTGGGCCCATAGCAATTACAGCAGAACCAATACATCTCTGAAGCTGTGAGTTGAAGTAAATTAAACATTGATGTTAGCATTCGAACAATCTTCAAACTACACAAGTATTAGCTTGATAAAACTAGATGGTGAATTATTTGTTTCATCAGATCATAGCAATCTACTATGCTCAAAGCTCCGTTAACTTTTCATCTACCCAATTGAGTGAAAGAAGCTTTTCTTAATCCTTATACATCACTTGATGAGTCAATCCGCCAACAAGTCTTGCTTTTACTGCTATATTGGGAGTTACTCCACATATTGGTTGATTTGGAGGAACAAAAATAACCTTTTGTTAAGGCTCCAATCAACAATTCAATATAACTAACAATATTCCCGACGCCAAGCTGATTTGGAGTTTGCTATGACCCCCATCTTCTTCTTTGCACACTTCAATAGGATAAACATATGAAACAGAGATGACTTGAAAAATCAAATTTTGGAGAGCAAGACTAAGAAATTGCCTTTACATCGTTCTCTTGAAAATCGATTTCAAGAGCAAGACAAACTAATACCCTTTAAATCATTCTCTTTTTCCTTCATACATGAAACTAAATCAAGTATAAGGCAGCAAGGGGGTGCAAACCCAAGTACCAAAAGAGATCAAGAAAGCCAAAAAAGCTCAATTCATCGATAATGACAATTAATGCATTTACATCCACATGCATGTTTGCAAGTTGTGTTTCCACTTCCATAAGAACATTGACAAAAAACAAGGAAAAAGTATCTTGCCTTCTTCCATGAGTAACCAGCCTTGCTATGAATGAAAACATCATCACATAATGAAGTCCTTTTGTTGCTTCGAAGAGCAATATCATGACTTTATTTAAGAACTTTATCCATTTACAACATACTCGTAATTTCAGCAGCTATAACGACAGAAGGAACACCACTGCACTGACATGCCATTTAGAGAGCTCAACTGTACCGGGAACCAGAGGCAATTTGGGCCATTACACTCTTAACTAGAGATGATAATCAACATATTCAGACACTCTTTTAACATAGTATGATATGAATACTGTATGGCAAACTTGCACCCTTGCAAGAACTTAAAAAGAAGCTAAAGATGATCCAACAGAAATAACAGCTATTTCGCACCAATGATATTTCTCATGCCAATAAATTTCTAAAGCATACAAGTACGTACATGGACTGTGATAGATGCGTCCCTTCCAGCTGTGGTCATTAAGTGAACAAGTTTGAGTAGGACACTCCTCATATGGATGTAAGAAGTTTTTCCTACACAACATTTACAAAGATGAGAGGACTGTGTAAATCAGTTCATGGTACTTGAACAAAGATAATCAAATGAGAAAAAATAGCCTTTATACACTTTAAGAAGAGTGCATGTGAAATGAATCCGGAGCAATCTCACAACTCATTCCATACTCATAGGGAACAACAATGTCACCCACAACCAAAGTGGCACTATTTTTTTTATATAAAAGGAAAACTATCATTCCAAAATTCCAATGAACTTCCAAGAGACAACAATCTCCCTTGTAAATGGAACGGGATCATGAAGGAGGTACGTACACCTAGCTAGTTCAAAAGAACAGATAGATGAACGAAAACAGCAAAATCCACAGTAAAACCAGTACTCATGATTCAGGACATCCCAAGTCTAAACTTTATATAATTTGCAATCAGGAATTATCTTTAAAAAAAAATGGCAGCTTAATCACTACAGTCAAGTTCAAACTGACATCTTATGAAGATCAAGTGGCAACACCCAGGACTTTAGAATTTTTTACAGTGAAGACTCATCAATATTGCTGATCATATCCCATTTGACTTCCAGCATGCAAGACAACATACTTTTGAGAAGGTCAAACTGTAAACCTCATGCAAGCAAGGTCAAAACTCAATTCAAGTAGAAGTCAACTTCTACTGCATAATTTATTGCAAGATCTAGCACTAATATATTTATCTTTGCTGAAGTTTGAGATTTCTTTTCGGTTAATGCTAAGTACATAAAAAGTCCTAATGAAAAGGGAAGAATGCCTTCCAGCTAATTTAGTAGTTGAAAAGTAAACCAAAAATACAGCCACAGCAGAGCTCGTATTCCTCTACTATGTTGAACATTGTCAGCAAGCCCACACAAAAAGAGAATCGAAAGCAAGAACTGCAGAAAGTAGTAGCCAAGAAGTCGAGATGGAGAAACAGAGGGAATTAGAATTGGTTCAGACACAATTATAAGTCAATTCTTTTGCAATCAAATTCAGAAATTGGCATATAGCAGTAATTGATCAATGTCTGGTAGAGCTTGATCATGCCAATCATACAAATCACAAGAAACAGAGAATATTAAACATATGCGCTTGAGTTATTTCATGACAAAAAAAGGTTAATACATTTATTTTTGCAATAGACGAATAGCAAGAAACAAAGATCTTCTATAGCATACAAGACATCAAGATGTATGCATACCGAGTTTGAGGTACAAAAGAGAGATTACGGAAAGTGCATGCTGATTTGGAGTTTCACCATGGGCAATGAGGGCACTTTCCAAAGCAATACATATTCTGCTTATTGCCGTTGTTTCCAGACTCTCCTCACTTACATCATCACTTGATTGGCTCTCCATAAGGAAAGTCTTTTCATTTACTTGTTCATTAATCAAGTCCTTTAAAATACTTGAGGCCTGCGATGCGGCATCAGCCTCACCAGCTAGAAGTCCTGAATTAGTATCATCAAGTGCATCAGAAAATAAACACCGGCATTAACAATATCATAAGATCGAGCGAACCATCTACAATATCATCTCCACTAACTGAAAATTGACAAAAGATAAAAGTAGAGTCCATGAAAGTAAGCTTCCAAGTACATCGACCTAGGCTCTTGGGTGGTAGAGGTTCATTTGTTTATCAAGCAAGGGGTAATCCCATATTTTCAATATCTCCAAAATGATGTCTTAGACTCTTTGATATACCGCTTTTGCACGTAGCTTCTAGTAAGAGGGATGATACCCTTTTAAGCTACTATTTTTTTCTATCACAACTCTTTCCTACCACCATACATAAGTGTGCTTTTTTCCTATCATAACTCCTTCGTTCCACCAAGACAGAGAAGATTGTTGTAATGGTTTTCTTAAAATAACAGGAGCGAAATAATGAAAAACATCAACAGCAGAGAAAAGAAACAGGAAAATGAAAAAAATAATATGCAACAAAGGGTTGACTATATTTGGGAAAGTTAATCGATGAACAAGGTGCCATAAATTAATATAAAGGCAGTAAATCTTTTGATTAACATAGAGATCGCATTATTTTGGTAATATACAGACGGTTTAACTTCACCGTATTGTCTGTTCTACCATCGAACTTCAATTTGCACCATGGCTATCAACCACTGCCCTTTACAAATCTTCCAAGTGTGTTGTCCTACTTACAAATCATTAAAGACGTTTATATAACTTTGTAAAGTATGGTGACAAGCAATATACACAATTTAAATTTGATGCACCTACTTCCATGCACCACTTTACACAACAGAAGGTAAAGCTTCAATCAACAAACTCAATCAATGATAAGATTGATACCGGCAGTGTTGGAGATTTAGAAGGCAACACAAAATGTGACAAGGGAATCCTCACCAACTAAGGAATCCGCCTTAGGATACAGGACAGTATTTTATAAGAAAAAAGTTTATTACTTGAGAAATATGCTCAAATATGTCATGAAGATGAAAGACCAAGAAAAGAAAATAACAAAACGACCAGCGATTCAAGAAATGATTAGAGCATGAACCCCCACCAAACGCTTAAATCAGCAAAAACAGAATCAAGAGAAGATCAAGATATTTGAATTCTCCCTCATTCCATTCTTTTCCAGACGCACCATGTGAGGCAAAGAGTAGGAGTATTTTCGGCTGTTTTGAAATGTAGAGAAGAAGGGGAAAACATAGCATGATTGTACAACCTAGATCCCAAAATTAGCCAAGAAACTACCAAAACAAAGCAGTCGGAGCAGCACCTGCACCAAGAAAGTCAAGAAGCAAACCTGCTAGAGACTCCAAAACTACAGGAAGGTTCTTAATCCACGAGCTTGATCCTCCACTTTGAATTTTATTCAGAGCAACTCTTAACAAGTTTGCAGCAGTCATGACAGTGTCCACTGGGTTCTCTTTTGAAGAAACATACGAAGCAAGAGAAATGACGACATTTTCTATATCCTGAGAAGTATCTCCCACTGCTAGAGTTTCCAATAATGCCTCAATGATCTTAAGTATGTGTGTCGCAAGCGCTGAGAACCTGGGGCTGATAAGCTTGTTTAATTCTGAAAGAATCTGAATGCTTACTTTGGCAGATAGATATGGACAAACAGATATCAGCACATTAAGCATATGTAAGAATCCGATATTTTGGGATTTCAACAGTTTATCATCTTTAGATCCATCATCAGGACTAGTAGTCCGTGACCAATCTGCTGAACAACTGCAACTTTCAAAAGAAGACAGTACCAGCTTGCTTGCTTTTGCAACAACAATTGAGGACCCAAAGCACTTAAACACCTTTTCAAGACATTCTTGTGCACATCGCCGAACCTGAGAAAAGAACATAGCATATCCTTAAGTCCACAATCAAGATCAGCATCTAAGCAGTTGCTAGTCATTTCCTACAACAAGCGAAAGAACAGTAACGCACTTCCACCTTTCAAAGCCCAATTACGGTCAATAAAGCCATAAGCGGAAGAATACTGACCTAAAAAGGTGACAATTATATGTTGCAAAGTCTAACCCAAAAAATATCCAAAGAGATTAAAAGAGCAGAACAGGATACAGTAATGTGTGATTTGCGACACTACCTTAGGACGCTTGTCCACAGAGAATTTCAAAAGTGTCTTGAACCCCAATTTCACCGAATTCCAATCCCCCAACTCGCAAAACCCAAGCAAAATCCCCAAACACTTCACTGCGGACCTCACGCTGGACACGGCCAGCTTCTCCTCCTCCCTCGCCAACACCTCGGCCAACACCTCCACAGCCTCCCTCGCCTTCGCAGGCGCGACACCCTGCGGCGGCACCGCTGGCAGGACGATCGTGAGGAATGACATGAGCGCCGCGATCTCCGTGGAGTCCAGGGTCTCCAACGAGGATGTGGTCTCGACGGCGGACATGGCGGCGCCGAAGTAAGAGAAGGGCGTGAGGGGGAGGGACTCGGCGTCGAGGATGGCGCGCATGGCGGCGGCGGTGGCGAGGAGGTGGCGATGCTGAGGGGCGGAGGACTTGGCGTAGCGGTGCATCAGCTGTTGGCAGATGTCAGCTCCGTCTCGTAATGGTTCTTCGGTGTGGTCGCGCTCCATCGGTTGATCCTGTTGAATCAATAAGGGTTGTTCTTCCTGCTTTCGTTGTCTGTGCTTCTGTGGCCTCATGGCGGCGGCGGCGGTGGTGGCTTCCGATCGCCGCCGTTTGTGGTGGCTTCTTCCTACTGTGGAATTGTTCGGGGTTTATGAAAGGAGCGCAGAGAAGAGAAGGGTTTAAGAGAATTTTATTTTTGGTTTTATTTATTTTCCTTTCTCTTAAAATAAGAACTAAGAAGAGGCTATTTAACACATCCCTTTTCTTTTTTTAATTCGGCCCAAAAAAAAAAAAAAAAACACATCTCTTTTGGCTAAGACCACACCTTGTGAAGTGACTAAAGTGCCCCTATCTTCTCAATTCCATGTTATTATTACCATGTCTCTCTCTTATGGAGCGCTTATCCATGATTTCATCTTTTCAATCACAAGATTCGCGACGAATGACATATTTTTTTATTCGAGGATTTTTAGTAAAATCAGGGTTAAAAATTTAAACACAACATTTTTATCTGTTTTATCTTGACTTAGAACTAGAATAATGTTTGTAGGGTTTATGAGTAAGAAATTCATTTTTTGATGCTCCACGAAGAACATTTTTTAATATGTTGATTAGGTCTGACTCACCCATGATTTCTGTCATGTAACTTAATTTTCAAGAAGATACAAATAATAGTTATTTTTTTTTATTCCTTTTATATTTATCGCTATGAGAGATATGGGGTATGAGCAAATCAAATTTATGGAGCAATAGGGGTAGCTTTGATCTTTCCCTTTCAATCATTACCAATTTCTTCTTTTACAATTTAAAAAAAAAAAAAGAGCTACGATTTCAAGCGGAAGTCTTCCGTTTTCAGTTTCATCCTAAATATGCTAAAAGTCTTTATTCAAAAGGAATTCTAATGATACGAACAACAAAGTAGTAAAATGAACATATGAAGATGGGGTTATTATCGTGATAAGAAATGACATCACGATAAATGACAATAATAGTGTGGACGCCATTTGAAGCTTCTTTTTTCTTCTCCATTTTATAGGGGAGCGGAAACCGTGAATGGAGTTGTATTTTGATTGACATATTGAACATTCATTTCTGCTCGAGGGGTTAGGCGTCGTTTTCTTTTTCTTCGGTGGAGCAAGTGAACCGTTGCAAACAGTTTGAAGGAGAGAAAAGCGATTCGCTGAAGTCACGCCTACCTTGCTCCAAATCGAGCCGAAATCAATGCTCAGCAGGGCAAGTCGCTGGCACAATTTGGCTCCGAGGAGCAAGCCGTGGGATAATGCCGCCCAAGAAAAGAGAGGAGCTGGAAAAATACTTGAATATCAACAACAAACGAATGGCAGGACCACAAGTGATAGCTCTCTGGAATATGATTCAAGGATATATCAAATTCAAACTATTTCATATCTGAGAGATCTGATATGCATGATTCAGTTCACCTAAGGACCGGATTCAGTGAAACAGATCAAGCATTATCTGCCCCTAACAAAAGAAAGAAGAACACGCAAATCCAAAACGTCGATAGATAACAGCAAGCACAGCGGTAGCAAACAATACTGATCTTCATGTCTTACATTGAGACTATATAACATTCATGCATTACATATACACCCCATTTACACAAATCAAATGGAAAGAGGCCAAAAAAAAAAAAATTAAACAAATCATGATCGGGGATGCACAACCAAATCAAAGAATTGCAGCTTGTCTACCATATTTCAAACTACTATCCCCGACCAATAGGAGGCAGCAGCTTCTAGAAAGGAGCATTTGAAAAAACAACACTCTTCCAATGGCGGCACAACCCATACCGGTCTACCGACAGCTACAAACTCATCAAAGGGCAAAATGCCAGACTCAGCAGTCCAGATCGAAGTGCACCAATGAACTCACAACTTTCTGGCAGAGAGCACATTCAATATTGTGAACAAGGAACTCCAAAAAATGCAACACAGCAGCAGCAGAGGATCAATTTTTACTAAAACAAATCGGCTTTCTTCTTGTGCATGTCCTGCTTCCATTTTGGCAACTTGTAAAATGCATCCTTTGTCATCCCTAGGACAGCCTGAAATTCCTCGTCCGACAGATAAGCCTAGCATGTAAACAAATAGCGACATGAATAACCATCCGAAACATGAATCAGCTAAAAAAAGACCGAGGCTCACAATGTTTACTGACCTCTCTCCTTTTAAAGTCGATTCCAGTCACTGGGTTGTCTGATTTAGCCTTCACTTGATCATAACTGAACACTGTTACCGTATTCTCACTGGCCTCAACATCCTGGAGCGACTCTTGCTTGGATTCTGATTGCTCCTCATTATTTTCCGAGACAGGTGCAGATCCCTCTGTCTCATTGTCCTCTGAGACTTCCACTGGCTCTTCCGCTCCGGAAAGGGGTTTTTCACCTTTTGTGTCCACCGCAGATAATTAATTTTAACATTCTTCGTGTCCACATTTGTTCACGAAGAAAATGGGGGCACAACAGTGCTAAACACTCATAACAAAGTGAGTTGAAATTTCTTTCCAACAATCAAAGACAGGTTTCAACCATAAAAAGTTTTGTCAAAGCACTGCAAGGTTTGACAGTGGCAAAATTAACTAACAAGCAGGAAGGAGGAAAAGACAGGCTCCAGTTTTCTGTCATGATCACACAGTTAAATCTTACATGAGATATCAAACTTAGCATAGCAAGCACATGCTAAATACATAGATCTAATGTGGAGAAAATGCTTACTAAGTTAAGGAAGTTTTACCTGACAGGCTACTTTCAAGAGCAGCTCCACTGGACCGACTGGGGGAGTTGTCTGGTGACTTCTCAGCGGTTAGAACGGAGGAAAGAGCTGCTACGGCTGCTGCTCTTTGTGATCCCTGACCGCTTCCCAATGGCCTTTGGGCAGAGGGTTTTGATGGTGAAGAGGAATTAAAAGCAGAGGATAAGGCAGCTAATGCTTCAGCTCGTTGCCTGGGTCCACTATTGTCAGAGCCATTGGATTTGTCAACACCCTAAGACAAACATACATATTAAAAGCAGCATCGTGAATTGAAATTCAATTTCACAATTTGGTTAATTTAAGCCCAAAACTAGGGAAAATGAAACCATATTAAACATCAAAAAGCTTGAATAATTTGAATCCATGCATAGAAAATAGATGAAGAAACAACAGTTACTATGGGACAAAATAAACTTTCAAATGCCGAATCTAAGGAGAGTGAGAATTTCATCACCTCCAGCGGTGATAAATGATGCGAATAGGCACCTTTGAATGATGTCCTGGATCTTATGCAATCAAATCCAAAAAGGAAACTGAAAATTTCATCTCCTCCAGTAGTGATAAATGATGTGCAGAGGCAACTATGAATGATCTTCACGATCTTTTTCTAGAAAGTCAAATGGCAACGTATTGGGAAGGTGGTCACTTCCTTTTTTATCTTCAACCGATTGAAATGTCCATCTTTTGTTTTAATGGGGTGGCAGGGGACTAAAGAACTGGGACTGGGAGGTAGAGCACCATTGACATAATTTTGGTTTTCTATAAACAGTTAAGACTCTTTGTGGCACATTGAAAACAAGATAAAATGGAACTAGATGACGGGCAGAGAACCACTGGTCAAAACTTACTTTTGAACTCTTTCGTCCAAAACTGCGGCTAGGAAGGTCCAACTTCAATTGGAGGCTAATTTGGGAGTTCACATTTCTTACGTGATAAGTATAATACAAGTAAGTATTCCAACTTTAGAGAAGTTATCAATGACATTGAGTCAGGTTTATGGATGCCTATATACAAGAAGTGCAGATAATAATGTTAATAATAAGCTTTGTTAGAGACATTTGTGGATAGACCATTAGCAGTTTTTTGTTGCAATATCTTGAGGGAGCCACAGTAAAGGAATAACTTTGGACCCGGGCAGGGATGAGCATTTGCAGAAACAAAAGACAAAAGCTCCGGCTTTAATCCATTTCTCATTCTTGGGGTAGATTGGACGGTTAGGACCTTCATATTTTTAGAGAAAAGGAATACAATGAACTAAGGGAACACAATAAATTATTGTCTTGGAGGTTACTATTTCTTGCTACAGAAATCATTTATACTTGTTCATAGTTTAATATGGTATTAGCATAAGGATTCTATGTAGTATATTCCCACCCCCCAACCCCCACTTTCCCCTTCTTGTCATCACAGGTAAAAATAGACTGGTTGGGTTTGGTTGCACTTGTGAACTTTGGCCTGAACTTTTTTCACATTAAATAAAAGAAACCAACTGGAAATCAAGAATTTGAACAGGGCAATAAATGAAAAGGTAAGCTTATATAAGAATCGACGACAATCTGTTTGGCCTGGGCCATCTCTTAAGCTTATCTTGCTATTTTCTGCATACAACATAAGGAAACGGTAAGCCCATGTAAGAATCAATGACAATCTGAGCACTAAAAGCAACGGGCTAAACAAAATAAAAAATGAGAAACAAAAGCGAGAGGGTTGAGAGGGCAAAGCTTGAGATTGTGAGAACTTGTCAGAGGATGGGCGAAGTCCCTGAGGTTTCCATAATGGCAGGGAGAAGTATGCAGAGCTGCACCCAGCTCAACCATACTATTTATATATGTATTTCTTATTTTCTAAAGTTTAGAAAACTAAAGCCAGAAACAAATTCCTTCAAAATACTTTTGCCAAAAAACATGTTGGACCTTGAAGAATCGGAATAAAATGTTGGGTTCAAATTTTTTGACACAAAAGGTTATGGAACATCTCCAACGAAGCCCTGCTATGGAAACTTTCTCCTGCTTTCATAAAATAAAAACAGAAGAACCAAAATCAGTTCTACAACTTCTCAACTGTAGCAACTCTCTCTCAATCTTCTCTAGACTGGCTATCCTTGTTATTTAATAGGTGGGATAAACAAAACCGGTAGCTCTAGAAATAATTTCTCAACTGAAAAATGGAGGTCTCCATTCTGAGTATGAAGACTATTTTCCCTCTTTGAGAGTAGTGAAAATCATTTCCCTAATACCTAGTCAACTGACAGAAAGACCAACATTACTGTATAAATTAAGGTTAGTAGATCGATGTAGCCTGTTGCATCAAGCTCTTAGTTGTGGCACGTGGAATTCCCTACATTCACTAAGACCGAGATTATTACTACTGCTGTCCTCGATTCTTAGAAATGCAAACAACTTCTGCAAAACTATTGTGGAAGACAAGCCGTGGTAGGTCTGTCTCCCAATTTGAAAGTATATATCTTAAGCAGGGTGTTCATGGCTCTAAAACAGGCGAGGATGAGTTAATGCAAGTCAACAACTAAAGATTTCATTGAATGCTTAAAGTTAACCAATGGAAAGCTCATCTGAGTTACCAGGGGCATACTACTTATGCAGACAGAAAACCTTGCACAATTTCGGAGTATAAAAGTGCCTACAGCTCTGCTTTTCTGTTCTGCATTAATACCAGTTGCCACTTTACTAATATGAAGTGATCACAATGACATGACAAACCTGAAAAATAAGATGAAATAGATAAAACCAGTGTGGGTGAAAAGACTCTTACTGAATAGGATGACTTCCCAGATGATGGATTAAATGCAGAAGATAATGCAGCCAAAGCTGAAGCCCTCTGTGTTGGCCCTCCTTGATTGCCATTGGACCTATCCTGGTTCTGAAACAGAATAGATTGCCAAGCAGCAACACCACAGGGAAAAAATAAATCATAAGCTCGGAAAGGTCTTAATTCAATCAAGTAATAATTACCATTTTTGCCAAAATTATGTCAAAAATCAAAAGCATTAGTCACAAATGTAGTTTTCCTTTCTATTTATTCAATACATCATTGGAGAAAGATGATGGGCCAAGGAAAGAGTTCCACAAGAACAGGATGCCTAAGCACATCATCATCACGATTATCACCACCACCACCACCATCATGGTGATGATGATGACGGCAAGCCGAAATACCTCACTAACCTCATTGGTCTAAATAAAATTCTTAAAGAAAATTAGTGCCAATAGATCGCGAATATATAACAAAGATAAAGAAACACAAGATGCCTCTCAAAACAATTTCTGAAATTTGGCCAGCAAATAGTACAGCTGCTCTTGAGAAAGAAAACGAAAGAAGAAAGAGATCAGTTGCCATAAGACCGATTTCCAAAGAAGGAAAAACAATTTATCCTCGAGTTATTTCCCAATTGGTCTACACAAGGCAACCCAATCAAGCCATCCATGTGAAGAACATCTATTCCCAATAGAAATTCTACCATGGGACCAGTTCACTGAGACATAGAACGATTAGAAAGTCCAACTAAAAACTTGCTAGGTTGAAGGAGACAAAATAAGTAAGACTTCTGGCATAAGTGGGACGTACTTTAATGCAAAGCATGGCAGATTATACGTAATCAACACAAAATGGGAAACAAAAGGAACACGAGCAATCTTTACAGTTTCCCATATAAGAAGACGACGACAACTTGTCAGTCACATATACCTAAAACAACAGGTTAAGCTGCAGCATTATCAACCAGACAAAGCACTTACCTCCACAGCATGACCTACACCAAACAATAATAACACCTTCTTCTGGAACGAATTTCCCTGGACCTGGTTGAATGAAGAGCTATGGTAAGCAATGATAAAGGATACTGACTTATTGCTTTGTAGCATAACTTCATTAAGCTTTTCTGAGTATCCAATAAAATGAATGTCAAAGATATTCAACAAAATGAATAAATAAATGGTGAGAATGGTATCATATGCATGTCCAATGCCCTAAACAGAGGACCTACTTAAAGCTTCCAAAGACATTGATTGACAAAATTGGAGCACAATCCTGTCACACAGAAGCAGAGTGACAACATCTATGGACAATCCATAAAAAGGCTGCAGGAAGTTTAAGTGGCCTTGCAATCCAAGATAAGCATTAATGAAGAAGATAGGAAGGTGGCAGATAACAAAATACACACACTACGTTATGAGAGATCGACTTTTTCACTCCATAATCTTACTAGTGCATTTGACTAAACTTGATCACTACAGACATCCGCCATCACAAAAATTTCATGGATCAAGCCAGGATGCAACATTACTTCTTCACACAAACCTGTTCAACAGATAGTGTCCTAAAAAGATTTCTGCATGTCTTTGAAGTGATAGATAGAGGTATATTTCACTTAGGATAACTAGCCATGCAAAAGATTTATTCAGTTTATAACAGAAATAGGAATTTACACCAAGGCAGAAAAGGCAGTGCCTGTCACCCCAGGACGTACATTGGCTTTTGCAGGATCCCATGAGAAATAAGTGGTGAAGAAGCATGGTTCATTTCCTTCAGTGACTCTGTAAAGTGGAACAGTAGGGGCCAGATTTTCAAGAGATGCCGCCATTTCTATGTAATTCTGCCAACACTTTTTCCAGTGAATAATATAGTCATTTGACAAAGGAACCAACATAAAAATACAAATTTAAGCCATACCTGACCAATTTCAAAAGCATTTTGCTTTTCTTTGGAGTCTACAGACTGACCAACCCAAACAAACACCTCTGCTTGTGTATCAAGTACTAAGATATCCTCAGTCAAAAGATCATCTTGTGAGAAGTTATATACCTCCTCGACCTACAACGAGTACTTGTTGTTAGATATAGCATACTAATGTTAAAACATGTCAAGAAATGCCCGTATTCATGGATGCAACATACCTCAAACTTTCCTGCATCACCCACATGGTAAAAAGAAAAAAGAAATAACGTCAAAACTCATGGCCACAAGAAAAACATAGAAGATTCACAAAGCATCTCCACTCCAGAAGCCATCATATCTCGATAAGAGAGCAAAATACAAGAAAATTTTTAGCTTCTGCAGAACTAAATATGAAGTTTAACCGATATAAAAAAAAATAATAATAATATGAAGTTTAACCTTTATTGAATGAAAATGTAAACAAGTGTGGATCCCTGGCAGTTTCAGAAGAAACTTTTTTGCCGGTGTAACTTTGTTTTCCTCCCAGTGCAAACCAGAAACTTGAGCTTTCAGTTCCTTCTTTAGCATGTTTTAAAGCTACTCCAGGCTGCAATGACAAGGCACAGCACGATTTGTCCCAGTACTAACCAATTTCAAGTATAGTCCAAGCAGCTCACAATATTAAGTAGCAAAGACAACAGGATGCACTTTAAGTAAATTAGGTTCCAAGCTTCCACATTTACTGGAAGGATAATGCATAGGCACTTGTAAGTAAACTACACTCAGAATATATATGATGTTATGCCCAGAGAACATATTCAACAAGCAGTACTGCGCTAGAAGCAGTGACAATGCTGCATCAACTGAACAAACAGCTGTCATGGAGAGCAGCCTGCATTTAAGTAATCACAAATACCATTCTTGGTGAACTTCTGCATGTACCTAAAACGTGCACAGAAGACAACTAGCACTGGGACTAACTTGCCTCTATTAGCTTATCATATACCATGGACCAAGTAAAATCTGCAATGTGCAGTTCAATCAGTGACAATGACGAAAATTTTGCATATTTAACCAAACAGAATGTGAGTTTATTGTATCCAGCTTTTTCCTTTCAATACTCGTTATCGTGGTCTTAGTGTTGTAATGACAATGACATGCACATATTGATCCTCTGACTAAATGATGGTGCTCTTCACAGGAAAACATACTAAAATCATCAATATACATATTTGGACTCGACTAACCACCAAGGTACATCTAATTACAGTTGTTAATAAGGAAGAATTACTTCTGAACTTTAAAGACCCAAGCTTAGTTTAGCTATCACAGATAACTATGAGAAGCTAGAAATCATAATTATGCTGTCATCATGGATAAATTTGATCTTGGTGTAATTTCAAACAGGCCACATCACACCTTCAAAAACTCGGCAACTTTGGCAGCCTGCTGTTGCTGCTCAAAGGTGCTCTGGTTTCCATGCCAGGTGAAAACAGAAGCTCCAGATTGCAGAAGGAAACACTCCGCAGAATTCAAAGAAGTTGCCACCTGAACAATAAAGAGTTAACACGTATTGGCAGATTTAAGCAATGACTGGCGAAGGCATTATTTAGTAACAAATTATCACTGGATTACCATTAGTTAAAATCTATTGGCATATATACAGAAGATCTGAGGATGAATAAGACGTAACAGGGTTAGAAAAGAGGCAAAACTAAAGCAATTGCAGATTTACTTTACCTTTAAGCTAACTGGAAATTATGTAGACAGGAATGAACAAGATTCAGTAACAGTCAGACAACACAAGAACTATATCACGTAACTACACTCTTTGTTTATCAGCCTCCTATTTTGGTATACTGGGAAACTAGCAGTGGCCTCCTGTTGACTGGTAATCTTCTGTTCTTGCTAGTTTGACTGCACCTAAACGAAAGGCCTTTGCCTGGACCACTGGCTCTAGCGAAGTATGCAAAAGCCATTTTCTAAGATAACAATTCCTTTGCTCCCCACAATAGAGTAAACTGGGCTACTCATCATTTGTTCATAATCTGCTCTTGGTGTATCCCATATAATTCCCTAGAGATTTTGGCAGCCTACTCTCAACTGAGACAGAAGTTTGGTGTATCCCATATAATTCCCTAGAGATTTTGCAACCTACTCTTAACTGAGACAGAATTTTGCAGTCCGGGAGATTAGGACTTACCAACCAATTTACTCAAAAAAGAACAGAGGGTTGGTTCCTTTCTAAGGAGGGAGTCTCAAAATGATATCTTTTTTAAATGGGACTCTTCTCTCATCCGGCCATGTAAGCCGAAGGAGGATTATTGAGTATAGGTGCTGCTTTTGCATCATCTTCAATGTGGCTACAGATTATTAAGGATGTACTCTTGTCATCATAGGAAATAACAATGACATCGTCTTTGCTTATAAACAGAACTCTGTTGTTGATCACGTGCATAATTCCATCTTTTTATTTTCTTTACATGAAATTAGTTGCTACATTAGATGAACACTGCATTTTCAACTGAAAGACCAAGATAATTGCATTTTGCACATGCTTCAACCAGTTGACAGGTTTAATAGATTGAAAAAACTTCCACATATTTTCATATTTACCAAAATGGTTTTAAGCAATTGATATTTGGTAAGTCAATAGGCTTGATCAAACATAATGAATTTTCAAATGAAAGACCAAGATAATTGCATTTTGCACATGCTTCAGCCATTTGACAGGTTTAATAGATTGAAAAAATTTGCACATATTTTCATATTTAGCAAAATGGTTTTAAGCAATTGATATTTGGTAAGTCAATAGGCTTCATCAAACATAATGCATTTAATGGGGTGTCAAATTTCTTCCATTCTGACTTGATTTTTGTCGATCACTCGGAGCACCTGATTTGGCGTTCTAGATTGCCAGAGATCCACAATATGGACCATCCATTCCATATAAAGGTCGCCCGCAGCAATTTCCGAAATATTCTCAAGAGTAAACTATCCTCATTTTTTACCAATATTATTCCCAGAGAATTTCAGTGACAAACTATATGTGCTGCCCAATGTCAATAGCAAACACAGACTTCTTCCGTATGCATAATAAATTAATAATCGATTTAAAATCATTTATGTTCAAAATCTACTTCTTTTCTGTGACAATTACGTCCACAACCCTCATCAGCAATAGAACTTAGTGGTTAATAAGACAACAGAAGCACCTATACGACGAATCAATAAGCAAAAATTGGGGGAAGTAGAATGACAGTCAGATTTTCTACAAAAACAAGAACAAGACGACACGGGGCAAATGTTGACACCCCAAACTTGGAGGCGCAAATGGGACATTGAATAAACCATAGATACAATCATATCTTACGTTGTTCTCACTTTTAGAAGCAATTACTGTGATTGAACTATGTCAAATACCCAATTGCAAAAAGACGAAGTCCAAATGATAAGATAAAATCATATCTTATGTTGTTCTCACTTTTATTACTGTGATCGAACTAGGTCACATACCCAATTGCAAAAAGACGAAGTCCAAATGATAAGATAGCAAACACAAGCTCACTAGCATTTTGGGGGACAATGGCTCATTAAATCTCTAACATGGGTGGGACAATAATCCCTTTTAATTGTTTTGGCTCATTAAATCTTCAATATGGGCATTGCTTTGCATTTTGGCTTTCCAAATTCAATATACTCTAAATAAACTTTTCATTCCTATCTGAATTTTCTCTCAACAAGCTATGTCAAAACCTGAAACTCGATCTTGTTCTATTTTAAGGATCAGAAACGTTTAAATGAATTATTCCTAAGAGTATCATGTTCTATGCTTACAGTTTTCCTTAAGAATGTTAAAGTTTTCAACCCTCCCCTATCATCAAAATACACAAATGACAACACACTTCATTGCTCAAATGGCTGACTATAAATTTAACTGTTTTATGGTGAAGATTCAACAATGAATGCTTCGGCAACATTCTTCATGCAAAACTATGGAGATGATCTCTGTTATTCACAATTAAGAAGCATTACAGGTATGAGATCCTCTCATTTGCTAATACACAATTCACTTCTGAAAATCTTGACCTAAACCAAAAACAAACATATGTTTAAGTTTCATACTGATCAAACCATCACCAATCGCAGCTCAAATAAGTTGTGGAACCTATCAAAACGAGGAGAGAGGTATTGTGAAAATCTAAATGGCAACTTCAGAACAGAAGAGGTACAACAAACACTATTGTCTACCCATGAACAGTTCCTCCATATTTTTCCAATTGATTCAGGCATGTTAGTACCACAAAAGTTAAAGGCACATGTTCAAAAACAGACCAAACATCAGATATCCATCCAGCGGCAAAAGTTAGCAAGCCACAAGTTAGCAAGCCACTTATATATTAGTAGCCAGCAAAACAAGATGAAACTCAATAGCACATACCGCATCTACTTGGACTGCCTTATTGTTGTGAATGGACGTCCCCGATATACGTATAAGTGCCACAGATTCTTGCGTGTAAGTATCATCCGTTAAACCTTTTTCCTCTATTAACTTCTTGTAACCTGAGCTTAAACCTCCCTAGGGGACATTTCAGATAGCAAATGAGCCTCAGAATCCAAACCACATGTTCCAATCGTGCTGCATTTTGAACCATTACATCATCTTGAAGAAGCAAAGAAGATACCTTGAGGATGACCATAGGCTGAAAAAGTGCAATGAATTGCGCTGGCTCTTTCCCTTGAAAAATACGACCCTATAAGGAAAATCGATAAAAAAAACATGTGATATGTCTCATCTCCATTGCCCAACTGGAGAAGACCCAGAAAACCATACCTGAACAGGTCTCCCCTTTAACGAGTTGAAAATTGTGTTAGCCAACCGAGCAGCCATCTTTTGTTCTTCCTGAAAAGAAGATTATATTCAAGTTGCAAGTCTTCTCTTCTATTTTAATCTGGTAATCACAGTACTTTATTGACCTAACCAGTTAATTAACCAGCTAACTGACAGGTTCTTGGTTCAACCAGTTTAATCGATGGGACCCCTGCTCAGATTATGTTAAGTATGGTTACTGATATTACCTTGTATATTGAAAATTTTGGCTCAGTGTTTATCATTTTGTTGTAATCGAGAATTCCATGTTCAGATCGCAATCTCGCCAGGCTTGTAACTTATTTTTCAACGAATATTGCATCTACATAATGGCAGTAGTGATTAAACTCTATTTACATGCATGTGAAGTCTAGCGTGGATTACTTGGCTGGTGTCTCATTGCTTTGTATAGAGCCAAAGCTTCTAGCACTTTTAAGATATATAGTTTGGTCAATAATGACAAATGAAGCACTGTGGTGGAATGGTGTTGCATGCATGCTAGTGCCTGAAAGAGCCAGATTCAAAACACAATGCACATGTCTCCTCATGCATTTTCTCGGCGCGATGGGAGCAGTCCAATGTTTTATGTTGTTCAACCGTGATCAACACCAATCCAATCCAGTTTTAGACAAGTCCAGTTTCAGAGGGCTGACCAAACCAGACAACAGACTGATTCCGGGTCCAACCTGTTGAATCAGCCAGGGCAGTCCACTTTCCCGCACATTGGCTAACAATAAACAGATGTTTATCTACTATAGTCTGGAAGAGAAACTAAGGATTTTGAACTCTTTCGGCCATCCACTTCCTCATTTTCTCCTTTCTCTTCCTTTAACATTATTTCTATAAGAAACTAAGGGCAAGATCCTTAGATACATTTTTGGGCCACGAGGAAATGCTCTATAATAAAGAAGGCATATGTGGCAATAGTCAATGTCTCTCCTAAGAATTGGTAAAATTATTTCAAAGATGTGAGCCCTTTTAAATAACCAATTCAACCATATTCCTATGCTATACAATATCTAGCTTTAACCTGAATTCAAACTAGGAAATATGCAACAAAGTCATTCCGCACTCATTCAAACGCATCCTGCGCACTTGAGAGATGATTTACCTCAGCACTATCCTTTCCAATCCAGCAGGTCAGGAAATAATCTTCTTTCCTTTCACCAGAGTGGTAGGTGTAAAGAATGATGTAGCAATCTCCACTATAAAACTTACCAATATCCTCTTTGGACAACGGAATCTTGGCACTGCCATTAATGCGCCACACCTAAAATCCAATTCAATTAGTACTCAGAGAAATAGAGGCGCAGTTATCCTTAAAAGAGGACATACGACATGGAAATAAAAGCTAGACCTCCAATTTTCCACCTCCTTCCAGTAAAGGTGGGACTTCTTCGCTCACAGAAGGACCTTTTGCCACTCCCTTTACACCCATTCCTTGTTGCTTTAGTAAAGCTGGCAAAAAGTACAAACCAATGATCAATAGTGATAATGCTAAGTGAAAAACTCCACCTACTCAGAATACAAATGAGAATGTGAAACGTCACCTGCTACTTTTCCTCTCCCTTCCTCACAAGCAGGAGTTGCAGAACCAGATGGCCATGTGTCAAATTTGGTTTTAAATGCGTGAGTCTCGTAACCCTGGATAACTCTGGTTATTCGTGTTGATTTTGGTCTGTTCTGGCTACTGATAAAGTCCTGCAGACAAGTTAGATTTTAGATATAGTTCATTCAGTTATGACATAGAAAGATGAACCTCTACACTCTACCTCAGCTGCTTGGATGGCCGCTTTTCTTTCATCCACTTGTGTAACTCGGCCAACCCAAACAAAGACCTCAGCGCCACAATCCAGCAAGTAACAGGTGTTGTTTTCTAACATACCCTTGGATAATTCACCTTCCACAAGCTTCAGCTCACCATCAACAATGCTACAAAGAGAAGCAACTTGAATAAGCACCTAGAACACATAAAGGCCCGTCTTCTTGAACAGTGATGGTACCCAAAATAGCAGTGTCCGTCGCCTATATTTATCCTATAGCTTAATAAAGGAAAGAAATTTACCAATAAAGTTAAGATTGTATAAGCCTCAGAAGTATTATAATTCACAAGAAATGGCAAGTGTGAAGGCGATAAGGACAGGCATAAGCAAATAACTACTAGCGGCTGTTCCAGGAATTATAGGGAAAATAGGAAAATTAAGAGTCAGGTAGAAATGCTTGCCAAAGCAATTCTCTGTGGTTGCAGTCGCTACATGCATTCCAACAACTCAACATAGTTTCTATACTATTTATTGCCATGACAATAGCAACTTCAAATGATATGGGAAAGTCATATACAAGTCTAATCCATTTTTTCAAACTTTGACTTATCTTTCGGAGCATTCAGGTAGTTCTCCATGTACACATATTCCTCTTTCATATATATTAATTGTCCATATTATGAGAAAACGTGTAAAAATACTTCAAGGCCCAATAAAAAATAAGCATGTCTCAAGCTGCTGACAAATTTTTTGTAGAATCATATGTACGATTCCTTCTAAGAAGTCGCCTAGGAGTTAGCACGCAATTCTCTTTGCCCTCTTTTCCAATCTTGAAGTGTCATGTGTGCTAATTTCTCTTCATTCAAAAAGAAAGCTATTCTTTCCAGGCCAAAGTTGTTATTTGATCAGAACATGACAGAAGCTACCAAATTTCAATATGCACAACATGCACACTGCAGACCAGAAGCACTGTTACTCCTCCATTAGTTTAAAATAGTAGAAACCCAACCTCCTATAGAGTAATGGTACCTATAGAGCTTGGCAGGAGTTGCTTCTGGAATTGCATCATCCTCACTTGAAACTTTCTTGCCAATGGGAGCAAAACCACCAAGGAGGACCCAGAACTCACCCGAGTCTGATTCAGTATCTAACTTCCCATCATCTGGCATGAACAGCCATGTATGCATGAATAAGCAGAGCTAGCAGTATAAATGATTTTAAAAGAGTAAATGATACTAAGTCTTTATGCAAAACATTAAAGCATGAGGGAAGAGCCTACCAACAATTGCAACATCACACTTTCCCTCATGATACTGCTCTTTCAAAAACTGAATGACCTCCAAAGCCTTGGCCCTTTCCTGGATATTTGAATTTGCGCCATTGAACTGATAGATTTTCTCCTGAGTGTCTAGGATAAACACATCATCATGATTCAGTGAAGACCGAGCAAAAGGGACCTGCAAGAGTTCAAAAGAAAAAATTGTCTTACATGACTAGCAGAAGACTGACATGCCAAACAATAACAGTCAATGCAAAATTCTCCAGTACCTGCTTCAACCTAACAACTCTTTTTCCACGACAGACATATAGACGCGTCTCAAACTCCTCTTCCTCTGGTTTTTTGAATCCAGAAGCTACACCGCCTTCCAACGGTATTATACATGGTTTGAAGTAGGATAAGAATTTGTCAGATTCATGGCCTTGAAGTTCCCTGTGCTGCACGGCACGTCCTCCAAGGGCCGCATCAAGTTCAACAGTCTTAATTGCTGCTGTTCCAGCTTCATCCTATGAAAAAAGGCATATGTTGGGGTGTGACCATGCCATGACCCAAGTCATGGGTAAGGCAACTTCAATATCTCAAAGATAGAACATATCCATCAAAGAATACCTGACTTGTGTCTTTTCCAATCCAAAAGTGTATGTCATACAAATAAGCACCTCCCTTGCCAGGCGTCGTCTACAGAAGTTTAATTGAATATTAATCAGCGTAGATAAACATAAATAAACATAAACTTATAGAGGACAGATAGCCTTATATTTCATACACTTTATATCAACAAAAGAGTTCTATTTTTTATCTTTATACGTTGCTCTTTGAAACCATCTATGTACATGTTTTATTCAGTTTATTTAGCAGTTAACTCTTAATGAATAATCATAAACTCCATTGATATTAATTTGACTATAAATTGACCATCATAATTTAAGAGTCGACTAATTTTTTACAATAGTATACCCTAGGCATATCGACACTGAATATCCTTTTTATACCTAAAAAATGAAATACCAAAGATAAGTCATCGAAGGCTTTGTGTGAATAATGGAATAGTAAGCATTACTCATTTGAAAGTGTCCCACAGTGATCTAATATCTTTTCAAGAAAATGAAGCGAGAATCCGCAGTGAAGAAATAAGGAGACCTTTCTATATTGAAATATCAGTTGATAAAATCATAGGCAAATTACTGCCGATAAGAATGTGGAGAAGAACGAAAACAGAATGGTTCCACCTACTCAAAACTAAGAGGGGATGCCACCTTCTACTAAAATCCCGGTTTTAGAAACAGTTGCGTACAAGTCAATACAGCATTTGATTATACAAGGATCGTAATAGTAGATCCTGTCAGTACTGTTCCATTCAAGAAAAAGGACAATGCATCAGACATCCAAATTAAGTCCAGTAATAGCTCGAAAATTGTGAATGAAGTTAATTTAGTATTACTCAAATTCATGGTGGATGACAAACCAAAAGTACAAACAGCATCTCATCGTACTATAAAATGAAATTGCCAGTAAATGTAATGGTGATCTGAAAGCATAAGTAACACCAAAGAGGCTATAAACTAGAACCACAAATCTAAAGGGATGATTTATCACTACCAAATACTTGCCTACTGCAAAATAAAGAAAAATTGATGATAGTCTGCAATATTTTTATTACATATATCAACATAAGTACTTGCCTTGCAGGTTTACTTTTATGTAGAGGAACAAGAACTATTTTCACCTGTAATACAATGTAGGAATCGCCCATGTAGAATTTCCCATGTTCGGACTTAGGCAGTGGAACTGGCTGAAAATTCTCAATACGCCAAATTTCGGTCCCACTACGAGCTGTTAAGCTCAAACATGCTTAAGATTAAAAGTAGCGGCATGGAGACTAATACTTTATATAATACAGATATATACTCTTTCCTCTAGGTATACATTCACAAACATCCACGAACTAGGGAATAATAGATAATTAAGAAATTAAGCAATGGTAATGCACTAAATTAAAAGCAAGTTATTTCTTATATCCAGGATACATCCTCTGACCAGCACCCTGAAACGCCGGATCCAAAACCTTTGCAGTGCTAGACATCACCTGAAATTTATGTTCTTACTTTCTTCTGGATGGTAGATATCCTTCAAGCGCCAAATTCTGGCGTCTAATAATTCAGCAAGAATCCACTGCAGAAGCAGAAAATGATCTTGTACAGAATCTGCTAAAAAATGCAATCTAAAGGGAAACAGTAAACATTGAGATATCCGACTGTCATTTGCTTTGATGTTGGGTCGTGATTCTATCACACGCTTAAACTTCCAAGGCTCTTCTTGGTCGTTTATGGATTCTCTTTGTTGAATATGTAATTATGTGTGAGTCAACTAGATCACGTTTAACAAGTCTGATGTAGATTCTATGCAAATGATGGTCAGGGACCAAAACTGCTCAAAAGGACATTCAAGGAATAAAAACCTGAGACTTTAAAGATCAAGGACAAAACTGCAAAAACGGTCAAACTTAATGGATCCTAGGTGTTGTTAAACCATTTCAGAGCTTCACAAATTCTAGCCAGTCAAGCCTGTGAAAGAATATGAGTTACCCACCCCACCTACATCAAATAACTACATCACCCACTAACCTTATCAAGTAGATAAGCTAAAGCATAATCACAACTTTTTTGTCGCATTTTTTCACTTCAAAAGTTTATATACATGTACACATGTATATAAAATGTTTAACATACCAAATTATACATTTGTAGGAATACGTATGTCAATGTCATTGAAATATCCATATCGGAGCAAACCTCCTATAAATCAATATCTCAATTTGAACTGCTGACCTACCCCCCCCCCACAAAAAAAAAAAAAAAAAAAGCAAAAAGAGAGGCTCCTGCAAAGCGTTTGATAGATGCTGAACAACTGTAACCCCCTCGAGCATGAATTGGACCTTACATGTAAAACATAGGATGTGGACTTAACTAAATCAAACAAAAATCAGAAGGAAAATATGAATAATAGCCAAAATGGCAACAATAGGAGTGTCAAGGATTGAACCACGACTTGAAGCTCCAATATCATATTGAAGAACAGTTAAACATGTTGACAATGTATCTCAAGCAAAGGCTCGATGATAAATGATCTATGCTACCGATGCAAGTGCTTCAATAGGATGCAACGAAGAGTATGTTTTATCGGCCTTGGAGTGAATGACTCATGTGGTACTTCTTCACCTGCTGCCTTTCTCAAACCTCTTTGGTAATTTTAGCATGTTTGTTGCTTTCAACTTCAATGACTGCCTTCTAAGATCGATTTTAATGCGAGCTTTAGTAGTTCCCATTTCAAATGTTAACTAACGCTCCGATCAAAAGCTATGAAAAATGAACACCATCATAGAAGAGTAAAGATGCACTAAAAAAGGAGAAGAGAAATCCGTTATAACCTATATGAGTACGCAAGAACATAGAGCATTTCCAAACTCCAAACCAGTACACCCAAATACAAACCCCCACGGTGAGAAAGGGCATAAACATGCAATAGTCCTAACAACAACTAAACCCAGTAGCCAGTGTAGGAAACAAATTTAAGTCACAACCAACAATTGCTTCGCTCCCTCTAGACATGTATTTTGGCGGTTACCTTCTGACAGATTAATGCCTATGTCTAATTGGATTCTCCAAAGCTACTGCCTCTCTTTTTCTCTACTTTATGGAGATTTTCTTCTTTTGACTTTTGCTCCCCAAATTTCTTAAACTAACTCTTTCACCAAAGTTAACTTACATGTCACAGGATGTCCTAAAAAATAATGACATACTTATGTATATCTATCTTCAGAATCTAATTGACCTTGCTTTTCATCTTGATGGCATCAGTCTTCTCAAAACAGGGACTTTAACATGAACATTTTTATTCTAGTTCCTATTACGGCTTTCTCTTAGGAATGTTATGCAGGTATTCGTCCAAATATGGAGAGACTGAGCACGTTAAGAGTTCCACAATTTTTCATTCAACAGCCAGATAATTTCCTGCTTTCAGAATCATGTTCGCCGACGTAAGCTTCAATTTATAAACATTTGACCATCAGAAGAGTATAATCTTGTTACTAATGTTATCACCTAAGAATTATCCAACTACAGAATATCTTCTCGAGAGCATGTGGTTCGATATTTCATCTCAGCGGCCATTGTTTCTCCAGACTGGCAATCTTTACTATGGCTAAATTTGTGCTGCCAAACACATATAATCAATTTAAATATGTAGCATTTCAAACTTTTGGCCCAACCATTCTTTTTCCATGAAAGTCACGGAGTTTCTTGCCTCACAACTGCACCCAGTTCACCACACACATTCCCTCCCAATACAGTTTGAAAATGTATCAGAATCACTCATCCTAATATATAAAACTCAATTAGCAGTTACTTGTCCACTAGTGTCAAAAGCATGGCTGGCAAAAGAAGCCAAGCTCTTCAGCACATCGCCATCAAAACTAACCCAATGAAATAGAGAAAATTCCAGATACATTCACTGATACCAGCGAATGACTACAGCTGTGACCCGAGCGGATAGAAGTTCTTATTCAAGCTGAAACTCCAAGCAGGAAGCTAACACTAGTACCGCAATTAATGATCCCGATCAATCAGTCCGATCGGGCAATGAAAAGAAGACGTCACTCCAATCCACGAACACGAAACCAAATCGTTTCGCGATCTTAGTTCACGCAATCCATCCGAGGACATGGCAACATCCGCCGGTGACACATGCACACGACACGCACGAGGATTAGATCGCCACCTCGACCAACCAAGACAAAATCCGAACACACTCAAAGCGAGCGAGAGCGAGAGCGAGAGAGCGCAATCGGCAACCACGCAACACTAACACAAATCGCCAAGCTCCGGGATCACGAAGGGAAAACAACGGATCAACCCACCGGCGAAGATCTATTCCGTCGACGGCACACACTCCGAAATCCTCGAGCTGATCAGAACGCAAAGAAGGCGAGCGGATTGATCGCAGAAGCTGGACGTACCTGACGGATCTCCCCGTATGATGATCACAACGATGATGAGAGAGAGAGAAGAGAGACAGAGCTGGCAAATGAAGGAGAAGATAGATAGAGAGAGAGAGGAATGGCCAGGGAAGATGGAGAGACTAGCTGGAAATAAAAGTGAATTATTGCCGTTGCAGAGCACAGTGCGTCAAGATTTCTTCTCTTTCCCTTTTTTTTTTTTTTTTGCTCTCGAGACTTTTTTTTTGTACGAACGAATTATGAATTTTGTGATCAAATTTAAAAGGGAAAAAATAAAGAAAAATGGCAAAAAAAGGAAAAAAAAGGGGGAGAAATTTGAGGAGAGAGGGAGAGAGAGAGAGGAAACGCCTGTGGGGACCGCGTGGGCCCGAGCCAGACACCGAGTCGTCGTGTTAAGGCAAAGATCCGGTGACGTGGCACCGGCGAGCTGTCGGGGTTTGCCTCGCCTTAGACGGGCTGCCGTTTGATGGATTTCATTTTCCAGCGTGGCCCGCGAGAAAAGTCTTTTACAAGTTGTTTTTTTTTGGGCTTTTTCGTTTATTTTCATTTTCTTTTTCATTTATATGCGTGTACAGGCAGTGATGGTTTTAGGCCAGTAGTTACTCCTACCGTTACCGACATTTTACTGCTAAGGCTCTATTTTATTTCATTAAAAAGTAAATAATTTAAACAATTTTCTCTTCAAAATGACCGCCAACGAACGAAAAATACCATATCAATAATCGAAACCCTTTTTATCTTCCGATTGTTTTCAAGCAATACAAGTAATCATTTTTAAGAAAATAATTTATTAAATTATTGATTTTTCGCGAAACAAACGGAACCGAAATTTTATTTCGAACATAAACATTTTTTTTTCTTGAACTTTGCAATTCATTACCACCTTGAGTTAGAGGAAGATGCTACAAATATTTTAGGGTTTGTTATTTGTACAATTTGCTTACTAATTTGTTTGTCATCGGACTTCCCTTTAGATCTTTTGCGTGTATGAATTCCTTCGTATGCTATTTTAGTCACTAAGCAAGATCAATGTTTTGCTCATATTTAATGCCTAGCTGACGTGCGAATCTCACATTTGTTAGGCTGTATCCACCGTCTTGGAGAGAATATATGGAATGAATTCATTTTATTGGGCCGTGGAGTGTGCATAGCGCTTGAGGGATAATTAACCAAACAAAAAAAAATACTAAATTTATTGTATGGACGCCAATTTAGTCATAAACTTTTTAATTTTATCAATTTAATCCTAAATTTTTCTTTGATGTTTTGCTAATATGGTATGTCCGATCAATTTTGGCTGAAAATCGCTGGCTTGCACAGTGCCGTCCCTACGCGATGTAACCGAGCCGACGTGGATTTTGGAATATCTGGAAAATTTCTAAATTTTAAATAATTTATTTCTTTTTTATTTTCTATGTATTTTTTCATTATAGCCGGCGAGGGTTGCTGAAGCCTTGGCAATGGCGCTCGCTAGCGAGGACTTGTAGGCCCTTCTCGCTCACGACCCTCACCAAGC
Source organism: Rhodamnia argentea (assembly GCF_020921035.1). Taxonomy (NCBI): domain Eukaryota; kingdom Viridiplantae; phylum Streptophyta; class Magnoliopsida; order Myrtales; family Myrtaceae; genus Rhodamnia; species Rhodamnia argentea. The sequence continues at coordinate 10,941,833 of NC_063156.1, forward strand.
ACAATGAAAAGAAATAACAAAAAAGAGAAGAATAAAAAAATTATTAAAAATTTAAAAAAATCAGAATTTTTTAAAAAAAAAAACTTACAAAAGTCATCCACATTAGTGCGATAGTCGTGTCATGTAGCACTGTTGCTTTCGGATTAGCGATTTCCGAAGATGTGACGATGCAAACAAAGTGATTTTGTGGAGTAACTACCCACTAAGAAAACCATTCGAATGAATGGGATTTTTAATCTAACTTTGGTTGTTATAAGAATCATGAAAATCTTAAGGATACTTCAGTTTTTGGATGTATGGGGTGGACACCAAGCTTAGATATAACAAACATAATCAATCACATAAGAGTCACACTAGAATAAGATTTTTCTATGAGGTCCATTGCCTGTTTCGCTATCTCTTGATACGCGATTTGCTCGATCTAGTAGGATGAACACGAGAAAGATAATTTTTCATGGCAGCTTCGTCATTAATTTTTAGTACTACTTGAACGACCAATTAATCCTCAAACTTGAATGGTTAGCGCACATCATACATGTCCGTGCACAAAACATTCGCTGGAAATATCAAGTCCATCACAAGTTTGAGGTCGGGTGGGATCAGCACGAACCCCGCTTAAAAGAACATTAACTCCACATGCTTCATGCATATAATATCGGCCTTTTCCATTTACTGTCGACGACGGTAGGAAGGGTCGATACAACATTCCGCAAGCATTGCGAGGTGAATATCGACCGCGGGCCAAAACTAGAGAAACAAGAAGAATGAGAATTCGCAAGAAACGGCAGTTGCAAATGCTTTTGTTCTGATGCAGCAAAGCGGGTTTTTATATCTTTACAGTTTGCTTCCCCACTTGGTAAAATCTCTGTTCTTCCCCCATCCTCGGCAACCAGCCAAAACAGAGCAAAAACCCTGCTTCTAAGACACCTCAAACCCACCTTAAAAAAAAAAAACAAGGGGCTTTCAAATTGCACGGCACACGATGTGATCGTTTCGCAGACATCCGAGGTTGAGTCTCGGAAGCGAACTTCGTGACCTTCTAACAAACCCCTCGCCATGATTGGGCAAGGCGATGACCCACCAACGCTCCAACTCAGAAGCTTCTTCCTCGTATTCAGACTGGTCTTTTCTCATCATGGTCACTGCTCACTAGTCTTTCGGAGAAATTAAAAGAAAAAAGATTTAAATTTATTGCACTTCCATCAATTCAATCCCAAACTTCTTAATTTTGTCAACTAAATGCCTAAATATTTTCACGCTTTGCCAATCGAGTCAATCCGACCGATTTTGATCTGAAATCGCTAACGTGTACCCTAGCCTTCCTACGTTACACGAATGGTGCTGATGTGAATAATTTTTAACGATATTTTAATATTTTTTTATTATTCTTTCTTTTTTTCTTTTCTTCTTTTTCCTTCATTACTCTTTTTTCCTTTTTCCCCTCTTCCGGGCCTCATCGATGGCCAGCCTCGAGCGAGAGCCGCACTTGCCGAAGCCGGAGAGGGACGCCCTTTGCCGAATCAAGCAAGAGCTTGCCTCGCCGACCTTGGGCGGGGGCCGCCCACGCCAAGCCAACCCATGTCCAGGTGTCCCTTGCCCGAGGCCGACGACCTCTGCGGGCGATCAACGAGGCCCCAAAGATGGCTGGCGGAAGGAAAAAGGGATAATGAAAAAAAAAAAGTAAAGAAGGAAAACATAAGAAAAAGAAAAATAAATAATTCAAAAAAATATTAAAATATTATTAAAAACTATTCACGTCAGCGATTTGTTTAGGATCAAACCGATAAAAGTGCAACAAATTTAGAACTTTCCGGATAATTTTCTCCGCGCCTTTCTGTCTTTGCGCACATCGTAGTATCTGCAAGTCTAATGAATGGCTAGATGGGCATCACATGTGAACTGCTAGATCATGGTATCGACTGTGCACATTGCCTGCTTCGCCAAAGATGGACCACAGCAAAAAAAAAAAAAAAAAAGGACATGGGCCATTTGCCTTTTTTTCTTTGCGTCTGGATAACAGACAACGAAGGAAAGTGATGGACGGCTGAATTATCGAACAGGCCAGAAATATGCAAAGGGGGGCAAATAGGAAATGAGTCGTGGAAAGTTTGATTGACAACCTGTTTATTCTCAAGTGTTCATTGCCTTTTTATGAGGAAATATAAAAGGGGAAGAGTCACTACAGTTTTTCCCTTGCAGGAGTTTGGGCACCGCTCAGATTAGAAATAAGAGTATTTTTATGTAAGGTCATCATGCCAACAAGTACTTTACGGGGAAGATTGTCCAAAAATTCATAAATTTATTGCACTTTCGACGGTTCGATCCTAAAACTTTCAATTGTGCCGATTGAATACTACATATTCTCATGTTTTTACCAATTGAGTACGTATGCCTACTTTTTTTTGCTAGAAATCATTAACGTAGATGCCGGCCAAGTCCTACGTAGCTCGACCGGCGTAGAGGTGGACAATTCTTTGATAATATTTTAGTATATCTTCGAATTTTTAATGAATTATTATTTTTCTTTATTTTCTTTTCTTTTTTCCTCCATCGGTTACCGAGGCCTCAGCCATAGCTAGCGATGGGCAACACAAGGTCACCCTCGCCAAAGCCTAGGGAGTGTCGACTTTGCCTGATGGCTACCTCACCGATAGTTGTCTTTGGCCAATCGTTAGCCATTGTCGAAGCCTGGGGACCGGTAGAGGAAGAAGGAAAAGAAAAAAAATATGGAAGTATCATTAAAAATTGTTCACATCAATGTCAGCAAAGTCACGTAGGACGGTCAACATCCACTTTAGCGATTTTCGGTCAAAATTGACCGAATGAACTCAATTGACAAAACGTGAAAGGTTCAGAACTCAATTTACACAGTTAAAAGGTTTATGAATGAATTGATAAAAATGCAATAGGTTGAGCACTTTTTGAACAATTTTTCTAAAGACCACGAGGTTTCCTTAATTAATTGCATATCAAGTGCCTCTAGGGTTTTTCCGGACTCATCGACATAATTCTTTCAATAATTTTGTTAAATAGATCTTTTGTATAAAAATTGTCGATCTGTCAATTATTTTTCTTTTCATTTTAAAGCCCCCCTTTTGCTTAGAGGTGATGATTAATCTAATCCAACAAATAGAAAAGAAAATTTCCAAATTGAAGATCTATGAAAAGAAAAATATGCGATGGAAACGGAGGGATCCGGCAATAACTTTATTTGACCATGTATTGGTGTCGGGTTGACGTATAAAGTTTCACGTTTTTTTTTTAATTTCTTTTTGTTAGCCACAAAATTAATTGGAAAAAAATTCTTGTACTTTACATCAAATCAAAGCGCCTTATCTCTCTCTCTCTCCCTCACCGCCGCCCTTGCCGACATCCACACCACTGCCGTTGCCCTCCACCGCCCCCCCAATGACGCTCATGGCTCTCAACCATGAGTACTCGAGCTCAACTCAATGAGGCAAGGCTCACGTGAGCCCAACAAGCTCCGCGGAGTTTGCGGTAGCATGGCCATGGGAGGTCAGATCATGATCTAGTCCACTTCTAAGGGGGTAGTTGTCCCAAATTGGCGCGGTCGAGGACGACGGAGGGCTAGGCCAGGAGTTGGCAACTGATCAGTAATGACGTAGGATAGAACGGTGGATGAGAGAGAAGTTTGGCTCAGGATTGGTGGGTTGTTTTGGGACATTCATTGAAGATATGCTACATGGAATATATAGGATAGTCGATGTTTTTAAGACATTCAAATAGTCAAGTGGAATGTTTTGACATACCGTAAGAAGTCGACACAAGCAAAGCAGACAATTTTGATAACTTAAAAGGTACTAAGCATGTCATTACCAGTGTTCTAAGGTCATATTTTCTCATAATCTTAGGATATTAGATTAATCAATGTGGAGAGACGTACTAGCTTCCTCAATAAAAAAACTCACCAGCTAATCCTTTCTTTTAATCAATTAAGATCGAGTAGAGAGCCAGTTACTCCAAAAGCTTAAACCATTAGAGCACGGAGCAGAGCAAATTTTATATCTTAACACTCTTCTCTCATGAAGATCGTTTTGACGACGAATGTCGTAAGAATATATTCTAACGCTTAAGGCAAGAGGGCAAAAACTATTAAAGCCCAAGGCATGCAAAGAAGAGAACCGATAAATGGGAGAAAGAGGGAGTGTTCGAGGTTAAGTCGAGATTTAGCCTCGATTTGTTTGCTCTAAAAAGTTTAAGCTGTTATAGAATGGCATGGGAACACGTCGTTAGAGTTCCCAAACGGAGCTGAAATTGTTCGGCTCCTTTTATAGCTGATAACATTGATTTGCTTGCTTGCTGTTACATTGGCCCAACATGAAACTGGCCCAATCAGATTCAGAGAAGAAATAGAAAAGCCCACATTTTCAAAGGCATTTTCCTCACTTGGGTCTGGTCCATGGGCCTAGCATTGGAGCAATCATAAGGCAAACCGGAACATTCATTGAAGTAAAAATTAATTATTCCGATTTCAGTGGACAAAAAAACAATCGAAAAGGAGAGATGATGAAATTCACTAACTTTAGACAGATGGAACAAAAAAATTGGGACATTTGACTGAAAAAGCTGGCAAATGTAGTTGGGAAGAGAGGTGAAATAAGGTAAATTACAAAAATTAGCAGTTTGCCGATAATTGGCCAAATAAAAAAAAAATGATCGAAACTTTCGACAGAGCGTCGATTCTCTGTCTATAATTAGTCACTAGCCATATGTCACGATCAGCCACTATCGCCCATACCTTGTCGAGTCGGATTAGGTTTCCGGGACCCGCTAAGTGAAGCTTAATCCCGACCTAAATTTGTAGGAATTTTTCAAAGTGGGGACATCTCAAAACTGCCCAAAACATCATATGAGATAGAGAGGGAGGGGGGGGGACCCCTTTTGTGCCATGGACAGGAGAGACAGGCCATGATGCAAGGAGGGGTCATGATGCATGTCTACTAAAGGGAGAGCCCAATCTCAATCAATCAAGATCCAACATTTCTCAACAGCTCCAATCACCATTTTCACCTTTTCTTTTTTTGCTTTGTTTTCATTTTATTTTATTTTTCCTCTCTCTTTTTGATTTTGGGAGGTTCATATGAGAGGACAACCAATCCAAAAGTGGCTTCCCCACACCCCATCACTCAAGCACATGCCATTGGTACAAGGGGGGGTGGACAGTGGAGTCATGTCTCTTAGAAAGTGAAGTGAAAAGGTTTTTGGTTTGGGAGGTGGGGAGTGCTTTGTCCCTTTTTTAGCTGTTCTTGGTACAGAGAATGAGCTCCTTTTCATTTTATTTAGTTTTTTTTTTACTTTTTTTAACTTTTGATTAGTTTTTTAACCCCCAAGGTGTGATTGGTGAGATTTGTAACTTTAATCGGTTGTGTGGACTTTACCCATTTGAGTTCAATCAAAGCTCTTGAGGGTGCACTAAGTTTGGCATGAAGCATGCATAGGGCGGGAGGATTCACTGGACAAAAGCAAACATACATTCAATGAAAATTATCACCCTGTATATGATTTAACAGTTGAGAGGGAGAGGGAGCCTATGGAGACGAATACACCTCCTGCCAACTGGCAAAGAAAATAATGTCGTTTACAATCCGTTTGTGTTTCGGAAAATGAATAATTCGAAAAATACTTTCCTAAAAATAATCATCTATATCCATTAAAATAATTAATCAATGAGAATCTTTTTCATCATTGCCAATAATCTTGTTTAAATATTTTTCTGGACGGCGAAACAAATTTCATTCATTTGTTTTTGTAACCGATACAAGCGTTCAATTTTAGAAACCATTTTTTGTGAAACAAACACACCGTTTATGATGATTCTTGTTACTAACACTCGTTTTATTTTGGCAATCCATGACTATAAGCTTTTAGAACCGTTTGTAGACTGCGCATATGATGTTTTGTAGTTTAACTCTCCCCTAGCGAAAAGACTAATGGTGAGGAAATCTTAGATTGCTTGAATCCAAGATGCATTATCCGAGGGCAAAGTTTTGTAGAAAAATTGTGTAAAAAGTTTTAAACATATTGTGCTTTTGCCAATTCAGTCTAAAACCTTTTAATGTTGTCAATTGAGTTCACCTGGTCAATTTTAACTTCAAATCGCTAATGTGGACACTAGCTGTCCTACGTGGCACGACTAATGATAACATGAACAGTTTCTATGATATTTTAATATTTGTGAGTTTCCTTATTTATTTTTTATTTTCTTTTTCCTTTCCCTCTTTTCTTTCTTTGTTTTATTTTTCTTACTGTGGTTGGTGAGAAATTTAAATATTATTAAAATTATCCACGTCGGTATCGACAGTGTCGCGCAAGACGGTGGGCGTCCACGCAAGAATTGGACAATTTGCAAAACTGAAAAAGATTTAACACTCAATTGATAAACTGAAAATATTTAGGACTGAACTAGTAAAAGTGTAATAAATTTAGGACTTTTTGAATACCTAAGGCAAGAAAAGAAGGAAGTTCATGAATGGGTGAACGGAGGATCCCTGTGGTTCGTGTCCTCACACAGCTAAAGCTAGATTTGGTGTTTGACAAACTTTCTCAGCAATATCCTCGAAGATCACTCTCTTCTCTTGTCGGATCAGCGAGGAATCTAATATGTCCTTGAATCAAACGTCAATCGGAGAGGATCTTGCTTGTGATACCATCTATCATCAACCGACCCGATTTAGGTTAGCCAAGCCCTCAAAGAGGAGTACTGATTATTGAAGTGGTAATCATTTGGGAGGAGGTTTATAAATAGCATGGCAAGCCCTCATCCATTTCATGTGGGTTAGCAAGTCTCATAATACGTGTTCTGTTTTTTTGCTCAACTCTAAAAGATTGACTGCTTTTCCTTTTAAATTAATTTTGCGGAACTGAGAGAATGAGACGGTTCTTCGTTCCTTGAAGAGGAGGCAGGTACTATGCTCCGAAGCTCGAATTATGTTCACTCAAACTTCCACTTGAATGAGAATGCTACTAGTGTTTTTCGACCAAAAAAAAGAAAAGGAAAGAAAAGTAGAGGAGGCAGGTACGTGAAATATAAGTGCCGCGGGTGCCATTAATCTCAACCATAATGAAGAACACTTTCATCTTAAAATCTCAAAGATCTCTCACGTGTATTGGTGCAATGTGTCATCTAAAATCTCGATTTGGTTTAGACCATTTATGACCTAACTCAAATCCGACCCATCTGTTTGAAAGGTCTATTTATAAGTAAGACCGCCTGAATAATTAATTACTAGCGCATGAAATGGCTACAAGCGGATATGTATTTTTTATAGATCAATTTCATTTTCCTTAACGTTTCACTTGAGTAAGAATGATACACTAACTTGTTCAGAGATTTAACCCTTTCTTGAAGTAGTCATGATAATTTGAGAGCCATTAATTCCGTATTTGTCACATCAAATTAAGAACTAGGTGATTGTGCACGTATTTTACAATATGAATATGATTTTTTTTTCGTCGAAAACATGAATATGATTAAACCGACATCAAATGTTTGATTTTCTACACCACACAAAGTGAAAAATAATTCCGCGGTTGGGCCACTTATCCGAACTTTGGATCGTGCTGCCTTATTTTGTCCATGAAATTAGTAGTGAAGTACAAGCTCGAGATTTACTTGTCTAAAATAGACTTTCCGACATCAATTTTGGTCCATTACCTACCCGAACCGAACCTTGGCCTTGTGCTTTAGTTCAACTACCATTCATTAACGATTTCTTTGACGCCTCTATCCTACATTATCAACTCAATTCTCTGTTACTAGAGAGCGCATCTTCTGTTGCTTGGTCATATTAGAGAATACTATAACTCAATGTGTGTCTATGTATAAAATCAACATCCCAACTTATTGAAGCAAAAAAAAAGAAAAAAAAAAGGACATCCTAACTTCTAGCGTCGTTGATTGCACCCTATTGCAATAGATATGTTGCTTGCAAAGTTTAATCCGACAACATATATAGGACGATGATTTTCAGAGGATAAATTAGATAGTCCTTTCTAATTCTTGATTAGACTATTTGGATGAGAGATTATTTTTTTTTCGAGATCGGTGGTTATTGAGATGCACGCATAAATTATCTTAGAGAAGTCTCATATCGGAGAATTGATGGTATTGAACAGATAATATATCTTAGTTTATCAAATGTTAGGATTATTTGTACAATCACAACGAAGTAAAGCGTAAAAATAAGAAATAGAAATTGAGACACGAGATTTTATTCTTATTCACCCTTAATAAATTAGGGCTGCGTTCAGCAGAAGTTCTACTATAATTAGCACATCGCACCTCTTGTTACATTACTCAATTACAAGCGAAAATTATATATAACGATAGCTATTTATGGACCAACTCAAACTACCATTGGACTCCCCAAATCCTCGCCCGCTCCGCATGAAGCGGGACTCACGTGCTTTCCTGTTATTGGGGAGTATGAACCACACCCCAACAGTGGTTACAAATAATCTAACTCTACCAATAACATAGTAAACCCTCGCTCCTAAAGCAACAAAAACCCTAGTTCACAATTAAGGCCTCCGTTCGGTACGTGAAAAATAAATGATTTGAAAAATATTTTCTTCAAAATAATCGCTTATATCGTTGAAATAAGTAGTCAATAAAAATATTTTCACTATCAACAACGGTATACATCTAAACATTATCATAAACGATGAAAATATTTTTTGTTCATTCTATTTTATTAGATATACAAGCGATTGTTTTTTAAAATGTTTCCAAATTATTAATTTTCATGCAAAATAAATGCACCCTAAATATTCAATCAACGCTTCCTACCACGACGATTGCTTCCACCGTAGTTGCCATCTTTGTCAACATTGCTTCCCTTCTCCTACCATCTCTCCAGCTCTCGCTTGCTCAGCCCCAGCGACAAACCTCTGATTCCTTCACCGGCGTCACGACTCCATGTCGCCGCCGCAGCACCACCGCGCGTACGGAGAGAAGAGAGAAGGTTGGGACTAGGGTTTCCACGGACGTGTAACTTCATGCAAAGCGTGAGGCTAACGCGGGACATTATATTCGTGATTTAGCCAAATCTTGACTACTCTCCCTTGTTTACTTGGAAATTAAGATGAAAAATTCTGATTTGGCCTCCGTCCAGAGCTTTACCCCCATTTTCAAATGTACACGTCGCATCGAATTAATTAGCATCCTAATAAATGGATTTACTATACAATAAAAAAGAGGGCTCGACAGGGGGGGCCCACCAATAGTAGTGCAATCAACAGAAAAAAATTCTTTTAGAAATTGCTCAATGTTGGTCTAGGCACGCGAGCCAAAAAAATCCATTATAGCTGCGAAATTCCCGCCCTCCCAGCCACGACCATTGTCATTGCATTGGAACTTTACGAGTTAAAGTCTCGACTGCTTATTCAAGCATTAATCATTAACACCACACCAAAATAAAGCACAATTAAAAAGTATCATTATCGTATAATACTATAAACTTAGGGAACATTGGTTGAAGAAATTTCGGACATTAGGAACCGGTCCAATAATCATTTGTGGGACTTGGGATGGGCCCCACGTGGAAAATGGCAGTATATATATTTTGGGGGTCAAATAAAATGGCAGTATATTGACGCTGCCACATCTGCTTATCATAAGCAAAAAGTTGCTAGGGCATCTATTGGGCACAATGATGTTGTCCATGCACTTTTTTTTTTCTTTTGTACTAAAGTTTTGCGTATTAGTAAAAAAAAATCAATTTATCTTTATTGAATATGGTATCTGATGTTAAAAAAACAAAAATTGGGCCAAAAGGGGCCCATGCTCCACATGAAATGATTCACAGAAATTATGTGTACAATTATCTTTATCATGGGGTGATTTCGTCTTTCGGCGAAGAATTTATTAAATGGTACAGAAAATTTTTTATAATATTCTCCATTAAAAATTTACGCAAAAGGAGAAGATTAAAAAGAAAAAGAAAAAGGAAACCATGTCTACGGAGATTATTCAGACTTCAAAAGACAAAATGAGGGGGAAAAAAGCCAATTGATGATTTGTTTTATGTTGTGCGGCCTCTTTCTTGGTTGTGTTTCCACCGGTCATGAGCGCCTAATATACTTTTCCCAGGAGGAAATTTTTTACGAACTATTTGAGTTATTAGTTGCCGGGAAAATTTCAAATGAGAGCATAAAGAATCCTCATATTCTCAAATAAGGACTTATAACGGAGGTTGTTTTAAATAAGAGCTCGAAGTGTTATCATTATTTCAAAAAACAGCATGATCAAGGGCATTTTTATCATTTTTTATTGTTATTTTTCCCCTTTTTTTCTTTCTTTTTTCCGTTCCTTCTTACTGGTGGCCGGCAAAGAAGGGGAAAAAAGGAAAAAAATGAGAGAAAAGAAGGAAAAAAATGAAAATAAAATAAAAATAAGAAATGACAAAAACACCTTTGATCGGATCGCGTCATTTTAAGCCTTCATTTGAGAAAATGATAGACACTTTAAATCCTTATTTAAAAAATTTTCGTAGTTGCATCATATAGAGGGGGACTGAATCTCGTGATTGTCCAGCATTTTAAAATCACGTTAAAATCGATTGTCATACGCCCCGTCCGCCATGGCAAGTCTCGAGGAGCGAATAGTTGTTAATTTGTGGCATTAATTAATTATTTTTTTTTCGGGTCGGATGTGGCATTAATTGATTTGCATGAAGTGACAAAAATACTAAAATGACCCGACAAATTTTTATGGGTATTTATTTACGAGGCATTAATGAAGGGGAAAAAAAAAATTCTTATTCAGTGATTATTGACGAGGGTGAAAATCGAGAGCGGAGCTATTCCGTGTTTTATTCAAAGACGGCGAAGGCAAGAGTCCACTTGGGGAATGATGAAACAGGGCAGACCCAAGACCCACCTGAGAGAATCCTAGGTTTGCGTTATTGTTTTTGCATGGACATGTTTGCTTCCTTTTTTTTTTTTTTTTTTTTGGGTTAATAGCTTGCCCATTTAATTACTTTTTAAGTAGCCCAAGGGAAGAAGAATGGCTAGCCTTTTCATGACAATTTTTTTTTTTTTTTGATATATAGAGATGTTTAGAGTTCCCTCGTGATTAAAAAGATTTGATATGAACTTTCGCCATGATTGCCCAAAGTTAATACTACTTTTGGGAGAGCTAGGGATTGCCATACTAAGTACAACATCTGATTTTTGGTAGCTACTATATCTATTATTTTTACATTTGATTGTGATCGCTTGTAACGGTGTTCCTAGCCATCGAGTTGATGATCCCGATAGCGTCTCGTTTTGCGTTTTGTTGTGTTTTCTTACTTTGTAGGCAGCGCGCGTCAATGGTATGGGACGGGGCTCGTTGCTTCTAGTCCTGGCCTTGCTTGCGGCATAGCCCTTGATGCTGCATGCGAGTCCTGTCTTCCTCTGTTCGTGCCTAGCTCGACGACTGAGGCCATAAACGTCCCATGCCTGTGTGGCACAACGATGCGGGGCTTTCAAATATTGAGAAATAAGAGTATTCTTTTTTTTTTATTTTTATGTATAGAAAATCGAAAATCGGGAGTTAATCCAGAGCTTGTGGAGGCATCTTTGCTTCTCAAAAAGCATCAGGAAGTCCTTTGAAAGCGAGGCACAAACGAGACGTGTCATTCATTACGAATCTTCCAATCTCGGCAATTATAGTTTAATGTTATCTTTGAATCGGATCGAAGCATGAGGTCAATCTTAAATATCAGGCCGATCGCATTAAACTCCTTGATGTCGACAGACATTGGTACATCTGTGTAGCACTTGAGAAGTCTTATTAATGTTATCTTTGTGAGAAAAGAACTGATAAATAAAACCCAACGCCGAGCTCAATGTGGAGAACAGAACGATTAATAAAACAAAGCAAAAAGGACAGGACATTAATCAAACATGAAATCCCCTGTCTTGGAACAGCGAAAGCAGAGCACCCGCCCTCTGACGTTGTACCTTCCTCCTTCCCAAGTTAAATTTGCTGGGCTTTCTTCTCGTGCCCCTTTTGTCAAAAACAAAAGCAAGAGAGTCACCCAGACTCCGCATTTCTCGTGACAGGACGTAAGCACAGCACCAAACTCTCTCTCCCTCTCTCTCTCAGAGACAGAGAAACACCTGGCCCGTGAAGCGATTGTCCTCTGTCCTCGGTGCTCTTCTCGCCTTTTACTTCCCTCACCTCTTCCACGTTCGCGCTCTGATGGGCGAGTCTCAGTCTCGAAGTCGTTTTCTCGACCGATTCTGTGCGCTGATTTGAGCGAGGAGCAGGATGGGCACACCTCCTCTGCCCACAACCCACGTTCCGTGAGCTCTGCTCTGCTGCTTTTGGTCTCACCTCCGTTCTTCGTTAGCTCGCGCCTTGTTCTCTAGCGCTCGTATTATTATTGTTCTGCATCTAAATGGGGCCGTCGATTTCACATCAAGTTCGAATCTTGTCCTCGGCAACTTTTCCCCTCTTGAATGGTCCGGTCTCGACAGAGTTGAAATCGAGTACTAATCGGGAGGGGCTTTAGGGGGACATGGTCACTCCTAGGGAAGAAATCTTGCAAATGGGTTTCGTCGTTTCCGGCGGATTTTTGAGAATGTGAGTGTTCTTGTGCAGAGGGGAAGAGTGTGAGAGAAAGCCCAAAAATAGAAAAATCAGTCTACGGCAGAAGTGGGTTTCGTCTCTGATAATATAAAGGTTACTTCTTTGGAGGAAATGCAAGTGAAGAGGGGGCGATAGGCTAAAATGGCAACGCTGTGCCTGTTCACTCTTTTAATAGCAGGGGTTTTGTCAAATCTGGGGCCTGTGGTGTGTGCTCGGCTCAGTGATGAAGCTACACTGTTGGCCATCAATGAGGAGCTTGGAATACCAGGATGGGGCTTCAACGGCTCTGATTTCTGCTCTTGGCCTGGCATTGGCTGTGACCTGAGCAATTCCACTGTGGAAGAGCTTGACCTCTCTCATCGATTCCTCAGCGGTAATGTCACTCTCATCTCTGATCTGAGAGCACTCAAAAGGCTTGACCTTTCCGGCAATAACTTCCATGGTTTGGTCCCTCCGGGTTTCGGTAACTTATCTGAGCTTGAATTTCTTGATTTGTCCATGAATAAGTTTGGTGGGTCGATTCCCAAGGAGTTGGGTGGTCTCAGGAATCTTAGAGCACTAAACCTCTCCAGTAACTTGCTCACTGGGGTAATACCTGATGAGCTAGAGAGCTTGGTGAAGCTCGAGGATCTTCAGGTTTCTACTAATCAGTTGAATGGTTCGATACCGTCTTGGGTGGGTAACTTGAGCAGTTTGAGCGTTTTCTCGGCTTATGAGAACGATTTAGGAGGAAAGATTCCGGATAATCTTGGTGCGGTTTGTGAACTTCAATTGCTGAACCTTCACTCGAACCAGCTTGAAGGATTAATTCCCAAAAGCATATTCGTGATGGGGAAGTTGGAAGTTTTAGTTCTTACCCAAAACCAACTGGGTGGGTATATTCCTGAAGAGATTGGTAACTGCAAAAGTTTGTCGAATGTTCGGATTGGGAATAACAATCTCATAGGACCCATTCCATGGGCGATTGGAAATGCTAGCAGCCTTACCTATTTTGAAGCAGACAACAACAATTTATCTGGCGAGATTGTTTCCGACTTTGCTCAATGCAAAAATCTTACCCTCCTAAATTTAGCCTCTAATGGTTTTACAGGATCAGTGCCCGTGCAGCTTGGGATTCTTGGGAATTTGCAGGAATTGATTCTTTCCAGTAACAATCTCTCCGGTGATATTCCCTTGTCGATTCTTGCAGGCAAGAATCTCAACAAGCTCGATCTTAGTAACAATAGATTTAACGGCTCCATTCCTAAGGAAATTTGCAACGTGTCAAGGTTGCAGTACTTACTTCTAGGTCAGAATTCTGTAAAGGGAGAGATACCTTATGAGATTGGAAATTGCGTGAAGCTGCTTCAGTTGCATATCGGGAGCAATTATTTGACCGGCAGCATTCCTCCTGAGATAGGTCACCTCAAGAACTTACAGATATCTCTGAATTTAAGCTTTAATCATCTCCATGGGCCACTTCCGCCTGAGTTGGGAAAACTGGATAAGCTTGTCTCTCTAGATGTCTCCAACAATCAGCTCTCTGGCGCTATCCCTCCTGATTTTAGGGGAATGTTGAGCTTAATAGAGGTAAATTTTTCAAACAATTTTCTCACTGGCCCGGTACCTAATTTCGCGCCTTTCCAGAAGAGTTCCAATTCAAGCTTTCTTGGAAACAAAGGGCTTTGTGGAGAGCCATTGACCTTCTCATGTGGAAGCTCTAGGGGGCCTGACCATGGGGGTTATCATCACAGGGTTTCTTACAGAGTCATACTAGCCGTTATTGGCTCTGGTTTGGCAGTTTTCGTGTCTGTTACTGTAGTTGTTCTTTTATTTATGATGAGGGAGAGGCAAGAAAAGGTGTCTAAAGCTGCAGGGGTTCCAGAGAATGAAACCAGTGATCTCCCAACAATAGTGGCGGGGAATGTCTTTATTGATAACCTCAAACAAGCCGTAGATCTTGATGCTGTCGTCAAAGCCACAATGAAAGATGCCAATAAGCTCAGTAGCGGTACTTTCAGCACAGTTTATAAGGCAGTTATGCCTTCAGGGCTGATTCTGTTGGTGAAGAGACTGAAATCTGTTGATCGATCCATACTTCATCATCAAAACAAGATGATTAGAGAGCTAGAACGGCTTAGCAGACTGTGTCATGATAACCTAATGCAGCCCATTGGGTTTGTGATTTACGAAGATGTTGCCCTTTTGCTGCATCACTACTTACCAAATGGGACTTTAGCGCAGTTACTGCACGAATATACCAAGAAACCCGAGTACCAACCCGACTGGCCTCAAAGACTATCAATTGCTATAGGTGTGGCTGAGGGTCTGGCTTTCCTTCATCATGTTGCGGTGATTCACCTCGATATATCTTCAGGTAATGTATTCTTAGATGCAAACTTCAGTGCCGTGGTTGGGGAGGTTGAGATATCGAAGCTCTTAGATCCATCTAGAGGCACTGCAAGTATTAGCGCAGTTGCAGGATCCTTTGGGTATATTCCTCCAGGTATGTTTCCCTGAATATATTAATGATGTCTGGTGTTTCCTTCTGAATAAATTTTTCTTGCTTGTGAGGCATGTATTGTTTACCCCGTTTTTGAACTATCTCTAAGTTTTATCTGCTGACCGTTCACTACAATGCTCAGAGTATGCATATACGATGCAAGTCACTGCACCTGGAAATGTGTATAGTTACGGTGTCATTTTGCTCGAGATCCTTACAACAAGGATGCCGGTGGATGAGGTCTTCGAAGAAGGGGTGGATTTGGTGAAATGGGTTCACAGTGCTCCTGCAAGAGGGGAGACCCCGGAGCAAATTCTCGACGCGAGGCTCAGCACAGTCAGTTTTACGTGGAGAAAGGAGATGCTGGCAGCTTTGAAGATTGCATTGCTCTGCACCGACAGCATCCCGGCGAAACGCCCGAAAATGAAGATGGTCGTGGAAATGCTTCAAGAGATAAAGCAGAATTAATCATCTCATACTTTTAACACCGTTGGATCTACAGTCCAGAATTGGTAATCTTCAGGGCCTAGACGATTGTAACCTGCGGACGCGTAACACATCTGCCGGAAAATGTCATTTACGAGGGATGTGGCAGGTTCATCGCAACGCTCATCATCCATCGACGAGATTCGATCGGATTTGGAGCTCATAGTTGATGACATTCACAAGTAACGGAAAAAAAATTTGCCTAGAAGGGATCAGTTTTACTGAGCTTCATCTTTTATAGTGGGCCTGCAATTGTATTTTTGATGTCTCTAGTTGGAACTGTGTTGAGTTCTTTGCTATTATACAAATCATATCTACACTCCAATGGGAGTTTTCTGACCTTGAAGTGGGTTATTAGCTTATTCTGAGTCGAACTCTGCGCGCTTTTCACGGAGATTTGAGTATGAATGATAACTTTAGGTACGCAGACCAATTTGCAGTCGGCTCGAATCCTGTTGCCATTTTGGTAAAGCCCTTCATGTTTGGACAGTCATGAGCGCCGAGCGACTCTAAAGCCTTGACAGTGTATTCAAGCCATCGAGGTGGCTTCACCGCTCGATGCAAGCGTGTGATCATGAGCTGTTGGAGGTTCGAGAGACGATCAGTTCTCTCGTTTGCAGTCACTGAAATGCTGTCCCAAACTTAATTGCCAATGTCCGTTATGATGAACTTAAGAGGGACCATAACTCAGCTCACGATGCCCAATTTGGGGAATTCTGTGCGCTCTAGTGTAGTTATGAAATCGATCGAGGAGGTGCTGTAACTTATGAGGTACTATAGCGTATCTGATTAGGAGTTCAAATAATTGGACTTGGGAGACAAAAACTGACCAAGGCTTTGAGCAGATAACATAAACGGGAAACCTATGTTGTTCATGCAATTTGTACATTAATATTTGCTCCATTGAGAAACTTGTAATAAAAATACAAGCAAACCATAAAGAACAACACTCGTTCAAGGATAGAAAAGAGCACAATATCAACGGCCATGGTTTCATCCTCGAAAATGGAAGAGATTGACGAATGATTAGCCGAATGCATGGCCAATTTTTTGCGAGGATTCCACATGACATGGCAAATAGAACTCGAAATAACCTTTCAGCTATTCTCCGTGCTTTCATTCTAAATGAAACATGAAGAACACCACACAATTTACAATTTTGGTGGAGCATAAGTATGTACTCAAGGGCATTTTCCTCAATATATCTGCAAATATTTCACGATTTCTTTCCGATATGGTTAGTCAACCTAAGACCAACCATTTTATGAACGAGCATGCTGCATTATTGTCTTATCCTAATTTACGTGAAGGGAGGAAGTCACGCAAAAATAAAAAAATAAAATATATATATAAGGAGGGACTTTCAATATAAATGGATATTCTTACATTTTAAGAATGAAGAAGAAATGGAGGGAGGTGCAAATAGATGCGTACCTAATCATCTGCCTATTGTACTCGTTTCCGATCAAGTTTGATTCGAGGAATGTGAGCAATTTTTGCCAATCTTTGCCGGTTTGAGGCTCGCAAATGTGAGATGTGCAACTCTTTTAAGGCAATAAGACATCGGATTTCTCGCAGCATGAACCCTAAGTTGGGACGTTGGATCAGGTGAATTAATCTGAAACGTGTATAATTTAGTGGCCATTACGATACAGCCGTCAAGCTCGTGCAGTCGTAGACAGAAAAGGTCTCCGAAGTGTAGTCCGATCCTTGGAGACATTGGAGTAGCTCCATTACTTGTTCGAACTTTTGAATCACCAGTGTACGAAGATTCAACGAAAAATTGAACTTATTCTGCTGGGTCAACATCAGCTGACAATTAATGACTGTCAAGCACTCTAGGGGGGTTAATTCCCCAAAAGGCACAAATATTGGTGCCCCACAATCTAAAATTTCCAACTTTCGAAGGCGAGTTAGTTGACAAGAACCTTGGAACAAATCTTCGAGATTTTCGAATCCTTCAACTCCCAAAAGGTGCAGATTTTCTAAATATTGTATTTCATTTTCTTGCATACACTTCTCCTTTGTTGTTATGTATAAATATCTAAGACTGACGAGCCTTTTCATATTTTTGGACAAATGATCTAGCTCTGAGCAACCAACGAGAGATAAGTATAGTAAACTTTGCAGGTCACAAATTGTATCTGGAAGCTTCTCTAGTCGCTTGTTACTCTGGAGAGATAACATCTCAATTGCTTCAAGTTGCCTATGGAACTTTGCAGTTCCTCAAAACAACCAAATGGTAAATCCAAGTACCGTAAGGATTTACACTTTAGATGCATATTCTTGAAAACTCTTTAGTAATAACTGTAGAAAACTGAATAAAAGAAGGAAATAATCAAAGCAGAATAAGAAGAAATCTTGCTGCCATAGCCATTTCCTTCATTGTCACGAAACTTTCCATCCGAGAGCTCGTCTTCTTCAACGTTCATCTTTACAATTTATATGACAAAAAAATGTAGATCTAGAGTAGCCAATACTTTAATTACAGCTCAGCACACAAAACAATAAAGAAAATAAAAATATAGAAATTCCTTTACAGATTCTTCTTCTCGCCACTGTAATTCTTCAAGGCACAGAGTTGCAAAACGGTTATTGAGACTACACGTACTGCTGAAAGCTTCCAGAGAATATATTTGTGTACAAGATGAGATGATGTCGTTTTCTTCTAAAATTTCTTTGCCTTTCCTTATGATAGATTGAGCAGCTCTCTCCGAAAATGTAATCTCAACATCCTCCCACAAACTAGGTACGAGTTTGAACCCTAAACCCAGTTTGGTTTGGATGCTGCAATGGTCCTATCTTGACAGCGCCTTGGTAAAAAGGTCAGCAATTTGACGGTTGCTCGGAATATATTGTGCACCGAGAGAACCCAATAATACTTTCTCGCGGACGAAGTGAAAATTAATTTCTATGTGCTTCGTCCTAGCATGTAAAATGAGATTAGCAGTAAGAGAAATCGCTGATTGATTATCACAAAAGAGTACTGTTGGTGAAGCTAACGATATTCCAATGTCCCGAAGAACGAAACTTATCAACGTGAGGTCAGCAGTAGCAAAGGCAAGAGCTCTGTACTCCGCCTTTGTTGATGACCGAGATACGGTTGTTTGCTTCTTCGCTGACCATGAGATTATATTCGAGCCAAGATAAGTACACAACTCGGTAGTAGAACGTCTCGTTTCAGTACAACCTGCCCAATCGGCATCCGAAAACCCATAAAGCTTCAATGAATTGTTAGAGTGAATGAAGAGTCCCAAGTTGACAGTCCTTTTATCGTACCGAAGAACTCGTTTCAATCTGTCAAAATCACCAACTGTGGGTTTCTGCATTTTCTGACAAAGCAAATTGGTAGCATAAGCGATGTCTGGTCTCGTTATCGTTGAATATTGAAGACCCCCAACTAATCTTCGGTACTCAAGTGGTTGATCAAGCAATACTTCATCATCTGATGTATGAGATGGTTTCATTGACATAGGTGTTGATATTGGTTTGCACTCTTTCATGTTTGCCCTCTCAAGAAGATCAACGGCATACTTTGTCTGACAAAGGAATAGTTCCTCTGGTGTGTGCTTTGCTTCTATACCCAAAATGTAATGTATACACCTAAGTCCTTCATGTGAAAAGTTGAAACGAGAGCTTTGATCAGTTGTGCAAGTAAATGATCAGAATTACTAGTCAACAAAATATCATCCACGTAAAGCAAGAGTAGAATTGTGTCTTGCCCCTTGTGAAGCACAAAAAGTGATGGATCCATGGTGCTCTGATACCATGTAGAAAACTGAATAAAAGAAGGAAAGAATCAAAGCAGAGCAGGAAGAAATCTTGCTGTCATAGCCATTTCCTTCATTCTCACAAAACTTTCCATCTGAGAGCTTGTCTTCTTCAACGTTCATCTTTACAATTTATATGACCAAAAAATATAGATCTACAGCAGCCAATACTTTAATTACAGCTCAGCACATAAAAAAAAATAAAGGAAATAAAAATATCGAAATTCCTTTACAGATTCTTCTTCATGTCACTGTAATTCTCCATCATCAACTTTGAATTGAAGTTTGACTGCACGCAGCCTCTTTCAAGTTGGCTTTCTCAGAAAAGGTGGGACTCCGTCGAAATTTGAGATTCCCTTTAACGAACTGCCGAAGAGCGAAACATACCGAATTCCTTCTAAATCTCTGTAGTATCTAAGGCAAAAATAGAACAAACGTGTTGTGCCACACTCATTGCAAGAGAATGGACTAGATCATGCACTTTTGATTGACACTGCTCAACATCTTGGATCAGAGATCTCTTCCACAGCTCTTTGACGTACTCAACACCAACATCTTCCAATGCTGGTTTGTTCCTTCTTGAACTAATGAATCCGAGAGCCATCCATAAATCAGCCACATTAGTGCTCTTAATTTTATGTCCTCTGGGATAGAGTGATAAAACAGAAAACCATCATTTTAACTGGGATGGTAAATGATCATAGCTAAGCTCAAGTATCGGCATAATGTCTCTTTTCACTTCTACTAGCTCCCATGTTTCGCTATCCCTTATGTGTTCCCAATGCCATTGTTCGTTCTTTGTGTAAAGTAGACTCCCCAAAGTTTTCTCAAGGAGAGGTATTCCTTGAGATTTTCAACAATATCATTTCCACTTTCAAGGAGTTTAGGATGAGGCTCCTTTTCCTTTTCATCGAATGCCCATTTCTTGGGCAAGGCCATAGAGTCTTCATGAGACAGACCATTCGGATTATGCGCCGGATAGGTATCCATTATAGAAGCGGCTTCTAAACCGCGCGTCGTCACAATGATCTTGCTTTCACTAGCTCCTGCACTAAGCATATCTCTCAATTCTTTCCATTTACGGCGGTCGTTGCTCCATACGTCGTCTAAGATAAGTAGATATTTCTTGTCTTCGATGATGTTTCGCAAATGAATTTGCAATTGTTGAATATTCAAGTTGCTAAGTTTGACCAATTACATGTTCAATGATTCCTTCAATAGTTTTCTTTAAATTGAAGTCCTTCGACACACACACCCATATTCGCAGCTTAAATTGCTCTTTCACATTCTCGTTGTTGTAGACTAATTTAACCACGGTCGTCTTGCCCAAACCTCCTATTCCAACAATTGGAATCATCATGGGGCTTTTGTCACCAACCGGCTGCAACAACTCAATTATCTTTTCTTTATCATGATCTCTACCGAAGACATCTGACATGTTTACGAATGAGTGAGTCATCTCTCGTGATCGGGTATGCGTTGCACCATCGTCGGCACTCCACACATTAAGATCGAATTGATCTCTCTTAATGGAAATTCTAGATAATCTCTTCCTTATCTCCTGGACTTTATGACTGACCTTTGCACGAAATAATAACGGATTAGAGAGGGAAAAGAAGCAGCATACCATCTCTTTCACGTTCCCGTAGCGACTTATCACCAGCTTCCTTAAGGCTTCACACTCCAGTTCTCCGAGCACATCCTCTGCATCGTACAACACATGTTGAAGCCGGTCTAACCACACTTGCAGACTGTGGTTCTTCGCCTTCTGCTTCTCCTCATCTAGCAACACTGCCTTAATGGCGGCCAACGTCTCTCTAAGCTCGCTGATCTGGTCCTCGACGCCATCAATCGCGACGGCTTCTTGGAGGGCGCGGGAGGCTATCTTCCCGAGCACCCCCTCTGCGATGCAACAAAGGAGTGATTCTGCCATGTTTCCTAAGAGGAGGGAATGGGGGTAAAATGGTGGAGGAAAATCGATTCTTGGCTGTTTGGCTTGAGAATTTGATGGTCTAAGCAAGAATGTCTTGATGTCTATGTTTCAGATTAACATTAATCCCATATGAAATGATCAATTAACATTAATCGTTCGGTAAGTACCTGCTCCACTGCTTAGCCGTCAGCCACCCCACCCCCCCAAAAGAAAAAGAAACAAAACCTAAGAGAGCCAATGCCCA
The DNA here is from genome assembly GCF_020921035.1 of Rhodamnia argentea. Classification (NCBI taxonomy): domain Eukaryota; kingdom Viridiplantae; phylum Streptophyta; class Magnoliopsida; order Myrtales; family Myrtaceae; genus Rhodamnia; species Rhodamnia argentea. The sequence continues at coordinate 10,963,346 of NC_063156.1, forward strand.
AAACAAGCGTAAACCAACGAATAGAAAAAACAAAAAGACCACCCGACCCACCATCTAGCAATTACCTAGCTCTGTTCGTTTCGCAAAAAATGCCAATTCTAAAATCTTGCAAACTATCGTTATACTAGTAAACATTCTTATGTCATTTGTTGCGAAAACTCTTGTCCCTGGCATTTTGCTTATCCAAACGCTTCAGAAGTTTCCCGGCAACCGCATCCGGGGCCACATAGGTCCTGCAGCTCGAGATTAATAGGAAAGTGATGGCATTATACTTGTTAAACTTAGGTCGTGACTTTATTTCAGGGACCTCTTGGGAGGGAAAAAATGTATTTTGAAGGTCAAAGACATTGAGGGAATGGTATCGGAAACTGGAACTTCGATTCCCAATCAGCTTTCATCTCAAGAGACGGTGGACTTGCGCCCCTTGCCATTGCATGGACTTACAACTTCTTTTCGAATGAATTATCAACTAGTTTTGAATTACCAACTCTCATTTAAGTTACTTATTAGTCCGATATTTTTGAATTATCCCGGACTTTGCGTTGCAGGGAGTGCTAGGGCATTGACAAATGGAGGGAAGCTTTTTCAAGGAACATGCCACCCAAACAGGAGTCAATCCACCTTGCAGCACCCTTTGGTTGGGGGATTTCCCTAGGCCTTGATACGACAAGGAGATAAGGCTAGCAGGACAATGTGTGCTAAATGCATCATATTTTTTTGTGAAAGATTGCGACCCCAAGCGTAAGAGTGTGAGAGACATGAATTAAAGAGTATGACATTTGGTCAACTCTCTGCCGGAATGTGATTATCCAGAGAAATTAGGGAATCGGTTGAACTTGCTTAGCACATCACTGGGAAAATTAGAAATCAAGAGTGACTTAAGTTACTTCTCGTAAGTCATATGATACATGAGGTTTTCAATTGGCAGAGCTTATAAGTACCCGAAAATTGTAAATTTAAAGAAATCACCAGTGGAAGTACTGCAAAAGGTGATGAATTTCGCATGAGCCCACTGGTGAACAACACTGCACGCATTCGAATGTCAAACTAGAGGTGAGCATGGTTTGGATTGGGTGGTTCTTACCCTATAACCGGGGAACTGCCCACTAATGGCCAATTCCCAAAAATTGAAATCGAGGACCGCCCGTTAGTTCCATGGATCCAAACCGAATTGCCGGTACGGTTTGGTTCTCGAGTGGGTCCACAGAATCGGTCCCACTAAGCAAATGGAGGCGACCGAGAGCGAGAGAGGGAGGTCATGAGTGGCCAGAGGCGCGGCCGTGAGCTATGGGAGTCAAAAATTGAGGACGTGAGTGTTGATGTTTAGATTCGGAGAGAAATAACGATAGAGTGTTTATGGTGGCTCAACCCAAACTAGGGTTGTATAATGTGTATTTATATGACTGACTAATTACAATAATGGTATAAACAAACACAATTAGAGAAATACCCCAATATACATATAATTACACGCTAATACTCCTCCTCAATTTGAAGTAGGTGGAACAACCGAGAGATTGGATCCCAATAGAGCATGACTGAGACTAGGTAACCCCTTTGTAAATGTGTTTGCCGGCTGATCCACAGTTGGCATGTTGCTAACAAGTAGATCACTGGAAGCAATCCGTTCTTGAACAAAGTGAAAATACAACTCAATGTGTTTGGTGCGAGTGTGAAATACGGGATTGAGTGTAAGATATGTGGTAGAGATATTGTCACAATAAAAGTGAGAGGAGTAGAAATTGATACTTCAAGCTCACGAAGTAAATGCCGAATCCAAATGGTCTTCGCGACAACACGATATTTAGCTTTTGTGCTAGAACGAGCCACAATGGGTTGCTTCTTGGCACTTCATGAAACAAGATTAGTGCCTAGAAATACACAAAAACCTGATGTGGAACGTGGAGTATTGAAACACCTAGCCCAATCTGCATCCGCATAAGCTGTTAATGAAGTGGGAGAACATCGCTCAATGAGTAATCCATGGGTAGATGTGCTAGCTAAATACCGGTATATATGCTTGATGGCTTGCAGATGAGGTTATCTAGGTTAATGCATGAATTGGCTAACCAAGTTCACAGCAAAAATAATATCAGGTCTAGTCATGGACACATACCGTAAAGTACCAACCATCTATCGATATAGCGTTGGAGAAGCGAGAAGCTCACCATCATCAATAGACAACAGAGTCTTCGATGCCAAAGGGAGTAGATACAAGCTTGACCTTAACAAGGTCAAACTTGCACAAAAGGCTATTAACATACTTAGCTTGAGATAGAAGTGTACGATTAGATCGGTGATGAGCCTCAATGCCAAGAAAATAGTGAAGTGGTCCAAGATCCTTCATAGCAAATTCTTGTGAGAGTCGAGTAATCAAAAACTATAATAAATGAGAAGTATCACCAGTAACAATGATATCATCATCATATAGCAGAAGATATAGACGACCCCGAGAAGAAGTATAGACAAATAACGAGGGATCGGCCTTACTCATCATGAAACCCAATGATAATAAAAAATTGTTGAAGCGAAGAAACCATGCACGTAGAGCTTGCTTTAAACCATAAATGGCTTTTTGGAGACGGCACACGTGATTTGGATATTCAGTATTAGAGAAACCAAGAGGTTGGCGCATGTAAATTTCCTAGCAAAGAATGCCGTGCAAGAAGGCATTCTTAACATCAAGTTGACGTACGTCCCATCCCGATGAAATAGCAATAGAGAGAACAACCCGAATTGTAGCTAGTTTAATGACAGGGCTAAAAGACTCGTCATAATCCAATCTTGCATGTTTCTTAAATCCTTGTGCAACTAGACGAGCTTTGAAGGGTTCGATAGTTCTATCGGATTTTTTTTTTAATCTTAAAAACCCATTTACAATTGACTAAGTTCTTAGAAGGGTCAGGTGGTACAAGATCCCACGTGTGATTAGTGGCCAAGGCATTAAATTCATCCGCCATGGCCACTTTCCAACGTGAGTCAAGAATGGCCTTAGAATAGCAAGTCGGTGTCTCTTAATGAAAAGAATTAGAGAGATTAAAAAATTTTCTGAGTTTAGATATTCTAGATTTAGCATGAGTTTGCATAGGATGAGTGGGAAGAGAAGATACAGAAGTAGAGGAGCTAGCTAGAGATGTAGAAAGGGTTTGTGAATCTGACGTAGGAGGAATCTGGTCAGAAGTAGAGTTAGGCTGGGACATAGGGGATGGGTTAGAAAGGAGGGTTAGTGGAGGTAAAAAACAATTGGAACCAGATTGGATAAGTTGAGAGGAGGAGAGAGATGTATTAAGAGGTTGGGCTAGAGAAGTTGAGAGAGTCGGAGGAGGAGCTTGATACTCAAAGGAGGTAGAAGGAAGAATAGGTTGATAGGAGGAAAAAATAAGTGAAGGAATTGAATTGGAAAAATTATTTATGGAACTAAGAGTTAAAGAATTTTGTGAAAAGAGAAAATTCTCCTCATCAAACCGAACATGATGACTGATAAAGACATGACCACTTGACCGATCAAGGCAATGATAGCCGTTGTGATTCAACGCACAACCAAGAAATACACATGGCATAATTGAGGTGCAAGTTTATGGGAGACACGGGACGGAAGAAAAGGATAACAAGCACTACCAAAAATTCAAAAGAATGAATAATCAATCTGGAACCCAAATAAATAATGAAAGGGGGAAATATCATATAAGATAGGAGTGGGAAGCCGATTAATAGTGTAAACTGCAGTGAGAAGAGCATCGACCCAATGTGAAGGAGGCATATGATCATGGATTAATAAGGCTCAAGACATTTCAACTAAATGTCTGATTATGCGTTCTGACAAACCATTTTGAGATGGGGTGTCCGGATAAGAAAAGCGTTGAATAATACCATTTTCACGTAAATTTTTTGAAATGAATTACTGGTATATTCACCTCCTCCATTAGTTTGTAGGAATTTAATCTTGCCATTGCATAGATTTTCGATAAAAGAACGGAAGCGATGAAAGTGAGTAGGCACTTCAGATTTATTTTTCATTGGAAAAATCCAAGTGAACCGAGAGTAATCATCAATGAATAGCACAAAATATTTAAAACCAGAATTGGATAAAATGGGACTCGTCCATACATCAGAATGAATTACAACTAAAGGAAAAGAAGCACGATGATTAACAAACTTAAAAGGCAATCAATGAGATTGCCTACAAGACAGGACTCACATGATACCGACCTAGAACTAGAATTGCAAATACGACTCAAACTTGTTTATTTGGATGACCAAGACAAGCATGCCGGTGACTAAGTGAAGCAGAAGAAGCCACTATAGGATGCAAGTGAGACGACACCAAGGAATTGGAAATCGGATAAAGACCATAAGAAGAATCAGCTTGAAGGAGAACTTTTCTGGTTTGTTGGTTCTTCAAAGAAAAGGATGAACCATTAAAATCAATGGTACAAGAATTTTTACGGCAAAATTGAGTGATTAGATAAGATCACGAGCAAGATTAGGGACATGGTAGACATGTGATAACAGTAAAGATCGAGAATCAATATATAAAAAAGGCTTTATCGAGTTGCATAATAGGTAATAAATAACCATCACTAACTGAAACTTTTTGTTGAATCATATAAGCGTCTAGGATTTAGAATTTTACCAATGTAATTAGTCATGTGTGCCGACGCTTCATTGTCAAGATACCACATTGGATCGGAGGTCTCACCAATTGAGAGAGCTGAGAAAGAATCCGATAGATCGGTTGTAGTGACGGCATGGTTAAATCTTTGCCGACATTGTAGTGTAGTGTGCTCGGCTCCATTACGGATCCGACAAGAAAGATTAGGCCTAGATCCAAGAATGCCTCCCTGGGTAAATAGGGGAACATAGGTCTTCGAACCGCCACGAAGCCGACTAGAGGAAGAGGAGGACCGATCAGCATAAGGGATAGAGAATGATTGTAAATCAAATCGATCATTGGATGCTTTCCAAACTGGTTGATCGCGTGAGAACCGTCCACCTTGTCATCGACCCGATCTTCGGCCCCTAAAATTACGTCCACCACGATTCCCTCGAAAACGGTGGATTCGATGAAGGGGTATGACCAATCAAAGTATGATGAATATTAGATCAAGATGAGGCATTCGATTTTCAGAGAAATCGTTCTTCTTGTATGAGAAGGCGTAACCGCAGATCACCGAATGAAAGAATAGTAGGGCCATTTGTGATCATTGTGACAAAAGGATCATACTCTGATGGGAGCCCATTGAGGGCTTGAATCACCAAGTCTTTATTAGAGATGGAGCAATTGATTGTGGCGAGAGAATCAGCAATTGACTTCGGATGCTAAAGATAATCGGATATTCGGTTTTCTTAACGGAGTTCTAAAAATCAAGCTTTAATCCAATTTCCTTGGCCATGCATCGATCAGTAAAGCGTCGCCTTAGAGCGAGCCAAATCTCTCGAGATGTCCGAAGATCATGAACTTTACGAAAAATCTCAATTGTGAGGGTTGAGTTAATCAAACTCCGAACGCATTGATCCATCTTTACCCAAATGGAATAAGAGGGATTGGACACCACAGTACCATTCTGATCATTGATAAGCCTCTGCGGACATAGAAAAGATCCATCCATATATCCTAGCAGATCATTACAAATCAAAATCGGTTCAAACCGAGATTTCCACAAAAGATAATTGTTTGCATCAAGCTTGCTAGAGACAAGATTAGTGATGTTGGAAAGAACAAGAGATGGCGAGGCTGATTGCACGGCCGTTATTTGAGCAACGGGAGAGATCGAAGCAGTAGAGAAAGGAGAAGAAAAGATGAAAGTGGACGACATATTATTGAGAGGTGAAGGGAAAATGGGATTAACAGAAAGAGAAGATGATGGCAAAAAAGATGGTAGAGAAGAATAAAAATTCGCAGATGTATTTAACATTATTGAGGCAGAAATTGGAGCAAAAGAAGTGTTGATTTGGGGCAAAGATGTTGAAGAACGTAATGCGTTTTCCCGCTCCGATACCATGTTGATATTTAGAGTCAGAGAGAAATAACAACAGAGTGTTTGTGGTAGCTCAATCCAAACTATGGTTGTATAATATGTATTTGTATGAGTGACTAATTACAATAAGGGTATAAATAAACACAATTACAGAAATACCAAATATATATATAATTACACGCTAATAGTGAGTCGATGGGAGTCGATGCCTTGAGTAGTTGGGAATCGAGGCCGTGAGTCGAGAGACGGAGAGGCCACGGTGAGAGTGAGAGTTTAGGACGAGATGAGCAAGTTTCAAATTAGGAATTTAAGATAGTGTTCGATACTTATGCAACTAATCGACTGCATTAACAAACAAAAGCACAACATCAATCTTCAATGGAGTTAAAAGTTGATACAGAAGAGGAGGCCCCTACATTAGAGTAGATAAAGGATTCTAACTTGATTGTTCTAAGGACATCTTCACCAGACACAAACGTAAAGCTTTAAGTCTGCATAAGCGAGCTTCGGTTAGCAGTCTCCACAAAGATTGCCACATTCCTGTATTGCCTGCGAGTTTTCCAGGTAAAACTGCAGTTGCTGTGAAACATAGTAGTGAGTTTGGGGATAAGTTGTCCATTTTCCCATTGATATGAACGTGCATACTCAACAAAATTCCATTTTCCACCATCAAGAAAAGTCAAGAGTTATGCACTTTCATGACCAGAAAACCGAGAAAAAGCCAATAAGCACTTCAAAAAAAGGCCTTTCATCCGAAAAATCCTCAATAAACTCGATGACCACAGCCCCGAGAGCCAAAACCTGACCTAAACCTCTCGCGAACTGCAAACACAGGTAAGTTACAGACGATGGTAGAAAGTTGGGAGAACATATCTGATCTCGAGCCTTACCCGACCACACCGGGCTCAAATCATGCCATTTTCGTCATGGCAGGATAGAAGTGAGAACGATTGAGCTGGTCTTGTCAAGGAGGAGCAGAGCATGACCTCTCCTGCCATGACGAGGAAATGAACTTCACCGGGAGCAGAGGTACACTAGCGCGCGGCCACTTCCTGGTTTCCATAACAGAGGGCCAATCGTCTTGCCCAATAACACAGGGTGAGAGAGAGACAGAGACAACGAAGATGAAGGGGCTGAGCGAGATAGGTTTAGAATTTCCTAGAGCAGCTTGCTTAGTTGGTACTGCTACTGTCTATGTCATTTTACATGGTGTTCTTCTGCTTTCTGTTTCCCATGCTGCCATAAAATTTGGTTAGTTTTATCATATTCGTATGGAAGTGAAGTAAAACAAACGGAAGAATTAATGTGGTTCTTTAAGCATGTTGTTTCGAGGAAACTCTTTAAATAGTATAGTGGAATAATTATAAAAGAACGGAATTACTGACACTAATTTACCAAAAGTATGACTCAACGGGGCATCGTCATTTCGTACTATGCCTGAATGAAAGATAAATATTGTTCTAAAAGATTTCAACCCTTGATAGTGCTACCCTTGGTCTCACTCAATACGAATAAGGCATTTTCTCCATGGAGAAATGTTCTATACAAACCCAAGCAGATAATAAAGAACAACAATTGCTCAAGGTAACAAAGAAATAAGTACAATATTAACTGCCATTGTTTTCATCCTTGAAAACGAAAGAGATCAATGAAGGGATTAGCTGAGTTCCCAACTAAATCTTTGCGAAGATCCACATGGAGTCGCCAATAGATCATAGGAGTTCATCTGCTCAAGAGAAACAATGGAAATGAGCTTAAGGCAATCTATAACATGATATTATCGTTTTTATTGCGGTGTCTTACGAGTTTTTCATTCTAAGATATTCTATTTACCAAGATATTTTCATTAGGTAGGCAAAATTTGAGTAGAAGTTTTTGTTTTGTATAAAAATGTGTGAACAATTTGGTTCTCATAGAGTAATAGCAATCGTTCCCCTGCTATGCAAGGAACTAGATTTATTCTACATAATAATTATCTTTACTTTGTTATATGAGTTAAAAGTTCTAAATAGTCTCACTAATAATATTGAGTGTGTAAAAATCCATTGTCAAAAAAAGGTTATATATATTTTTTAACAAAATCCAAATAGGAGTACTTATTTTAATAGAAATGATTTTGTATATAAATTTTCCTTTTTCTCATTTCAATATTTTGATTAAATAGTAATTCAATCGAAGAATTAATGCTTATATTCTTTGGGACTAAAAGTATTAAATTCATAATTTTAATTAGACGGTAAAATAATTATTTAATATCGAGTTTCTTTGAAATTTAATGAACTCTTATTGTTTGTATTTTGGCAATTTCAAATTGGGTAGAAGTTGCTACTTGCCCTACAATCATCTTTCTATGTCGAAAGCAAAGATGAGAATTAACCTACAAAGCTGTCAGTTTACTCTATACTACTGATCATGATCAATATGAAAAGGTATATTTTCAGGAAAAAGAAATTGAAAAGGAACCCTAAGTACTTATTTGGTACCGCAAAGTTTCCCAAATTTTCGTTCTCGTTTCCGTTTAAGAAATAAAAAAAAAAACGTCCTGAAAATGCATGTGACTTTTGAAATATAATCGTCGCATAAAAAAATAAGGAAAGTTGTTTTCGAAAATTAATCGTATTAGACTAAAAATGACCTTCCAGTATTCTCCATGCTTTAAATCCAAACGAAACATGCTGTTTTTGAAAAGTAGATTCCATCATGGAGAATTGAACTTAGCTTGCAATGGGCCACATAAAGTCGTCAATATTACGAGTGTGCATATTGCATCGTTCTCTTATCCTAACTTTCATCAACAGAGGATGTCCGGAAAAAAATCATATATGAGAAGGGACTCTCAATATGTATGGTTGTATTACATCTAAGAATGAAAACACGGCGTTTCAGGAAAGGCAGATCTGAAGAAAAGATCTCAGATTGAGAAATTTGCTAAATTTTGCCACGAAAGCTCCCTCACGTTATGGAAATCTGCTAAAATCCTTAATTTTTGCTCCAATTTTACCTAAGGTTTTTGTAAATTTGTCATGGGTAAGCAGTTTGGTATTTGATGTGATACGAAAATTAATATAGAGTAATTGTGACACAGGTGTATCGGTTTAAGAATTTTCTGTGACAGGATAGGCAAATGCAACACGGGTGTACTAATTGGGGATTTTTGGTGGTACTAATCGAAAAAATAAAAATAGGAAGGGAATTTCAATATACGTGGCTATATTAAATCTAAGAACGGACAAGAAATGAAGAGAGAGGTAGGTAGTTGCGTACCTAATCATCCATCCATTGTACATGTTTCCCGTCAAGAACTATTCGAGGGACGTGGGCGATTTTTTGCCAATCCTCGCCGGTTTGGGGTTCACATCTTGTGCTCAGTTCACCACAAAGGAAAACGTGTAATTCCTCGAGGGCAGTGAGGGACTGAATTCCATGCGGCATGGACGATAAGTTGGGACATCGAATCAGACGAATTAGCTTGAGACAGGTATGGTTGGGCAGCCATTCGGGTACGGCCGTCAAGTTCGGGCAGTCGTAGACACCAAAATACTCCAAACTGTGGGCTGGTCCTTCGAGACATTGAAGCAGCTCCATCGCTTGTTCGGACTGTGATATTACCAGCTTGCGGAGATTCAAAGGGAAGTTGGACTTGTTCTCTTGGGTCAATACGAGCTTGCAATTAGCAATTAGCAAGTAGTCTAGAGCGATTAATTCCCCGAAAGGCACGTATATTGGTCTGCTACAATTTCGAATATACAACGTTCGAAGGCGAATCAGTCTACAAGTACCTTCAAATAACACTTGCAGATTTTGGCAATCATGGATTCCCAACCAGTGCAGGTTTTCCAGGTATTGTATTCCACTTTCCTGTAGACTATTTTGCTTTGTCGTTATGCTTAGATATATAAGGCTTGAGAGTCTCTTCATATTTTTGGGTAATTTGCGTAGCTCTGAGCAACCACCGAAGTTTAAGAATAGTAAACTTTGTAGCTCGCAAATGGTATTCGGAAGCTTCTTCAGTCGCTTATTCCCCCAGAGACTTAAGAATCTCAATTGCTTCAAGTTGCAGATGGAACTTGGCAGTTCCTCAAAACTACCACCTGACAAGTTTAGATATCGTAAGGAGATGCATTGGGAGATGCACGTTCCGGTAAACTTCCTAGAAATAAATCCATCACCAGCTTTCAATTTTCTAATTGCACGCAGCTTCCTTGAAGTTGGCTTTTTCAAAAAAGGAGGGACTCCATCGACATTTGAGATTCCTTCTGACGACGTGCTAGAGAGCGAAATGTAACGTGCTCCTTCTGAAATCTCCGTGGTATCTAAGCTGACAATAGAGCAATCATTTTGTGCCACGCTCGTTGCAAGTAGATGGACCAGATCGTGCACTCTAAATCCTATCTCCCCCTCGCGTACCTCAACTTCTTGGATCAAAGATCTCTTCCATAACTCTCTGAAGTAATCATCACCAACGTCTGTCAATGCTGGTTTTTCCCTTGTTGAGCTGATGAATCCAAGAGCGATCCATAGAACCACAAAAGCATGGTTCCGGAGTCTGACTCCTCTGGGGAAAAGCGAAAATGTTGCAAAACAACGCTTCAAGTGGGATGGTAAATGATCGTAGCTAAGCTTAAGTACCGGCAGAATGTCATTTTTCGCTTTCACTAATTCCCATGTTTCACTGTCCCTTACATGTGTCCAATGCCTTTCATCATACTTCGAATACAAAAGGCTCCCCAGAGTTTTCACAAGGAGAGGAACTCCTCCACATTTTTTGACAATGTCATTTCCAATCTCAAGGAGATCTGGGCGTGATTGCTTTTCCTTTTCGTCGAACGCCCATTTTTTGAACAAGGCCATAGAGTCCTCACGAGAAAGACCTTTTAGATTATGTGCTAGATGGGTACCCATTATGGAAGCGACTTCTGAACTGCGTGTTGTTACAATTACCTTGCTTTCGCTATCTCCATCGCTTAACAAATCTCTCAATTCTTTCCATCTACTGCGGTCATTGCTCCAAACGTCATCCAAGACAAGTAGATAGTTCGTGTCTTTGATGATGTCTTGCAAACGAGTTTGCAACTGCTGAACATTCAAGTTACTCAAAGTTTGACCCGTTGCATCTTTAATGATCTCTTCAATAGTTTTCTTTAAATCAAAATCCTCAGGCACACATACCCATATCCGCAACTTAAATTGCTCTTTCACACTATCGTCGTTGTAGACTAACTTAGCTAGGGCCGTTTTGCCCAAACCTCCAACTCCAACAATGGGAATCACCGAGAGATTTTTATCATCTACTGGCCGCAATAACATCTCAATTATCTTTTCTTTATCAATGTCTCTTCCAACGACATCCGACTTGTTTACGAAGGAGTAAGTCATCTCTCGTGATCGCGTATGTGCCACATCATTGTCAGCACTCCGCACTTTAAGATGGAATTGATCTTTCTCCGTGGAAATTCTGGATAATGTTTCCTTGATCTCCTTGACTTTATGACTAAGTTTTGCACGGAGTACTAGGGGATTGGAGAGGGAAAAGAAACGGCGTACCTTCCCTTTGACACCCACGTAGCGACTTATCATCTGCTTCCTTAAGGCTTCGCACTCAAGTTCATCGAGCACGTCCTCCGCATCATGAAGTACCTGTTGAAGCCGATCTAACCACACTTTCACAAGGCGGCTCTTCTCCCGCTGCTCCTCGGCATCTAACAACACTGCCTGAATGGCAGTCAACGTCTCTCTAAGCTCGCGGATCTGATTGTCGAATCCGTAAATTGCGACGGCTTCTTGGAGCGCCGGTGATGCTATCTTCCCTAGCACACCTGCTGCAATGCTGTAGAGGAGTGATTGAGCCATGTTTAGTGAGGAGGAAATGGATTCAGGCTTATCTGGTTTGAGACGAACAGGAACGCACAATGTCTTCCTTTTATGATGATAACTTGCTTACAATTGGATGAAAGGGAGGTTCTTTCCTTGCGGGTGGCCTGCAGGTTAACAGAAGATGCTTTCTACCCTTTCTTTATCTTTTACTTTCCAGGGAACAATACAGAATCGAGATTACTTCAAAGATCCAACAGAGTCGGTTCGAAGAGTCCATTCTTTGCTTCTGAATGCAATTTACCTAAAGATGGTAATAGAAGAAATTCTAATATTTCAATCCCATCTATCGAGAAGAATGATTCCATATAAGCCATAAGAAACCTTGTCCGGCAAGGAAAGGCCGACTTTGGAGTTCATCAAAAACAAGAGTCCTTGTCCCTTGCACCAGATCAAGCATTAGAGTTTCAAGGTAGACTAATTCTTGTGGTAGCTCGTCATCATGGACTCGAGAGACATGAGCAAGCACACCTGAACACAGAATGATGGACAGCCTATACTAAGAAAAAAGACGACCCCGAGAAAATCGTCGACAACATCAGAAAACAAGCTTGAGAATCAAGCATCGCTGTACATCGGTACACTAATTCGGGTTCGAGTTACGTAAAAGATCATTGGAAAGCCCCTTAAGACAAGAACTATCAGTGACTAACTTCAAGTGATCATCATCTTCCACAGTGTAAAAAGAAACTCTTCAACCAGCAGATTTTGAGCTCATCATTCCAAAGGAAAGCATTGTGCAAATTGCAAATTTCGTTAATGCGATGAATGAGCTCTTTTTCAAATTACTCGCCAAGAAAAACATCCCTTTTGGCTTGCCGCCTCAAATTGGATTTGAAATCGTAATTTCTTGCACGCGCTTCTCCAACCGAAGCTTGCACAAAGTTCTAAAGCACATTTACAATGAAATAAGACAAACAATTTCTAAGGCAAGATGGGAAAGAAATAAGAAAGTTCTAAGCAAATTTTGTCCAAATCCCCATCATTCCTACTAGGGAAAAGAAAACTAAAGGAGTGTTAGATAACAAGGTTACCTCAGTTCCTGAAAGTTCCTTAGAATGAGTTTGAAAAAAACTTATGTTCTCCTCCAATATTTTGCAAAATTATTCTCCAACAAGCACGATATCAAATGTTCTTCTCCCATATTGCAAGAGGAAGTGATAGATCAATTTGCAAAGAAACAATTAGGGCACAATCTTAGATGATTCTGATAATATCCACACAGATTATTCACTCCATAGTTCTTATGTAAGAGACTTTGTGGGAAATGTTAATTGTATCATGTAAAGACTAAGTGATTCTCTGACCATTTAAACTCTCGATCAATGTCTCGGTTTTGTAAAGTGGATTGGTGGGAAAATTATCAAAAAAATTCCTAAATCTATTGCAATTTTACCAATTTAGTTCTAAATTTTTTATTTTGCCAGTTCAATCCGAAACCCTTTGCATTTATGCCAATTCAGTCATAAATTTTTTTTTGTGCCGATTCGGTCCTAAACTTTTTGCATTTATTCCAATCCGGTCGGTTCGGTCAACTTTGGCCGGGAGGCGCTGATGTGGATGTTGATGACGCCGACGTGGACGCCGGTACATACGTGGATAATTTTTAATAATATTTTAATTTTTTTCACTTTTTAAATTTTCTTTTTTTATATATTTTTCTTTTCTGTTACTTTTACTTTTGCTTTCTTCTTCCTCCATTTGCATTTGCAGTGAACTCGTGTTTTGCAGGTAACGTTTAAATCAAGAGCGTGAGGAAGAAGAAGACGCCGCCGCTGCCTCTGCTCGCTGGCGCATCCCACAGCCAACCCGACCCCTTCGATGGCTTCACCATAGAGATCATCCACCTCATCCTCGACCACGCAACGACAACCCACTTAACCGAAGAGATCTCTTCTGGTCTTCGAGGTCGGCCTCGCCCAGGCTAGATTTGGACGATCACTGCGGCAGTCACATCCGTCGACTCCGTCGCATTCAACAAATCAATCTCGACCGGGCCGGTACAATTCGTGGCCAGGCTCAACAGCCCCAAGTGTCTGAAGAGCCTCAACCGGGTGAGATCCACAAATCTGAGGGTGGAGTTCCAGGACTGAGAGAACGAGATCAGCATCCCGTCGTCGAAGCGAGGGCAGAGCGAAAGACGGAGCCGTGAAATGAAGGGGTAACGGCGAGGGATCGAAGGGAGGAGGTCGAAAGAGAGGGGCCTGAGGACCTGCGGTGGTGGGACTCCGCGAAGAGGAAGGACTTGCAGGCGAGGGAGAAGGACTTGCGAGCAAGAGGGTTGTCGTCCCCGAGGTGGTCGAGGAGTCGTTGAGTGCCATGAAAGGGGTCAGGTTAGTCGTGGGATGCGTTAGCGGAAGAGGTGGCAGCGTGGTCGTCTTCCTCTTCCTCAGGTTGTTGAGTTTTTTGGTTACTTGCAAAACGCGAGTTCACTGCAGATGCAAACGGAGGAAGAAGAAGGCAAAAGCAAGAGGCAAGAAACATAAAAGAAAAACAAATAAAAAAATTAAAAATTAAAATATTATTAATAATTGCTCATGTAAGCGCCGGCGTCAACGTCAACATCGATCAGCCAAAATTGACCGGACGGACTAAATTGACATATATACAAAATGTTTAGCACTGAATCGATATGAAAAAAAAATATTTAGAACTGAATTGGTAAAATTAAAAGATTTTAGACTTTTTTGATTATTTTTCCGAGGACATGCAAATAATCATCAAAGAAAGATTTACTAGTTTTGTGAGATTTTGATAGAGCCACTGTCAACTATTCTAAAAATTTAAATTATTAGATGAAGCTGTAGTTTAATGTTTAATTACTCTAACAAGTCTAATCAATAGATGTGTAGATGTATCGGTCGAAGGGGAACACGTGTCTAAACAAAGATAAAATCGTCTCAAAGAGCCATAGGATCGTCGAGGTCACCCCGCCTTGCAACGGAGACGACACGTGTCGGCACCTAGACAACTTTCTTGGAACCTCAACTTTACTAGTTGCCTTCAAATGTTAGTCAGTATTCTCAATCGATGCCATTGTCCCGTCGGAGGCATGTGAGCAAGCTGAAAAGTAAAGAGTACGGAAGCCCATTTTCGTTTGGATTGGAGTACAAGAATGATGAGTGAAGATTTCCCGATTTCCCCTCGTCATCTTATCAACCTCAATTCTCTTCTCTATCTTACTCCAAATCGTTTTAGATTCTTAGCTCATCATAGAAAACCTAATTAATAGGGATAATTGTTCAAAAAGTTTCAAACCGATTGTACTGTAGCCAATTCAATTATAAACATTTTAATTGTACCAATTAATCCTAAATATTTTGATGATTTGTTGATTTAGAATGATTATGACTAAATTAACACAATTGAAAAGTTTTTGATTGAATTGATAAATTGTTAAAAGGTTTAGCACTTTTTGGACAATTTTTCATTGTTATGACTAGATGTGGCCGGTTCCGGTTCAAAAACCGGCGGTTTCGGTTCCTAAAAAAGGTGGAACCGCCGATTCCGGGCCAGTTCCGGTTCGGAACCGCTGGTTCCTAGGCCCAATGACTCTTTTCTCCCAAGCCTCCTCCTTTTTTTTTTTTTAAAAAGCCGGGTTGGAACCAGCCCGTAACCGGCGGTTCTAGGCCGGTTCCGAAAATTTAGAAACCGGAACCGGTTCCGGGTTGGAACCGTGGGCCCGGTCAACGGGCCAGTTCCGAGCCCACGGTTCCATATGGCCATGTCTAGTTATGACCAATCCAATCTATTACACTATTACACCTACAACGTATCTTAGTTTACTAATTAAAAACCGAACTCCGCATCAGAAAACCGACTGCTAATCCATAAACCAAGATCAGCCGCTGCGGCGGCAACCCAAATATCCCAAGCAAAGAAAAGTACAGCCTTTCTCAAGATGGAGATGGAACCCCACTAGGTAAAAGTACAGGTCAAGCCCTTAGGTAACAACAATTTGTCATCCCCTAATCTTTCGTAGATGTAGCTAGTATATGTTGACTTAAATAAATACATAGATAGATAAATATAGATATATATATATATATATATATATATGGGCTTATTTCCAAGGCCATAATCAAGGTTACTCAATTGAAATTGGTAATCAAAAACTTGTCAGATCATATTCAGAACCTTATTGCTAATTTTTATCATTTATTCTATGCAAGGGTACATATGAAAAGTCTGATAAAGTGAGATGAAAGAAAGATTTCTTGTTATGGTATTCCCTTTTTTCCCCTTAAAAAGGATATGGTCATTGTATGAGAATGGATGAACCTCGTATTAAAAAGAAAAAAGAAAAGAAAAGAAAGAACTCGCGCCGCGAGTTTGCTTCGAAAGACAAACTCCTCCTAATTAAGGATTGTTTTGGTATATTATCAGAAAGCTAACCAAAAAAGACAACCTGCAAAACACACGAGTTTTCACACGCGCTATACAAGTGCGCAATTCCTTTCGAAATAGTGTTATAATTTCTATTTTGCTAAATACATTTATTATTAGTGTTCTAGGATCAGATGAGAAAAATCGTATGTAGACGGAGAAGGATTACCCCCCAAAAAAAATGATGATGACCGACAAAAGCATGGGCTTAACCCTTATTTAATGACTATAGCGTCTCTAATCTTTTTATTACGGTGAGAAGTGTTAGGAACAATATTGATACTTGTTTTTTTTTTTTTGGTCAAATAATATTGACCTTGTGAAAAGCGAGAAAAAATATGTATCGACTTTAAAATATAGAAGATATAGACATGCGGAGCATAATGGACCAATCGAACTAGAAACCAGCTAGTTTGGTCCGGTTCTCAGAGGCTTCGATCCGGTCCCAGTTCCATAAAATTGGAACCGGTTCTGATTGGTTTGGTTCGCGATTCCAACTAGGAACCGGACCGGATCGGACTGAATAATATTTTTTTAATAAAAAAATTGTAAATATAAACCTAAATCTAAACCTAAGATGCGTAAAATGCTTAGTATGACTTTTAAGTTTAGCAACAATGCAATGCGGTTAACGAGAGGTGGTCTGATGAAACGAGAGGGAAGACTCTTGAACATATTTCGCACTTACCTTCATTGTTTATTAATCGTTGGTCTTTTGGTTATCGTGTGACTGTAAACATTTATTGTTTGAAATAAAGAAGTCCACCTCTTATTTAATTCTTCCGTCGAAAAAGGCCAAAAAGAAAAAAGAAGAAGAAGATCAGCTTTTAAGGCACGCATGACAACACTTCTATTCCATATTGTTTTTTCTATTTTTTGAGAAAAGTAATTTTTTTCACTTCTTCAAGTGGTTTCAAAATTACTTCCGGAGCAAAAAGAATGCTCCAGAAATAAATAAAAAAATAAAGCTGCATAATCAAACGAATTTTTACTCTAAAAGTTACGTTATCAAATGGATTTTTGCTCTTAAAGTGTTATCATGCGTGCCTTAGACTCTGATTTGGCCCTTTTCTACATTAAGAAAGGACCAATCAAATGGGATTTTGGTCGGTCAAAAGTATAAGAAGAAGGGAAAGAGTGGGTTGGGCTCAATGCCTATTTAATTACCGAGCATTTTCCCGAACAGCATTGAATGCCAGCCCAATCTCCATCACCTCCTCTATTCCCCTTTTTTATTTTCTATCCGCCTGTGACGGCCCTCGCTCAATGTCGGCGTTAGTTGGTCAAATAGACAGAATTGGTACAATTATAATAAATTTAAAAATTTTTGGGTAACTCTCCCAACATAGTAATGAGTTCATACGAATGCATTGGGGGACTAAAACTGACAAAGGCTTTGAGCTGAGCAAAAACTTATACCTTTTGCATTCATATTCGCATGGAAGTGAAGTAAAACATACGGAAACATTAACGTGGTTCTTTAAGCACGTTGTATCGAGGAAACTCTTTAAATAGTATAGTGCAATAATTATAAAAGAACGGAGTCACTGACACTAATTTACCAAAAGCATGACTCAATGGGGCATCGTCATTTCATACTATGCCTGAATGAAGTACAAATATTGTTCTAATAGATTTCAACCCATGATAGTGCTACAGTTGGTCTCACACAATACGAATAAGGCATTTTCTCCATGGAGAAATTTGCTATACAAACCCAAGCAGATAACAAAGAACAACAATCGCACAAGGTAAGAAAGAACTAAGTACAATATTAACTGCCATTGTTTTC
Source organism: Rhodamnia argentea (assembly GCF_020921035.1). NCBI lineage: Eukaryota > Viridiplantae > Streptophyta > Magnoliopsida > Myrtales > Myrtaceae > Rhodamnia > Rhodamnia argentea. Next base: position 10,981,373 of record NC_063156.1, read on the forward strand.
ATCCTTGAAAACGAAAGAGATCAATGAAGGGATTAGCTGAGTTCCCAACAAAATCTTTGCGGAGATCCACATGGAGTCGCCAATAGATCATAGGAGTTCATCTGCTCAAAAGACAAAAAAAAAAAAAAAATGAGCTTAAGAGTATCTATAACATGATATTATGGTATTTATTGCGGTGTCTTACGAGTTTGTCATTCTTGGATATTCTATTTACCAAGATATTTTCATTAGGCAGGCAAATCATTTTTGTACGGATATAACGTTTTTTTTTCAAAAAATTGGAGTAGAAGTTTTTGTTTTGTACGAAAATGTGTGAACAATCTGGTTCTCATAAAGTAATAGCAATCGTTCCCCTGCTATGCAAGGAACTAGATTTATTCTATATAACAATTTATTTTTTGCTTTGTTATGTGAGTTAAAAGTTCTAAATAGTCTCACTAATAATATTGAGTGTGTAAAAATCCATTGTCAAAAAAAGGTTATATTTTTTTTTTAACAAAATCCAAATAGGAGCATTTACTTTAATAGAAATGATTTTGTATATAAAATTTCCTTTTTCTCATTTCAATATTTTGATTAAATAGTAATTCAATCGAAGAATTAATGCTTATATTCTTTGGGACTAAAAGTATTAATTTCATAATTTTAATTAGACGGTAAAATAATTATTTAACATCGAGTTTCTTTGAAATTTAATGAAATCTTATTGTTTGTATTTTGGCAATTTCAAATTGGGTAGAAGTTTCTACTTGCCCTTCAATCATCTTTCTATGTCGAAAGCAAACATGAGAACCTACGAAGCTTACTATATGCTACTGATATTGATCAATACAAAAAGGTATATTTTCAGGAAAAAGAAATTGAAATGTAACCCTAAGTACTTATTTGGTACCGCAAAGTTTCCCAAATTTTCGTTCTCGTTTCCATTTAAGAAATAAAAAAAAACGTCCGGAAAATGCACGTGACTTTTGAAATATAATCATCGCATAAAAAAATAAGGAAAGTTTTTTTCGAAAATTAATCGTATTAGACTAAAAATGACCGTCCAGTATTCTCCATGCTTTAAATCCAAACGAAACATGCTGTTTTTGAAAACTAGATTCCATCATGGGGAATTGAACTTAGCTTGCAATGGGCCACATAAAGTCGTCAATATTACGAGTGTGCATGTTGCATCGTTCTCTTATCCTAACTTTCATCAACCGAGGATGTCCGGAAAAAAATCATATATGAGAAGGGACTCTCAATATGTATGATTGTATTACATCTAAGAATGAAAAGACGGCGTTTCAGGGAAGGCATATCTGAAGAAAAGATATCAGATTGAGAAATTCGCTAAAATTTGTTAATTTTGCCACGAAACATCCCTCACGTTATGGAAATCTGCTAAAGTCCTTAATTTTTGCTCCAATTTTGCCTAGGTTTTTGTAAATTTGTCATGTGTCAGCATGGTATTTGATGTGATACGAAAATTAATATAGAGTAATTGTGGCACAGGTATACCAGTTTAAGAATTTTCTGTGACACGATAGGTAAATGTAGTATGGGTGTATTAATTGGGGATTTTTGATGGTACTAATAAAAAAATTAAAAATAGAAAGGAAATTTCAATGCACGTGACTATATTAAATCTAAGAAGGAACAAGAAATGAAGAGAGAGGTAGATAGTTGCGTACCTAATCATCCATCCATTTTACACGTTTTGTATCAAGAACTATTCGAGGGATGTGGGCGATTTTTTGCCAATCCTCGCCAGTTTGGGGTTCACATCTTGTGCTCGGTTCACCACAATGCTCAACGTGTAATTCCTCGAGGGCAGTGAGGGACTGAATTCCATGTGGCATGGACGATAAGTTGGGACATTGAATCGGACGAATTAACTTGAGACAGGTATGATTGGGCAGCCATTTAGGTACGGCCGTCAAGTTCGGGCAGTCGTAGACACCAAAAGACTCCAAACTGCGGGCTGGTCCTTCAAGACATTGAAGCAGCTCCATCGCTTGTTCAGACTGTGATATTATCAGCTTGCGGAGATTCAAAGGGAAGTCGGACTTGTTCTCTTGGGTCAACACGAGCTTGCAATTATCAATTAGCAAGAAGTCTAGAGCGATTAATTCCCCGAAAGGCAAGTATATTGGTCTCCTAAAATTTCGAATATCCAACGTCCGAAGGCGACTCAGTCTACAAGTACCTTCAAATAACACTTGCAGATTTTGGGCATCACGGATTTCCAACCACCGCAGGTTTTCCATGTATTGTATTCCACTTTCCTGTAGACTATTTTGCTTTGTCGATATGCTTAGAAATATAAGGCTTGAGAGTCTTTTCATATTTTTGGGTAATTTGCGTAGCTCTGAGCAACCGCGGAAGGATAAGTATAGTAAACTTTGTAGCTCGCAAATGGTATTCGGAAGCTCCTTCAATAGCCTATTCCCATTGAGATTTAAGAATCTCAATTGCTTCAAGTTGCAGATGGAACTTGGCAGTTCCTCAAAACTACCATCTGACAAATCTAGATATCGTAAGGAGATACATTGGGAGATGCACGTTCTGGTAAAGTTCCTAGAAATAAATCCATCATCAAAATTCAATTGTATAATTGCACGTAGCTTCCTCGAAGCTGGCTTTCTCAAAAAGGGGGGGACTCCATCGACATTTGAGATTCCTTCCGACGACGTGCTAGAGAGCGAAATGTGTCGAACTCCTTCTGAAATCTCCGAGGTATCTAAGCTGACAATAGAGCAATCATTTTGTGCCACGCTCGTTGCAAGAAGATGGACCAGATCGTGCACTCTAAATGTTATCATCCCCTCGCGTACCTCAACTTCTTGGATCAAAGATCTCTTCCATAACTCTCTAAAGTAATCATCACCAACGTCTATCAATGCTTGTTTTTCCCTTGTTGAACTGATGAATCCAAGAGCGATCCATAGTTCCACAAAAGTATGGTTCAGGAGTTCGACTCCTCTAGGGAAAAGTGAAAATGTTGCAAAACAACGCTTCAAGTGGGATGGCAAATGATCATAGCTAAGCTTAAGTACCGGCAGAATGTCATTTTTCGCTTTCAGTAATTCCCATGTTTCACTGTCCCTTACATGTGTCCAATGCCTTTCATCATACTTCGAATACAATAGGCTCCCCAGAGTTTTCACAAGGAGAGGAACTCCTCCACATTTTTTGACAATGTCATTTCCAATCTCAAGGAGATCAGGGCGTGATTGCTTTTCCTTTTCGTCGAATGCCCATTTTTTGAACAAGGCCATAGAGTCCTCATGTGAAAGACCTTTTAGATTGTGCGCTGGATGGGTACCCATCATGGAAGCGACTTCTGAACTGCGTGTTGTCACAATTACCTTGCTTTCACTAGCTCCATTGCTTAGCAAATCTCTCAATTCTTTCCATCTACTGCGGTCACTGCTCCAAACGTCATCCAAGACAAGTAGATATTTCTTGTCTTTGATGATGTCTTGCAAACGAGTTTGCAACTGCTGAACATTCAAGTTAATCAAAGTTTGACCCGTTGCATCTTTAATAATCTCTTCAACGGTTTTCTTTAAATCGAAGTCCTCGGGCACGCACGCCCAAATCCGCAACTTAAATTGCTCTTTCACACTATCGTCGTTGTAGACTAACTTAGCTAGGGCCGTTTTGCCCAAACCTCCAATTCCAACAATGGGAATCACCGGGAGATTTTTATCATCTGCCGGCCGCAATAACATCTCAATTATCTTTTGTTTCTCAATATCTCTTCCAACGACATCCGACTTGTTTACGAATGAGTAAGTCATCTCTCGTGATCGTGTATGTGCCACATCATTGTCAGCACTCTGCACTTTAAGATGGAATTGATCTTTCTCCGTGGAAATTCTGGATAATATTTCCCTGATCTCCTTGACTTTATGACTAAGTTTTGCACGGAGTACCAGGGGATTGGAGAGGGAAAAGAAACGGCGTACCTTCCCTTTGACACCCACGTGGCGACTTATCATCTGCTTCCTTAAGGCTTCGCACTCAAGTTTATCGAGCACGTCCTCCGCATCATAAAGTACCTGTTGAAGCCGATCTAACCACACTTTCACAAGGCGGCTCTTCTCCCGCTGCTCCTCGGCATCTAACAACACTGCCTGAATGGCAGTCAACGTCTCTCTAAGCTGGCGGATCTGATTGTCGAATCCGTAAATTGCGACGGCTTCTTGGAGCGCCGGTGATGCTATCTTCCCTAGCACACTTTCTGCAACGCTGAAGAGGAGTGATTGAGCCATGTTTAGTGAGGAGGAAATTGATTCAGGCTATCTGGTTTGAGACGAACAGGAACGCACAACTGGATGAAAGGGGGTGTTCTTTCTTTACGGGTGGCCTGCAGGTCAACGGATGAGTTAATGGCCCCAGACAATCATATTTATATCAAAAACGTTCTATTGTTTATTTCTTTCCAGGGAACAATATGTGTTGGTGGGGACCGCCTATGTGGGGTCCACGTAGCAAAATAAAAGAAAACCGAAAAAAAGAGAGAGTAGAAAAGTCAAAACAAAAACAAAAAGACAAAAAGCAAGGAAAAAGTAAAAAGAAAGAAAAGAGGTGGGTTGTCTTCGCGAAAGGAGTAGCCGAGAGTGAAAAGGAAAAAACAAAAAGAAACAGGGGAAGAGATCACTTATATTAAAATGTAAATTTATGAGAAATATATATATTTAAATTATATACCCGATCACTTGAAAATTAATATACTCAGCTAGCAAAAAAAAAAAAAACTAATTTTGATATAATAGTAGAAGAATAAAAAACTTATCGCTGACATAAATATATATTTTATACATAATATATCTCAACGTTTCGAAATTCTTTGTTTTTTTAAAAATAACGTATCGACGTATCGTATAGTATCATATGTCGCGTATCGATATTGTTTTTTTTTTTTTTGCCGGAATGTATCGGTCCTAGTTAACTTTTCTTTGAAATAACAAGTGGGGATGGACGTGGGGAGAGATCCTCTCAATCACGGTGTGCGCCGTGTGAACTGGTGGGAGGGTGAAAAGACTAAAGAGGAGCGGAGAAGGAGGACCGTTATTGTTGTGTCCCATGGGGGCATCCCCTAACCTTCACAAAACCCCCCACATCATAACGCCCCCCCCCCCCCCGTGGGGGCTCCGGGAATTCTAAACGTTCTTCACTCTTAAAAGAATAAACTTTTTCTTTTCTCCGAATTCCCCCAATTAGGATTTCTTGCCCCATTTTATATTGTTCCACCTTTATAATGAAAAAAATACTCCTGTAATATTGATATTGAGCGACTAAAGAGAAATACTTTGTGTGCCTACTATTCTTGGTGATTAGTAAATTTTTTTATGTTGTTCGTGATTTTTCCCGTTTTGGATTTTTTGCGTAAATCTTGGTGCGTTGTTACTTTATTATTCCACTATCATATTTACATACTGCGAGGTTGTTTTTGCTAGATATATATTGCTGATTGTCGTTAGAGTTAAGTTGATTGTGATCGGTTTAGTTTTGGGATGAGATTTTGATCCTGGATTGGTTTAGTTTGAAGCGAAGTACTGCCCGTTTTTCCCCAATAATATAGAATCGACATTACTTCGGATAGAGACTGTTCGAAGTGTCCGTTCTTTGCTTTTGTATGCAATTTACCTAGAGATGATAATAGAAGAAATGCTAATATTTCAACAACATCTATATCAAGAATAATAATTCCATATAAACCATAAGAACCCTTGTCCAGCAAGGAAAGGCCGACTTTGGAGTTCATAAAAAACAAGCAGAGAGTCCTTCTCCTTGTACAAGATCAAGCATCAGAGTCTTATGGTGGACTAATTCTTGTGGAAGCTCGCCCTTATGGACTTGAGAGACATAAGCAAAGCACCTGAACACAGAATGATGGACAGCCTGTACTAAGAAAAAAGACGACCCTGAGAAAATCGTCGACAACATCAGAAAACAAGCCTGAGAATCAAGCATCACTGTACATCGGCACACTAATTCGGGTTAGAGTTATGTAAAAGATCATTGGAAAGCCCCTTAAGACAAGAAATATCAGCCGCTAACTTCAAGTGATCATCAGCTTCCGTAGTGTAAAAAGGAACTCTTCAGATTTTGAGCTCATCATTCCAAAGGAAAACATGTGCAAATTGCAAATTTTGTTAACGCGATGAATGAGCTCTTTTTCAAATTACTCGCCAAGAAAAGCTTCCCTATTGGCTTGCCGCCTCAAATTGGATTTGAGATTGTAATTTCTTATACGCGCTTCTCCAACCGAAGCTCGCACAAAGTTCTAAAGCACATTTACAATGAAATAATACAAACAATTTCTAAGGCAAGATGGGAAAGAAATAAGAAATTCCTAAGCAACTTTTGACCAAATCCCCATCATTCCTACTAGGGAAAAGAAAACTAAAGGAGTGTCAGATAACAAGGTTACCTCAGTTCCTGAAAGTTCCTTAGAATGAGTTTGAAAAAAACTTATGTTCTCCTCCAATCTTTTGCAAAATTATTCTCCCACAGGCACGATATCAAATGTTCTTCTCCCATATTGCAAGAGGAAGTGATAGATCAATTTGCAAAGAAACAATTAGGGTACAATCTTAGATGATCCTGATAATATCCACACAGATTATTCACTCCTTAGTTCTCATGTAAGAGACTTTGCGCAATCTGTGCATTGTACTGTGTAAAGACTAAGTGATTCTCTCACCATTTGAACTCTCGATTGGTGTCTCAGTTTCGTAAAGTGAAATGGTGGGAAATTTGCCAAAAAAGTCATAAACGTATTGTAATTTTGTTAATTTAGTTCTAAACCTTTTGATTTTGCCAATTCAGTCGCAAACCTTTTGCATTTGTGCCAATTCATTCATAAACATTTTTTTTATGCCGATTCAGTCCTAAACTTTTTGCATTTATTCCAATTTAGTCAATTCTGCTAACTTTGGCCGGCAGGCGTTGACGTGGATGTTGATCGGCACTAACGTGGACGCCGATTCTTACGTGAATAATTTTTAACAATATTTTAATTTTTTTCATTTTTTTTAGCTTTTCCTTTTTTTATATTTTTCTTTTCTGTTTCTTTCCTTTTACTTTTGCTTTCTTCTTCCTCCATTTGCATTTGCAGTGAGCTCGTGTTTTGCAGGTAACGTTTAAATCAAGAACATGAGGAAGAAGAAGACGCTGCCGCTGCCTCTGCTCGCCGGCGCATCCCACGACCAACCTGACCCCTTCGATTGCTTCACCATAGAGATCATCCGCCTCATCCTCGACCACGCGACGACAACCCACTTAATCGAAGAGGTCTCTTGTGGTCTTCGAGATGAGCCTTGCCCAGGCTAGATTTGGGCGATCACTGCGGCCGTCACGTTCGTCGACTCCGTTGCGTTCAACATATCGATCTCGACCAGGCCGTTCACATCGGCACCGGCCAATCAAAGTTGGCCGGACAGATTAAATTGACATAAATAGAAAATGTTCAAGATTGAATCGACAAAAAAAAAAGGTTTAGAACTGAATTGACAAAATTAAAAGGTTTAGGACTTTTTGGACAATTTTTCCATGGACGGGCAAATAATCATCAAAGAAAGGTCTACTAGCTTTGTGAGATTTTGATGGGATCATTGCCGACTGTTCTGAAAGCTCGAGTTATCGGATGAAGGTATGGTTTAATATTTAATTACTTTAATACTCCTCCTCACGTTTAGTCCGATCTTATTGCCTAGTATTAAGGATGGGCATATTTAATTGGAGAGGCAAGTGGGGCCTAGAAAGATTTAAACTCGGAACATTCGGTTCTAATATCATGTGAGATTTTGATAGGATCATTGCCGACTGTTTTAAAAATTTACGTCATTAGATGAAAGCGTGGTTTAATATTTAATTGCTCTAACAAGTTTGGTTAATGGACATGTAGATGTATCGGTTGAAAGGGAATACGTGTCTAAACAAAGATAAAATCGTGTCAAAAAGCCATAGGATTGTCAAGGACACCTGCCTCGTTACGGTGGCGACACGTGCCTGCACCTCGACGACTTTCTTCGAACCTCAACTTTACTAGTTGCCTCCAAATGTTAGTCGGTGTTTTCAATTTATGCCATTATCCCGTCAGTGGCATGTGAGCAAGCCGAAAAATAACAGTACGGAAGCCCATTTTCGTTTGGATTGTTGTACAAGAATGATGAATGAAGACTTCCCGATTTCCCACTAGAAACTCTCGTCATCTTATCAACCTCAATTCTCTTCTTTATCTTACTCCAAATTGTTTTAGATTCTTAGCTCATTACAGAGAACTTAATTAATAAGGATAATTGTCCAAAAAGTTCTAAACCGATTGTACGGCGGCTAATTCAATTATAAACCTTTTAATTGTGCCAATTTAATCCTAAAATTTTAATGATTTGTTGATTTAGAATGGTTAAAACTAAATTGACATAATTGAAAGGTTTATGACTGAATTGACAAGTTGTTAAAACGTTTAGCACTTTTTGGACAATTTTTCATTGTTATGTCCAATCCAATTTGTTACATTGTTGCACCTACAATGTATCTTAGTTTACTAGTTAAAAACCGAACTCCGCACCAGAAAATCGACTGCTAATCCATAAACCAAGATTAGCCGCTTCGGCGGCAACCCAAATATCCCAAGCAAAGAAAAGTATAGCCTTTTTCGAGATGGAGATGGAACCCCACTTGGTAAAAGTACAGGTCAAGCCCTTAGGTAACAACAATTTATCATCCCCTAATCTTTCGTACATGTAGCTAGTATATGTTGACTTAAATAAATAGATATATATATATATATATATATATGTGTGTGTGTGTGTGTGTGTGTGTGTGTGTGTGTGTGTGTGGGCTTATTTCCAAGGCCATACTCAGGGTTACTCAATTGAAATAGATAATGAAAGGCATGTCAGATCTTATTCAGAACCTTGTTGCTAATTTTTATCATTTATTCTATGCAAGGGTACATATGAACAGTCTAATAAAGTGAGATGAAAGAAAGATTTCTTGTTATGGTATTCCCTTTTTTCCCCTCAAAAAAGGATATGGTCATTGTATGAGGATGGATTATTCCATAAAAGAACCTTGTATTAAAAAGAAAAGAAAAGAAAAGAAAAGAAAGAACTCGTGCCGTGAGTTTGCTTCGAAAGACAAACTCCTCCTAATTAAGGATTGCTTTGGTATATTACCGGAAAGCTAACCAAGGAAGACATCCTACAAGACACAGAGTTTTCACACGCGCTGTACGAGTGCGCAATTCCTTTCGGAATAGTATTGTAATTTCTATTTTGCTAAATACATTTATTATTAGTGTTCTGGGATCAGACGTAGATGGAGAAGGATTTACACCCCCCACCCACAAAAAAAATGATGATGACCGACGAAAGCATGGGCTTAACCCTTATTTAATGATTGTAGCGTCTCTAATCTTTTCATTACGGTGAGAAGTGTTAGGAACAATATCGATACTTGTTTTTTTTTTTTTTTGGGTCAAATAATATTGACGCTTGTGAAAAGCGAGAAAAAAATATGCATTGACTTTAAAATATAGAAGAAATAGACGTCTATGTAGGCCTGTTTTAAGGCCGTTGCTTACTCATCCCATCTCTTTCTCCCAAGTGTGAGTGTAATAACGATTTAAAAAAGTGACAAAAAGAGTATTTTGACTTAATAAAGACAATCACCACGCACTTGCTATGCTCCTGCTCGATCGCCCGTACACCAAAGCTAAAGCATTGATCATGGAGAAAGTTATCAAATTCAGTCATAATCTTCTTATATTTGTGTCAATTCAGCCCATTTGGCCCGCCGACATAGACGTGATGCTACTAGCGCTGACTTTGACTTTTTTTAAAATAGTATTTTGAATTTTTTATAGTTCATTTTTCTTTTTTCTTTTCTTCTTTTTCCTTGTACTTAGGGCCGGCTAGGGCCACTAGCCAACCCTCGCCAACCACGGGCGAGGGCTCTGGGCGGGGGCGGAGACCCTACCCTTGTAGCCCCAACCAATCCCAATTTCAAGGTCTAATTAATAGGAAGCAATGTCATCTATGCATCCTCATTCATGTATATTTTACGTAAAATGAATTTTAATCACAAAGAGATTCCGTGTCTTCTTTTTAATTATCTATGCATCCTCATTCATAAATCTTAAGAGCTGAATACACTTTTCGGAATTGCAACTCTCGAATATTTTAATTATCTTCTTTTTTAATTTAATTTATTCCTTTTTTATGTTTCCTCCTTCTTCGGCCGGCAATCGGCCACATTTGAGGAACGAGCTTACCCAAGGTCGGCGACGCTTGACCTCGCCTGATTCCAGCAAGCCAAGTTGAGCCGAGATGACCTTGTGGGAGATCGTCGCTTGCCGGATTTGACGAGCTGAGCTCGACTAAATTGGTACCAATGCAATAAATTAAAGACTTTCTTGGTACTTTTCTCGTAAAATAATGATCATGCTCATTGGTTTTGTGGGTTTGTTTTTTTAATGCGCTGCAAATTGTTATAGATAGGGGTGAGCATAGTTCCAAGATAAAATTTCAAACTTGGAACCGTATTGACTCCTAGAATTTGGAACTGGATTGATTGCGAACTAGACCGATGGGGAATCGATTTAGTTCCGCATTCCAAGTTATGCAGAATAGATTTCAAGTTCCAAAAATTGGAGAACTTGTTGAACCTGTTCCGACAAGTAGGTGGAACTTAGAACCCGTAACCTGAAACAAATTTTTGTGTTTTTCTTGGTATATGTCTCGCGCGATCCTACAATGTTCCATGACGTCCGATCATAAGTATATAATATGTAACCACTATTATGTGCTTCCATTCCCAACGACATTGATGACTGAGACTTTTCTTTATTAATGTTTCATATTTATTCGTCTTTCTAAATATAAATTGTGATAAATGAATTGTAACAGTAAATGGTAGTCATTAAATATGATAATTCACTGCAATCATTCAATTAAAGATATAGGTGGAACGTGAGTAGACCATCGAACCGACCCCGAAACCTATGACGGGGTAGGTTCTAGGCCTAAGGTACATATGGTGGGTTTTAGGTTAAAAAAAAATGATAACCCTATTCCGACGAGTATATTGTAGGTTCCATTTTACTGAACTTGAAACTGTTCACCCCTAATTCTAGATTAAGGCGTGTTTTTAGATTTTCTTTGCTCTCAGTCTTTTTCCTTTTTCTATACAAATAGACAAGCCAAGCGAAAGTTAAGGCTAATGCTTCTTCCAAATGATTGAACGAGTCGGGGGTCTTTGAATTCGATTTTGTAGCTTTAGATGTTGACTTCGTGGACGTCATCAAAATTATGTTCAGTTTCCTCGGAGCTCACTGTCATATATTGAATCAATTGATTCAGAAGATGACGAGGCATACAGCTTTGATGGGATAATGGAGCAGAAGTTATTTTAAGAGAAGTGAATCCGCTTTTCTAGAATGTGAGGGTTAATCTTGGAATGAATAGAAAAAGATTATGGCACTCGACCTAATTAGGCTGCGTTTGGGAACCACATTTGCAATGCTCTTTGTACCTCTGAAGGGGTTTAGGCAAAAGCAAGTGTGTTTGGTAAGGACTATAGAAAATTCATTTGGAGAATGCTAGCATTTCCAAGTATCCTCAAAGGGCCTTCCGCTCAAGGCAGTCTCCCACCATCTTTAGCATTCTGGCTTTCTCGGCATACTGCTAGGCTTGAGGTTAATGAAATTTTACAATTTCCCATCTCACCCTCGCTCAATCATCATAATTTCCAACTTACCCCTTGAAAACGAAAGCCCTAAATTCCTTCTCGTCCCTTGCCGCCTAGTGTTTAGGCACAAAATTAACACTAGGGAAAGGTGACAAAAAAGTGTTTTGACTTAGTTAAAATACACTAACCCTAACACAAGCTCGCACTTTGCACCAAAACTAAATCAACCATCGTGCTCGAGAAAAGAGTCACTATTGTGATTTATTTATTTTATTAAGATGGTGAAGGTCTCTATTTTTTAAAAAATTTGTTCATTCGGATTTGAACTGTTTTATTGTGCAATTAGATCCTCAAAATATGTCTTTTTGTTTGATCGGGTCATTCGAAGTGAGAAGAAAAATGTTAAGGTGGACTGACCCACAAGCACCACGTCAATGCCGACTAGATAAATTGTTGTTTCCTTATACTTTTTAGGTGCTAACTATATAAAGTATTGGTAAGAAAACCAAAACCTAAGAGAGAAAGAAAGAGAAAAGACATGAGAGGCGATTAGGGTTAGTGCCCACGCATCGGCGAGGGCTGTCGAGCCCTTGCTAGCGGTTGCCGAGGTCAAGGATCCCCAAGCAATGCCTAGCTAGGTCGTACAACCCCGGTCGTCAATCATTGGGGCCGTGCTTGGCCAAGCGTAGGTTGGTAATTGAACCTAAGTAAGTTTTGGCCTTGGGGTCCCATGATTCCGGCTTGATCTCTCTCTTTTTTTTTTTTTAAAGTTCCTTTTTCTTTTTTCTAATATGTATTTTCTAATATTCTTTTTTTTTAATCCATCTCTAAGCAGCATTTGTCCCAAATGACTAATAATTTATTCTCTTTTGGTTTAATTTTAAAAAAAAATTATACGTCAATCTTGTTAATGTAATCAAAACCTTTAATTTTCATTTTCTTCATAACTCACCGCCATGTTTTAAATATTTATATTCGAGTGATGAAGAAGAAAAGTAAAATAGAGACGAATATCGTTTATTTCCCCGAAATACGGAGAGGTGGGCTTCTTTAGAATTCATTGTTCGCTTCCAATTCGGCCCACGCACTGGCGTCTCGTCTTCTCCATCAACCGTCCCGCCCAAAGCTAAAACCCTAACTGCCGAGAGACTTAAACCCCTCGCGCAATCCACGCACTGGCGTCTCTGGCCATATTGTCACCGTCATGGCTCAGGCAACGGACGTCTGGCTCTCTTCCCTCGCTCTCGTCTTTTGAAGTAGCTATTTGGATGAGCTCGGCGCCTTGACGGTGGTGCCTGAATTTCTTTTTGGTGTTGCAGGGGGGCTCGGAATATGTTGAGGCGGTCAGCTTTGGTTTTCTGACGGATGAAGAGGTGCGGAAGCACAGCGTCGTGAAGGTTACCAACACTGTTTTGCTCGATAATGTGGAGAGGCCAGTGGCCGGTGGGCTCTATGATCCAGCAATGGGGACGCTGGATGAGAGAACGGCGTGAGTCTCCGCTACTTTTATTTGTTTTCCCTTTTTTCCCGTTGATTTGGATGGGAACTTGATTTCTGCGCTAGTGACAGTGCATATCGGTCTCGTGTGTTATGGTGAAATTCAAGTGGTGGGGTGGTTGATGTTCAAATTGGCTTTTCTTGCAGTTGTAAATCTTGTGGCCAGCGGTCGTTGAATTGCCCCGGTCATTGCGGTCATATTGACCTCGTTTCTCCAGTCTACAACCCCTTGCTATTCAATTTGCTGTATAATCTTCTGAAAAGGACTTGCTTCTTTTGCTTTCATTTCCGGGAAAGTAGGAGCCAGGTAATTCGCGGCACCTTGATTGCTTTTACTCTCCATCCCAGGAAAAGAGTGCGTGATTAGCATTGCTGCATGTTAATTCCATTTTTGGTGTTGGGGTTTATGGTGTTTAGGATTTATTTGATTTACATTGTCGCTACTTATATGTTCTTCTCCTGTGGCATATCATGACATGCTTACGCTGTTGCTTTTTTTAAATGAAAAAAGGTTGATGCATGTGTTTCCAAATTGGAACTCATCGCAAAAGGTGATGTTGCTAGTGCAAAAGAACTGGATTTCAAATGGGCGACTAGTTCTTCGCTGGTAGAGGCTAATAATGCGGGCGACATATTATCTTTGCCTGTGAACTCTGAGTTGCAGCATGATAGCTCTACGCATCAGAAGCAGGGAGAATGGACCTCACTTCAGTTCAACGAAGCGGTCTCAGTTTTAAATAAGTTTTTGAAGCCAATGCATAAGAAGTGTAAGAACTGCAAAGCTAAAAGTCCTGCGATCAGTAAACCTACTTTTGGCTGGTTCCACATGGTATGGCTATTGAGATATGCCTTTTGAGAATGCCTGATGACGGAAATTCCCTTGTATATGTGCGTACTTTTTTGTATTTGTTGGTTGTGATCATTTTAATTGATTTGTCATTCTTGTGGGTCCATTATAGTTTGTTGATTCCATGCTTTCACTTTTTGGAGCCTGGACTAGCCGGTGTTTGTGTATGATGCACTGGAGTCTAAGTTGACTTATTGCTACTCAAAGATTTCTCTTTTAATCAAGAATAAATGCTGACTGTTAACATATCGGAAAACATAAACTGTAGTGAAAAGTAAGGAATATATGAACTGGGGCTTGGTCTTCAATGAGTGGATGCTTGGAGGTTTTAAAGAGTCTGAGAAGAAAAAAAAGTGATTGTGTCATCCCAAAAGTTGAGTTTTTGAAAGTGAGTGATAGTGGTGTATCTTGTTTTTTCTTGAGTGATTTTTAATGTTGTTTGAGAATCTCTAGAAGGTGAGTTGAAATATAGTGTGGAAAATACATTAATGAGGGAGCTTTGTAGAAACTTGATGCCCGGTGTCAAAAAATATTTTGAACAAAAGACACTTGGAGAAAAGGTTTTATCTTTTGAGGCTACCTATGCCACTCTGACTAGTGGCTTTTCTACCTAGGTGATGCACCAATGCTTTGAGATTGGTGTGGTGTGCATATTGGAACATCATATTGGGAAGTCAACACTCTTAGGTTCATGTCGTTATTAAGAATCTAAATCTCCCTAAAAATGATAGGAACAAAGATCTTCAAAAATGTGTCATTCAAGTTTTACATGCTTGTATGCTAGGTCCATGTCCAACAGTCAATGTCTCCCACATCATGATAAATAGACAAATCAAACACAGAGATCAGAATTCATACTTGGCACCACTACCTGAATCTGAGTGACATAGGAGGCTACTAATAGCTTTTATAACTAAGCAGCTGAAGTTTGATGTTTAAGTTTCTTCTTAGTCTTAGCCATCCTCATTGAGCAACTTCTTTATGCCATGTCTATTGCCCTTTGATGATACATTTAATGATAGCCTAATCTGAACTTTGTTCTTATCTGTGTGAATTTTGGAGTTCATTCTTAAGCAAAGGCCAGTTTCTGTCTGGGTAGGCCATGGCTGCATAGTTTCTATTGCTTGCACTTTAAAATAATCTGCTCTCTCTTTTTTCATGTATAAAGTATTGTGCGAATTTCAAATTCTTTCTCAAGTGAATGCCAAGTTTTGGTTGGGTATGCCTGGCTGCTTGATTTGTATCGCTTACATTGTTGTGCTTGGCTCAAATATTTACCTTACTGTTTCTCTATCATGCCTGCATTAAAGAATTCCATACACAAAGTAATTTTACTGTTTGGGTTGAACAATAGAGTGGTATGACTGGAGCTCAAACTAGAGGAAACATTATTAGAGGGAACAAACTGGATGGGCAATTTTTGGATGGAGTTGGCAAGGAAAATTTGTCTGAGATGGAAAATATTGAAGGTGTTGCTCTCCAAAATGATGGTGGAAATGAAGCTGAAACTCCATCATCGACTTTTGCATCTCCTGACAGTATTGGCATTGCAAAAAAAGGGCACAAAAGAAGGGGCCAAAGTTTATCTGACGAGTATATCAGGCAGAAGAATTTTTTCTCTGGACCTCTATTACCATCAGAGGTCTGCTAATTTTTGTCATTGATCTGGCTTTGCTCTTGTCTGTCCGCCTAAGAATTTTAGATTGTCCACATATGCATTAATTCTTCATTTTTGTTGATGTTACGTACCATTTTTCACAGGTTAATGAAATTATGAGACTTCTGTGGGATAATGAAGCACGGCTGTGCTCATTTATCAGTGACATACAGCAGCAGGGTTCTGGGAATAAAGCAACTCACTCTATGTTTTTCTTGGGGACTGTTCTTGTACCTCCAATCAAATTTCGTCCCCCATCTAAGGGAGGTGATTCGGTAAGTGATCTTCGTTTCTGCATATATTTTGCCATTATCCTAGAATGGGGATTTCCTGCTATATAGAGTGGCAACAATAATGTAGCTTCTGATTTTTTTGTTGATGGACCAAGAAAACCAACATTTGTCATTGTCTGTTTTCTAGATCGTACATTTAGAATCTTGACGTATGTATGGAGAAACTCATAATGTAGATATAGAAAGAGAAAGAAAAGGGGGTTGGAAGGGGTAAGGGGGAAGGGGGCATTCTCTGTGGCTGCTTCCTTTTAAACCATCCTATTCCTGTGTAGTGCTGCTTGTCTAGAGTGAAGAGAAGTCTGGCACTGTTTGGTCATCTCTTTTTATCTGTTTGATTGGTCAGCTTATAATAGGTTTAATGGATTATGTTGCTGCTCTCTGACCAGTCTAGCTCATCTTTATCAAATTTAGGAATGGACAATGATGGGTCCATCAGAGTCGTTGTAAGTGTTTGACTAGGGGAGGAAAATACTACAGATGAAATGCACAACCTCCAAACCTGACACTATCTTCCATGATCAGATCATCTAAGTTATGCGATGGTGACACTATTTGGTATTAATTTCTTAGTCTAAGAAATCCAAAAGAATGTCCAAATAGTCTAAGAAATCGAAAAGAATGTCCAAATGGCTTCTTTAAATCTTCCATGATCACATTATCTAAGTTTGCAATAGTGATACTATTTGCTATTAATTTACAAGTCTGAGAAATCCAAAAGA
Source organism: Rhodamnia argentea (assembly GCF_020921035.1). Classification (NCBI taxonomy): domain Eukaryota; kingdom Viridiplantae; phylum Streptophyta; class Magnoliopsida; order Myrtales; family Myrtaceae; genus Rhodamnia; species Rhodamnia argentea. The sequence continues at coordinate 10,998,077 of NC_063156.1, forward strand.
ATGTCCAAATGGCTTCTTTTAAGATTGAGCAAATTCAAACAACTTGAAAAGCAGTAATTGTTGGCTTCTAGGGCACTGTGCCAATCGAAATTGTAAGATTTGGTTTTGATTGCAAAGTTGTATCTAGCTAGACCTCAGACTCACTCTGCATCATGCTGATGCTCACCTTTGTTTGGTATCTAACAGGGTTAGAATCATATGTTGTTGTCTGCATGTTTGCTTGCTTATGTCTTGTTGTAGAGGTTGGCTGCTTCAGATGACAAGTTTACGATAAGTAAGTACTTGGGTTAAGAAGATTGAGATGCTGGATCAACTTCCTAGCCCATTGTAGCAGTGGAAATATTTATTTTCTCTGATCTTTGCCTTCATGACATCCCTTCATAGGTTATCTCAGAATACAGGAAGGGGTCAAATGACAAGGCAAATTCATACTGCCTTCTTCTTAAAACGAGTTAGCATCTATAGAACATAGGCTACCTGGTAATGCTCATCTATGATCTCTGTACAGTAAGCACATGTCATAAGGCATTATATGTGTTGGAGCTTTGTTCTATAGTGGAATTTTTTCTTGCTTGAAATGTTTTTTGCGCTTATTAATTTTTCTGTGAGATATTCCACCTTAGTGGTTTGTGTTACACCCCTTTTTTTTCAGGTGATGGAACATCCACATACTGTCCTATTGGGGAAGGTATTGCAGGCCAATATCTCCTTAGGGAATGCTCACATCAATCAGTCGCAACGCGCAACCATTATTAGCCGGTGGATGGATCTTCAACAATCAATAAATGTTCTTTTTGATAGCAAAACTGCTACAGGTCAGTGTGCTTTTGTCATTTTGTTTCCAATGTAGATTACCATCTTGAAGCTTAAGTTGGTAGACATAGAATTTCCTTGTTTAGCACTTGTTTTGAATGCTCTATCAGTCTTATTTGCTGTTCAAGTGCATAGACAAGAAAGAGATGAATAGTTCTTTTCTGACATTTTATTCCCAATGTAGCTTAGCATCTTATAGCTTAAGTTGGTAGACATAGAATTTCTTGTTAAGCTCTTGTCTTAAGTGCTCCAAAAGTGTTAGTGCCTCATTCCATGTTCAAGTGCATAGACAAGAAACAGTAAAGAGTTCCTCCTTTGCAACTATACGAAACTGAAGGATGATTATTTCCGAGGTCTCCAATGGTTGATGATTTCTTCAATTAGTTCCCAGTTTTTGGTTCTTAGCTACCACTTGTGTCAAATCTAGATCACAGTTCTTGTACAATAACTAAATCAAAATCTAACTACTTAGCTGATACAGAGGTTACGAACTAATCCAATGGAATCTCAGTCATGTGCAAGACTCATGATCCAATTTCGACGTATAAGAGGATTGACAATCAAAATCGCACCAAAGAAGCTTAGGGCTTATAATCATAGTTTTAAAGACCCAGGAACAAACTGAATTAGAGATCCAATCAATCTTTGTAGACCGTGATCCTTTCTGAAATCAAATCATCCTCCTAATGGAGAATGATAAACAGGACTAGGCGATGAAATGGTAACTAGAACTTTCTTTCAATTTTTATCAGCTTAAAAGCAGAATTTTTTGTCTTATTCCTGTCTTGCCGATTAGAGTCTCATTATTTTTTTCTCCTGTAAAGCACTATGCTATGCCCATTTAGGTTGGTAAGCACGCTGCAGAAGAAATTCACACTGATTAAATTGGTTGTGTGGGCTGGAGTGCATGTTTGGGTTCTATTATGCACCCAATGAGTTATTGATAGGAAATGAACAATTTCCCCCCCTTTTGTTAGGTCAAGGTCAAAGGGATGTGGCTTCAGGCATATGTCAGTTGCTGGAGAAAAAGGAAGGCATGTTCCGGCAGAATATGATGGGCAAGAGAGTTAATTATGCTTGTCGATCTGTCATATCTCCTGATCCTTACTTAGCGGTTAATGAAATCGGCATTCCCCCTTATTTTGCATTGAGATTAACATACCCAGAGGTGAGCACGAAGAATTCTGCGCTCTTGTTCATAGAGGGTGTATTTTACTTTGGAATCTATTGTAATGGAAATTTCTGCTGATATGCGGTGGATTTGATTATTGCTCTAGTAATGTGTTGATTTACCCAAAGTAAACCTTGAATCCTTTTATGCTTAACCGGCAAATATACTGGATCTATGGTCACTATGACACTTTATCATGGGGAGGTTGGTTTAGTGCTTTTTTCCCATTGATTAGATTTGTGCGGATTATCAACTAATATGCCTCGGAAGAGGTGTCCATTTCCTTGTCTGGGAAGTGACTCTATTGCTTGCTTGATGCAGTGCATTGGGTCTTCAGTACCTCTTCTGAAACCTCCTGTTCTGTTGTTTTATTATCCAACTGCTATTATTGTGTACAGGACTTGAGAAGTGTGGTTGGAGATTCATTTGTCCTTCGATTGTGCATTCTTACTCTCTGGTGTCATGAAAATATTTTCTACTTCCAAATTAAATTATAAAATGGGGTCTCGTCGGTTATTTTATCGTGAAAAAAAATAAGATCTTAAAACCCTTTTGTAAATGAGATCTAATTGGCTCAGGGTAGCTTTGTTCATCGTCGAAAAAATTGCAGTACGTTCTATGAAACTTTTAATATCTAGAGATATCTCGATATTTGGGGTTTTGTCTAACAATTGTTACTGAGAGCAACAAGTGATAGATTTAGTGATGCTCTATCCTTCCAGGGAATTGTTTCCATTTGTATTTCCTACTTTTCCTTCCCCTTCTACTCATGTATAAAGCACAGAAATATTTCTCTTTCCATTCACTTTATTTGTAAAATTTGTGTTCAAACTACTGGGACTCCGGATCTAATACTGAATATTTGGCAATAAAAAGTTTATTGATGCTCAATAATACTAAATTACTTATTGTTGTTGCATTCTTTCTCTGGATATCTGATTTTATTTGTGCAAGTCTAATGATCTTGATGGAGTTTTTCCTTTTGGCTTAACGCCTATAATGACAGAGAGTAACTCCTTGGAATACTTTTAGTTTGCGGAAAGCTATTATCAATGGCACAGAAATTCACCCAGGAGCAACACACTACATTGACAAGTTATCTACTCTTAAACTACCACCAGCTAGAAAAGGTCGAATTTCGATCTCAAGGAGATTACCTTCATCACGAGGGGTTGTCACACAAACTGGGAAGAGTTCTGATAATGAGTTTGAAGGCAAAATCATATATCGGCACTTGAGAGATGGAGATATTGTTCTGGTCAATAGACAGGTACTCTGCAGTAGTACATACTTGACAGTATTTGTCTCGTGTTGCTTGCTTTGATTCTAGGAGAAATGTGGTCCTTCTCTATAATTTGTTTACAAATGATCCTTTGGCTTATCAGCTTCGGCTACCCTATTTTCATGGACTTACTTATGAAATTGTACTTTCTCCTGTGTCGTAAAAGAATGCATGTTCCTGCATGTCAATACTTTGGCTCCAGCCGTTGTTCAGATGCCGCCTTAAGGGTCTGTTGTATGAAATTATCTGCCTAATTGTTTTGGCTATTGCTTCTGCTGTGTAATTACTGCAAAGTGACCAACTCATGACCAGCAGGAACAAAGATTTGTTATTACTTTTGCCAGTTAACAAGCTAGTCTCTTTGTATTTTTTTATTTTTATTTTTTATGCTTGATTGCACATGTAATTCTTGTGGCATGATGTGGTAGGGATAACTCTACTACATTCTGTCTTTGAGGAATGATTTTGTTTTTGCTTTGAAAAAATGTTTGTAAATTGACTCAGTAACTCATTAATAGCTAGTATATGCATTTTGGAAGAGACATTGCTCTTATCATATTTATTCTTCGACATGGTTGAGAAACGTGGGTACAACACCTCATCAGCTTACATCAAGGCCACATTTTAAACATTTTGGGGTTGTACGGTATTTTTGTGCTGATAGTACACCATAGATATCCATGTGTTACTTTCCACCGAGCATATAGTTGTTCTCCGGAGTGATTTCGCTGCTGGTGAGTTGAGTATGATGGGATGGTCACTTCTTATTGCCTTTGATTTTTATGTCTTTGTAGATGGCAAGTTTTGCTGTTCTTTCTCTCTTTTTTGACACTGGGGGAAGAAAGGATGTTGTTTTTTAATTTTCGGTAGGGGGTGGGGGGTGGTTCACTTTCTTTCTATGGGGGTGATGCTGCACTCGGAGTAGAGTCTTATTGTCATGTCCTTTGTGTGCATGCTTTTTCACATTAATTGATTCTTTTAGCCATTTAAATGGGACCAATGCATGAATCAAATCAGCAATCACACGTATCTTAAATGGCATGGTGTGCATGCTAAAATCTTGAGAAATGGTGTTTGCTAACCACATGTCTTGGATATTTATGGTCACACTTGCTCTGTAGCAACAATCCACTGTAGAACCTAAAGTTATGAATAACTTTTCATTCAGAGTCTGTTGATTAGTTAATCCTGCCTATAAAAAGCAAACAATTATGTAGTATGATTCTTGTTACATTTCTAAACAATATTCCCATCCACGCCAGCAGCCTAACACGTGTTTGTAATTGTGATCAATTTGGTAAAGGAAATGACAACCTCTCTTTTATGCATGCTCTAGTTTGACATTCCAAACTGCTAAGAAATGCCAGAACAGATCTGCAAAATTGCTAATGACAAATTTCCAAATGTGTCAATAATTGATTGCGTGAAAGCAAGAGAGAAATTAGTTGTGAATAGCAATATTTCACTAATTTTTTGTTGAGTAGATCTTGTTTGTAAAATTGATGAGATTTGGGAAGTAAATGAGAGAAGATTGGATGTCGAATATTTTATCTGAGTTCAGAGAGTAGTCTGAGACTCTGGGTGACATATATGTTGAGTTCTACCTTTTCCAAGTTCTTTTAGCTATAAAATCGTCAAACATCTAAGGTTGTGGAGCTTCCTGTTTTATTTGATGTGTAATCCTCTGTATGTATTTTGTTCTATGAGTCTAGTTGGGAGGCAATGTACAAGTAATCATTAATAGGAGTTCTTCTCTACATCTGAAGGGTCAGGATAACTTCATATATTAGCTACAGGGACCAAGAACGTTCATGTGATAAATAGAGAACTAGAGGAACTCAAGTGGGCCCACCAAGAGTATACTGCAGGATTTAAGATGTGGAATTTCTTAGTATAAGGGTCAAACTATTTTTAGATGTAAAGTGCATGGAGAAGATTATAGCTGTCCTGGTATTGATAAGACATGCTAATGCTGTTTTTTCCTTTTTCCTAATTACTCACGACTTCAACCATTGTCTGTTAGTAAACGCCACTGTTCTTCCCTGGCCTTGATGAAGTTTGATATACCTGCCACGCAGCCTACACTTCACAAGCCTAGTATAATGGCACACGTTGTTCGTGTATTGAAGGGGGAGAAAACACTTCGGATGCATTATGCAAATTGCAGGTTGGCCAGATATAGACTACTCTATGTTTGAAGGTTCATTTTGCAATTGTTCGTGAGACCTCATTCAGACATTTTGTTTGTGCTCTCAGTACATACAATGCTGATTTTGATGGTGATGAAATGAATGTCCATTTTCCACAAGATGATATTTCACGTGCTGAAGCTTACAACATTGTGAATGCAAACAATCAATATGTTAAGCCAACCAATGGCTCTCCTATTAGAGCATTGATCCAGGTTCCATTTTTTTGTCAATCAACTTTCCTTGTTATTAACTACAGTTCGATGTAACTATGGTCTTTATTCTGTCAGGATCACATTGTCAGTGCTGCAATTCTTACAAAGAAGGATACATTTTTGAATTACGATGAATTCAATCACCTCCTTTATAGCTCAGGAGTTTCTGCTGCTGGATCAGGTTCTTTAAGGAAACTTGGGAAAAAGGTGGCGATTGATTTTGAAGAGAATATGCTCTGTCCCGTGCCTACCATTTGGAAACCAGAGCCTCTTTGGACAGGAAAACAGGTCATATACTTCATATGGCAGATTCTTGATACAAGTGCTTCAAGATTCATCAAATCAATCTAAGTTGAGATGCAAAATAAATTTGAAATTGATGGACTGTTTTACAATGAATTGTCTTTTCTTTTTTTCCATTCTGGAGTCATACATGCACTTGGAGACATTTCGTGGATCATATATGCATACCGACAATTACTGTTTCCTCCTTTCTTTGCAGTTGATTGCTACGGTTCTAGATCATTTAACTAGAGGTTACCCGCCATTTACCGTGGAAAAGCGGGGGAAGATACCATCTGCCTTTTTTAAAACAAAACTTGGCAGGAAGATTGTTCGAAGTGAACCAGGAAAAGATGATGCAATTAAGCATAAACCCAGCAAAAGAAAAGGGACTGACAAGGATAAAGTGAAGGAACAGGACAAGCCAAGAGATTTCATTAGAGATAAAATGAAAAGAAATGAAGAGCCTGGTGAAGATACTGTGTTGATATTCAAAAACTACCTAATTTGCGGGGTCATCGATAAGGCTCAGTTTGGTGACTACGGTCTAGTCCATACGGTTCAGGAGCTTTATGGTTCAAATACTGCAGGAATTTTGCTATCAGCGTTTAGTCGGTTATTTACAGCTTTTCTTCAGGTAAATGACTGTAGAATAAGCATTCAAGATTAAGTTTTCTCTATCAAGTGTATGAACTTCCATAATTCGATCTTGATGATTCAGATGCATGGTTTCACGTGTGGAGTGGATGATCTTTTGCTGAGTAAAGATGTCGATGAAAAAAGACAACAACAACTTGAAGAATGTGAAAGATGTGGAGAGGAAGTGCACCGCGAGGTTGTTGGGGTTAAGAACAGTGAGTTCATATGTCTGTTACTTTCTTCCAAGCATTATGGAAACAATTTCCTTCTTTCTTTGTCTGCTGATCTAGTTAAGTTCTTGTTCCTTTTTAAAACTTATCCTGCTAACAACCAGTCATATCTTATTCAGTATTTCTATCGATATCCTTTTTATTGTGCATATTGATATCCGTGTCTGGTGCTTGAGCACTATAATTCCTTCCTACCATAAATCTAGCAGCAGACTGCGAGATGCATAAGTCTTGATCTTGTTTGATGTTATGCTCTTCTTTTAATTAAATATAAAAGATCGATTTTTTCTGTTCCATCCCTCTAAATTCCTTTCCACACGAATGCAGTATTTTCAGTATCTAGCTATTCAAATGGGTCTAGATTTTTGCCAGGCATAATTACAGGCTTTACATAGCTGATTGCAAGTAGCAGTTTTCAGGTTTTTGGCGGGCTTTGTTTGATACTTCTAGATTTAGTGAAGTCATCTTCGTCAGACTTTGTGTGTGTCCATATTAGATTTGATTATGTGCTTGAGATTGGTGGCTAATAATGCAATTGTGTGACAGACTCAGCAGAACTTCAATGGAAAATCGAAGAAGTAATACGCGGCAATGGAGATTCAGCACTGACCAATCTAGATAGGAGGATGATTAGTAGGCTAAATGAGTTGAGTAGTAAAAAGATCGAGAAGAATTTGCTGTCTGAAGGGTTATTCAAGCCCACTGCGAAGAACTGCATTTCACTGATGACTACATCTGGGGCCAAAGGGGGTACTGTAAGTTGCTTGTCTTCTCTACATGTTCTTCTCCATGATCCAATCCTTGCAGTATCTGTTGAATATTTATCCTCTGTGGATAATGGTAACGTGCATTTCCATCTGCTTTTTGGCTTTGCTTGACTTCACCTAGTTGTGTTGAATGTTTTTTGGAAGATCATTAGAATTCTTTTCCCTATGGTTTTCATTGACTCGATTCTGAGATATCATGATAAAGCTTGGACGGTTTGACTTGACTCGGTGATGTATTCGACTCAACTTGAATACATGATGTAGGCAACCTTTTCTTCTTAATCATCTGAGAAGTAGAAAAGAGACTACTATAGGATGTTGGTAACAATATGTCATACGTTTATATAGGAGATGAGCATAATAGTATCTGATGAGGCTATGTGCTGGCAGTTTAAAGAGTCAACTGATTGTCTGGAATGTTAAGAGCTCCATAGGTCCAAGATGCCAGTGATGAACAAATCGAAAAAATTATAGCTGCTAATAAGCCATTTGCATCACCTTCTTTTGATTGCGGAGGTTATTCAGTTCTATTGGATGGCTCTGTAAGTTTGCAGAGTGATATTGTGTGCATAAATAAGAAGAAAAGCTGTTCTCGTCGCAAGAAAAGCTGTTATTGTCGCTGATTTACTATTTGATCTTACAACTATCGAATCTTGAGCCTGACCTAGAACAATTTTTTGAGTGATTGAGATTGATCTTTGCAAATGGAATGATCATGCCTATGATATTGCCTGCAATGCTGACAACTATGCTTATAACTACATTTATGTTCGTACAAAGATATGCACTCATATAATTGATCTCTGAAACATGTATATTTTTAATAAATTCATCAAGTGACACAAGGCTATCAAACTAGGTCTGAGTTGACAAAGTTCGCCGATTGAGATTTCTGGTTCATCAGTAAATGTTTCGGTACATTTTTACTTTTGGCACTCTTAGAAATTCCTTTTTTCCCCCTCGAACAGGCGAATTTCCAGCAAATATCTTCTCATTTGGGTCAACAGGAGCTAGAAGGCAGGCGAGTCCCTAGAATGGTTTCTGGAAAGACTTTGCCCTGCTTTCCTCCTTGGGATTGGGCATCTAGGGCTGGAGGCTTTATAATTGATCGTTTTCTTACTGGTCTGCGGCCTCAAGAATATTACTTCCATTGTATGGCTGGCCGTGAAGGGTAATTTGTTTCCATTTGTTGGATAAGACTTTTCCAAAATCAATTGATAGTACAATCTTGAGATGGTTATCTGTATATGTGGGCATGTTTATGTTTCGTCCCATAGTTGTAAGTGATCTTTGGACTTTGTCTGAGAATGCAGTGGATGGAAAGATGATCCCATCATTATCGTTATCATTATCTTTTTGCAGCAATGGATTCCTCTGTTGAAAGTCATGGTGCATTACACATGCATGTATATTGAGATATAAGAATAAAATATTAAGAAAAAGTGCTTTATAAAGCCTTGTTGTGACGTAATAGCGCAATAGAACATGACACAAGTCAAGCTGCTGTTGTTAATGAAAGGCTGCTCTGAGGATGAACCTTCAGTTCTTACCTTATCAAAATCACAAGCGTGAAACCATCAAGGGGCACAGCTGCATTTGGAGAAGAAACTTGTGCCGATAAATCTTTGCAATCGTGTCTATGAAGTCCCTTGGCTTGAGAAGTAGCCTCCACATTATGTCGTCTGGCGGCGTCAGATGTGAAGCCCTTTCAAATAGTTGAAGTTTCAGTGGTGTAAAATAGAATCAATCGGCAGTGTGAAACCTCTTCTGCCCCTTTTTTTCTTCTTCTTGTGGTTTTGGGTTGTGGGGGGGTCGTTTGGTGTTTGAAATTGTGAATCTTTGGTAAATATATTTGATGGTTCAAGGCGCAAGGATTATGGCGTGTTGCTGGTACAGAATGCCTCATCTAATTAGTTATGAAATGCAAGTCTACCAAATTGAACAATGGGGTTCAACCAGGTTAAGGGGTTCTCCTTTTTTTTTTTTATTGGTTGACGTTAGCTAGCCATTGCTTTTAGTTCCGTCTTTTAAAATTGGCTACATGCTTCCAGATATCTATTTGTGCCAATGGGTAAGGAAAAAAGTGACTTCGTTTTTATCTAATATGTTGTCTATTTTGGTGATTTCTCTGCTCTGTGACTACTGCATACTAAGGTCTGAATGCTAAATGCATGATTGACTACTTTGAGAGCAAATTGAAATGCAGATAGTGAATTCTTTTAACCAGGGTTGTTCTGTGGGAATGATTCAGAATATTTTTTGAAAGTTGGCTTGAGATCGAAAATAGATTGGTACTTTGAAACTCAACACAGATTACTTACAAAATCTCTTAAGAAAGTGATTTAGTGTCCAATGAAGTTGACATCAATTGCGATTTGCCTGATTTATATCTTTTTGGCTCTTCCGCAGTTTAGTTGATACAGCAGTCAAAACATCTCGCAGTGGGTATCTGCAGAGATGCTTGGTAAAAAATCTCGAATGCCTAAAAGTTTCTTATGATCATACTGTCCGAGATGCGGATGGGTCCATCGTGCAATTTTATTATGGAGAAGACGGTATTGACGTCCATCAAACAAGCTTTGTGGCAAAATTTGATGCCCTGTTGGCTGTAAGAGCTTTGATCCGTAGACTGTTTTTGTGAGATCTATTTTTGCTTTTATCATTGATAATATCTTCATTATTATCGCGCAGAATCATGACATTATGAAGGCGAAGTATTCCACTGAGCTTCGCAAATCTAATAGCTATATCACAGATTTGCCAGCTGCTCTGAAGGACAAAGCAAATAAGTTCATGTGTGATAGGAATCTTTCAGTTCCTGGATTAGCAAAGAACATGATGTTAAAGCCAGAAGACTTTGTGAAGTCAGTGGAACAAAAATATTTCTCAAGTCTTGCACAACCTGGAGAACCAGTTGGCGTAGTTGCTGCTCAGTCTGTTGGAGAACCATCAACACAGATGACGTAATATGCTTGTTTGCTTTCTCTGAGTTGATCATCTTTGAACCAATATTATGCAAGCTATGTTATTCATGCTTGCTTTTGTTAAAGTGCATATGGCTTGGGATCTAGGATAATTCTTGCAATTACATTGATTATCTATATTGTTGATCCATGTGGAATTAAGTTAACTAAGTTGTTACGTGTAATTGACATTGGATTTGAGGTTGAGATCGCAGTAGGGTCACTTCAGAAGCTAAGTTTAGTGCTTAGAATCTATGCTGGTATTCGATTTGTGAGATCAACTTCTTCTGTCTTGTTGAATTAGCTTTCATCGGCCCTAGTTTTATATTCAGGATTTTCCTCAATGAAATGATTTCTTCTGTTTTCCTCTGAATAACAAACTCCTGATAAAAATTAGAAATATAAACGAAAACTTTTCTGAAACCTCTTTGGTTCAATATTTCTCTGAATTCCTACACCCTTTTTCATTTTATCCTGTGCTGTACTTTCTCAGAATCTGTAGTCAAACTCGCATTTATGCATGTTTAGGTGTAGGCTGGTACACCTTTTGGTGGGGCTGTCTACTAAACATACTGAAAATTTATCGTTGCTTTCTAAATTCAGAAAAGGAACATTGAATATTTTTCTTACTTGTGGATGTAGACATGATTGCATATTGTTCTTATTGTCAACACTTTCATTAATTTTCTGATGATATCAAACATTTTGGCTATCCAGGCTGAACACTTTTCATCATGCTGGTCGGGGAGAAATGAATGTGACACTTGGAATTCCACGCCTACAGGAGATATTGATGACTGCATCCACTGATATTAAGACTCCGATTTTGACCTGCCCTTTACGGAGAGGGAGGCCAAAGTAAGCTGCTTAATGCAACCTCTATGCTTTAGATAAATATAAAATGCGATGACCTAGAACTTCTCAGTGCATTAAACCATTAGAAATTTGGATAGACATTGGTGTTTGGAATTTCAATAAAAAGGTGGGCTTGACTAATTTTTGGTATGAGGCATTCAACGGGGTGGGGTGGAAACAGTGATGGAAAAAAAATCCTTTTTGCATCATTTGCTTGTTAAGAGTATCTTCATTTATTTGGGTTGCCTTCATTATGGAGTTCTCGCCTCATTTATTCATATGCATCTTTGAGTTGACCTGCAGTTTCTTTGAATTATTCAGCCCTTTTCTTTAGGAATCGAATTATCAATAGGAATGTGAAGAGAACAATCATCTGTTTCTATGATGATTTTCTCGTCTTTTGCAAATGCAAGTGATAGATGAATTTGTTAATAGTCCTGTCTTTAAGCAAATTTTCAAGTTCAATCTGCCTCACATTGCTTTTGCCCCATTTGCTTCTGAGAATTGAAGAGAATGAATTGTCGCACTGATTACTTGTCACTGGTCCCTCCCACTAGTTTGAGAAGCTGTGCAGGCTGAAATTTGAAGTTTTGTTGTTTGGTAATAATTCAGGGTCATTTATTGCCTAACCGTCTGAATTTGTGGAATTTACTCAGAGTAGAAGAAGCATCATATAGATAAGTCAGAGGTGCCTATGAGTAAATAAGTAGACTAGTTTCCTAGCTTTCGAAATATCCATTGCATTTCCACTTACAAGCTGTTTGTTGTGAGAAGATATTTGGAGGAAGGAAATATCCATTGCGTCTGTTTGTTGTGAGAGGATATTTAGAGGTGGTGGAAGTAGATACTTGAGTCAGTGAGTCGGATGGAGAAGTTTTGTGCGCGTGCGCGCAAGAGAGAGAAACAGGGATGTTTCAGGACTTCGAAATATTTTCTCCCTACAGAGAATAATTCAGTGGTCTTCAAAGTTTGTGCATGCAAACATAGTTTAAGTGTTTGCTGTTAGTTATTGCATCTTGATGCATATCTGTTGATTTATATGCTTGCTCTGTAAATGTAAAGCACTGTCGTATCTTCTCAGTATGCAGTCACCTGCCTTATGGAGCATTTTCTCTGCTTAGCCATAAAGTTATTTGTGGGGTTCAATTTGTTATGAATGACTGTAGCACACGTTAGCTGGTGGCTTAATTTCAATTTTTAATACATTTTAGTTAATATATAGCTCTGCTGCTTTGTTTAAGTTTTTAGATGGCACTCATGGCGGACTGATTGTTGAAGCCCTCAAGCCATGACAAATTGAGTGGTTTTATGCTTACATTCTGTCCCTTGATTCGAAATGTTTTATTACTACTAACGAGAATGTGCATTTACGTGAGAAGTTTCTATGTTTTATATTGTTGTATTGACAATGCTTTGTGTCATTGGCAGGGATGATGCCACTTCTCTTGCTGAAAAATTAAAGAAAATCACTGTGGCTGAAAGGATTGAAAGTATGGAAGTTGCAGTTGTGCCATTTGAAGTGGATAATCACAATCGCCAGGTCTACAGAAGATATAAACTGAAAATGAAGCTTAACAGGACTAAATTCTGTTCGCTAGAGCACTGTGAAGAGATCTTAACAGTAGTATACCTTAGGGAGTTGGAGGATGCAATACAGAATCATGTTCTTCTGCTCTCCAAAATCAGTGGGATAAAGAATTTTACATCAGATTCAAGACCCAAGACATCAAGCGAGACTGATGAAGATGCGTCTGGTTTGGCTTCAGAGCATGCTGAGGAGAGGAACTTAGATGATGATGCTGATGATGATGACGATGACGGTAATGACAATGATGATCTTGGTTTTGATGGTCAAAAACGTAAAGAACAAGCTACAGATGAAATGTACTATGAGGACGGTTATGAAGAGGAACGGAATGAACTGGAGCTCTCTGCTGGATTAGAAAGTGATGCTGATCAGGCTAATGAATTTGATAGTGGCAAGGATGAAGATGGAATGCCTGGGATAGCACCAGAGATTGTGAGCCCTTCTAAAACAAAGAAAACTAAGAAAAAAGCTAAGTCGAACAACAAAAGAAAGAACAGGTTCATACCAAAGGATTTTGACAGAGCAATTTTTGTGGCAGCAAATGGATTGGACTTTGAGGTCCATTTCAGATTTACTAATGAACCTCATATTTTACTGGCTCAGGTGATTAACTGATTGTCCCCTTCAATTATCCACACTCTCGGACAATGTTCCGCTTCGATATAGTTGTGCTATTTGTCTTCCATGACCAGCTTTATAATAGGATCTTCGTTTTGGTACTTGTACCTGACTTAAAAAATTGTGTAGCATATTTCATCGTCCTTGACCTCTCTTTTGACCAATACTATCCCGTCGATGACCTTTCGTAGGACATGCTACATCCTGAAGCAACTTTACCGCACATAATCTTGATTCGTGCTTGCCTCTCTTGTGGAAGTTTTGGGAAAGTTGATCTTTAGTGGCTTGTATTCTAGTTCCTCGATTATTGTGAAGGTCACGCTCTTGTTATTCATGCAGATTGCTCAGAAAGTGGCGAAAAAGGTATACCTCAGGAGCTCTGGCAAGATTGAATCTTGTCAAGTGATTTCTTGCAAAGAGAATCAAGTGATCTACTATGGAGAAGATCCTAAAAGAAGACAGAAAATTGAAGCCGAGGAGAAAGATGCAATTCCGGCGCTTCATACAAACGGAGCGGATTTTCGTGCATTTTGGCAAATGCAAGATGAGCTGGACATTAGATATATATATTCCAATGATATCCATGCGATGCTCACTACATATGGCGTAGAAGCTGCGAGAGAAACCATCATAAGGGAGGTGCAGAATGTCTTCGGTTCATATGGAATTTCTGTGGACATCCGTCACCTCACCTTGATTGCAGACTTTATGACCCACACAGGTGGTTATCGTCCAATGAACAGGCTCGGTGGTATAGCAGAGTCCTTATCGCCTTTCAGCAAGATGTCCTTTGAGACAGCTTCCAAGTTCATAGTTGATGCGGCATATCATGGGGTGGTCGACAAATTGGAGACCCCATCCGCTCGCATTTGCCTCGGGCTACCTGTGAAGATGGGTACCGGATCTTTTGATTTATTACAGAAACTTCAGTTATGAGGCCCATAATTTGATAGGAAACTGCAATTAAATGGCTGCGGAGTTGGTAATGTACAGAGAATACTAAGGCCGTCAATTTTGTCTGGAGTGCTCGCGCATGGTTTGTATCTCAGATTGTTGAAGGTCCATGTGACATTTTTGATTAATGATCATGCATATCAGTGTTGTTGTATATGATATCTTGTATGACAAAATGGATTTCTTGTCGATTTATGTTAGCTTTAGCGGGAAAAGCGTAATCTGTTTCAGTAGCGTGCTTGATGTGTCTTGACCCGACGATTTGCTATATGGTAATGAAATGAAAATCTCCATCAACAATAGATCTCTGGAGGAACCCTTGTTTTTTCTTTGTTGGTACTTGGATGGCATTCTTATGGGTCGTGAGCGGCATTTATCTGGTAATTAGATCAGAGTCCAGGTGATCTTATGGCCGTATGCCCTTAGTCGGTATGTTTGGAGTGCAGTCATTGATCACACCATCAAATCCTTGGCCAGCACAACCAAAATGATCATGGAAAATCTTCAATCAATGACATCTCAGAGTCTTGATTAGAGCACAAATGAGTACAAATAAGGAATATATCCAATACCCATGGTAATTCTCTCTCGCGAACTCGAATAATCGGCACGCACAAGATGACGTGATGTACACACTACATGTTTTATTCCAACTCTAAGCAGACGATATCGGTAAGGACACACACTTCTACGTGGAATTAAAAAAAAAAAAAGATTCATCAAAGGAAGATCACATGAGCTGAAAAACACCATGAACCAGACTGAAGAGTACCCCACAGCAGACGAGAACGCAAGGAACGAGAAGAGCAAAGCCGGCTCCGGTTAGCATTGCTGGTAAAGGCGCGATTTCAGAGTCCTGAGCCTTAGCCCCCGACATGAAGAGCAGCAGCACCACAAACGCCGCGAGTTTCGCTCCAAAACCCCACATTCTGCTTCTTAGCATAGTAAACTTGTATCCGTGAGAGGCAGAGATCGAGAGAGGTGAATTTGTGGCCGAAGGGAGACGGAGCAAGTGAACATATATACACACATATACGAAACGTGGATGTTCTTTTAACGTAAATAGCCGCACAGAAAGAATCAGATGCAACACCTACTCGTGGAAAAGATGATGGCGAATGGTGATGAGTCATCGAGTGCAGGGTCACACGCAGTTGGGAACTCGCTTTTAGCCTAGCTATAGTCTCTGGGAGCACCTGACTGACATTTCCCATCCAACTTAAGAGACGTACGTTAAGGAAGATGGAAAGAAACACCATGTGGTTCTTACTGGTTTCATTGAAACAGGCAGGTGCATTGAGAAGGTCACAATACCAAACCCGAAAGAGACGTTCACTCGTGTATGCCGGCGGTGGCGACCTGAAACGGAGATTTGGCTCGCCAAAGTGCACCACTTTTTTCTCACATGCAGTGCTGCAACAAAGTTTCTTGCCGTTGTAAGACACATTTCTTAGGAAAGATTTGTGTTTTACTCCTGATGACTCTCTCTGTCTCGGTTAGCTCAATGGAAGATGGTCGGAATCACGAGGCAAAGCGGAACTTGGCGCAGAGTTAGGTGCAGCGGCCCAAAACTCTCTTTAACTGTTTCGGCGAGGAAAGATGGATATTCCTATCAATTTAGGAGGTAAATTGACCTCTTCAATTACCAGTTGAGAGCACTTAGGCCAAGGAGAACGATACATTTCGAATAGATATCATATGTTCTAAGCAGCAACGAGATGCTCAGTCACCAAGTACAACATATAAACTGCCAGAGAAATCATCACAAGGGAGGTGCAAAGTGAATGTCCTAAAGAGGTAGATTAGCCTCTTCAATTAGGCTATTCGAGAGGTCGTAGCGACTTTGACCCGACCCGGTCCAATCCAAGTTTGCCAATCTCCCAATGGAAGCATCTCGAAACTCACCTTACAAAACCTTTCCAAGTCGAAGCGGGACTTTCATGAAGTTTTCTAATGAATGCCATCAAGGTATGGTCACAAACTCGCCAACTTGAGAAGCTATGATCATTAATGCCGGGCGATGAAGCCCTGAATTACACCGGGCCGTACAACACTTTACCTTTCAATCGGCGCGGCGATTGATTTGTCATTCATAGTGAAGGTGATCATTGGACGGACTTGAGCCGGACATAGCCCGAAGGTGAAGCCTATCATACTATGACTATGGAAGGCCGCCCCCATCGTACGTACAATTGGAAGAGGCACAATAAAATCCATGCTTACATCTTCCCAAGGCTGCAAGATGGAAGTAGAACATACGAACCCTCGTGAAAATGACTCTTGGCTCTTCGACAAGTTGCACACCTCGAGATAATGGCATGCACACCTCCATTCATCTTTAGCCAATAAAAGTGCTCTTGAAGTACTTCAAGAGTTTTGTTGATGCGTAAATGGCCAGCTAATTCACCACCATGCGCCTCACGAATCAATAACTCTTCGAGAGTTTTGTTGATGCCGAAATGGCCAGCCAATCCACCACGATGCGCCTCACGAATCAATTACTCTCTAAAGGAACTCTTTGGCACACATAGTTTGTTACCTTTAAAGAGGGATCTCTCTTGAACAGAATAAATACCATGACTTCCATGTTTGCAATCAGAAATGATGGATGAGGACTCCGGATCTTCATAATAGAGTTCTTTCATCAAATGAAAGCCAAGAATCCGTGAATCAAGAATCGCCAGCATGGAATATCTTCTTAATAAGGCATCTGCTACAATATTAGTGTGGCCAGGTGTTGACACCTATATTTTGATTTTTCATTAAATCATTTATTCAAGCATAAAATGAGAATTAGTCAAAGTTCTCATAAAACTAATTTCTCATGCATTGCATATTTATTTGTTAGTCATACATTATCTTGCATTCAGACTAGAGGCAAGGAATTGAGCTCAAATTGACAAGTGACCGGACGAATCATAGCATGTAAAACTCGGCTCGCGGCAGGCTGGGGCCAAATATGGGTGGGCCGGACTTTTTTTACGTAAGCCTGTTGTCCATGCCCGCCCATTTATTCGAGCCTAGGTCGGCTGAATCAGACCGCGACCTATATTGATCTCATCTAATTTATAGTGACCCAACCCGATTCACATAGACCAAGCCCCAAAAGAAATACTCAAGTGAGGACCATTTGGCTACAGATTTCTTGCCATGAACTACTTCACAAAATATCTCGATGTGATGGGTGATTCGAGATGTTGTGAATTCCCACGTTGGTTTCAAATAAAATTCAACATTAAAATGTTGTCATGCTAACAACACGACAAATTAGGGTTCAAGAAAGCAAAATAAGAGAAGTGCAAAGTTGAAGTACTAAACTTGCAATTGGTATCCTCGAATGATGTAACACTCGACATAAAACGATAACTGATGTCACATTTTTTCCTAAAAGACGAACTGGAAGTTCAGCCTTCTTGTATGCAAAAAAACCAAGCTCGAGCAAGTTCAGTCCTTAGAAGTAGATCACAAAAAGGGAAATTTGCAACGTAAAAAGGGAAAACAGAAGAGGAAAGGAACATGCAGGGATTGATCACTGGACAAACAGAGTGGAACCAAGTCTCTTAGATGTAATATAAATTCTCGAGTTCGCTTCCTATTCAATGAAATCGCATTAAGTATGGACCATAATCAAGTAAGTCCTTACGATTTTCCCTAACCACCTGGAAGAGCCGGTCACGAAACCGCAAACAGGAGGGTTCAATTCGATGCGCGAAAACTGACCCGAGATACCACCAAAGCTGTACATGGGCCGGACGTGTGTGTGTGTGTTTTTTTTGGTGTCCCGAGGCATCGGTTGCCTTGCCATGCACGAAGCGTGCTTCGAGATAGCTAAGATGACTTGGGCTTCAATCTTATGATGTAAACGACATTCTAGCATTAGACAAGTCACCGGAGGCTTATTTCTTCCATTGATATAACATAGGACTGGATCGAATTTTATTAAGATAAAAATAGCATAACACTCAGAGAAAAAAGAATAATGATATGGGCTTAATCTAATTTAGTGATTGCATACTCCACATTGGGCCAGATAATTTCCTCCGTCCTCATTAATCAGGGGATTGGATTTGCACCTAGCCATCACAGACAAGTTTGCTAAAAGATGTCTTGGCCCCATTGTCGCACTTGTGAAACTATGAAAGTTCCCTTGGCAATCAATTCCATTCCAACTGACCAAATTTGCTCCAAGTAAAAAACATGGAGGTGAGTACAAAAAAGAGTTCACACTGTCGAAGGAAAATGAAAAAAAAAATAATAATAATAATAATAAGAGGCGGAAATTCCGAAAATGCCGGTTCGGTTATGTTTCAACAGCTTGATGTTCGGTCCGAACCATTAGATAAATTGAATTTCTTTGTCCATATTTCCTTTGTTTGTTGTAATATGTCGTGAAGTAATAGTAAATAGATTTGGTCCGGTTAAGTATGCTTGCAACTATAACTCAGATCAATGGTTTTGCTTGGCTATAAAAACAAATTTATTGCACCAACGAATCAAGAAAGAAACTGAAATTAATTACATAGATAGGAAACATAAAACTTAGTAAAATTTTCAAATAAGGACATCAAGTGCCATCATTTTCTTAAGTAAGGGTCTAAAGTATTCTCATTTTCTTAAGTAAGGGCTTAAAGTGAACATTATTTCAAATAAGGATCTGATGTAACCATATCAATCTAAAAAAAAAAAGTTTGATTCACCGGCTAGTTATGATCATATCCCCTCTATGGCCATTGTCTAACCATCGGTGAGGCGGTAGTGATGGCTGTCAAAATTGCCGGTGCCTCGACGAGGGCCGACAACCTTGCTAACCAGAGGCGAAGGCCTACCGGCTTCGGAGGGCTGTGACCCTCATTGTTTGTGTCGAATTTAAAAGCCCATTAATGTCCATATATTAGTCAATCGGAAAAGGAAGGAAAGAAAGGAATCAACCATGAATGGTCCCCTCAAGAGGGGAAAGAAAAAAACAAAAAAAACCCACCAGAATAATCTTTCCCTATTTTAATTTTCTTAAGAGGAAAGGCAAACAAAAACATAGAAAAGAAAAATGGAAACAAGCCGAGAAAAGACACTAGCATGTCCTGGGAACCTTAATCAGTTCGTGCTTATCCGGCGGACCGCCGGACACACACACACACACAGAGACTGCCCAAAGCCCAATCTGCTAAGCCGACCGCGCGCACGGGGAGCCCAACCCATCTGCGTCGTCCGATCGGATTACAGTTGTCGGATGCGGACGAGGGGGTCCCACGACGTGACATCCAACGGTTCAGATGCAGCTCTCCGGCGGCCGAGACTACGCGCGCCCTGGGGCTGTAGCTCCGTCGGGGACCCCGGACCAGTGGCAAAACCGCAATAAGAGAGAAATGCGGGGTCATTGAGTTAGGCAGCACCGACTCAGTGGGAAGCGTTTGTTGGCAGAGAGAAAAAAAGTAAGAGGAGTCCTCCTCTGCGTCTCTCTCTCTATTATATACTCCTCATCGAGACGATAGAGGGAGAGACTCTCTCTCTTCCTCTCTCTCGCGCTCTGGATTCTCGCTGGTCTCGCCTTCCTCGGATCATTTCGCGATCGCATCCAGAGAATCGTCCGGGGTAATCATCTGTTTGAGCGTCTGTTCTCTCATTTCTGCCCCCAGTTTTTTGCGGGATTCGATTTGACTTTCGTTAGCTTTCTTATTGGCGTTTCGTTTTTTCGTTTTATGTGGCTCAAATTGAATTTGGGTGTTTTTCGTTTTGCAGGAATTGGACCTAAGTTTCGATTTTTAGCGAGCGAGATCAGCCGAATCAGGTAAGCCAGGCCTCTCTCCCTCTACCTCTCGAAGTCTGGAGTTTGCTGGTTTTTTTTTTTTTTTAAATTTATGTTGCGAGGCCTTGTGATGATTGATTTGTGGAATTAGTGGTCGGAAATGTTTCGTTTTCTCCTCTTCAAGATTGTTCGTATGTTGGTTTTGCGGAGGAGTGCGCGGTCTTCATTTTGCTCGCTGCTTTTGGGTGGGTTGAATAGTGAAGTCTTAGGGTAATTGGAACATACAATCGAACCGTCACCTAGGTTTTTTAGCTGATTCGGTGACATTTTCGGGGAGAACTTGTGTTTGTGTTCTTCTGAGTTTGGGTTCTGATTGTTCTGCTGTTATGTGGCCATGTAGGTTTTCTTTGTTTTTTTTTTTTTCGTGGGATTGAGTCCCTTGAGGTGTGTACAGGGGACGTACTTCACAGTGATGTATTTGAAAATGAACCCATGACATGGTCTGCCAAGCCGGCGGTAAAAGCTGGGCCAATTGGAATGAACGAGTCTCAAGACTCACCGTTTGCTTCCTTTGGGTGCTTCAATTATGTCTAATGGTATTGAATGTGTTGCTAGAACAGTATTCCCTTCAGGATACTTCTTGTTACCAAATGCTGACTAGGTCGTTGAACCATTCGAAGCTTTACCTCAACTTGGTTGTGTTTTATGGTAGTAGGATGTCTAAATGCATCTTTTGGAACCAGGCGATTGGACTGATAGATTCTTCCTTTGCCGATCTTCTGCTGGTTGTTTATTGCTCTCGGTTTTGCGAAACGAAGCTGTAGATTGTGATTTGAACATCACAATCCAACTTGATTGCTGCTTTTGACAAAATCATTTTATGCAAGGGTTGCAGTTGTTTCCTGCTCTTGAAATTGCTGTTTGATGTTTTTGTTCTCTTTTTAATTAAATATTCTTCATTGGATTTCTGTCCCTCTTCTTCTGTTCATTGTAATAGAATATAATGTTCTCTTTTGCAGCAAATCAGAACAATGGAGTCTCACGATGAGACAGGATGCCAGGCTCCAAAAGGCCCAATCCTCTGCATTAACAACTGTGGCTTCTTCGGAAGTGCTGCCACCGCCAATATGTGCTCAAAGTGCCACAAGGACATCATATTGAAACAAGAACAGGCACAAGCAGCTGCCTCCTCGATTGAGAGCATTGTCAACAGAAGTTCCGGTGAGAATGGTAAAGGACCTGTGGCAACTGAGATATTGGATTTGCAAGCTGGTTCAGTGGACGCAAAAGTCATTTTGACCGAGATCATAGCTGGTTCATCTTCAAGCAAGGATGTTGACATGAAAGTGAATGAGGGTCCTAAAAGGTGCACCGCCTGCCGGAAGCGAGTGGGGTTGACCGGCTTCAACTGCAAGTGCGGCAACCTCTTCTGTGCAGTCCATCGCTACTCCGATAAACACGGGTGTCCATTTGATTATAGAACTGCTGCTCAGGACGCCATTGCCAAGGCCAACCCTTTGGTTAGGGCCGATAAGCTCGACAAGATCTAGATTTCCGGGGCTCAAAAGATGGCTTATTTACTGGAAACCTGCTTTGCCTTCCACCTATGGGCAATTCTGGATATATAAGTTTCGCTGCATAATGTCTTCACTGTCCTATGTCTGGTAGAAGTTGCAGGTCACATTACTTGAGGGCATTGCTTACAGCCCTAGTGAGCTCTCTTGTTCGTTGTGATTGGCGGTAATTTTGCTGTTGGCTTGGGTGTGTAAGTCACTAGTCTGTGTCAGTTTGATGGACTCGGTCGTTGCTACTTCCGTTGATATGAATTTCTAGTTGTATGGCTTGTGATCCAGTCTTTCTGCCGCCGGGTATTGCGACTGTAGGGTTTGTCGTCTTCCTCCTCGCCCGCGCTGGCATTAGTCTAAACTCCTTGGTGCATATGTGAGAATTCGCGCAGTCTTTGCTTGTAGTTATGTTGGTCTATTGGGAACCTGAGATGCTCCTCTGTTAAGATGTCGCTTGTTCTTCAAAACTTCTCGTGGAAGATTTCTTGAGATGTCTAATGCTCGGTGCTCCTGGTTTAATGATTGGGTCAGGACAGAAAAGAGTTGAAATTGCAGGACCGATGAATTGCTAGATTCTTTTTCAACTATTTTCAGATTGAACAGGGCGAAAAGAGAGAAAATATTAAATAAAGTCAAGTCATAGTCACTTAAAAGAGATAAAATATTAAATAAAGTTACATTACTATTTTTTGTTAGCTAAGTTGGATGGATTTAAAAGAAAGATTTTTTTTTTTGGTCGAAAAGAAACCGCAATTCATTCATCCATAGTCAGAATTACGATCGCTAGTAAAATAAGATTCGTAAAGCATTAAATCCCAAAGTGGTTGGGGGAAGTTGATGAGCCAATTTGAAGGCAACGCTTTTCTTCTATGTGTCTTGGCGATCCAATCAGCCACACCATTTGCTTCTCGGGGGATAGCTTTCACCTGGACTCCTTGAAGGTGGCCCAACATCGATCTGCATTCGTCTATGAGGTGCCGAACAGCCCATGGGCTTTCCTCTGGCTTCTTTAGACACTCACACAAGAGAGTACAGTCGGATTGTACTTCAACTTGCTGCAACGGAAGACTTTGGGAACCACTTGCACTTTGACTTCGAAGCCTCTCTTCTCTCTCCTCCATCAGACGCGACAGAGACACCTTCAAAGCTAGGGTTTCGCATTCCATGGCCGAGAGGGCACGAACCGACCTTGCAAAGCCATCAATGACAACACCAGCTTCATCTCGACTCACACCAGCCACAGATCCTTCCAATTCGCCTTCGATCCAGGAGCCATCAACATTTACCTTCACGCATCCGGGCTTCGGGGTGGACCAATGCTTCGGTACCTCTCTCGCTTCTCGGCTCCTCTTATTCTTCCATTGTAGCCCGAGGCTCGTAGTTGTTCTGATCGACTCTGCCTCTTCAATCACTGTATCGGTTTCGGGTGGCGACGACTAAATATGAAACCATTTCTGCCTTTCCGGATGACCCACAATGCGTTCGCCACCAGCTCGGGCTTCGGGGAGTATCGATCTGAGTTAAGGACTTCGTTTAGCCACTTATCGAACCTCCGAATATTCATTGGTGTGATCTTCGGGTTTAGTCTCGAGTCCGACCAAATTTGTTTTGTCCATTTGCACAACAGCAGGAGGTGTTCTACTGTTTCGGGGGCTTCGCGGCACATTGGGCAAAGCGGGTCGGGTAATATTTTTCGCTTGGACAGATTTTCCGTCGTTGGGATCGCATTGTGGCATGTTGACCATATGAAGTTTCTGATCTTGGGGGGGTTAGGAAGTTGCCAAATAGCCGACCATAGGCTGCCAGGGGGCCGATACGAAGCCGAGGTTTGAGGTTGCTTGGGTAGCTGTGTTTTTGTGAAAATTTTTTGGTAGCCACTTCTGACAGAATATTTACCCCGCTTGTTGCTTGTCCGGATTAGCTTGTCACCCTCTGAGTTAGGACATAATGGCGTAGCCATGATTTCTTGGATCGTAGTTTCCGAGAAGAGATTCCTCGGTTTCTGCTCATTCCACGTTTCATTTTCGAAGTCTATTAGGTCGGCTACAACTTTTGGGTCATCTCTGTTAGCCGGGCCTCCTATCACTCCGGATGAAAGCCATTTATCTTCCCGAATCTTAATATTCTGCCCATTTCCAACAGCCCAACGAACCTCCGAGCTAATCTCGTCTCTACCCACGAGTAGGCTTTGCCAACCCCATGACGGTCTATTCCCTTTCTTTGCATTCCATACATCTGAATTTTGGAAGTAAATCCCTTTAAAAACTTTGCTCCATAATGATGAGGGGTTGTGAGCAAGTCTCCATGCTTGTTTGCCTAGCATAGCCTTGTTGAAAGAAAGAAGATCTTTGAATCCCAAGCCGCCATCTATCTTACGGCATTTCAGCACATCCCACTTCTTCCAATGCATCCCCGCTTTTGAAGGGTTCTGTTTCCACCAAAAATTTGCTATTCTCTGCTCAATGGCCTTGCATATGGATATCGGGATCTTGAAAATTGACATCGCATATTGCGGTAGGGCCTGTACCACTGTTTTAATCAGAATCTCCTTCCCCGCTTTTGATAATATATTTTCCTTCCACCCTTCTAACTTCATATTGACCCTTGCTAAGATCCATGCAAACATCTGTTTTTTGCTTTGACCCCAATCCGAGGGGATGCCTAGGTACTTGCCTGTTTTCTCAATAATAGGAACCCGCAATTCGTTGGCCATGTTTGATTTGAGGTGCTTCGGGCATCCCTTACTGAAAAATACCCCCGACTTGTTAAGATTGATTGCCTGACCCGAGATGTAGCAATATTGATCCGGAATGTTAGCCAAATTTTGGCATTCTCTAAAAGAACCGTCCAGGAAAAAGATTGCATCGTCTGCGAATAATAGGTGAGAGAGAGTTGGGCAGCTACTCCCTAGCTTTATTCCTTTTAACGTGCCATCCTCAATAGCCTTCCCCAATAGATTAGACAGAGTGTTAGCCAAAATGATAAATAGATAAGGGGATAGTGGGTCACCTTGTCTTATTCCTCCGGTTGGGTGAAAGGGAGGTTGAGGCTCTCCGTTAAACTTTATACTAAAGGAAGCAGATGCCATGCAATGTTTGACCATATTTACCCATTTCTCACAAAAGCCCATCTTGGTCATACTCGCACATAGATAGTCCCATTCCACCCTATCATAAGCTTTTTGCATATCGAGCTTAAGGATGGCTTGGAATTTTCTCTTCCTCTCCCTTGTTCTCAATCGATGGATAACTTCTTGGACAATGAGAATATTGTCTTGTATCAATCTTCCGCTAACAAAGGCACTCTGCTCCGTTGCTATGAGGTTTGGGAGCCGGGGACGGAGACGATTGGCCATGACTTTAGAGATGATCTTGTAGCTGAAGTTACACAAACTTATTGGCCTAAAGCGAGAGATTTCCTCCGGGTTAGAGACTTTTGGTATGAGCACAATTTGGGTTTCATTAAGCGCTGGAGGGAAATAACCCGATGTAAAGAAGTCCCCGACCATCTTAAGAATATCCTGCTGTATATCTCCCCAATGGTTGCGGTAGAACAGTCCATTTAGACCATCCGGGCCTGGTGCTTTTGCTGCCCCCAACTGGAAAACTGCAGTTCTAACTTCCTCTAGAGATACTGGGCCTGTTAAAGCATCATTCATTGCCTCGGTGACTATTTCGGGGCATTGGTCGAGTACCGGGTGGAAGTTTCTTCCGCCGACCGAGCCGTATAAGGTTCTAAAGTAATCCACAGCATGTTGCTTCAATAAATTCTGTTCTCTACACCAGGTTTGGTTGTCGGTTTTCAATAACGAGATCTTATTTCTTTGCTTTCTTTGAATAGTAGTGGCATGGAAGAACTTCGTGTCTCTATCCCCTTCCTTAAGCCAAGTAACTCGAGATCTCATCTTCCAGTAGAGCTCCTCCCGTGTCCACAGCTTCCCAATTTGCTCAATTATACTCTTTGAAGCCTCCCGTTGAGAAGGGTTGGTTACCCCGTTGCTAATGTCTGTGAGTTTTCTTGATAATGAGTCGATTTGGTTTCGCGCGTTAGAAAACTTCTTGCTCCATTTCTTGAGGGCTAAAGTAGCTTTCCTTATCTTTTTTGGAACCTCCGCACCCACTAGTTGTTGGTCACACCACGCACTTCTTACCACATCTTTGCACTCTTCATCTTCTGCCCGGGAAGCTTCAAATTTGAACTCTCTTTTCCTTCTTTTAAAAGGGGGGTGGAGTGAGAGGATGATAGGGCTGTGATCCGAGCCAATTGCCGGCAAGGCATATGCTTCCGCATTAGGAAATTCCACTCTCCATTCAATATTACACAAGGCTCTATCTAGCCTCTCCTTCACCAAGGTGTCCCCTTCCCTATTGTTTGACCAAGTGAACATGCAGCCCTTACTCTCCAAGTCCATCAATGAACAGCTATTAATAAACTCCTGGAAAGCCACTAGACGAGAGTGGTCCGCCCCTCTTCTACCCATTTTCTCCCAATGGTATAATATTTCGTTGAAATCCCCCAAACAAACCCAAGGTAAACTATTGATTGAGCTTAATTGCTGAATTTGCTGCCATAAGCTATTTCTTTTTCGGAAATCGGTGGGTGCATGTAAAAAGGTAACTCTCATAAGCACCCCACTCGTCTTGTCCCTGCAAAGTAAGTCTATAAATTCTTTTGAGCTATTTTCCACGATCACTGCCGCTTCATCATCCCGGAAAAACAGCTAATCCTCCCGCTATACCTTCTGGATTTACCACTATTGCATTTTGAAGGTGTAACCTTTTTTTAATTCTCTGCACTACTACTTCTTTATTCTTTGTCTCCATGAGGAAGACAAGGTTGGGTCGCTCTTGAGCCACAATGGCTCGCAAATGCTGGACCGTCAGGGGGGGACCCGGCCCACGCAGTTCCAACTCATAATCTTCATATAATCCCCGGTGACTTATTAGGGCTAGCCACCAAAGCCCATTCGTTTCTTTCATCCACCAAAATGATGGGTGTGTCAAGTAGTGCATCGACATTCTCAACTCTATCGTATGAACCCGGTAACTCATAGGGGCTGTGCCTTTTTAGCCTCGTCTGCGTTGGGATTTTAGTCACCATCCTTTCTTTCCTAGGCTTGACGGGAGGCCTCCCCAATTCGGTTTGACTGGCAGCTTCAGCTTGAGTTTCTTGACAATATTGGAGGCTAGACGACCCCCTTTTCCCCGGGTTTTGTACCGTCACAATCTGCCCATTAACTTCCTTTCCCCCTTCCGCCTCTACTTCATCGGACTCCCTGTTCATGGGGTTCTCCGGGATCATCTCCTCATCCTCGAACTCCGGTATTTCTTTACCGTAAAATATTTCCCAAAATGGGCTTGGGCTTCTAGCTTCCGCCCTCAACCAACCGCCGAATTTACTCCTTGGTTTTTTCTCGAGTTCACCTTCCTTGTATGGTATCACTTCGCGATCCGTAGTGTAATGCCCTATTCTGCCGCACGAGAAGCAAAACCGAGGTAGTCTCTCATAACGAAAGTCGATCCATAGCTTTTTATGTCCCAAATTCAAGATAGTTCCAGATTTTAGTGGGGAAGCCAAGTTTAGTATCACCCTAGCCTTCCCAGTTCTCCTTGGGTTATTGCCTTTAGTCTCAATTTTCACCTCCACTACGTCTCCAATCTTAGAAGCCATTTCGTTAATGATCTCGTCACTCACTCTTCCCCTCGGCAGCCCTATAAACCGAATCCAAAATGGGCAGTGGGTGAATTCGTAGCAATGATCGGGGATGTCCGGCTCACATTGTTGGAGTATAAGCAAGTCTCTTGAAAAGCACCATGGCCCTTCCTCCAATACTCTCTTCTTCTCAATCTCTGACTCAAATTTGAAAGAGAAAAACCCTTGCTCCAAAGACAAAGACACTCTACATTTTCCACCTTCCACGCCTTTCTCATTGTGGCCATAAAGGCACGAAAGTTAACACTAGGTTTGGATTGAAGTTTTCCATACAGCATAAGATTACATTCTTTGATTCTATCCTCCGAGATCTCCTCCTTTGCCATGACCTCGTCACCTTCCGACCACATTTCACCTAGGCTTCTACGGAGAGCAGCCAAGCGAATCTCATTTTCTTCCTCCCCGCTCATAATTTCCACTTCTTTTCGACTACGCCAAGAGAACCTCTGTCTAATTACTTACCTCTAATTCTTGCTTTGACTGAAAATACTAAACTACGGTGCGGGTTCCACTTACTATAAGGAGTCCTTCTCGGGCATCTGTCAACACCCCCGCAAGCTTGCCGTACATAGCGGGGATGGATGCAGCGCCAACCAAAGCTTGGACACCAACTTGGGTACGGAGGTAGCACTACCCAACTCCACGGACGCCAGCCGCAAATCACCTCTCTTGCAAACTCAGCCTCGGATACGGTAGTCCGGCCGCTAATTATGATGGATTGAAGGGGGCTCCGATTTAGGGTTTTAACCAAAACCCTTTCTTCAGGAGTTGGTCATTGTGATTTTAGGGTTCGGTGAGAGTGGAGTTGTGGGAAAACTGGTTTGTGAACTGTAGTGGTGTGGGAAGATTAGGGTTGAAGAATGATTTGGGGGAAGAACTACCATCGTGGGTAGGGGAGGAAACTCTTCACATGGAAGAGAGAGTCAACTTCTCATAATTGGATTGATGAATTTTCAATGCGATTTAAAAGAAAGATTCAATTGCATCAATTTGATAAGTTTTATTATTTGATTGTATTTTTTTGTTAGTTTTAAGATTTAATTGTATTTTTGTAACAAGTATCAAGACTTTCTGAGCTTTAATTCTTTTTTTCCCCCTTTTTCTTGTGTCCTTATTTTTTAGTTGTATCTCAATGAGATGAGTATATTGAAAGTTTTAAAACTTGTTAGGAAAGTACATTTTAGTCCTAAAACTTTCAAAACATGCAATTAAGTTCTAAAATTTGTCATGATAGTGCAATCGAGTCTTAAAATTTTTAAAAAGTAAAATAGAATATTAAAACTTGTCAAATTGATCTTATCAAATCGTTTCATTGATTGAACATTTTAAAAGTTTTAAAATTCGGTTGTACTTTAATGACAAATTTTAGAATTTGATTAAAGGCTCAATTGGACTTTCGTTACAAATTCTAAGACTTTCAATATACTTACCTCGTATCTCAATATATAAAAAAGAACATTAAATTGCTATGCATTACCTCCCGTCCATTTCCTTCACTAATATGTTAGAATTTGATTGTGCTTTTTGAAATTTTTAATATTCGATTGCACCTTCGTGGTAAGTATTAGAATTTGATTACACTTTTTGAAAGTTTTAGAGCTTAATTATACTTTCGTTACAAAGTTTAAGACTTTCGGTAAACTTCCATATCTCACTGTATAGAAAAGAACATTAAGTTGATATGCATTATCTCCCATTCATTTCCTTCACTAACATTTTAACATTTTATACCTCAAATCATTTAGTTTCGTTTCTCTCTTCTCTCTCGTAATTATTGAATCTCCTTTTCTTTTCTTTTCTTTTTTTTCCGTTTCCAACTGCATTTATCAAATATATTGAGATGGTCATTCAACCGAGTTAAGAGTATCTATGGCATGAAAACAAAAAAATTAGCAATTTCTTAGGCTTCGTTCATTTTGCGAAAAAATGTAACGTTTCTAAAAAATATTTTTTGGGAAGTTATTTACAGAAAAATAACAATATTTTTCGGTGTTTGACTAAAACCTGAAAATGATTTGGAAAATATTTTCCATTGTTTGGCATGAAAAGCGAATTTGATTTTTTGCGTCCTCGTTAGGTCAGAAATTGCTAACGTGGACCCGATCGTTCTATATGGCATAGGCGCGCATCTATTAACTAATTATTTCAAGCTATACAAGCCTTTACTTTATTCAAAAAATATTTTTTAAATTATTCATTTTTCGCAAAGTAAAATAAGCCTTGCTATTATAATTACACAAAGGTGAATACTAAAATGGTCAAATTGTTGAACAATAACTCAAAATCGTTGATTTGTTCGGTTAGAGCAACTTGTTTATAGTATATCAGGAGTAATAAACAATTGGGTTCTCATGTTTAAGGGTTAATATCATAAAAAAAAAATCTTAAACTAGTACATCTTTGACAAATTTACCTAAACTATTTTCTTGATCTTTAAAAATCCTAAACTGGTACATTTTTGACAAATTTACCCCAAACTGGCACATCTATGACAAATTTACCCTGCATTACTTTTCGCTAAATTTTATTGTCAAATTGCCAAGTTAAATGACATGTTACAATTGCTGGATGTTTACATTTGGGGTTTTTACCCTCTATTTGTTACGGGTCTATTAATTTGGGGTTTTTTGTGGTAGTAATATAATTTAACGTAAACTAACGGAGGGTAAATTTAGCACATGTGTACCAATTTTAGTTTTTAGTGGTCAAAATAATTAGTTTGGGGTAAATTGATCACAAATATACCAGTTTGAGGTTTTTAGTGGTCGAAAAAATAGTTTGTGGTAAATTTGTTACAGGTGCACCAGTTTGTATTTTTTTTTAGTAAAAAAAATAATTTAGGGTAAATTTATCACACGTGTATCAATTTGAGTTTTTTCGTGATATTAACCCTATGTTTAAATAAGGACGACGCTATTTCCACCCCATTTATGACTAAATCTATGAATTTTTCACCAAAAAAGATAAAATCAGACTCAATCATTCTATTGCAATTTAAATCAATAATCCTAAATTTATTTACTTTCCTTCCTTTTTAGTTTTTCAATTTCTATGTAGGATCTAATTGCCATAATTAAGTGTTTTTACATAGTTTTGTTTTGTTGATTGTAAGCACTATGTTTTCATTTGGCTGTTAGAGTTTACTTTTGCAAGAATTAGTTTTGTCAAAAGAAAGAATTTAAAAAAAATTAATTTTTTCTACGTTGTTAAGCAAATTAAAGGAACAATTATCATGTACTATCTAGAAAAATTTTGCCATATGCTTTTTTGTAAAACAATCACTTGCTTATAAACTTTCACTTTAGTTGTGCATATCGGTGTAAAAACCTTTTCTTATCGGTTGTCTTTTATACACATATAGATATAATGGGATGA
The DNA here is from genome assembly GCF_020921035.1 of Rhodamnia argentea. Classification (NCBI taxonomy): domain Eukaryota; kingdom Viridiplantae; phylum Streptophyta; class Magnoliopsida; order Myrtales; family Myrtaceae; genus Rhodamnia; species Rhodamnia argentea. Next base: position 11,029,038 of record NC_063156.1, read on the forward strand.
CATGATGAAACAAAAAATATTCTTTATTGCATTCTCCAATATTACACAACTTAATTAAATCAAAACATTGCATAAAAAAGTTCTTCTTTTTTAAAAATGCCCGTGAGATCTTGTCATTTTGGATGGACACAAATTAACATCATCCGATAAATGTTTATGAAAAACTAGCAATATGCTTTGTTCTGCATCACTTTTTCACGTTGATTTTTTTAGTTCATTTTTCAATACTTTTGTAATGTCCTACATGACATGTATAGAAATATTTCGACAATAGTAATGAAAAGAGACAAATTCTACGATGTAGTAATATATATATTTCCTTGAAAATTTGTCTTTTTGAAAAACTTATCTCTTCAGAAGTAAAATCAGAAAATAAAAAAGAAAAAACAGTGCCTTTTTGTGTGTGGGTAATGTTGCATTTCAATTATGGCAACTAGATCCTTAGAAGTAGAAATGAATAAATAAAAGAACGAATGGGGTCACCGCTACAAATTGCAATTAAATGATTACGGTTATTTTTGTCTTTTTTTAAAGAATGGGGTGAATTAGTCATATAGAGGGTGGAAATAGCCCCGCCCTTAAATAACTGTCTATTTTGAAAATTGTTAATTAGACTCAACAAGTCCATTTAGGTTTCGTCTGTTTTGCAAAAAAATGAATGGTTTAAATAATATTTTTCAAAAAAGATTGCTTGTATCGCATATAAAAATGACCAAATGAAAAATGTGTTTATCGTCCACGAAAGTATTGTCAACGAGAAATATTTTCATTATATATAACAATTTACATATCCATATTTTTGTCGATGATGAAGGTATTTTTCGTTGTTTCATTTTGCATGCGATACAAGCGATCGTTTTCAGAATTTTTTTCTCCGGATCATCCCTTTTCACAAAACAATCGGAGCTTCTGCTTTAGTCTGAGTTCGATACGAATCGTTGTCGATAGTACTGTCTCGGTCCACTCTTATCCGATCCGATTTGGTTCACTATTTTCCCAAGCTATTTAGTCCGGTTTTCCATGTACCGGACTTTATTTGTTTCGTGAAAAATGAATGATTTGAAAAAAAATATTTCTTTGAAAATGATTGCTCGTATTGCTCGTGAGTCAATGGAAAATCATAAAGGTGGGAAAATATTGTCATCGTATAGTGGGTTGATATTTTAAGTAGATTTTTTCTTTTTTGGGTCAAAGATATTTTAAGTAAATTATAAAGGCAGGAAAGGAGGAATCAGCAAGAGAAAAAGGAAAGGACAAAAATAATATTTATAAAAATAAAAATAAAAATAAAAATAAAATTGGACATGTTCTGTGTTATTGTGAAAACTAGCTCGTGCCTATCCACCGCGGCCCAAGCCCAATCTATCAAGTCGGCGATGGCCATTCCCTCGCCACGGCCAAGGCTACGTGCGGCCGAGGCTACGTGCGCCCGTGGGCCGACCCCCAATGGGGACTCGACACGCAGGGGACACGTCATCGGGAGGAGTGGCGAAACCGTGATTACGGCATTTACGTTAGGCTGTGCCGACTCGGTGGAAAGCGTTTGTTGGCAGAGAAAAAGTAAGAGAAGTCCTTCTCGCTCTAGCTCTCTCTCTCTCTCTCTCTCTCTCTCTCTCTCTCTTCTGTATTATATACTCCTCGTCGAGACGATAGAGAGAGGGAGAAGAACCCTCTTCACAAACATCTCTCTCTACCTCTCGATCGATTCTCGCTGGGCTGGTCTCGCTTTGTCGGATTGTTTCGATCGCATCCTCTGAATCGTTCTGGGTAATCTTCTTCTCCTTGAAAGTTCTCGTTTTTTTTTTTTTTTTCATTTTCTAGATTTCTTCGGGGGCTCGATTTGATTTTCGCTTGCTTACTCGGGCTGCGAATATTGAATTTGGGCTTTTCTCGAGTCTTAGGAACTGAATTTTGGTTTCGATTTTGTGGGGGCGAGATCAGCCGAATCGGGTAGGCGAGGCTTGCTCTCCTCTCTCTCTGTCTCTCTCTCGAAGTCCGTTGTTTGCGTAGTTTTGACGAATCCTAGCTTATGTCGCGCGGGCTTATGATGCTTGTTTCCTTGGAATTACTGTTTGAAGATATTCGTTTTCCCGTATTCGAGACTGGTCATGTGTTGGGTTTGTGGTGGTCTGAATTTACTCACTGTTTTTTGTGTCCGGCCGTCTTAGGGTAATTGGGACATATTGTTGAAGCGGCTCGCGGTTTTTTTTTTTTTTTTTGGGGGGGGCGCTGTTTAGTTGAGTTGGTGACTTTGTATGATCGTTTGTGGTCGCGCTATTCTGGGTCGTGGTGCTGATTGTTCTGCTGTTATGGGTCATTTGGGTGGCACTGCCACTGCTCTTGTGTGTGTGTCTGTCTTTCACAATCTGGGATACTAGCTGCCTTAGTTTTTCTCAACATCTCTTCTCACTTCCTTTGGGCGTGTCAATTATGTCTCGTGGTGACAATGGCTCCCTCCCTTTGTAGTTTTCGGATGATGACTAGGTCTTTTTGATTGTCAAAGTGGTTCTCTCAACTTGCTGGTGGGTTAGGGGAACTGAGACTATGGAAATGCTCTTTTGGGAGCCGAGCTGTAGAACCTAGAGGTTCTTCCTTTCTGGTCCACCATTGGTGGGAATTTGAGGAATGAAATGTGGAGTGTGATATGAACATCTCAAGCTAACTGGGTTGGTGCTTTTTACTAAATTTTGTGTACAGCGGTCGTGATCATTTCCTGCTCATGTGAATGCTGTTTGATGTATATATGTGGCAGTTTACGTTTATTGGCGAAATCTTTTATGTTTCTGTATCTCTGGTTTTGTTTGTACGAGGGATTATAGGCAGTTTATTTGCAGATCAGGACAATGGAGTCTCACAATGAGACAGGATGCCAGGCTCCAAATGGCCCAATCCTCTGCATTAACAATTGTGGCTTCTTTGGAAGTGCTGCGACCGCTAATATGTGCTCGAAGTGCCACAAGGACATGATGTTGAAGCAGGAACAGGCACAAGCAGCCGCGTCGTCTCTTGAGAGCATTGTGAAGGGTAGTTCCATTGAAAATGGTAAAGAACCTGTGGCAAGTGAGATTTTGGACTTGCAAGTTGGCTCGGTTGACGCAAAAGTCATTTCAACCGAACTCTCGGCTGGCTCATCTTCAAGCATGGATGTGGAGGCGAAAGTAAATGAGGGTCCTAAAAGGTGTGCCTCCTGCCAAAAGCGGGTTGGATTGACTGGGTTCAGCTGCAAGTGTGGCAGCCTCTTCTGTGCAGTCCACCGCTACTCCGACAAGCATGATTGTCCATTTGATTATAGAACTGCTGCTCGAGACGCCATTGCCAGGGCCAACCCTGTTGTCAAGGCTGACAAGCTCGACAAGATCTAAGATTTCGCAGGCATAGAGATGGCTTATCTACTGGAAACTGCGCTGCATTTCACCTACCTGCGATGTCGAATGTATAAGTTTGGCTGCATATTGTCTTAGCTCTCCTGTGTCTGGTAGAAATTGCTGGTCACATTACTGGGGGCATGCTTGCGGCCTAGCGAACTCTCTTATTCATTGTGATTGGCGGTAACTCCGTTGTTGGCTTGGGTGTGTAAGTCATTATTGGTGTCGGTTTGCTGGACTTCATTGTGACTGCTTTTGTTGACATGAATTTCTAGCTGTTTGGCTTTCAAATCAATTGATCTGCAATAAATGCCATTGTGTTCCGACTTTTGAAAGGCGGTCTTCTCACTGAATTCGCATTGCATTCTTTTGGTGCATATGTGAATTTGCATCTTCGCACGGCCTTTCTGGATAAGGGATCGTTCTGTTCGTTAAGAAGTGACTAACTTCGGCTGTCTGATGCACGAACTTCTTCATGGTTCTATGAGCTGAGTGGTAGAATCATGTCCTACGTTGAGTCCAAACTTCTGCTTTTTGGCTGGATTGCTACTCCTGATTGTCGAAAATTCCTTGAAGTTTGTTACTTAAACCGAAATAGGAAGTAACTACAGCACAAGATACACGGCAACGTCAACCTGGTTAGTGGCTTATAGTAAATAACAGGAAACTTCGAGCAATAAGGTACAAAATCTAGCTTTCGAAGGACTGAATGATGAGCTTGTCATGATTTTCCGAGGCACCCAGATAGGTGGTATCCTGTTAATATGTGAGGCATTTTTTCTATGTTTCTGAGTTTTTTCGGATGCTCTGGAAGAGGGCCATTTCATTTTTCATTTGCCACTCGATGTCTAGTCCTCGTGTATAATCGGCATGAACCTCGTTATATGCTTGCAACTCTGCTCGTGTTAGGCTTTGTATACTCTCGATTGCTATGGTGTGCTTGGGGACTAACAGCTTGTTCAAAATCACATAGACTCCTTCCTCTACATATTTTATTTAGCAGCGCTTTTCTGAGAAATTCGTAGGCGAATGGCGAACAGGATTGCGGTCTCATCATTGATAAAGCCAGTCGTATCCAACTCCCTCCCCCTTCGTGGGTGCATGGACCCCTATGAGTGATCCTTTTGCGCCAGTACTGTTCCGATACTTGTACTTGGCAGTTTATATACGATCCTAAGGAGTCGCATGGAGGGATGCAGCAACACTTACGATGCAAGGAATTATACACTTTCTCCAGGATTGTTATTAGGATAGGACGGTTCTATCCTAATAACAGACCTGAATCATGCACTATCCTAATGAGTTAACTGTGGATTCTGCTATCAAAGCCTTACTACCGCTGAGTGTCGTAAGTCTACTTAGGTGGATTTGAAAGAAGCAAGTTGTATAGACAGTGAGATAATTCTAGATTTGCCTGAATAGACCAAACCAAAAGCCTCCAGATGGATGGCATTTTCGAAAACCGGTGTATCTCAGGCTATTTATATCCTTGCTATACAATCCTTTAAGTACAGTGTACACGATTGGAGTGGAAAAATTCTTAAGGTCGAGCTGTGGTTCCCGCCCCTCCGATCACATCATCGACTGTTCAAATCCGAGTGGAAGTCGCGGAAAGATATGCCGTTCACGGTTGAGGGCCTGAAATCCAGAGGATTGTCCCACTCCCAAGATCTCCCATTAGCCCATCTCATGTTCACGTTCTCAATTTCCAAACCTTGGATGTGTTCCATGATGATCCCGGCCATGCTGTGCTTCACCAGCCCTTGGCATCCGGGTCTGTAGTCGACCAATCCTCCCTCATAACTTGTCCACCTTTTGTAAGTCACGTTCACATTACTAAATCTCAGATTGCTCAGTTGCCCACCCTTGGAACCTGAGAGGAACACACCGTTTTCTGAAATGGCGGTGATGTTGATGAAGCGTATGTTTGAAACTGCGCCTTCCTTCGACCAGGACTCACGTGGACAGGTTGTTATGTAGATCGGTTCTGCTCTTCCCCACCATGATGGGTCGTAGTACCTTGTGGTGATCTTGATGTTTGAGAAGGTGATGTCATTCGCATTTCCTGCAGAGACAGCATAGATAAGCTGAAGATTCAGCAGCCATTTTACCTGTTGCCACACCTAAAATAGAGATTTGAGAGAAGCTGAAGGAAGACAACGCCCTTGCTAAGTCAAAGAACAGGTTCCTCAGTAAAAACAATCCATTTTGGGGAAAAATTGCTGCAGACAACGCCCTGGCTAATAAGCAGTTCTATAATATCCTATTAATGAGAACTTAGAGAACCAGATATCAGTGTTCCCCATACAGAATCGTAACTACAGCAGCAGCAGCAGAAAGAAGAACGAATATTGTACCTCCATCACGTATCTGCACCCCGAGTCCTCTGTGAGAATCTACTATAGTGATGTTGTCAAAGATCAGACCCCCAAAATCAAACCAGCTTGCGCTACCAAGTTTGATTGCAGAGGACTTTGTTCGGATCCAACAGTCCGTAGCTATTAAATTGTACAGAGGACCCGTATACGTCTTCGGACAGATGGCGTCGTCTCCTGTATCGATCTTGCATCGCGTGATAACCGTGTGATTCGAATCCTCTATGTCGATCCCATCGTTATTAGGAGTGTTGAAATCTCCATAAATGGAAACATCATGAATCGACGTGTTCACGCAACGTACTATGTGCAAGCTGCAATCAGCAGTAACGTTTCATCAGCAAACCACTGGAATCCAGATCAAATGTAAAACAGGATACAGTGGTAGGCCATAAAAGATCTTGGAGAGGTATAATGCAAAGCAAACACAGAAGTGAGAAACAGGGTAGTCATCTTGAACACGATGATCTCGGTTACCATACCATAGTCCACGCTCACTTCATTGGTGATTTTAATCTAGAAGATCTCAGTGAGCTGCAATCCCGGGCAATTTGCCAAAAAGAAGGAATTTTCTCCAAGCTGACTTACTGGTTCTGCTATGTAAAATACTATAATAGCCGTATTTGCGAAAATTGAAACTTTAAGGCGAAAGAATGACAAGTACTGTGGCACGCAGACAGGGTCACTTCAATGGCAGTTCTTCAGTTATCTGCCAATTAAGCAAGGTCCGAATCTGACACTGGGAGTTTCTTTCTTCTGCAGAGACCAAGATAATTGCCAAATTGGGTTTCTCCTCCACTCAATTCGAGGAGTTTTCATGCACCACCAACTCAATATCAGTAATCGAATTCTTTGAACATACCCACAATCGCAAAGTACCAGAGGATAAACTGAAATGGCAGAGAGAGAGAGAGAGAGAGGGACGGACCACCAATAAGCGGGCTGATTCAAGCTGACGTTCCAGACCCGGACGTTCGTGCACCCGATGAAGCCGACCAGCCTCGGCCTACACTCGTCGCCCAGGCATGCCCCGGTCTCGTTCCAGCTGACCATCACGTTCTTCCTCTCCTCGAACTTCCTCACGAACCTCATCCCCTGCCCGTCCACCACCCCGCCGCCGGTGATCCCAACGTCGCTCGCGCCCTCGGCCAGTATCACGTACCACCGGTCGAACTCCGCCGGGTAGTCCCCGATCTTCGTGCCCCCGAGCACCGTCGCTCCCCTCTCGATGTCCAGCACCACGCCGGACTTGAGCCGGACCGTCGCGGTCAGGTACTTCCCCGGGGGGAAGGCGACGCGGCAGGCGCCGGCGGAGGCGTGGCAGGCGTCGATGGCGGCCTGGATCGCGGCGGTGTCGTAGTGGAGGCCGTCGCCGGCGGCTCCGAAGTCTCGGACGGAGAGGGAGGAGGCGGCGGCGGCGGCGGCGTGAACGGGGAGGGGGGACTGGAGCCACGGCGACGTGGGCGGCTGCCATTGGGTGACGGCGAGGAAGGGGAAGAGGAAACGGAGAGCCGATTGGAGGAGCGAAGGAGGAGGTACGGCCATTGGGTTGCGGTCACTGCAGCCCGACCATATACGGTTTGCCTTAGATTAAAATATATATATGTGGAAATGAATCCGATAGAGTAAAAGCCCAACTAACAATGAATTTTAATAGTTCTAGAAAATATTCATTTTCAACTCACTTTAAGCCAATTTTCATTTTTTACAAGGGAAAAACTATTTTTTAGTCCGAGACAAATTTTTTTTTTTTCGTAATTTTTCTTCTCTTTCGATCTAGATTTGGAAGCTCTTTTCTCTCGGTCTAGTTTTAAATTTGATAATGCGAGCTCTTCCAATTTAGTTTTGGATTTAGGAGTTATCCTCTCCCAATTTCTATTTGAGACTTTCATAATGACCATAAATATTCGATACCTCGTGCTCTGTCCATATTCAGGTCATTTGCCTCCAGTTCCAATGGTGATCCCTAGAGCTCTGACGTCTCGCCGAACTATAAAGATTTGCTCTTCCAAATATTAGATCTATATTTATTTAACATGTGTTGATTTTTTTCCATACGATGATAGTATAGAGGAAATCGAACATGGGGGTACATCGCCAATTGGCAACACCGTAGTTACTGAAGAAGGAATTTACAACGCGTGCTCGTCACTGGCGATGATACGAGATACGATGATTGGACACCCATTGTTTTGCTTGACGGATCTATTCTTGTGAAGTCAATGTATGCTTAACCCTACCGATACTTTATTGATCCTCCTTGTTTTCTAGATTTTGCTACGTTTTGTAATATTATGGGCTTTGCTCTGCTTCGATTTACTTTTTCCCATGCATTTTTTTGAGTAGTGTATACAATTTTATTTCAATAAAAAAAAATTACTGACGATATTTTTCGCCTTCCATATGTGGATTTGGCAAACAGTTATATGCGTAATGCATGGACGAGATAATGCCACGTATCCAATTTGAAGACATTACGCTTGGGACTTCGTTTCGTGCAAGAAATAAATTAGAGACCGTGGTCAATCTTCAATGCACGTGCCTCCTGCCAACGTCGTATAAGGAAATAATAAACGAATCATCTGACAATTTTTGTGGCGTCCAATTTGATCTGAATAAGTAAGTCACACGTGGCCAAATAAAAAAAAAAAAGAGGTAAGTTACTAAAAAAAAAAAAAAATTGTTAATTGACGAAGGTTGCGTGCGTCCACTAAGCTTATCCATATAAAACTCTCTGTCAATTTTCAGTACTATTTTACAATAATGTGTGTGGACACATGAGATATTTATTTGATTGAAAAAGATTTGACTTTATTCATCAGCTGTACCATCTGATCAGCCACGGACAAGTCTCAGTTCCGTTTTATTTCGTAAAAAATAAATAATTTAAAAAACATTTTCGTATAATGACCTCTTGTATCGCATACAAAAAAGAGCAATTGAAAAAAATATTTTGGTCAATAATGAAAACATTTCTCGTTAACTAATTATCTCAATCGGCACAAGCCATCCTTGTCTCAACCTAAATTTTGCCAATTCAAGTTAATGGGTTACTAAATTTTTAACCTAACTCGAGCACTCTCAAGCTCATATCAAATTATAACTTATGGTTCAATAGTTAACATGCAAAATATTTCAACTTGGAGGAGACACTAATCAATTTTTGGTAGGTCAATTAGAAACCTAAGTAAAGTATTGAGAGAATCACTTTATTCCTATGAATAAGAGATTGTGAGGGACTTGGTTACGCTAGGGGTTTGTTTGGTAACAATTTCGTTCCTGGGAACAATTTCTGAGCAAAAGAACGCATTTGGTAATAGTACAAATTTTATATTTCTGGATTAGAAAAGGAACAAAAATGCATTTGGTGCGATCATAAAAATTTCTATTGCCAATTTTTTTTTCATAAGAATGTGAGTGAAGGCAGCGGGAATTGGCGATGGTGGAGATCGGCGGTGACGATCGGTGGTGGTGGAGACCGGTGGCAATTGATGGGTGGAGGAGACTAGTGGCAATTGACAGCGAGGCGGTAGCGACAACCGGCGATCGTCGACCGGTGGTGATCGGCGACCTACAGCGATGGAGAGGATTAGTGGTGGACTTATGGTTATAAAGACGAGTATTAAGTTACAATGCGCTTATTTTTCTAAAATGACATCGTTTCTCTTTGAGTGAACTTGTTTCTTGAAATTGTTCTCGGGAACAAAGAAGCAACTTTTTTTTTTTTTGCTTCTTATTTTTGTTCCAATTCTATTCCCGAGAGTAGATTTGTTCTTGAGAACAGAAATATTATCAAATAGATTTCCGTTCTTTTTCTGTTGCCGGAAACAAAAACACAAAAATCAAAGAATCTGAAGTGTTGCCAAACAGACCCTAAATTACTCTAACGCCCTTCGGGTATTCTTTTTGTTTACTAAAACATTTATGTAGACAACTTTGATTTACTTTAACTAAAGTCCTTATGTGTGAGATGTGCATGCCGGTGCACAAACATTATTTAACACGGAATAATCCATGCGTTAAATAAATTGCAAAGATAGAGAGAAAATGCACTTGGATGCTGCAACTTAATCTCTAGCGTTTTATCCAAACGCAAGACTTAGACTAATGCATTTTTTTTTTTTGAGTTTTCACTTATTTAAATGAAAGTGAAGATAGATGCAATGCAGGAAAGAAACTATCTCGAATGCATTAAGTGACATGAGTTATGCCGTTAACATGGCACGCAAGACATTTGTTTAAATATTCTAACTCTAATGGCATGCGAAAATGATAATTATTCTAATGTGACATGTAAAGGAATTTACTGAAATGACCTAGTTATATGACATACAAATAGTTATGCAATGAACTAACCTAACATGCAAAACTATATATTATGCAAAAAATGATATCTAATCTAAATGACACGTAACTTTAGATGAAATGACTTAATTATACAAACTAAGACAATGAGCCTAGACATGCATACTAAATGATCAAGCCTAGACATGCATACTAAATGATCAAACCTAGACATGTATACTAAACGACATGCAAATGATGACGTGACATTAATGCTGCAGCAAATGAGATTTTTTTTTGTATTTTATTGAAAATTGATAGTACAAATTAATGAAACTAAAACTATCCTAAACTATATAAGAATAATTTGAATTAAATCCTAATATTATCTAGGAAATCTTATCCCTAATTCTAAATGATATTTATATGCAGATGCAATCATAACCTACATGCAAATTGTTTAAAATGCTATCCTAATCTATTAGATAAGATTTCTAGCAAATTTTATCTTTCTATATAATGCTATCAATAATATAAGATTTCTAGAAATAATCTTATCTTGCTACATTGAAATTAAAGAGTATTTTTTTTTTTGTGGGTTTTTGGATTGGGAAACAAGTCCAAACAAATATGCATTAAAAAATATGAAAAGACATGCATGATTTTTTTTTTTTTTGAAGAATTCTAGTTCAAATCGACGAACAAAATAAAAAAAAAATCGTATCCACGTGGTTGTAGATGGGATTGTTCGATTTTCCATGCTACAAGGGATGTAATCTCATGGTTGAGATCGGATCGCCAATATTGCATGTTGCCGATAAGGGAAAATTCCTTAACTTGAACTAGTTTTCTAATATTCTAGAAAATATGCAAAATTTGTTCATATTAGGAAATATAATCAAGAAGATGAATTATTATTATTATTATTTTTTTGGTAAGGATCAAGAAGATGAATTGGATGTCAATATTTTAAAAAATAGGTAACATCACAATAAGATATTGAAAATTACCTATTTCAAATATAATATTATGTTTCTCATTTGAACGCAACGGATCGGGACAGAACTAGTGTCGGACTAGAGTGGTGGTGCGCAACAATTCATGGACAGCGATGGTTGTGAATGCCCGAATTTTCGTCTATTTAATTAGTGAGTAAAATGGGTTTTGTAATGATAATTATGTGACAAATGAAGAGTTATTTGAAGTTAAATGAAATGTGATTTTGTGGCTTAATACTATGTGACGTGAAATTATGAGTTGTGGACGACATTAGGAAGTTATGTTTTGATCGGTTGAGTTGGTTTCAGAATTAGAGCACGAAGACCCGCAACCAACCTACGCCACCCCCAATACAAGGCTCTCTCTCTCTCCTCTCATTTCCCACTTTTCTTTCGTGGAACCGCCCCACCGGAACTCTCTCCCTCTCTTTCCCTCGTTCACTCCGCTCGTACTCTCCTCTGCTCAGTCCGACGCTGCCGTTCCTTGTTCGTGTTCAAGCCCGGCGACAATCCCACCTCCTCACCCTTGGCTCCATCTCCGCTGGTCCCGTCGCTTGCCCTCTCCCTCTTGCTCGTGGTGACCCACGCGGCCAAGGGGGAAGAATGGATGGTTCAAGCTCGTTTCTTCCGCGATTTAGCTCTCGTTTGTTCGCATGCGTTCCTCAGGCAAGTAGCTTACTAACCCTTACTACTAAATTATCTATTGCTGCTGGTCTGCATGAGAGGAAGAGGTGTGAGTCGAGCTCGTGTCAAGTGGTGGGTGTCTTCGAATGGCCGAACGAACGGCCTTGCATGTGTGATCTGTTTGAGGAATTGGGGTTTTGGGGAGATGGGGTAATTGAGTTCCGAAAGCTGATCGTCGAGATTATCGTCGACCTAAGTTGAATCGGAGATGGGGGAGTTGACGAGGGTTGTTTGGCGGTGAGCCTTAAAGGCTGAATTGAGAGGTTTTGTGACTTGTAAGGGGAATTCCCAGTTTGATTTAGTGGTCAGGGGGCATGGGTAACTATAAATTTTGGACCGTTCGTGTTGGAGGTGGTGGAGTCGAAGAAACTTGAAGGACTGGAGCTATATATGCTTTTGGCCGTGAGGTATTGGGGGCCATTTGTGGTGTTGGTCATTCTATTTTATCTTGCCTGATTGATATGTAGGTATTCCGATAAGGTAATGTAGCTAGATCGTGTCACGGGATTGATGTTCGGCCTTGTGCGTCTAGGCGTCTGTGACTGTTTGATTGCTCATTGATCATGTGGAAATAGACGGTTTAGTTGTATGGTTTAGTATTCTCTTTGCTGAGCTTCTAACTCGCTCCTTGTGATTTAATCATTTTTCAGCTTAGTAGCGAGGACGAAGCCCCAACGAGATGTCATGAATATCCAAGGTGCAGATGAAGCTAGTTGATGATGCCGTAAGGATGGGAATAGCCTCTGCGTTACGTAAATTTTCCTTATTTATCTTTGAGCTTTTTTAAAGAACATTCTAAAAGGTATACCTATATGTATTTAAACCAACTCTTCCCAAGTGTACTGCTTGTGAATCGTGTGCCTTTATTAGGTATACGAAACCTATCAGTAAAACCATACCCTTAGGTTCTGACTTAAATATATATATATATATACCCTTAGGCGTAGTTCCCACCATTTTATTTTACATGCAATTATATTTTATTTCGGTCTTCCGCATTGTTGACACTCGATTTTTGATCGGTTTGTTTTTAGAAAATTCATAGAAAATTCATAAAAAGTCAAAAAAGTGCAAAATCAACTTTGAGAACCTTGGCCAAGCCTAAGGATCTGTTTTTGAGCAAAAAATAATTTTTCATATTTTTCTCTCTTTTTTTTAATATTTTCAAAAATATAAAAATACTCAAAAAATCTGGAAAAATAGTATTTAAGGCCAAAAAAACACACAAAAATAGTCAATATTTTTATTTTAATTCCATTTTTATTTTGGTCTCTTAGAATTTCAAAAATTCAATTCAGGACTCCATGCTTCTTCCTTAGACAGTATCCTAAATTGACCCAAAAATTACTTTTCGAGTCATTTTATTTGTAATATTTATATTTTTAAATTTATGACATTAAAATTTAATGCCCTACATTGCATTTTAGTCCATGAGTTTGAGAAAATTGCACAATTGGACTAAAAGGACCCGAAAGCATAAATAATTTTGAGTTTAGTCCCTGGATTTCGTCAAAATTGAAATTAATCAAAATCTAGGGATCACCGCAGCAAAGTAGGACCACTAACCTATATTTTTCAACCTTTTGAATCAATTTGTGGGGGTAGTTTGGACTGAATTGACCATTTAAGGCTTGAATCGTACAATTTTCATTCTCGGGTCGAATGGGGAATTTGGGATTTTGTATAATTCTTTGCATATTTTTGGGGAAAACCACATTTTTAAATAAAATTCATACTTCTAAGTCCAATTTTGTGATTTAATTTGACTGATTCTAAATTTTAAACGGTCAATTTGAAGGTTTTAGGTTGACCGAGTTTGTTGGGTCGAGCCGGATCCGACCCTACGACCACCTTCTTCTTCCTCAGCTCTTCCCACGCTTTTCAAAGACTTGTAGGCCAAAGTTTGAACACAAAATTGAGGATCAAATCATCAACTATTGGAGGAGCTCGGGGAGGGTTTTGTCCACCACCTCACCTCTTATCGATCAAGCCCGGTTTCGGGGCAATTGGCCACCGGAGCACGGCAGAGCAGCTCCGTCGATGCCGTGGTATAGTTAACCTTTAGCAAACCGTCCAAATTGGGCATTAATTTTTGCATGCCAGAAGTGTATTTGGACTTGATGGAATTCCCCACCGTCTTTAGCGCCGTTTAGACCATTTTGCACGGGAAATCACGTGCGAAGCAAGGTCGACGGCACCCCCTCCCGCGTGCAAATTTGAATCTAATTGGGCATATAAAAATCTCACGCGTTTTTTTATCAAATGGGAACTCATTCTGTTCGCAGACCATAACAGACTAGAGAGAGAAGTAGAAAGAGGAGGAGAAGCTCTTGGCGATGTCATTGCCAAAGCTTCGAGCTCGAGTTTTGGAAGTTTAACGCCGATGATCGGAGGCAAATCGGACCATGCCACCACCTCGGAAAGCTTCCCCAAGCTCCAAGGAAGTGATCGCGACGAGTCTCGCAGCTCAAGATCTCCTAAATTGGTGAGTCAAACTTCGAGCTTCTCCTTTGTGTATTACTGGTAACTTGCCATTCTGGCGATCATTCTCTAAATTTATTGAGGCGTTTTACTCCTAGAACATCACTAAACACGATCACATCTCCTTTTTGCTTTGATTTTGCATAATTCCCCCGAGTTGAACCTTCTACCAGTTGTGAATTCATCGCGACTTGGCCACCCAAATCTAGCAAAATAAACGGAGCTCAAATTTGTCCGTCCGTTGATCGTCATCCTCATGGGGAAGACGAAGACCGGTCAGCCTTTGTTGACCTGGTCAACGTCGACATGGCACCGATGTGGTGCCATGTGGCTTGACATGTGGCGGCCACATCAATTGGACATCCAAATCTAGCAAAATAAATGGAGCTCAAATTTGTTCGTCCGTTGATCGTCATCCTCATGGGGAAGACGAAGACTAGTCGGCCTTTGTTGACCCGGTCAACGTCGACATGGAACCGATGTGGCGCCATGTGGCTTGACATGTGGCGGCCACATCGGTTGGACGAATATTCTGATATATTTTTTCAAAAAAAAAAAAAACCCAATTCGGACAGATGCATTTAATTAGGACACGTGTCAAGATCTAAAATTTTTTGAAAATTAAAAATCATTTTTTTGAATTGTAAAACATTTTCATAAATATAAAATTGAATTTTTGATCGAACGATCGAGAATTAGTGTCACCGTGCGATCGTGGCCACGGGATTTAGTATTTAGATCGAACGGCTGAGAGTTAGTCTCCCCATTCGATCTCGACCGTTCATTTTTAGTATGTCGATTGAACGGACAGGATTTAGTCGCCGTTTGATCTTGACTGTTGATTTAGGTAATTAGATCCAAGGGCTGTGACTTAGCCATGTGGGCGAATACGGACCGTAGGATTCAATATTAGAAATTAAAATTCCTAGAAAATAGATAAAAAATAGAAAAATCAGAAAATAAATAAAAAAATGCACAAACGGTGTTGTTTTAGACCAACTCAGGACTATTAGGGTTTGGGTTGGATTTCTGGTCTTCGTGGGTCGGATCAACCCAGTTTGAAAAATTAATATTAATAAAAATTCATAAAAAAATCCCAAAAAAATTATAAAAAATAGGAAAAATTCAGAAAAATTCCAAAAGAAATCACAAAAAAATTGGGAAATGGCTATATTCAACTGGCCCGATCTAATTTTGTGATTTTTGGGCTCCCGAGCCTTCGGAAAATGAATATTTCACCGCTTTGCACATTTGGCCCCAAATCTTTCCCAAATCAACCTGGAACTTGCATGGGTTGTTCTTTAAGCCCATAGGGCTATATTAGGTATGCCATGTGACCAATTGATTGGTGATTTGATGTAATTTATCCACACATTATGGATTCCTTGATTTTCGCACTTCATTATTGACTCAGATCGAAAGGATAGAAAATTCTCATATGCATGATATATTTTAGATTGTTAGAGCTTACCTCACCTCTCGATGCATATGTATGAATTCTTAGCTTAAGAAATCACTCAACTTAGGTATCGATAGGGCATCGATAACAATCTCGATGTAATCAAGTTCCCGAACCCTTTTATCTAATTTTCGTATAATCGAATGGACTCTCCCCGATCGCTCGATAGGGTTTAAGGATCCGTTTAATTTATGAAAAAATAAATGATTTGCAAAATGTTTTCTTTAGAAATAATCACTTGAAATAATTAATCAATAAAAAGTATTTCATCATCGATAATAATTTATATCTAAATATTTTTTTGGACAGTGAAAATATATATTTTTTATTTTTGTAAGTAATACAAGCTATCTTTTTTCTCATTCATTTTTTCACGAAATAAATGGAGCTCGAATTTGGCAATTTCTTCTTCATTTGTATATACTTCTCTCCTAGCTAGGTACCCACGCCAACGCCATAAATCCATCCGACACGATCTGCTTAGATTATTCAATCCCCCTTTCTTGTATCAAATGGTTAACAAATGGCAATAGTAACAAAAACATATAGTGAATGAGAAGTCGATGTACTTGATTGGACGAAGAAAATTTTCGGATATTTCATCAAATATTCAGAGACAAGTTCAACCGCTTACGACGTGATTATCTCTAAGCAAGGCTAAATCTGTCAAAATGGGTCATAATCTCATTTTTTAATCATATATTATGAGCTGAGTTGTTATATGTGTTAGAAGGATGAGTTGTTATATGAGTTAGTTATACTTAATAAATTCGTATAAATGGATTTAAACATAATATGAGTCCTAAATTGATCACAAGTGGGCACACAATTTATTTAGATCCAACTCAATTGACTCTATCTTTATTTAGGATAAATGTGTCACACTGATATAAGTTTAAAGTAAATATGAGTATAAGTTTGTGATTTTTTATGTCACAAAATAGATTTTGAGAGAGATATATTAAAGTTGGCATAATTTAAGGTTTTTAGTGGTTTTTCGACCAGAGTAGCTGGCGGCTGAGTGGGTACCGGAGAATTAGTAAAGATTTGTGGCATGTGAATTTCTGATGCCGTCGGAATAAAATATTACACGAGAGAAGTATAAATAAAGACGACGAAAAAGTTGGCAGAAAATAAGAAAGTGGTGGGCCCCACCGTCTGACTTTTCCAATTGAAGATTTCTCGCATCGGAAGTGCCGCTTGACCTTTTCGGGCTGTTTTCTTCTTGCGTACCCTCAACGCATCACGTGTAATAACTCCTACACACGGGCATCTCAGTTTTTTGTTTTAGGTCTGTCTTTCTCTAACTTTCTTCTGTCTGATTTTTATTTAAACCCTACACTTATGATATTAGTATTCTCACCTTTAATCTTTTTACCAGTAAAGTTGCATGTCTATTGACTATTTCAATTTTTTTTTGTTAGTTAAGGCAACATTAAATTTACAAAAATGAAGAAAACCCGTAAAAACCGAAGTGATGCTTCTAACAAGAGAAAATTTTAAATGGAAAAGGTTTGACAAAGGGGGCAGCCGTTCCTTATTTAGCACGTTTAAGGCTCCAATTGTTTTTAGTATTAATATATGCCTATGTCTAAATATTTTCTTAAAAAGTAAAAATATATTTTCTTTCATTATTTTTATAAGTGATACAAATGATTATTTTTAATAAAATATTTTCAAATCATTCAATTTTTCGCGAAATTACTAACTTTGATAATTTCTTCTTCATTTATGTGCACTTCTTTCTCGGCTAGCCACCCACATCAACATCCATCCGACATGATCTGCATTAATGGGTTTTCATGACGGCAGAAGCATGAGAGTAGGCAAAAACAGACGGAGATTCGTCTCATGTACAGTACTGGAGTACCAGATGCCTCTCGACAGCCTTGTCGTACTTGAACAGGAAGATGCTGATCCATCCTATTATTTTAGGTCTTGGTATAAAGTGGACGATAAAGACAGAAGCATGCTTTGTTTTAGGTCAAGCACTCCTAAAGTTTAATCAGGAACGAGCGATTCTTGGTGGATTCTGTCTGAGTGTTTGAAATTATCAAAGTCTAACAACCAACCCACGTGAAACGAGTGGTTTCTCACGTAGTCTCTGACAATAACCATCAGATTCTCCCCAGGCTTTCTGACACTTAGGCTCGGCTGTTCTTAAGCATAAGATGCAACGTTCTTGAGATATCATTGGTCTGATTGCATCGCCCCGTCAGAGGAATCATCGTGCACCAACTTCGTTATATCTGCAATTTGTTTCTTTCTTCATTATTGTCATGGAAGAAGATATGAAATCTAGTTATTTTACTAAGAACATCCCTACCCAAAATGTGGATTTAAAACCACTTGCTACGTAATCTGGCCGTGGAACCTCCATATACAAAACAGAAAACCATTTCAATTTCTACGATTTAAAAAAGTTCAAATTTTCAAGCTTTTGGAGATTAGTCTGTTGAGATAGGGCTTTGTCAATGCATGAGGATCTGTTAACACCGCAAAATAACCGACTGTTTTTTTGCTGTCGAATGGAGTTTGGTCAACAAGAAGGCCGAAGAGTTGATTGACCGAGCCATTGACAAAGTTATCGACAGTGAGCATTGGCAGATTGCGACTAAGTGTTGGTAGGGATGAGCAGCTTCAGAGTCGGTCCAAGTTCTACTTGAAATCTACCAATTAGAACTGGTTCCCAATTTTCTGAAACCTAAAACCTAACCCGCATACCATAAATCTTGAAATCTACCCTGTGTTTTGTGTGTCATTTACATGTAATGCTTATTCCTAGAATTTAGATATTTACATTCCTTACCATTTGCTTTCCCGTTCAAGATTAGCAAAGAACCATTTTCCCACAAAGGAAAAAATTTACCTTTTTGGAGAACGATATTTCACTTTTCTAGTGAAGCAAAAACACACTATTAATTCATAGGAGATATGCGAGGACTCCTAAGATATGCATGTTTGTCCTGATTCTCCTCGACTATCTTTCACACAGTCTCCTTGATCGTAACATTTTCAATAGTCACTTGATCTACTAATGGGCAGACACTGCCAATCTATTAACTAATGTCCTCTTCATAAAGATATGCAAAAATGACTCATATCTATAAAAAAAAAAAGAAAAAAGAAAGAAAATCAAGTTGGATGGTCGCCTTTATTGTTGCAAAAACAATAGATCGAACAGTAAAATTGAGAGAACAAGAAAATAAATTGAAAACCGGATTTACAAGGTTTGGTCAATGTGACGTACATATAGAGCACTAAAGAATTTCACTGTAGATTAAGCAATGCAACGAGAATTTCAACCACACTTGAGTCACTCAAACACTTTTAGTATTTCTCAACTCCCAATAACTCAAGTAGCGTTTAATCCAATAATTTCTTACGAAATAATCTTTTAATCTCACAAAGGAATTAACAAATCTTACCGCAAGATTTTCACGGCTTCAAATACTTCTAATTAATTCTCTCGGATGACTTCTCCGAGGAAAAGCTCAAATTGGATGAAGGATAAATCAGCGAACCCCCTCTGTACGCACATCAACTATTGCACTTGAAGACTCCACACTCTGAATATATAATTATATCAGCGTGGAGAATTTCTTTTGCCCACCTAAAACAGGAAAGTGAGTTCCGTGTGTTGTTACTCAATCTTGTACCCAATATTGAACTTTCCATTGTTGACCTTGACTCCATTATAGAAACAATCTTTGTTCTTGATCGCCACTTCAACAAATTGATACAATTTTCGTATTCTGTAAGATCTGGTTTTGAACTTTATTGTGCCCAGTTCATGCGTAATTCAAGTTGGATCCGATTTCATCTAATGGGTTTAAACTCGAGGCATAACTTAACACTTATAACTTTTAAGTTGGTTGAGCACGTAAACAAATCCAAGTTACATTTAAGCTTTTCGCTGAACTTCTTTTTCTCTCTTTTCCTTTGCTTCAGAAGTATCTTTAACAAGACTAAGAAGCGTGACAAGTCGAGTGCTTTCTTGTTTCAGGGAAAACTATACTTCCTTCGTACACTGTCAGAGTTCTTTTTTCACAAACCCATCAAGATATAATTTTTTTTTAAAGTTGATTCTCGTGTATGACTTGTGATCACTACATCAATTTTGTAACTCGGACTTGTATATAGTATCACCACTAGCTTTCTTCTTTCAAACCCTGAATTCTCTCTCTCTCTCTCTCTCATATCATCATGGCCATAGCCAGTTCAAATGATGTCTTCTACTACTTCCTCTTCCTCGTCTGGTTCCTCACCGCACTCCTAGTCCATTCCCTCGTCAAAGCATGGTTCAAGCTCAAGCCTCGCTCCAAGATCCCGCTCCCACCGAGCCCTCCTTCTCTCCCCTTCCTCGGCCACCTCCACTTGATCGGCTCCGTCCTCCCCAAATCCTTGCAAGGACTCGCCTGCAAACATGGCTCACTCATGCGCCTCCGCCTCGGGGCGTCCTCGTGTGTCGTCGCCTCTAGCGCCTCCATTGCGAGGGAGATGCTCAAAACCCAAGAGCTCAACTTTTCGTCGAGGCCTGAGTTTGGGTCCTCGGAGCACTTCATCTACAGGGGGTCGCGCTTCATCATGGCGCCATACGGGGACTACTGGCGGTTCATGAAGAAGCTGACCATGACGAGGCTCCTTGCCGTCCCTCAGCTCGAAAGGTTCCTCTATGTCCGCGAGGAGGAGGTCGAGAGGCTTGTCGGGTCAGTGATCGAGAGTGCCAGACGAGGGACGGCATCGGACCTGAGCAAGGAGCTTACGACTTTCACAAACAACGTGATCTGCCGGATGGTGATGAGCACACGGTGCTCGGGGACTGCGAACGGCGCAAAGGACATCCACAAGCTTGTGAAGACGTGTCTGAAGCTCGCGGGGAAGCTGAGCGCTGGCGATGTGTTGGGGCCTCTCAGGTGGCTCGATTTTTCTGGGAACGGGAAGAAGCTCGAGGCGACGCTGTGGGAATTCAACCGGATCGTCGAGCAGGTGATGAACGAGCATGAAGAGAAGCTGGTCAGTGGATCAGTTACAGAGAGGAAGGATCTCATGGACATCTTGTTGGAGACACACAACGATCCAACTGCTGAAATGAAGATAACTAGAAAGGACATGAAATCCTTTATCCTGGTGAGTACCAGTAATCGGTGTTGAATCGATAACAATGATATGACACCAATTACACTTAAACAAGTAGTCGCACAGTTTACATATATGCATTTACAACAGTTCATCTGACTATCACGTAAATGTTAACGTTATCGTTTTTCATGCCTCTAATCGGCAGGATCTCTTCATGGCGGGCACAGATACCTCGTCGACCGCCATGCAGTGGGCCATGGCGGAGCTCATCAACCGTCCGGAAGCCTTCAGGAAGCTGCGGGACGAGATCAACTCCGTTGTTGGGCCCACACGGCTAGTCAGAGAGTCGGATGTCCCGAACTTGCCCTACCTTCGAGCTGTCATCAAAGAGACCCTAAGGCTCCACCCATCCGCACCCATAATCCTCAGGGAGTGCGGAGAGGATTGCTCAGTTGACGGTTGCCTCGTGGAGGCCAAATCGAGGGTCCTAGTCAACGTCTATGCAATCATGAGGGACCCGGAGATATGGACCGACCCTGACGAGTTTGTGCCCGAGAGGTTCCTAGAAAGTTCGGACGAGAAAATCGGGGAGCATCAGATGGAGTTCAAGGGTCAGAACTTCAGGTACTTGCCGTTTGGGAGCGGACGGCGAGGGTGCGCCGGAGCATCGCTTGCGATGCTGATGATGCACCCGGCTGTTGGGTCGCTGGTTCAGTGCTTTGATTGGAAGATGATGGAGGGAGAGGAGGCCGTCGATATGAGCCTTGGGCCAGGATTCGGGGCGGAGATGGCTAAGCCGCTAGTGTGTTACCCCATCGTGCATGTTAATCCATTTGGCCATGTGATGAGGAAGTAAATTAGTTCTTGATGTGGTCGTACTAGTAAGATGTGTGGTTATTTTTCCCGCTTTTGAGCAGGATGACATGGCTTGAAGTTTAGAAATAATGAGTAAAACCATAGTCTGTATGGTGATCATGTTGTTATTATGAATGAATTACTATACAATTGAATTCAGCAATGCTGATCGTGATTGATAAGTGCTCGCTCGTTTTGTGACGAGGAATATCTTTTAACGAAATTCGTTCTTCAATTTTTATTAAGAGAGGTCCTGTGGCTCAAGTGTCTACGAAAATTCAGGTGAGAAGTGTTTAGATGGATTGGTGTACATAGAAAGATCGAATACAAATGAATCAAGTACGGATTGTGGATTGGGTAACTGGATATCAAGTGTTTACAAGCTACAATACTCCTAGGGAAAGCAGTAAATTGTAGAGAAATAAACTTTATTACCGAAACTATAAAAGTACAGGGAACGTAAAGTACAAAGAAAGTTAAATTGCGGTGAAGATAAGTGTCTTTTGTTGATCCGTCGGGGGGCTTTCCTTCGTCTTCACTGCATATTTATTTTCCCTTGCACTTTGTAACTACTCAGTGGGATATTCCAGGACTTTCAAATCTTGAATTTTGGTGCTTCTAATAACTTCATTTTGATCCATGATCCTTATAACTTGTGCACTAAAATTCAAATGACTTCTTTTCAAATTATAACCTCCATAATTAGTTCAAATCTCTTTTGATAACTTCTCCATGATTTGCTCGTGCCCATTATTTTTTGTCTCTGCTTGTAACTCTCTTGTTGATATGGTTAAGTGGGCACATTCATGTTCAGTTATATTGTTGCACTTCCCGATTACTAATCTTCTTTATGGTTCCGTCAGTAAGTTCTTGTGTTACTCTTGACTTACCTATTTCGGGGTACAGTGGCCCCGCCATCCATTCGGTATCTTATTTTCATCTTATCGAATCTCGGGACACAGTGATCCCGTTGTCCATTCGGTATTTTGTGTTGGTTATTTTTCGGTGTCAACATATGCTTCATTTTAAATGAATTGAAATTTCTTTAATTCTTTTAAATATTAGAAGCGAAGAGACACTTACTTTTTACCTCAAGTGATGCCCGCCGCATCGTTTTGTGTACTTGCCTTTTCAACTTCTTTTCGAATCAATTTATTTCGGGCATCATTCCGCCGTTGGAGTTCATCGGTGATGTTGGTGAGGGTGCCCCGCATCTCTCTGCAAAGCTCTCCCATCCTGGATTTGAGCTCAAGCACCTTGTCTTGGGAGCCGGCTAAGGTGACCACCATTTTCTCCACTCGGGTCTCCATTTCATGTACCACTTCCATGAACCGCCGCGGTCCTTCTTTTCCTCTATGGCTGTTTGCTCGGCGATCCTTCCAGTCCATTCCTCAACCGCATTGTCACCATGGACGGATGCCGCATCGAAACCTTCCTCCATTGCACCTTGGATTGACTTGCTCTGATACCACTTGTTATGGCTGGTTGTTGCATTTCCACACCCGCACGACCTTAATAAAACCTTCCCAAGTCGGTCGATTCACACACTCACATGATACAAAGGTCACACAAGGAGGGAGAGAGAGAGAGAGAGAGAGAGAGAGAGAGAGAGAGAGAGAGAGAGAGAGAGAGAGAGAGAGAGAGAGAGAGAGAGAGAGAGAGGAGGAAGCATAAATTTGTATTTAGAATAGTGTGTTACAAATGAGGGGATGACCCCTTTATATACACAAGTTAGAGACCCTTATTTTCCCAACCCTGTCTTTTCCCTCTTTGTCATACATGTCTTGTCTTGCATAGTTAGATTTATATATTTTTGTCGTACATAAGTTGTCCCTTCCTCTAAAGAGAGTCTGATCGTCTGATCATTACTTGGCCCACCCCTAGAGTGATCTCGGAGTGTTCCAAAACACCAAGGGACTCGCTTAGCCATGTGCCCAGCCTCCTTGGGTTATGCTCGGCCGGGTTGAGTTATTCATGGGCCACTGTGCCTAGTTCACCGCCTGGCCCATTGCATGTATCACAGCCCATTCTTTCATGAGAATTTGTTGGGCCGTGACACATGCGTGTTCCTTCCCCATTTCATGTCTCCAGTAAAGAAGATCAAGGTGAATAAAATGAGAAGAAGAAGGCATGGCGTGTCAGACTCAAAATTTGTACTATTCCATTTTTCACTTTATACTTAAAATTATGGTACTTAAGTGAATATTGTACAAAATTATAGAACTTGTGGTGTCTTTATCCCCATAACATGCAATGTTCCTGAAATATCACTGGTCGGGTTGCATGGTCCCGTCTTAGGACATATCATGCACCAAGATCGTTATCTTTGCAGTTTCTTTCTTTCGCCATCATTGCTAAGGAAGAATATGTTTAATCTAGTTATTTGCTAAGAAAATCACTCCTAAACCATTGATTAACACCACTTGCTACATAATCTAACTGGCCATGGGGCCTCCAGGATCATCTGACCACTTTCGTAAACACATCCAATTTATTATGTTCTACACCTATCTATATTCTCGTGGTCGACAGCAAGTTTTTAGCTCATATCAAACTGTTGTGTACTGTGTAAGATATGTCAGAATGTCATAGTGAGATCTACCCAAAAGACCAGACAGCTTCGGTGTTACTGAAGCAACAAACGGAAGTATAAAACAAAAAGGAACAATTACATAAGTAATTCCTGAAATTTTGGTAAATATTTAATCTAGTCCCTAGACTACATAAATGCTTCCAATGTTACTCTTACATTAATTCAAGTTCGGGGATAACATCGAATATCTTCATATAATGTAGAGACTAAATTAAATATGTAACAAAAGTTCAAAAACCACATTGAACAAATTAAAAGTTCATGACTACATTACACATTACGTTAAAATTGAGAGATCATATTAAACAAATTAAAACTCTAAGAACAACATTGAACGTTGAGCTAAATCTCAAGGACAATATGTGCCATTTATCCTAACAAAAACCATTTTGATTTCTGCAATTAAAAAGTTTCATCTTTCAAACTTCCATTGATCTCACTGTCGGGGCTCACATGGGCTTGATAACACTCACTATAGTTAGAGATTAATCAATTGCAAGAGGGCTTCAATAATGCATGAGGAGGACCACGCTGTTAATTCATGTACGAGGACCACCCCTGAGGACCACTGAGATATGCACATTTGTCCTAATTTTCCTGGACTATGTCCTAGATACATGGTCTCGTCAATCACAATGTCCTCTTCATAAGGGCTTAGGTAAACAATTCATGTCTTCGAAAGAAAATTGAAAATAAAATCAAGTTAGATGATCAGCCTTAAAACTTATTGGTTATAAACCGGATTAAGCGCATAAACAAATTTAAGTTACATTTAAGGTTTCCCTCCAACCTTTCTTTTTCACTTTTCCGTGCTTCAGGAAGAATCTTGTTAATCAATTATGGAGAGGGTCCCTCGTGGATTATGTGTCTTTTGTATCGACAGTATATGCGATTATTATTAAAACGAGATTGCTTACTCGATTGCAGATAAGTATGTTATGAGTATCATTCATGTCACATGTTCTGGTGGTGGGTATAAGAAACCAACGAAGACTTAGTTTTTAAAGTGATTTGCGCCCATAAAACGTGAACAGTGTCTCAATTTTGTAAGATAGTGTTAAATGAAAAGGGCAAATGCTTCCCCGATCCGGTACAATCGTAATTATAAATCCACACACCATCACTACGTGTTTTGCATAAAATGCTCATTGATTGGAAGATCATATAGTCAGAATAACCGATAGTACTTTTAGATTGTTAGGCTAGCAGCTTAAAAGTATAACTCTTGTCGAAAGAAAAGGAAGCCATTTGGTTCTTCACATTTTCCATGGGAGTTGGCATACTCTCATGCATTATATATAGCCTCACTGCTAGCTTTCTTCTTTCAAACCCTGAATACTATCTCTCTCTCTCAAATCTATAAGCTTTCACATCCCTCATGGCCATAGTCAGTGCAAATGATGTCTTCTACGTCTTTCTCTTCCTCGTCTGGTTCCTCACCGTCCTCCTAGTCCACTCCCTCATCAAAGCATGCTTCAAGCTCAAGCCTCGCTCCAAGATCCCACCCCCACCAAGCCCCCCGGCTCTCCCCTTCCTCGGCCACCTCCACTTGATCGGCCCCATCCTCCCCAAATCCTTGCAAGGACTCGCCCGCAACCATGGCCCGCTCATCCGCCTCCGCCTCGGGGCGTCCTCATGCGTTGTCGCCTCGAGTGCCTCTGTTGCGAGGGAGTTATTCAAAACCCAAGAGCTCAACTTCTCCTCGAGGCCCGAGTTCGGGTCCTCGGAGCACTTCATCTACAGGGGGTCGCGCTTCATCATGGCGCCGTACGGCGACTACTGGCGATTCATGAAGAAGCTGTGCATGACGAGGCTCCTTGCCGTCCCTCAGCTCGAAAGTTTCCTCGACGTCCGCGAGGAGGAGGTCGAGAGGCTCGTCAGGTCGGTGATCGAGAGCGCAAGAGGAGGGAAGGTATCGGACCTGAGCAAGGAGCTTACGACTTTCACAAACAACGTGATCTGCCGGATGGTGATGAGCACGCGTTGCTCGGGGACTGCGAACGACGCAAAGGAGATCAACAAGCTTTTGAAGGCTTGTCTGGAGCTCGCAGGGAAGCTGAGCGTCGGGGATGTGTTGGGGCCTCTCAGGTGGTTCGATTTTTCTGGGAATGGGAAGAAGCTTGAGGCGGCGCTAGGGGAATTCGATCGGATCGTTGAGCGGATAATGAAGGAGCATGAAGAGAAGCTGATCAGTGGAGCAGTTACAGAGAGGAAGGATCTCATGGACATCTTGTTGGAGACTCACAACGACCCAACTGCTGAAATGAAGATAACTAGAAAGGACATGAAATCCTTTATTCTGGTGAGTAGAAGTTAATTATGACTATGCCTTTATTTTGTTAACTGGGCAAGAAGTAATCGGTGTTGAATCGATGACAATGATACGGCACCAATTACACATAAACAAGTATCTTTTAATTACTTTTCGTTACATGGTTCGATAGCAAATAAATATTTTCATGTTCCGAAAGTATAGAGTGTTGGATAATAGTCGCCCAGATATTTTTTACATTTAAAACACTATGTAGGACGTTCATATAAATGTTAACGTTATCGTTTCTCATGCCTCTAATCGGCAGGATCTCTTCATGGCGGGCACAGATACCTCGTCGGCGGCCATGCAGTGGGCCATGGCAGAGCTCATCAACCTCCCGGAAGCCTTCAAGAAGCTGCGGGATGAGATCAACTCCGTCGTTGGGCCGACTAGGCTAGTCAGAGAGTCGGACATCCCGAACTTGCCCTACCTTCGAGCCGTCATCAGAGAGACCCTAAGGCTGCATCCATCGGCGCCCATAATTATCAGGGAGTGCAGAGAGGACTGCTCGGTCAACAGTTACCTAGTGGAGGCCAAATCGAGGGTCCTCATCAACGTCTACGCAATCATGCGGGATCCGGAGATATGGACCAACCCTGACGAGTTCTTGCCCGAGAGGTTCCTAGAGAGTTCGGGCGAGAAAATCGGGGAGCATCAGATGGAGTTCAAGGGTCAGAACTTCAGGTACTTGCCGTTCGGGAGCGGGAGGCGAGGGTGTGCTGGAGCATCGCTCGCGATGCAGGTGATGCACCCGGCTATCGGGTCGCTAGTTCAGTGCTTTGATTGGAAGATGATGGAAGGAGAGGAGGCCGTCGATTTGAGCCATGGGCCGGGATTCGCGGCGGAGATGGCTAAACCGCTGGTGTGCTACCCCATCGTGCATGCCAATCCATTGGCCAATTGACTAGGAAGTGATGCATTTCTTGATGTCGTCGTACTAGTAAGATGTGTGGTTATTTTCCCGCTTTTGACTAAGATGTTTGAACTATTTGTAATCACGTTGCTACTATAAATGAAGCACTATATGCTGTGTGTACGTAATTGAACTCAGCAATGCTGACCGTGATTGATGAGTGAGTAGATGGGTTTGTAAGTCGAGTTAAAAATGGTACAATCCAAATTAACTCGTAAAGAACTAGAAAAGTGTGTATGTGTTTTGACGACACATACTGTGAATGCATTCTTTATTAATCCAAATCAATTTAATCCTTTGTTTTTTTGCCAAATCCAATTTATCAGTAAAGCATTTAATAAGTGGAAGATGCACAGCAACTTATTTATTCAATATGTGAGAAAACAAGACCTGGATCTTTATATTGTTTTCCCAAATTGATTTGACTAATATATAAACGCAATTTGGTATTCATGTCTATTACCTCTATTGTTTCTTACGTAGTCAAATCATATGAAGAAGGTCTAATAAGATGAAGATTTTTTTTTCTTGTGAAAATGGGTCGAAACTTACCTAAATTCTTTTACTTTCAAGTTATTAACATTCATTAAAGTTATCATCAAGCTTGGCATTTTTTTTAAATTTCGGACGTGAAATGAGTGTCAAAAACATAACATACTGAAAAAATGCTTAATCAAAAGAGTAAGGATTGAGGATACATGTCATTATGGCCGGTAACTCTTTTCAATATATTTGTTTCTATCATTGGTTGTTCTGTCTAGTCAATCTTTTTGTCTCTCAAGACTCCATGGAGTCATTCATGAAACATCACAATACTAAATTTGAGATACATTTATCTGTTTCAGTGTTTGACAACATCTGTTTACAACACTCCTACAAGAAGCAACAACAAAAAAGACAACACTACTGTCATATGAGACAATGTATTATAGACCCTCATATTGACATTCACCCTCATCAGCACAATGGTTACTCCAGTTGGGAGAAACTTTGATCGACTCTCTTTGAAGATGCTTTTATATCAATTTGATGGAAACTTTAACGGCACAGCTTTGATACAAATATGATGGGAAATAATCGAAAGTGAAGAACAAACACTCACAACACTCAAGAAGGAGATGGAGATCAAGACGAAAAGGCTTTTACTATACTTCTGTATTCACCTCAATTTACCTATACCGAAATATTTACAAGACATGCCTTTATATAGACTTGTTACATGACTCTTGGTCTATCTCTAGAAACATGAACAGTTACTATGCATTTCTAGACATCAGAATATAAACAGACTCTTGAAAGACTCACTTAATAATAATTCTTGAAACGACACTACAATAAAGACAAGTATTCTGAGTCGAACAGACATCAACAAGCTGATCGACAACATTCATGGATTTGATTTAATTTCTAACACTCCCCTTAAACCAAATTATCTTCCATCATTTATTCCGGTGAGACTCTTGAACTTCCGAAATGCATCAACCTTGAGAGGTTTAGTAAAAACATCTGCTCTTGATCTCCTGTCTTCACATGTGAGACTTCAATTTTGTTTTCTCTCACTTGTTGTTGGATGAAAAGATATCGAACATCGATGTGTTTTCTTCGTTCATGAAAAATTGAAGTTTTCACCAAAGCAATAGTAGAACTATTATCGACAAAAATCTTCGTCAATTTCATCTGCTCCAAACGAATTTCTTTGAATAGTCTTCTCCACCATATTGCATAACAAACACATGAAGATGATGCAATATATTTAGCTTCGCATGTTGATCGAGTAACACTTAGTTGCTTCCTCAACGACCATGAAAGCAGTATCACACAAGGAAAAGACAAAGCCCATGGTGCTTTTTTGGTCATCGATGTTCCCCCTCATATTACTCTCTAGATAAACTCTAAGCTCAAAGGATTTGAATCGGTAATAATGTTACCAACTGAAACAATACCTTTGATGTATTGAAATATCCTCTTTGCAGATTTGGGTTTAGGCGACTTTGGTTTCTCCATGTATCGACTCACAATTCTAACTATGTAAATGATATTCGGTCTTGTACATATCAAATATCTCAATCTCCTAATCAAGCTTCTATAGTACGTGGGATCGACATTGACATCATCATCAAACATTGAAAGCTTGGCTTCGCACTCCATTAATGTATTGACCAGTATTTTATTCTTCATATTAAATTATTAAATGATATTTTCTCCACATCCTTTTTGAGAAATAAAAATATCATCAGCACTTTGCTTCACTTCTACGCCGAGAAAATAATTTGTGGGATCATTATTAGTCATCTCAAATTCCCTCACGATGGATGCCTTAAAAGCACTAATCATCGAGGGATTCTGTCTCATAAAAATAATGTCATCGATATATAAACAGGCCAATAGAACATCACATTTTTCTTGCTTCAAGTAAAGTGCATGTTCATATAGACATTGAGAGGATGCATTTACCTTGAAATAGGCATCAATTCTAGAATTTTATGCTTTCGGTGCTTGTTTAAGCTCATATAGAGCTTTCTTCAACTGCAACACGTTGTCTTCATGGCCTTTGCCAATAAACCTCAAGAGTTGTTCAACATAGATTTCCTCGTCAAGGACACCATTTAAAAATGCTGATTTGACATCCATTAGGTAAATTTGTTTGTACCAGCCTTTTATTTGTACCCCTTCACTTCACATTTCCCATTTTCTGGGCTTTGTGCACCCATTTGATACCAATCGCTTTCTTGTCCTTCGGAAGATCAGCAAGCTCCCATGGTTGATTCATCTCGAGGTCATCGATTTCTTCATTCCTGACCTTCCTCCATTTTTATTCTTTGACGGCATCACTGTAGACAAGTGGCTCACAATCTGTAAGAAGACATATTAGATGAACCTCATCGATGGCTTCATAAATCTCAAACAATCCCCTAGATCTTGGTACCATCGGTTCATCGCCTCCATTTGAAGAAGTCGATGTTGATGAACTCGAAGTAGATATTGGAGAAGAAGATGCAGAGTGATCCTCCAACTCCATTTGGCTCGAATCACCATGATCATTCGCATCAACTTTGAGATTTTCTTGCCATATGCCTTCTTCATCAAACTTGACATCTCTACTTACATACACTTTCAAAGTGTTAGGATCAAATGATCTATAAGTTTTGGATGAAGGGGCACACTCGATAAAGATAAGGTTTTTGGTCGTCTTCCAACTACGATCTTTTCTAGAAAATTCTCAAATGAGAAACACTAGGTATTTTCCCATTTATGGTTCTTGAGGGGTTTCGCCTTCAAGTCCATATGTAGGACATCAATTTGTAAATAGACTGCCCACATGACAACTTCACCCTAAAGAGCCTTGAGCAAATTCTTGTTTTTCAACGTGCTCCGAACCATGTAAAAAATGGTTCTATTTTTATGTTTAGCCACACCATTTTGTTGAGGAAAATATGGAACCATCAAGAAATGCCAAGTACCATGATCCTCACAGAATTTATTAAATGCAGCTAAAGTGAATTCTCCTCCGCGATCAATCCTCAAAGCTTTAACGAAATGGCCACTCTCCTATTCAATTAGGCGTTTGAATTGCTTGAAAGTATCAAACACTTCTTATTTTTCTTTCAAAAAATACACCCAATTTTTTCGAGTGAAATCATCAATAAAAGTAATAAAGTATCGATGATTACCATATGACTGAGGCGAGATAGGGCCGTACACATCCGAATGAATCAACTCAAGTGGCTTCTTTGCTTGTTAAGTTACTTCCTTTAGAAAGTTAGTTCTAGAATGCTTGCAAGAACGTACCCTTTACATAATTGATCAAGATGGTCGATATGTCGTAGTCCATAAACATCTTCTTGCGGGAAAGCAAACTAAGTCCGCTAAAATTGAGATGGCCAAACCTCAAATGCCACAACCATAGAGGATCATCGACACACGCCTTCAAGCATCAAGACATCTCATTTTTTATGTTGAGAACAAACATCTTGTTCTTCGACATCTTCACATTTGCAATCAATTTATTATTCTAGTCTCTTAGCACAAAGCTAAGATCTTTCATTCTCCAGAAGTTATCCCAAAATTAAAATATTGTTTGACATATTTGGTACATAACACACATTAGTAATAAATTGTTTTGCACCATTCTTTAAGCGAATCAAAATTATACCTTTGCCTTCGACAGAAATTTTAGAGTTATCACCGAACGAGACTTTCCCCTCGATTGTCTTATCCAATTTGGAAAATATCTCATTTCGCCTGCACATGTGGTTGCTTGATCCACTGTACAAGTACCATGTATCACTTTATCTTCATTTATCTTTTTTGAAGCAATAAAAGAACTCGGTCAGCAGGTCATAAAAAAAAAAAAAGAACTCGGTCAGCATCATTCACCAAATTTGCCTTTTCATTTGCCACACCACTTTTTTTGCTCCAACACTTAGAAGCATAATGGCCAAGTTTATGACAATGGTAACATCAAATTTTATCATAACATTGGCCGCTTGAGTTCTTTCCTCTTTCACGAACCCTTCTTTGATTTTGGTATCTATTGTTATTGCGAACAATATCTCCTATACTTCGTCCACGACCTCTACCTTGAAAACATTCTCAGCCTCAACTTCGACAATGATCTCGATTCGCCCTTCAGGCCTACACGGGATCTCTAGCTCCTTTTCATCTCGGATAGTCAACCGAGTTTGGAGTATTTCCTCTACCGATACATGCTTGTTTCTTCCGAGTCATTCTTCATGGGCTTCTAGACGTTCATCAATCGTCATGGCATCGAGGTCTTTGGGATTCTTTGATGGCAACACCAATATTATCATACTTCTTGTCTAAGGATCGAAGTACCTTCTCAATAACTCGAACATCTTCACCACTTCTTTTCATCTTGTTGACAATCGCCAAAACTCTTGCGAAATAATCAGCAATAAATTCATATTCTTTCATATAGGTTACCTTGAATTAGCCTCTTAAAGTTTGAACACGAATCTTCTTCACTTTCTATACTCCTTGGTGTGTGTTGTGAACGATCTCCCATGCCTCCTTTGACGTAGTGGCATTTGAAACTTTCTCAAACATGGAATCATCCAAAACTTGATAGGTGATGGAGAGGGCATATTGATCTTTCAATCCAAGGCATTCCTCTGATTTTGAGTCAAGATGGCTTCGTTGTTAGGCTCCTCATAGCCCGAGTTGACAACTTCCCTTGTACCATAGGCACCAAGCAGAGCTTTCATTCTAACTGCCTAGTTACCATAATTTTCTTTAGTAAGGTGAGGGTATTGAAGAGGAAGTTGAGTGTTTGTTGAGGCTATGATCATGAACCATAAACTTTGAAACCAACTTGTTGAAAGAAACTTTGATCAACTCTCTGTCGCGACCTAAAATTTAGGCTAACGGATTATCAAGTCAATTGAATCAACTAACCTAATTCAGACCCTCCCAAGTCCTACCAAATCGCAACTTAAGTTTATTGATGAAAAAATATTCAATTGGAGCCGCCACTAATCATTTATGGAAGGTTGATTAGAAACCTTAATAAAATATAGGGATAACTATTTTATTTCTGCGTACCAGAGAAAAATGGGTTCGGGAACTTGGTTACATTCATTGGAAAAATTAATGCCCTTTCGGTACTAATATCATGAAAATTCCATTTTTTATTGATCGATGTGATTTGAATGATTTTGATTTTTTGAAAAAATGTAATATGAGACCATATATTCTGCTCCAGAGGATGATTTTTTTTTTTGTATTTTCGGTAATAAAAGAAAACATTCAAAAGCAATAAAAAAATCTGAACAAAAATAAACAAAAATGCCCATAATATACCTTTAATTTTCGATTTTTTCGAAAATCCTCTTTCCCAAAGATCTAGGCTAGAGCGAGATTTTATCCGCTACATCCTCGAAGATTCGAACCAGGTTGCGGATATGTGTATAGAAAAACAACATTCCTTTTGCTAAAGGGCAGAATACGAATTTCTATACTAAATCACCATCCCATTTCACGAGATCGTGGCTAAGGCGTGTGATTTATTTTTCCGATGGGTCTAGGCACATAGGGGAGCATATATTATGGGCATGTTTGTTTAAAATTGTGCAAATTTTATAACAAATCAAAACAAACAAGCACGACAAAAATAAAATAAAATGAGTCAATTTATTTTAGATATTTTGAAAATATGAGAGGGGTGGCCAAACATATGGCATTGGGGATCCACCTTTCCTCATCCAAAAATTCAATCCAATTTTAATTTAAGAAATTATCTTTAAAGATCGGAAAAATTATTTTGAATAATTCTCAAAAAAATTGAATGTCATCTAATCCAAGTAGACATTATCCATGTCATGAGCATCCATAACAAGATAGGACAATTCAAGTTATCAGATAAACCCTCTAATTAAGCTCAAGCCTTATCTCTATTCAAAAGATATTCAGAAAATTCACTAGAGATAGGATAAGATAAATATCAGATAAAGTTCCAACCAATTCATATACTAAAGATAACAACCAAGATAAAAAATTTAACCATAGTGAGTTAGACGTTATCCAAATCTTTATCTACAGCATGCAAACAACATCTCGTGCACATGATATTATCCAAACTACAATAGATAAAGCTAAATAAACAAGGATAACATCAATTCAATCAATAAGATAACAATCCAACAAAATTCATCCATATGCTCGGCTAAGACATTACATGGACGCCGAAAATTGATTTTTCAGTTCAACAAGAGTCCAATCCCTTCCCATTCAACGGATCCGAAAATTTCTTATAGAAGAGTGTTCTTCCAACCAAATTACAACAATTCTCAAGGAGATTTAATCAATTTCAGGATTGAATCAAGTTTACCCGAAAGAAAACTAGAATTCCATACGAACATGTTTAATCTTCGTTTTTTGATGAAAAAAGGACTAAACTCTTGATTGCAAGCTGGTATGTGATCTTAAAACACATATGCAAGTTACCAAGTTAATTAGCATGGATCGCAATAGAAAGGTCGGGAGTTTTACCTTTCCCAAGCAAAAATTCCAGCACACTCGAGCTAGAAATTTTCGCTCAAAATTTGCGCCTTTTGTACCCAATTCGCTACTAAAATGCTCCCAAGAGATCCTTTATCTTCACACCATGCACGAGCACTAAGCACCTCAATGGACTTGCATGAGGATTTCGACTGCTGACCCTTCTTGCTCTTTGAGATTGCTGAATTTTTATGTGTCCTCCCCGAATAGCTTGAGGCGAGGGTTTTATATATAGAACTTTAGTCCAACAATCCTAGTAGGAGTAGGAATTAAGTGGGACCATTGGATCGCTAATCCTAGCTAGAGCAGGACTTGTCATTAGCCATTGGATCACAAGAGTCCACATCTACTAGAACTCTAGCTAGATAAGTTCCATAATCTGATAAAACTCTTTAAGATAAGAATCCTTAATTGATGAAACTCCTAATTAATCTTGAAGTTTGGAAGAGTCCAAATCTCCTAGGACTCTATGTAATTTTCGGCCAAAGGGAGTAATGGGGCAAGAAATAGCCGAAAATAGCCTCTTTTATGGGTTTAGAGTGTAATTTTGAGCCTAATTGGGTTCTAGTTAATTAAATGGATAATTAACTAGAGGCTTCACTCAATTAAATGTTCAGAATAGGCTAATTTGAAGTTAAAACTAGGTCCCCATGAGCTAGCCTTGACCGAAATTTTCAATCACGTTATGGGTTCATCTTAAATTTTTGGGCTCCAATTAAGGTTTCTTTGAATAATGAACATTTTACTAAAAGCCTTAATTATCAAATTCTGCCCGAATAGACAGAATTAAGCTCAAAACTAAGTTCCATTGGCTCATTAAAATTCGGCACCTCCTCTTGCGATAATGAAGATTCTCAAGCCGAGTCTGGTCTAGTCGCCGTCAAATTAAGCTTAATTGACTCATCCTAAATGCAAGTGACATGTATAAAATAAATATGTAGTGCATGAAAAGTTATTTTTTCGAGAATTATGACTAATTCTCATTTTATGCTTAAATAAATGATTTGCTAAAAATCAAAATTTAGGTGTTAACACTCTCTTTGAAGATGCTCATACTAATTTGACAAAACTTCAGAGGCACAACTTTGATACAAATATCACGGGGAATAATTGAAGGTGAAGAACAAACACTCACAACACTCAAAAAGGAGATGGAGATGGAGATGTGCCGCGATCTCTTTTTTTTTTAAGGCTACTGGATTACTAAACTAATTATTCAATTAACCTAGCTCGGACTCTCCCAAGTCCATACCAAATCGCAACTAAGGGCTTATGCCTATATGCAAAATATATTTAACTTTTGGAGTCGCCACTAAACTCCTTACGGTAAGTCGATTAGACACCTAAATAAGATAGTGGGAGAACTAAATTACTTCTAAGAACTAGAGATAATGGATTCGGACACTTGGTTGTGCTAGATTTTCTAACGCCCTTTCAATACCATTTCATTTTATTTATGAAAAAAATTGAATCATGATTTGATTTTAACCTAAGTCACTAACATAGGTTATCATGCGGGTGCACAATCAATAATGTAACACCCCGAACTCAAGACAATATGCAAGGAGCATGCGCCAAACAATTATTCTCTCTTTTTGGATTTTCTCTTTTTATGAAAATTAAACTATATGAAGTGAATTAATTAAATGCAATCTACCCTAAGCTAATGCATATGAAATTAATTTAATTAACTTCATGACTAATCTAGATGGCATGTAATTAAATTAAACTAATGTACAAACTATGTGACGGTCTACTTAAATCGATTCATGACATACGAATTAATTAATTGACCTAAATATGTGACTCTAAACGCAATGCAAACCTAACATGCAATCTATATGACATAGCATTGATAAAAAAAATTCAAAATTAATCATGGCCTAAAATAAACTATGCCTAAGAGATAGTATCTTACATATTTTAGAGTTTAAATTGGCCTAAACCCTAACCCATTAAAGATGAGCTATTTTAATCATAATTATCTACCTACACATGCAATTTCAAATCCTAAAATGTAATATAATCTAAGTTATTCTAGAAATCAATTAAACATGCTAATGTTATATAAATGATTCTATCGTACAATGTAATATATTTTAACATGCATTCAAATATCACAAAAAGATAGCAATCAAATCAAATTAGTTCAAAATATGGAAAGCGGATAAATAAAACATACTGTAATTTTGAATCCCACTGGTGATCTAAGTCTTATAGATCGACATGTCAAATTTAAACCCCACCTAATTAAATATTTTATCTAAAGTCTTATAGATAGACTATTTTAATCGTGTGATGAGGGATTAGCCTTAGTCCCCAGCAAAAATATTTATTCATATAGTCTTAAGTTCAAATAGGACAGTTTAATTTATGCATTCATTACATTTGCATTTGAACGGACCGATGGCGGGTGGATTTAAATTGATGGTTCTAAACTTAAATTATATGGACTAAGCCCCGGATGAAATGTAGTTCGACCAAGTCTTGAGGGTGCATATATTGGCCGACTTCATTCTCCAACATGGTCATTTGCGCTCTAGTTCGGAAGCAGGAAGTGATCAGACACGAGGTGGGCATGCGTAAGGCGGGAGGTGGACGCTCCAGCAATTTCGCTGAGGATGAGTCCTCCGATGGCCCGTTCAACATCACCAGCACTAAACACGTCCCCGTCGATTGTCTCAAGCG
Source organism: Rhodamnia argentea (assembly GCF_020921035.1). Lineage (NCBI taxonomy): Eukaryota > Viridiplantae > Streptophyta > Magnoliopsida > Myrtales > Myrtaceae > Rhodamnia > Rhodamnia argentea. Next base: position 11,066,146 of record NC_063156.1, read on the forward strand.
ATGGAGGCAAGCTGTACTTGTGTCGCCTGTCGTCAACTTAGATACACCCTAGACTTGAACAAGGAAGAACAGGTGAAGATAACGTTGCAGAAAATTAGAACTCCCGTTCAGCCATACGCCCCGGCATAACTTTTTCAAGCACAATGTCAACAGCCCAATGGAATCTCGAGAAGCCCCTTCCCAAGCGTTGATTCTGGGATCAGTGAAGAGCAACTTGCTTTGATGACCAGAGACCGTGATGTTTCTAATCTGGGGAGTATGAAGGTTTTCGGACTTGATGAGCTGGGTTAAATTCATATGATGAGGGCTGGATTTTAATTAGTCAAGCCCACGTAATTAAGTTGTAGCTTCAATTAAAAAGGCCTTAAGTTTAATTGAGTCCACTGTTTTCGGGCTTGATGAGCCGGGTTAAATTCACCTTCGACCGTGGCCGGAGATTGATCCAGCGCTCCGCAGTGACTTTGATCCTTGCCGTGGTTTGCTACTCCCTCTCTACTGATCCGTCACTACAAAAAAACAGGGCTTTTGCCACGAAATATTTGCGACGGAAACATTTCGTGGCCAATTTGAGACGTAAATTGCGACGAAAAACAATTTCGTCGCTAATTTGCAACAAATCTTGCGACAAAACAATTTCATCGCAAATCTGCGATGAAAAAAAAACTTGTCGCAAAATTTGCTACGAAAGCAAAGTTTCATCGCAACATTTGCCACGAATCGAAAGTTTCGTCGCAAAATTTGCCACGAATAGAAATTTTCGTTGCAAAATTTGCCATGAAAGAAATTTTCCGTCGCAAATGGAGACAAATCAGGTTTCGTTTCCTTACGTTGGGACGAAATGGTATTTTCGTCGCAATTATTTTGCAACGAAAATAGAGATTCATGGCAAAATTTGCCATGAGACATCTTTCGTCACAATATGACCACGAAAATATTTGTGGTCGTAAAATTTGTAACGATGGCTTTATTTCGTCGCAAAATTCTAGCGTCTAGTTTGCAACGAAATATTTGTGGTCGTCGCATGTTTTGCGACGAAGACTTTTTTGTGGCAAAGTTTGGGACAAACATTTCTTTTTGTCAGAATAGTTGCCACAATCATTGTTTTGTCGCAATATTTAACATAAGATATTTTTAACGCAAAATTTGCAACGAACGCTATATTTGTCGCAATATGACCACGAATATTGGTTCTTCGTCGCAAATTTGTTTGCCACAAACGTTGTCGTGGCTAAAATTCGTCGCGAAATTCCACCGACAGTTTGTAATGACATTTTTTCGTGGGTAATTTCGTGGCTGATTAAAGATTCCCTCTTTAAAATCTCTTTACCTCTTCTCTCTCTCCGCCCTCTCCTCGTCTTTCTATTGTGCCTTCTATCTTCTCCCTTCTCCATTTTTATTTGTGTCTTATGGTAAGTAATCGTAGAATAAATTATTATTTTAGTTCATAATTTTTTCTATCAAATGCCATAAGCTTCATGAATGTTGATTATTATTTTTTCTTTTTTTAGGTACACGTCCTTTTGCAGATTTCGCAATACAGGTGAATCTTGTGATTTTCATCAAATTGCAAAATATTCGGACTGAAATTCGGTAAGCCTTGTTGACATTGTAACTTATTAATTTCGAAGTAAAGTTGTGCTCATAAGTCAAGGTGTATGTGTAGATTAGCAAGATTAGCGATAATATTTGCATATTTTTCTGCAAAAACATTCATGAAGGATCGCGGGCTCGCGGTGAGAGTTAGCAACGAAAAGGGTTCCTTGGTCGCAAAGGGTGCGACGAAAATCGAGTCTCGTCGTCGCTGTTTTGCAACGAAATCTGGATTTTCGTCGTCGCAAGATCTGCGATGAAAAGGAATTTCATCGCAAAAAAATAGCAACGATATCTTCTTTCGTCGCAAATTCTAGCTTAGTGCATTTTAGTTTTTGCAATTTTACGAATTTAATTAAGAATATTAAATAGTATACATGGTATTTTAATATTTTAAAATAATTTTTAATGTTTTTTTAACAAACACAATGCAAAGAGAGAGGGCTTGGATGTATAATAGGAACTTACCCGAACGTCGAGGATTGACCGATGAGTTTTGCATTGGGTTGGAACAGTTTCCGGAATTTGCTAACAGTCAATTTGATTCGAGGGATGGAAATAAGTTAAGATGTCCTTGTAAAAGGTGTAGAAATAGCAATTTTCATGATTTTGATAGAGTTAGAGAACATCTTATTAGATTTGGGTTCACTCCGAACTATTATAACTGGACTTGCCATGGTGAACAATTTATATCTGATGAAGGATATAGAACAAGTGATCAATTTTCAGTTGGGGATGAATGTGGTTATTATAATCAATTGAACCCATATCGGAGGATGGTGATTGATGCAGCCGGTCAGAATTTCGCTTTCGAATCAAACCATGCCAGTTCTAGTTTTGTTCCCACATTTGAACAAGTGGGCACTAGCTATGCATCACAATTTGATGACGCAGAGTAGTATGATTTTGATGAGAATGTGCACAATGAAAATTTTACATCTAATCAATTCGGAGAAGTGTTGGAAGCCGCAAATGAACCTTTGTGGGCAGGTTGTGACAACCACACTAAGTTATCAGCAACGACGAGAATGTTAAACATCAAGGCAAAGCATAATGTGTCCGATGATTGCTTCAACTCTTTCATTAATATAATGTGGGAAGTAATGCCTCGTGATAATATTATGCCAGGTGATTTTGTACAAAATGAAAAAGCTAGTGAATGACTTAAGTTTTCCAGTTATAAGGATTGATGTATGTAGTGGAGGTTGTATGTTATATTGGGGGGAACAAATTTGTGCGGGGGTTCGAGGGCAACGCCCTCAAAAAAAAAATTTTGGGCTCTATTTTATACTGCGGCTAGGGTTTCTTTTCGATTGGTATTGAGGTTTTTCTCGCCGCAATTAATTTTTTGGGCTCTATTTTGTACTGCGGCTAGGGTTTCTCCCTCATTTAAGGAGAAAATTCTCGTCGAGTTGTGGCAAAATTTTGCGCGGGTGTTTTGCGCATTTGTTTTGCAAGGATGATCATCGGTTCGCTACAAAACAAGCGAATTAGGGCTTGCCTCCGACGCCCCTCCCTCATTGCAAAGGCTCTCTGTCGGGTCTCTCTTTGTTTTCGTCGCTAGCGTCTCTCACCGCTCTTTGTCTGGTCTCTCTCTATCTCTGTCGCTCACGTCTCTCATTGCTCTCTGTCTGGTCTCTCTCTGTCTCTGTCGCTTGCGTCTCTCTGTCCGTCCTGCGCCCGGCCCCACCACCTCCTTGCCCTTCTCCGGTTTGGCGCCCCACTCCAAGATCTCCGCCCTCGACTCTCTCTTGCCCCTCCTCGCCGAGGATGACAAAAACGTCCTCGTCGACGTCGCTCCTAGCCTCGTCCCCGTCCTCGTGAAGCTCCTCGATTCCGGCTCTTACGAGGTCAAAGAGAAGGCCGTCGCCACCCGCTCCCGGGTTTTCGCCGTCGACAGCAACAACCCCGTCTTAATTGCGGAGGGGCTGTTGCTCTTGAACGATCCAAGCCCGAGACCCCCGGAGAAACCCACAAGCTGGCCACCTCACCATCGCCGCTTCTCCATCGAAACCCACGGATCAAGTGATTTTTTACTCTCTTTTTTCTCTTTATTACCCGAGTTTGTGGGTGAAAAAGTTTGATTATGTATGAGTAAATGCGTGAGTAAATTTGTCTCCTGTTAGTTTGTTTCAGTCAATAAGAATACAAGAGTGTGGAGTTTCAGCTACATCCGCTTCTCATGTTTCTTGATGCACCATGAATTCGGGCAAATAGATTTAAAGTGCACGACAAGTCCTTGCTTTCTCTTGTCTTGCTGTTCCTCACATTTGTTTCACCCGTGATGAAAGCACCACCACCGTAAGATAAAAAAAATCTTAGAAGCACATGTTTTCCAATCTCCTCTCAAGACCGGCTTTTTTTTTTTTAGGTTGCTTTGGGGGGGGTGCAGTGGGGTTTGGTGGTTGCGTTGAGTTGTAAGATAATTAACGAGCAGCTTTTATTTAATCATGTATTGAGAAGTACTGACCAACATATAAACACATTCAATTGGGTCCTTGTTTTGAGATCACCTGCAGTGGGTGAAGTAGTTGATAATCTAAGAAAATACTAATCATGGTGTCATAAACTGAATTTCAGAGCTTGCATTATAAAGATTTTAACTTTTTGTCAACCATCCTTGACTAGAGCTCATGATTTGTTATTCAATTGCAACACATTTCTCTTAGGTTGGGGTGATCTGTTCAATCCTATGTTTGGTAGATTTGGGGAATATGACCCAATCATTGGCCTTAGGTGCATATGCTCACCGTATGTATTCTTACTACACCTTCTGCAACCATGTTTTTGTAGGAGATGTTCTAGTTTTGAAGGATCCTGAACAATCAAATAACTACTTGGTCGGAAGATTGGCTGCCATCGAGGGGTATGAAATGGTGTCTACTTATTCAAAAGATGAGCCTTTTGTCCTAGAAAGTGGTAAATGCTGGGTACTTGCCGATAACAAAGATCCGAAGCCCAAGGTATATGTGCTGCTAAGTTATATTCTACTTTCATTTCCCGTAGCATGCATATGTTCATACATTATCGGATATGATATTAATGACAACTTTGCTTACAAATTCACTATCAATGGAATTTATACACCTTCTTAGTGTACATAGGATGGTTTTCTTTACAATATCCATTACCTAGTTGGTGCTGATATAAAAATATACCGACAACGTTAAAATATGATGGAACAGAACATCCTTTTGACACCTAATCATCTGCCGGCAGCCACTATATATAGTGTAGCTTTCAATGTTATGGAAAAAGCATTCCTTTCTTTGCTTACATTTCATGAAAATGCTGCTTATGCTTCTCCGCATTTGTGTTTTGTCATGTTAGTATCGTTGCTGATTTCTTTTTTTTATTGCTTCTTCGCCTGTCCAATTGAGGTGGTTATTTTTAATTCTGATAGTTCACGTTTATTGCTTGCAAGGTTTCCTCCAATTAAATGAAATGAGTAGTGATTGATGAGTAAAAACATAAATAAAAAGAGCCAAAGAAAAGAGAAAGAAAGACCATATGTTAGAGTTGTTTATATCCTATCGGCTCTTGCATTCCGTTGCTTATTTTTACTCAACAAGTATTCTTGTCTTCAGACGATTGCGAAGCCATCTTCAGTGTCGCTCTCGGGGACTTGTTTGCGAATACAATCGGAATTCTTCACTGCCTAATTACTGTCTTCATTCAGTAGCCAAAATCGAGACAAAATGGTAAGCTTCATAATTATGCGTCCCTAATACATGTTCTTATTTATGCTGATGTTTGTCTAATCTTTTTTTTTTTTTTTTTTTTGGATATCAGTATAAGCGTGGAGGCCACATCCGTGGTGCATCATCAAAAGGAAGACCAGGGCCTTCCCGTTCCCGGGACATCCATGGTGCATCTTCACAAGGAAGACCAGGCCATTTACATTCCCATTTGCCTTGCCCTGGCTCGTCCCCGGCTCTTTCCCCCAGCTCGTCCCCGGCCCTTTCATCTCACCCCGTACCACTACACATTGATGGACCCATCCGACCTGAACGTACTTCAGTTCCATGTGCTTCTGTTCCACCTTCTTCAATTGGAGCCTCGAATGATGAGGGAAGCACACCTCAAGAAAATACGCGTAAACGGATAGAGCCGTATGGAGATTTGTAAGTACTTTTTTTTAACCTAAATGTAATATTTAGGTCATCCCTTCGTTTGGTTTCCGATATGGATGTGAACCGAGTGACATTGCAGATTCAAAGATAGTGTAGAGGTGGTGCGCGAACTTAATCAAATTGTGAATAATCATTGGAAGGGGTCGTGGACTACTTATACCGCCGCTCCAACACAAGTGACAGATTTGTGGTGGAACGAGTTCAAGGTGAGTTTTGTTCTTCTGTTTTCTCACAAACTAGGTTCAGCATAAATGAAATCGGTTGTTTTTCCATTGATTACAGCGAAAGTACGGCTGGGATGAAGAGCATGAGGGGCAAATTCGCAAAGTTTTTAATAAAAAAAGTCGGTGATCACATTCGCCAAGTGATGCATAGAGCAAAGACGGCCAAGAAAAGGCCACCTTTTGTCCCCAATGACGATTGGGAGGCAATAAAGATAGCCTGGGATAGTGAAAAAATTAAGCAAAGGTGTGAATAGAATAAGAGGAATCGAGCTTCTTCTTCGGCTCAAGCGTCTGCGACGTATGCTCGGGGCTCCATCGATATTACGGATCATAGAGAAAGGATGGTAAGTCATGTTAAATATGTGGTAAGTTAATTTAATTTAAGTGCTCATTTGTGTTTTAATTTTGTAGACACATGAATTGGGGGTGGCGCCGTCCTACGCAGCTTTGTTTGAACGAACTTTTCGAAAAAAAGATAAGACATGGGCTAGCGACCGAGCGAAATCTGTCAAGATGTGTAACGTTATAAACTTTTCATGTTATGGTAGTTAGATATATAAAGTTATTTTATTTTCATATCTATTTTATTGATGTAGGAAAAATTTGATGAGCCGATGAGCACGGCCGGTGGAGGTGATGGTGGGAGTGCGGATGGACTTCCAACAACTAACGAACAGACAGTGTGGATTGAGGCAATGGGTGGAAGAACATATGGCTTGGGCTCCATGACAAGGATTTGCACGGGAAAGGTTGCTGCAAGTTCATCCTCCGGTGCAGTTGGTGGAAGGAGGATCCAAAGGGAGGAGGAAATAGCCCAACCGAGACATTTACTTGTACAGAAGGATGAAGAGATTAAGGAGGTCGGAGATCGGCTTGCTGAGAAAGATGAGCAGATGAGAGAAATGATGGACCATCATAGATCCTTCGAGCTTCAAACGCAGTCTTAGATAAAATTTCTCATGGAACGATTCCGTGAAATAGGTGATGGACAAAATTCTGGGCGAGACAATGAGGACGGGATTGCTGATGCTGCTGCTGCTGCAGAATTAGTTAGACGTAATACCAATGATTAAACAAGAAGGTGGAGGAAGTGGAGACGAAGACATGGTATGATCATTGACCAAGGTAATAACGATCGCGGTGATCATTGCATCAAAAGATTTTGCATATTGCTTTTGTTGTTGCTGCTATGTTCCTTTCCCATTTGTTTTTGTGGGCTTAACAGTTGCTCAAATAAATCTGCATATTTGTGCGAGCTTTTGCAAACTCTCCTTTATTAGCTTCTGTGTTCCTGGAATTATTTGGTGGTTGTTTGGTCCGACTTGTTTGTTGTTTTATATTGGAGGGAGTGAGACTGCTGCAAAGGATGGGATGAATGAGTAAAAAGTAAGATATTGCTACAGTTTGAGTCGACATATCATAGTACGTCGAGGCTTTTCTTGGGATAAAGAAGTGTTCATAGAGAATAACTATGCTGTTAGTATCACTGTCGACTTAGATTGAGAAATGTCCACATTATGGGATTGGATTTGGTATGCTCTGTCTAGTATAATAGCCTCGACGACGTATACAATGAGATCATCTTTTAGTTTTATTTTAATCTTGCCTTATTATGCCTCACTAGAGCCAATCATAAAGGCAATGTCTTTTGACTATGACATGTGAAGGTTCCCATCTCGGATGACCACACATTTGTTTGACCGTGGATAATTATGTTCCCAATGCTTTTCTTAGCTTGTGAAATCACCGAGGAAGTTGTTCAACTTCAATCTTCATGGCTTGGCTTGAATGTTACCCTTGCTGGTGATTTACGACTGGACTAAAGAAGAATATAGAAATACAAGTTCACAATATGCCCATGTATACGGTGGAGACTAAGCTTCCCGATTCTTGTAACCTCCTTGTCCGATACTTGCTTTTTTTCCATTGTGACAGGTCGGGAGATGGCAATAGCCTCTGCTTTGCGATTTGGACTGGTTCGACCAGCATATGTGACCATATTTCTCAAGGTAGCTATTGGCCCAAATCTGAGAAAGTTTGAATGATTTCCTTCCGTGCGAATTGGCATCGACTAGACAATGGAATTGAAGTTTCTCCATTGAAAGCAAGAACTTGTGCCTAGAATTTTCAGGTCCAGGGCGATGTGAACTCTTTTATCAATGGGCTTTGTTTCGTTGTGTTGTTGCTTCTGGTAGATTGAACCCCTAGATTACAAGTTGTACGTAGGTAGTACGTAGGGAATGAAGCCGTTAGTCCGAGCATTTGATTCCCCAATTCCTCCGAGGGATTCACAACCCTTAGATGGTCTAAATGTGTGTGCCGAATTGAAATGCCGAGTGCTTTGTGGTTTGAATGTATTATTCACAATCCCAAAAATGTTCGTGGCAAAAAAAATATTTGTCGCTGAATGTCCTAATGTTGCCGTCGCTAATGTATATAAATAATAAATTGGCCTAAAAAAAAAGGCAACAAAACCATGTCCGTCGCAAATTTGCCACGAATACAAAATTTCTGTTGCAAATTTTGCGACGCCGTTTTAGTGAGGAAATATGGATTCGTCGCAAATTTCGTTGCAACATAAGTACTAAAAAAAAATTTTTGTAGCCGCCACGAAAAGAATATTCGTCGCGCATCAGCGACAAAACCATGTCCGTCGCAAATCTGCCACGAAATAAATATTTGTGGGAAATTTGCCACGAAATAAATATTCGTGGGAAATTTGCCACAAAACTATGACCGTCGCAAACCCGCCACGAAACATATCTTCGTCGCGAATTTACGACGAACAATATTTCGTCGCAAATTTGCCACGACCATTATCGTCGTAAATGTGCCATGAAATAAGTGGTCGTCGCAAATGTACGACAAAAATTGTCTCGTCGTAAATTTCCCACGAAATAAAATGGTCGTCGCAAATTTGCCACGAAGATTTATTTCGTGGCGGATGTTTTTCATTGCAAATTGCCGACGAATACGGTTTTGTTGCAAAATTCGTGGCAAATTTGCAACTAAATATAAAAATTGTCGTGGCAAAATTTGTGACGCCTGATTCGCGACGAAATTTTTTTTGTTGCAAATGTCGTGGTAAAATCGATTTGCCACGAATTTTTCCCAAATTTACGTTGCAAATTTCGTGGCTAAAACCTTATTTTTTTACAGTGGGTCCACGAGGAGCTCCTCCAACGACGCTGCTGTTCCTTTGCACCGCGACGAGCCTACAATGACGCACATTCCTTTCTATTTCCTGGATAGCACCTGCTGTTCCCTCAACCGAGAACGTCAGCTCGTATATGCCACGAAGTCAAGTGACGAATAGATCAGTGGAGCTAGCGGGAATCGGTGAGGAGACAAAAAGGAAACAAGCTTTATTGGTCAAAGTGAAATTAAAGTGGAACATTAGCAGCAGGCATTCAAACACGTCCAGGAAAAATCTTCAATTGGGGACGGCTTTACTGTTGCAATACTCATAGATTCAACGTAGACTTGGGCTCGGATTGGTCCATCTCTTCTACAAAGACACGCCACTTGCACGAAGCAAGAAAGGAAACTGCGGTAGTAGTCCGTGTCCAAGTGCCGTCGTGAACTCCGCAGCCGAGCCATCGTGAGTATCACATCTGAGTGTCGCTGTGTTGGCTGGTCCCGTCATGTTGAGTTGGGTCTCGCGCCTGAGCATCCCGTGTGCCGTTCACCTTCAACACCACCAGCCGTGAGTCCCTCCGAAGATTCAAGTTCCTCCTCGCTGGTCTGAGCGTGATTCCCCGAACCGGCTTCACTAACTTGGTTCGAGGATTCGAATCAGGAAAGTAACCTATAGCTTAAGGTAAAATTCTGCTTTCCCTTAATTAGAATATTTTTGCCTATCTTAGATAACTCGCATATCTAACAAAGTTAGAAAATTTGGGAAAGAAGCTGGAAAAATATTATAAATAGGGGTACAGTTTCCTTATTTCCCATACTCACCAACTCTTTTCTCTGTCCTTACTCCCTTCTCTTCCCCTATTCTCACGCCCACTCCCTCTTCCCTCACGCTACACACACATTCTCTCTCTCTTTCTCCCACGACACCACCGACCGATGCCCCACACCGCCGTCTCCTCAAGCCCCCACCGCACCGCCTCATGCCGCCGCCTCTTCCCTCCCGTCTTGTTTTATTCGTCGTAGAATAAAATACGTAGTCCGGGTACATGTAAATGGGATTACTAGATCTAATGCGGTAATGTCCGTTTGTTATTTAAATGAAGTATTACATTAGATTGACATGAGTTGTGTGCATTTTGTGTGCGATACGAGTGCTATTGCATTAAGCTACGATGATATTTTCTTGCATTAAAATTATTTGAATCATACCACAATGATATCCTCTTGCACTAAAATGATTTGATTCATGTGCCTGCAAGAATATGTTCGTGCAGATCATCCGAGGAATGATACATGGCCCAGATAGGCAATTATTTGTGGCCCAGATATGCAATTGTTATGGTCCAAATAGGCAACGTTCCCTTAAAGTCTTAAGGGTTTGTATTGTGAGTATGTTGAGCGGTCGTTTCCGTGAAGATGATTTTGCAAGACGTTTACCGTTTGGTAACGTTGAACCCACAAGTGAGCATTTTCGGGATACATCTTACTAATTATGGTCCGGATAGGCAATTTTTATGGCCCAGATAGGCAATTATTTATGGCCTTGGATAGGCACAAATTGGCCAGCCAGGAATAGCCATTTGATGTGAATTGCATGAATTGATGTGTTTATAGCATTTGAACAAAAGTTATGTGGCGAACTCCATGCATTTGATGATTTACAAATAAAGATTTATGCTCATATTTACAATAGATCACATGATAGCTTTATTGAGTATAAAGCTAACATTCCTATTTTAGGCCTAGTAATTTCATTTACTAGGCTGCTCGCTTATTCCTTTAATTTTCAGGAAATTGATGAACCCACCACGAGTTCCTCTGTTCGGCCAGCCTACCCATATGCATATGTACCAGAGCGACATTGTCGATGTGGATTCTTGAGATATGGGTGATAATAGCTGAGAGAGATAGAGTATGAGAGTAAGTAGTTAACCTCCTTCATATTTTATTTATACAATAATAAATGGGAGGTTATATCATGATGTTATATATATTGATGCATATATAAGATTATGTTTGTTTATGTATGGAGGTCGCTATGTCTTCTATTTCAATATGCCCATTGTTAAAAATAAAGGTCGGCAGAAAATAAGGAAAATGGTTAAAGAAAAATATAAATAGGGTGATAAGAGGAAAGGTCCTGGGTTGTTACATTATTCTCATCATTGCAACGTTCATTAGAAGATTCAGGTATTTGCATAATCTAATAGGGGTTTGATTAGTCCAACTAACATTATCGACATCGAGAAAAAGGAGGGACTAGTAACGTACCTTGTTACCACTAGATTGGATAGTGGTGGTTGATTGGACAATCCTAACCTCAAGAAAACATCATTCATGGTATTGATGACGATCAGTTTGATCACGTTTGACATGTGATTCACAATGTAATTGGTTATATCGTTTCGCTGCTCCTCGAACATTCTCTTCATACTGGCCAACATATGAGGATTTGGTGCAACTTCTCTCAATTGATCTTCAGTGAGATGTCGAGAAAAGTATGCCCCTCACGTTGGCCTTCTACTGTCGTTTAGTTAAATGGCTAAAGATCCAGAGTGCCTAGACATGTAACTGTCATTGGGATCGTTACCCGCGACATTGCTAGGCTCTGGATGATTCCTTGCTCTTGACATTGAATTTCATCGAGTCAAACCACAAGTTGTCCCATCAAGCATGCCAAAAAGATATTTCAGCTTAAATGTTCGACAATGAAATATCTTTGACCGAAATAGGCTCTTCAATTTTTGTCAAGGGGAAACGAGTTTTGTGGGGAGTCCAGACAGGAATTTCCACAAGGAAGAGATGTGCCTCATTGAAATTTAATTGACAACGATGTACAAAATATTTTGTTGGAATTTAATCGACAATAAAATGAAATGATAAAGATACAATGTCTGAATTTAATTGATAACGAAGATCTGAAAACTATGACTAAGATACACACCAAAATATATGAACTACAGCTAAAGATACAGGAATATAAAGCCATTGGAAAGATAAATTTGTGGAAAGTAAAGAAAAATAAAGAACATTGAGTTTTGTGATTGATTGAAGGGATTTCACAAATAGTACACTTGGAATATTTATGACCCGAACAAAAGCGATTACTAAATTTGAAAGAGCAAATAACTTTCTTCGGTGTTTACCAGAAGTTACTTCACGAATGAATATGACATAACTAACTAACGGTTATCTTCGTGTCGGTAGTTATCTTCATATCGGTTGGTCGTCACCGATACCGATGATTTTATCGAGAAATTTCACGACTCTCATCGATAAAACAACGTTGAGTTATCGACGAGAGTCTTGACCTTCAAGATATTGGTAATTATTATCATCAAACTCTGCCCATGTCGACTAAATCTATCACTTGTCGATAATAACCAAAAGTTGGTCACATTTTAGTGTAAATAGAAGGTGTACACGTCAGGACTGAGACCCAAAAGCCTCAACTCGTCAAAAAGGGGGAGGGTGGATTCTGGCAACGAAAGAAGCGAAGCCAGAAAAAGGCCGTTGAAGGCGACGGTGTCTGGGCATGTGGTGTCGGAGAGGGAGAGAATGACCTAGAGAATCGCCATGGGAGATGCTGTGCATGGAGAGGAAGGGTGGAGGGAGTCGCTTACTTGAGGAAGACAACGTTGGCCTGGTCGATGAGGAGAGGAGAGGAGAGGAGGGAGAGTAGGTGGGCGGCGACGGTGAGTTAGGATGGTTGGAATTGAAGTGGGAGAGAGAGAGAGGAGATTAGCGAAGAGGATAGGCTAGACTTGTTTTTTATTTTTATTTTTTTCAACTTTACTCTTTTGGTCATATGGGCTGAATGTGAGTTTCACTACGGGCACAATTTAAACCCATTTATTTTGGACTTTTCTTTACATAACCCATTATAGCACATACAACAAATTTGAGCTAACCCATCTCTCACCAATTTTAATACATATGGGTTAAAACATAGATTAGTGACCTATTTTGACAGCCCTAGTTGTAAGGCCCAATGCTACTATAACAAAAAACTTACACATTTTATAATTGGGTTAGCGACATGTGTCTTCGAATCAAATTGATAACCAAATTCTTTCACGTGTCCATAATCTAATTATGAGTGTGTAAGATTACCGTGACAATCGTAACAGCCTCACAAAAAAAAATTCCTATTATATTAAAAGATGCTTTCTAATGCTTATTTCATATTGTGATTGTCGAATACTATTTGTTTTGAATGAAATCACTGTGAATCCAAAGGACTTGGCAAAGTCAAAGCATTGCCAAACTCAAATGCTAAGGTTGGTTTGTACGGGGTTGGGCTTTAGCTCTTAAAACTAAAACGACTCTTACATTGTACCGATGAGTTATTGGATCATGGGGCTCGAGCTTCGACTGGTGATGTGACGATAGCGTTCTCCACGCCAAATAAGCACCATCTCACGGCGGTCACCATGTACATGCGATCATCATAAGGTTCTTACTGCTATGCCAACAGAGAGGAATTCCAGGCCAGCGCCAGTAATTAGAACAATTACAACACTCCATAGCAGCAATCATCATCCTCCTTTAACTAACGTGATTGTGATAGCGGTCACAATTTGTGAAGAAGTTAAAGTCCTTCCATTTATTATCTTATTTTCTTCTTAGTTAATAGAAATCATATTTGGATTTAACGCATTAGGACTTTTAAAGATTCGAAACATATAGCATATTCAAATATAGCGTATTCAAATGCCGAACCAAACATTGGATAAGAGAGAAATAACCTATCTAGGGGTGTTGTCGTTCTCCTAGGACAACCTTTTCGAATATTAGAAATCTATTAATATTCAATCTTAATTTTTTTTTTTTTTGGGTGCTAAATCTAGAGTTGGCCGGTTCGACGAAACCGGCGGTTCCGAGCCGGTTCCGGTTCGGAACCGGCGGTTCCAAGACTCAATTGCTCTTTTCACCAAACCTACTTCCTTTTTTTTTTTTTTTAAACCGGCCCGGAACCGGCAATTCCGGGCCGATTTCAACAATTTACAAACCGGAACCCGCCCTTAAGGGCCGGTTCCTGTTCCAGGTTGGAATCATGGGCCCGGTCAACGGGCCGATTCCGGGCCCACGGGTCCATTTGGCCACCTCTAGCTGAATCTGCTGAATCTCAATTGAATTTGCTCTTTTTTCTCCTTTTGGTTATCAAGTCGCTGAGGTGGCAGGATGCGCACGTGGGTCCCCACTCCACCGTGTCATCGGACAGATCATTCTCTCTCCTCTCTCCTCTGTCTGCCCGTTGTTTTGGTTTTGTTGATACGTCTGGTGCGCTCTCTCTCTCTGTCACACACAACCAATCTGACCCGACCTCGATGCTCTCGCAAGCGAATCTTCCTCCGTCGAATCCGACCCATTTCTCGTCGTGAAATCCCCTGCATACCCTCTTCCAGTGCCGATGGCGACTCCCGTCAATTCATGAAGATTCATGATTCCCCATCATCCCAACCCGCAGAGTCTTCGAGTTCGTTGCTGCATTTGTGCGAGCCCGAGAGGTTCTCTTCACAGCTGTTCATAGAACGATTTCCAATCTCTGTGAATAATCTTGTGGATTTCCCGTTCGTTCTTTTGCTTCGAGTGTGATATTTGTCTCCGCGCGAATTATAGAAACCGGATTACATTCGCGGAGCTTCGGATTTTTTTTCCAATTCATTCTCGTTCGGGTACTTGTGGATCTATTCATGGATTTATGGGTAGCTTCTCGATAGCGGGCGCGCATTCACGAAATAAGATCAAGATTCCATTTTTTTGTTTTTCCAATTGCGAGGACTTTTGTGGATTGCGACGATGGTGACTGTGAATCTGGGAATGCTCCATTTCGTGCTGGACCATGTATACGGTGCGTTCATGCACCGGGCGAAGATAACCCCGCCCTTCTTCTCCAGAGGATGGGGCGGTTCGAAGCTTGAATTGCTGGAGAGGATGATCAACCAGCTGTTCCCTGACGCGGCGGGCCAAAACTGGCCTCCCTGCTTGATCCAACCCATCTGGAGGACTGTTTGGGAAACGAGGACGGCTTGCTTGAGAGAAGGCATTTTTCGCACTCCTTGTGATGAGGAGCTCTTGAATGCATTGCCTCCCGAGAGTCATAGCGCTCGAGTCGCTTTCCTTGCCCCGAAATTGGTGCCACCCGAAAAAATAGCCTGTGTGATCCATCTTGCAGGTATGGCAAACATATGTTTTTGTGGCCTTTGGTAAAAAAATTTTTTTTTTTTTTATGAAATACTTGGTACATTTAGGAGGTGGTTTTATTGATTTGTTCATAGTTGCAATGCCAGCATGACAAAGTTCTGGCTGAATATAATGTGAATGTTGAGTAGCTGAGAGCCTGCATTGTGAATTATCCTGTTTGGCTTGACAAAAACAGGACTAGGAAAAGGCAGTGAGTTTGTACTAACTAAATGAAGCACTTATGCATTGTGGAGAGCTCATATCAGACTGCGTCTAGTTTTAGATGTTTTCCTTTTAAGCGTCATGGGTGTCGGAATATGATTTGTCCTACTGGGAGGATATCAACGTGTATAGTTCAGATGTTCGTTCTGTTAGATATTATAGTTATGATCTTGATTAAGAGTTCTATAGAGGGTAACAAATGAAAAGTCACAATAGAGGTTTTTCTTAGATAAAAAGGATGTCGTTTTCTAGTTTCAGCTTGGTCTCACTTATTACGGATCTAGAAGCAATATCCACGTGGTGGATGGTGGATAATTTACCATATTACTTGCCATAAATATTCCTTTAGTTTACATTTTCAGGCACTTGGAAGTTAATATTTTGATGTTGTGGTTGTGTATGAATCCCAGCACTCACTGTACAAATTTTTGCCATTGATTGCTTCTTCTTTTTCTTATGTCCTGGCCTTATATCGGTGAACCACTTGAAATGCCAAGCACATTTATTTAGGATAAATCTATCAAGTTGGCCTTCTTTTGACATCGGACAAGTCAGCAATGACTTCATTGGTTTTATTATACTAGGGTTATCCAGTCATTTATAATTATCAAGGTAATCAACATTTTGTGGTATAATAATGATTCATTTTTTGGCAACTTGAAAACATTCTGCAGGAACTGGAGATCACACTTTTGAAAGGAGATTGCGTCTAGGTGGACCATTACTGAAGGAGAATATTGCCACCATGGTGCTTGAGAGGTTCACTCTAAATCATTTACAGCTGCTGTAAAACCCCTTTCAAGTAGCTTGTTAAGCTAATCCAGGGCGCAAAAAAATTTACTGCAGTCCCTTCTATGGACAAAGACGTCCTATGCTGCAGTATGGTGCAAAACTCTTGTGTGTGAGCGACCTTCTCTTGTTAGGAAGAGTGACTATTGAAGAAGCCCGCAGTCTATTGTACTGGTTAGAAAATGAGGAAGGTTTTGGCAAGATGGGAGTTTGTGGCCTTAGCATGGGTAAGATATGATTTCTGTAATATTGTGATATTAATATAAGAGTTCTAGTGGAGCTTTGATGTAGTTCTATCAGTTATGTTTTTCACCTTTCTGTTGCTTTTCACAAGTGAAATGATTGAAGCTGCTTTGGGCCACCGCTGAATATTTCATAGCAATGTTTAGTTTCAGTTTCCTGGAGTCATATCTGCAGTTTGATCATCCTTTCTTCTCAAAATTTATTTAGGTGGAGTTCATGCTGCAATGGTGGGTTCACTGCACCCTACCCCAGTTGCAACCCTTCCTTTTCTTTCCCCACATTCAGCTGTTGTGGCATTTTGTGATGGGATATTAAAGCATGGAACTGCATGGGAGGTACTGAGAGAGGATCTTGCAGCACAAACAGCTGCAATGACTCTTGAGGAAGTGAGAGAAAGGATGCGAAATGTACTTTCTCTCACAGATGTCACACGGTTTCCAATTCCCAAAAATCCAAATGCTGTGATATTTGTGGCTGCAACTGTAAGTGCTAGATTGGGACTGGAATGTGAATAGATAGCAAACAGTAAACTTCAATTCTCTTGGTCCTCAGAGGTTTGCTGGTCCCTTTTCCTGATTCTTTCATCCTAGTGCATATTTGCATACTATGCTGGTGGAGCGAAGATTCTGCTTGTTAATACATGATAAGAACCTAGATTTTTAATTGGCCCCCCACCTCTGCCATTTACTTTTTATTTGGTGCTTTAATTATTATCCGCCTATACAACACAAAGCTTCATGAGTTTTATGGCCTCAGGGTGTTCTTTCCATGTTGCAAAATATTACTGTTATGCTTCTTATTTTGAAATGTAGTTTTGTGGGCTGGTGTAGCTAGATTTTCATCTTTTGTACCACCAAGAAGTTTCTATGCATCGGTATTTAGAAGTCTCCGATGGTTGTATTTATACTCGCAAAACTGTATAATCTCGTGTCATTGTTATCTGAAGACTCGGTAACGTGACTTCTCTTGAGTGTGGTCTTTTGCCTCTCTATGTATCCTTTTTCATGTAGTTTTGCCTAACTATTCAATTGTTCCAGTCATCTCATATAGCATTGCTACCTGTTTTCAGGATGACGGCTACATACCTAAAAATTCAGTACTGCATCTCCAAAAGGCTTGGCCAGGTTCAGAAGTGAGATGGGTGACTGGTGGCCATGTCTCATCCTTCCTTCTCCACAATGGCGAGTTCCGCAAGGCAATTGTCGATGGGTTGAATCGGTTACAGTGGAAGGAGAATCCCTTGTGACACTTGGATATCTGCCCTGGAGAGCTGGGGGACTGTACTTACATTTTACTCTTCGTGCGGCCTTCATTGGCTCAAACTGTCACTGAACTTGTAAATTAGATGATACCTGAAGACTTCCCCTTGAGGTTGGGGAAATGGATCGGTAATTTGTGAATACTCATTCTTTTTTTCGTTTCTCTCGAACTAGACTAAGTTCGGCGCTGACACTTGTATTTGCATTCTTCTATTCGATCAATCTGTAGCATAAATGTTGGTCCATTTGGTGGTTCTGCTCCTGATAGTGCTACTGCTCGGTTCTATGAGTTATTATGGTCAGTCTTATTGGTCACATGTGCATTAGGGAAGTAACCTCATTCTTGGTGGAAAATGCTGGAGATAAAAATCTCTCTAAAAAAAAAAAATTCTTAGAGATACTAAATTTGATTGCAAAATTTGTTTAAAAGGTGACACAGCTATTTAGATAGGTTCCACTTGTTTAAGTGCTCGCTCATTGTTTGCCATATCGTCTTGTCTTAAATTTGTGAACTAGTCTATCCCTTGCTTAATCAAGTAACTTCGTATGCATTTTGTCACAGTCAATCCTCAAGACTTCTAGCTAGAGAGAGAGAGAGAGAGAGAGAGAGAGAGAGAGAGAGAGAGAGAGAGAGAGAGATGCATAATATTCTAGCTTTAAACTCTCTGTTTCTATCTGTCTATACATCTCTATGCAAAAAGAGAAAAGGAAAGAAGAAAAAAACATATGCTGGTGCCATCAAAAGTTTGACAATCGAGAAGAGAGAGAGAGAGAGAGAGTCATAGATGTTAAGATTGATGGTTAATCTTGTTGTCGAGGGCGTGACAACCAGAGGGAGCTGAGTGTCCGGAGGCGATGAAAGTATTCAGCAATGGCCAAGAAGCACTTAGCTGCTTGGCGTGCCGTGAGGAGTTGATGCAATTGGCAAATTGTCTGGTGTCTCAAGTTATCTGCCTGCAAAATTAACGACATTCTAAATAATTTGGCAAACATGTATCTGCAATTACTTGCAAGTCTTAAAAAATTGAAGTTCTCTAAAGCAAACAAAAGTGAAAAAGAAGACAAAGGGCCAATATAAGATGTTATAGACACATTCTGATGGTTATGGTGGGTCTGAACCAAGTCTTTCATACTTGATAAGGATCATATGTCACTCTGCTACAAGATTGACTCTGCAAATAGGTATTAAAGGCAATGGTAGGCAAATATCTGCCCGAGAAGCATTATAAAGACAACCCCTTTAGCTTCATTTTGACAGAAGAAAGCTCTATTTCCGCCCTTTCGCCTTCGATGGTATCAAACTCGGCAAAATGCAAGGCGTAGTTGCTCTGAATCTATACTGAGATCTGATTTTTCACCTCAATTAAGCTCCTGGACAGTGTTTTACTCACAAGAAGCAAGGATTTGCCACTAGATATGACATAGATACTGTAAGTTTGCCAAAAGAAGATTGCTCAGGGCGAAAGATTTCAACCTTTCAATGAAGAATAATTGAGCCCGTGCATCGAGCATTATTCCATTCATTGATAAATATTAGGAGTGATTTGGGGCATTCAAAAAGCTCTTCCTAAAGAAGTCAACCCTCTTCCAAGGGATCTGTCTACTGCTGAGAAGAATCACAGTCTGGTAACCAACTTCCATACAATTGAGATCTAGAAGTTTCCCACTCCTGCACTCTCTTTCTGTTCTCTCTATCGTCTGTTTCTTCTGTAACTAGTACTTAAGCATAGGAAGGTCTTCCTACGCGAAATCTAGGTGGTGGTCCTCGTCCTTGGCATGCACATTCTTTCTACATAGAGATCAACCCCGTCTAAGGCCCCTTGTGGATTCGCGCATCATCAGATGCCTTACGGAGTTCGAAACCTTATCACGCCACAGGAGCTGGCGGTATTCATGTTGCCTTCTGCTAAAGTACTAGATTGTTGTTAGAAGCTCTTTCTGCAATCTTGCATCTCTAATAACCCTTTCCACCTTGATGACAGCTTCTTAGTTCTAATCCCGAACTGTCGAGACCCTGAGACTATAGATCAGTTTTTGTAGCGATAAGAAAATTAACTTGCCAGCAAGCTCAGACCTTTCTCAATGACTGGATCAACCCCTTTTGAAGCTAGTTTTATTCCTAGGAGATGCACTCATAAACAATGCGACCATTGTCAAAGACCTCCTCCACATAAGGTAGAACCTTACAGGCAGAAAGGCTTACATGGCTACTGCAACTTACCTGGAGAAAGCTTATGGTAAAACGTACTGAGATTTTGCTAGACGTGTCCTCTTGGGCCATGAGTTTCCCGAATGAATCTCAAGTGTGACGGCAACTACTATTGATCCTCCAAACGTATCGTGAATTGCCTATCTAGTTCTCACACCACTATTCTGCCAATGGCAGTATGCTCGATCCTTAATTCAGCGACGGAAAGACCGAAAGATGACGAAAACACCACTATTCGCTTGCAACAAGAAGTTGGCCAACAAATTAGGCCCAACCTATTCAATCAAGCCGGACACCATGGTCCCACTCGCATATAAATATTTCTAGGAAAAATGACGCAGATGATCTCTAAACTTTTGCCAAATGTGCAATATGGTTTTCAAATTTTTAATTTATTCAATATGGTCCCTAAATTGTGGCCCAATATAAATGTAGTCCTTGAACTTTTAATTTATTCAATGTGATTGCTGAACTTTAGTACATGTTCAATTTAGTCCTTAAATTATATGAAAATGTTCAAAGTTGTCCTTCCATTGAATATTTTCATTTAGGGATGGAAAAATTGTCAAAAAAATCATAAATCTTTCACACTTTTGCCAATTCAATCCTAAACCTTTTCACTTTGTGCCGATTCAGTTCTACTCACCGAAAATCGCCGACGTGGACGCCAACCGTTCTAAGTAGTAATGTCGACGCCGACAAGAATAATATTTAATAATTTTTATTTGAAAAAATCTTTTTTTTTTCTATTTTTACCTTGTTGGCTTCAAGGCCGGCGACCCTCGCCAGATTAAGGCCAACAGGGGTTGTCGGCCCCTAGGCGAAAGCTGGCGGGGGCCAACGACCCCTGCGAGTCCCTAGGCAAGGGTCGCAAACCCCTTAAGGCTGAAGGCGAGGGGTCGCGACCCTCGCCCTCGCCGTGGCCGGATCTAGCCATGGCAACCCCTACCGACCCGGATCCGGCCACGGTGAGGGCCGCGCCGCCCTTGCTATGGCCTGCTAGGGCGAGGTCGCGACCCCTCGCCTTCAGCCGCGAGGGGTTTGCAGCCCTTGTACAGGGGACCCGTGGGGTTGCCGGCCCCCGCCGACTCTTGTCCAAGTGCTGGCGACACCTACCGGTTCTTGCCCGGAAGCCAGCATCCCCTGCCAGCCCTAATCCGCGAGGGGTCGCCGGCCTTAAAGTCAACAAACCCAAAAAAAAAATTGAGTTTTTTAAATAAAAATTGTCACCAACGTCCACGTCAACGATTTTCGGCGAATAGGACTGAATCGGTACAAATTGAAAAGGTTTATGATTGAATTGGCAAGAGTGTGAAAGGTTTAGAACTTTTTTGACAATTTTCACGTTTAAGGACTGAGTTAAACATGTGCCAAAAATCCACGGACCACATTGAACTAAAGTTCATGTACCATTTGTGTCATTTTCTCATATTTCTATCGGCGAAACCAAAAAAAAAAAAAAAGGAGCAGTTTTGGAGATGAATGAAATCAAGCAATGCTGCACTTACCTGCCTAACAAAACTTTCGAGAGCCGAGAGCTTGTTGATGGCAACAGCCATGTGGCCCATGAAGTTGGCCATGTTGGGTGGAGAAGTTAGCGGATCAGAAGCAATGGTGTCCGAGAGGGAGTGATTCAGTGCCTCCAGCCCTTGAGTCAGCACCTCCTCCGCCTCCTGCGTCGACTGCTGCAAACCGCAGATCCCCATCACCTGCTGCTCCGTCAATGGCTCGATGTGACTGAACACCATCTGCCACAAGCCGCGCAGAAACAGGTCTAAACATCATCCTAAAGATCATCACTTTCATCATCCATTACCCACTAATCTCATATTACATTGTCGTCCCCAAGATGATGTCCGGTAAGATATGTTCGTATAACTAAGTGTTTTAGTGTAGGGAAGAAATTATCCAATCCTAACACTTAGGACATGACTTGCTATATTTTGAAAAATGACACAAAGAGTCCCTAAAGTTTGATTCGATTTGTAATATCTTCCTTGAACTTTTAATTCGTTTAGTATGATCCTCGAACTATTCTTACATGTTCAATTTAGTCTGAAAACTTCTAATATGTTCAATCTCGTCCCTCAACTTTCTATAACAAAGTCAAATTAGCCATTCTTTAGTATTCGCAAGATTCTATAATTAACTAACCGTTTCTCATATATTATAATATCTTTTCGTTTCAATCCATTTCCTATATATATAAAAAAAAAACTATCTTTCTAGTACCTATTTGGTATTTATAGATGTTATCATAGTTCCTACTATGTATTTTTTAGCTTATAACCCCTATAGTAGTGAAGTAGAATCTTATTTAGAGTTGTATTGGGCTGGTAGCCTGTTAATTTAATTTTCTATTTACAGATTTTAGCTAAATTTGATTAAGAAAACGGGAAACAAAAACTTGACAATTTTGTCTACCTAAAAAATTAGAAACAAGATTTAGAGTAACATAAGTACGAAGAATCGGTAGATTAATTATATTGTAATTGAATATTCTAAACTAAAAGGAATATGAATCCGTCATAACTCTAAATGATGTTGTATTTTTACTACTGCAAAGATCTTAAGCTAAAATTCACTTTAATAAAACTATAATACTAATTATAAATACTAAAAACGTAATGAAAAAAATAGTATATTTTTTTGTTGATTTAGGAAATTGATTGAAATGAAAAAATATCATAATATTTGGGCAATAGTGTAATTATGAATTTTTATATGGAAAATTAAGAGACTGGATTGAACAAACGGAAAGTTTAGGAACTAAATTGAACATTTATAAATAGTTCAAGGATCACATTGGACGAAAAACATTGATGATATTGCGCATTGAGACATAGTTTAAACACTATTTGTGTCATTTTCCATAGATTTGTTTTGATGACCTAGAATGAAAAATTGTCCGGGATACAAAATCGAGTAAAAATGTGCTGCATTCTAGTATTAAGAACGAAAACCATACTTTCCCAAGGAAGCCGCTGAGGATGATAATTTTTTTTTTTTTTACATCCGTTCACAATGTAGCTAGGGACAATTTAATCATTATCCATATTACTAAACGTGGTCGGGAGAACCGTCTTGTACAATTTTCTGGTTTGTATTAGGATTTTTTAGGGTTTCTATGTTGTATCTTATTTGCAGCACATCAAATGTTTACCTTGATGAGCTCAGAGGGACGGAATCCGCCGATCCACATGAAGCACCGCTCGGTCGGAGTCATCCACATGCCAGACACCAGATGAAATACGTCAGATTTGGCTAGCATGGCCCTCAGGTTCATCGCCTCATCGAAGTGAGCCACACAGTTGTCCACAAACAACCTGAGGTCGCTCTCCGGCAAATGCTCTTGGACTGCCGCCTGGAGCTCGCACGTGCGGCGGTGGTGCTCCTCCAACCACCTCGCGTACTCGATGTCGAACACCGCCGCGGCCTCTGTCGAACGAAAAGCCATCTGTACGTTTAGCGTTGCATGAAGAGGAGGCAATATTTGCATGCGTATCGACATGACAACAGTACACCGTCAACTGTAGAACGAGAAACATGTCTGATTCAAGCTTTGAAAGGTTTATTCTGGTCTACAATGGATTACCTTAGCTTGTATCTGTCCTTACGAAGCTGGTGTACAATCAGTTGAGACAGGAATCTTGTTACGATGATGCAATAATGATTAGAAACTTCTTTTTTTTACCGATATTAGGTTAAAGCAACTAATACCCTACTCTCTTGACAATTTATTTAACCTATTGATCAAGCTATTGTTATTTGGACAATGATTCTGGACAGTTAGTATGTTGGTGTTAAGAAACATTATATGCAGATTCTTTAATGAAGAAATCTGTTAAGTTTGGAGGGTTAGGAAATATGTTAAATCCTTAAGAAACATATACGGATTCAAATATCCTAACTTATGGCCTTTGGTGTAGGTACATTTGTAAAATAGACCTTTGGTGAGTACTAAGCATTCGGAATCATTCGCATTTAAATAATTAAACGTCCAATGTCGTGCAATCATGATGAACTTCTTTTCAGATGTTTCTTAAAGTTAAAATAAAGTCCCTCTTTCTTCAAGAAAATTCATGTAATAATGACTTCTTCTTCTTTTTTTGGAAAACTTTCTTTATTTGGCCATGATTGATTGTGATGAACTAAACTACCTGAGCTGATGTTGCTTCCTCCAACGGGAAGACCTTGATCTCCTCCCGCAGCTGCTCCTCCAAGAAACATGCCCTGAAACAAAAAGAAACCCTAGTATCTAAACATTCATAGTTTCGATCTCAAGGGACCAAAAAGAAGAACGACAAGGGAGACCAATGTTGCTATAACAACATAAATAGAACAGGTAGATAAACAGTGTGATTAATGTCTCCCTCACTTGAGCTCTTGCTCTATGTATCTCTTGCTCCAGCTCATTTAGTCTCATCCTGCTGGTTTCCAGCTGCTGAACATAAGCCTGTGTTGCGAAAGAAAAAAGAAATGCTAAAATAGCTAGAAAATCTTTATTAGCAAGCATTTTGGGGAGCAGTTTTTCTTATGAAATGTGATTTGTTTGAACATAGCAATAATATAATGCAGGTGAAAGGATTTAAATATGATTGACCTTCTTCCTAAGCCTGCTCTTCCTCGCTGCCTCTCTATTCTGAGCAAGTCTTCTCAATGTCTGCATGTCATTTGAGCATGACATCGTTTTGAAGTGTTAGTCATCATTCCCCGCTTGATCATTACCATTTTGTTAAATGTTAAACAAAAGAAGAAGAAAGAAAGACAGAGAAATGTTACTGAAAATTAGAGCAGGAAAAGGGATTATTCAGACCTTAGGATCTGGAGTTTTAGGTCCTTCAAGCTCCGAAGAACCCGACGTCGATCCTTTTCGATTACCTTCACGCTGCAACGAATATATAAAAGATCACATAAGCAAGATCAATTGCGTGAGCGGAGTTCATTCGATTCTTTTGTGATGGCAATGCTACAACCGGACTACGATACCCCCAAAAAACTGCTTAGGTATTCTCTAATTGCTTATTATATTACCTTGATGGGTTTAGCTGTCTCAGGACCAGTTGAGACATCATTTTTTGGGTCACCTAACTCCATTGAATGCTCCAATTGTCTTCTGGGAACACTTGTAGAAGGAGAAACTATTCCAGCATTGACCTACCGCATTAAGAAAAGGTACTTCACTACTAAACCCATTACTGAATTAACATCAACATAAGTCATTCTGATGATAAACTAATTTCCAGTCAGACATTAACATATAGAAACTTTTGTACCTTGGCAGATGGCTCTACGTGCATAGGTTGAGAAGGGAAAATGTTCAGTGTTGGAGGTCTCATCATCCCGGTGTTTTCTGTTTCCATGAACGCAATTATAGGCAATAGTCATTAATTCTAACAAAAAGAGAGTAATTATAAACATGATGCTCACGATTTGCCGTATTAAAAAAGAAAAAGGGAAGAAAAAAAATCGCGATCTTGAGTTTGCTGCATATCACGGTCCGACCTTTAGAGCAAAAGAAGAAACGAAACATCCGAAGAATGCGATAAAATATGCAAGACAATTTATTAATAAAGCACTGAAGTTCTTCATTCATATCTCCAAAGTCAAAGAGCAAAAAATAAAGTAGAGACGGTTCCAATTTCGGATTCTCCATACGCCTTTCATGTTAATCAAAATTGAGGAAACTTTGCGACATGAAATTTTTCCAACAGAAGCATAAAATATATAGCAAGATAGACAAGATCAGGCACAAAAGCTTCATAGATGTCGAGAAAACACGAATATAAAACGAACAAGACACAGAGGGAGAGACTCACGCCTTTGATCTTGATGATGATGAACGCTCGGCGTCTCTTGTCCACCGTCGAGATACAGAAATAGTGCTTGATCCAGCTCTCCCAAGTCATAAGCTCCATTATTTTCTTTGCCTCTGATTGAAATAAAGCCACAAATAAAAAAAAAACAGTAGGAAAAAAGCTATCAATATCGTCGATCGATGATGATACATACACATATAAGGAGAGAAAGAGAGATCGAGACGTGCTTCAGGCCACGAGATTCTACACGAAAAAGAAAAGGGAAGAAGCGAAAGATTCCCTCCTTTTTTCCTGAAACAGGAAACGAAAAGACAGTGGAATGATTGAGACAAGTTACACGAAATTCTGGGGGACGGAGGAAGACGATGATGGCTTGGACTGCATCGTTCCGAAGGGCATCTGATGCTGAAGCTGTTGTTGCTGGTGGTGGTGGTGGAGGAGTTGGGTGGTGATTTCCTTATTAGTGGCCATGAAACTGATGGAACTCCCAACTCTTGACAAAGAAGGGGAGCTTTGTCAGCAGTAAGTCTTTCAAGAACCGAGCCGATGAGAACTTCCCATTGATGGCGAGAGGACCTTCCGTTCCTCCTTCTCCGAGATCATGCCCACAGTTCCCGGCTCGAGAAAGAGGGAAAGAGAGATGGGTCGGTGGATTTTGTTGCAGATAATAAAGATGAGGGGGAAAAAAAATGCAAGACTCGGAATTGAATGCAGAGAGAGAAAGGACAAGACTCTCTCTCTCTCTACAAAAGAAGCAGACGACTTTCTTCACCTGCGACTAAGTTTTCAGACAAAGCCTTCTCTCTCTCTCTCTCTCTCTCTCTCTCTCTCTCTCTAAAACCAGTGTGAAAGTGAAACGGCCGTTCGTGTAATTCCTTGCTTGAGCTTCCTTCTTTCTTATTGTCGTCGCCTTAGCAAGAAATGACGAAACTAACCCGCCTTGACAATTTCATGCAAGCCTACACGTCGATCGGGGTTGAGGCGGCCGTCTCTTACATGAAGTCCTTATTACAAACAACCCTTCCTCCATTTCATCCTTTGCCTCTTTTTCTCCTAGGGTAGGTACTCGAGAAACCCCACCTATACTATCGCTTTTTTTTTTTTCGAAAAATAAAGAGGAAATAACTCAGTGCAACTGCAAACCAAATAAATCACATACAACTTCAAAATAAAATAAAATTCAAATAACAAGATAAATTGTCAAAAAAAAAAAAAAGGATACGAGTCACATACTCAAAAGTAAATCTACGACTTCTTCAAATCAAAATCGACGATCGATCGCCGAATCGTTTTCGAGAACGAGCACACACCGAGATCTCAATTTTATTACTACGGCTTTGCCTTTCAACGGTGTGTACTTAGGATCGGCGTCCCTAACAACGTTGCCATGTAAAATAAGAAGGTTTTTTTTTTTTTTTGGTCATAATGTAAAATAAGAAGGTTGAACGAGCACAAATTTGACAGTAAGTAGGGGTGAGCAAACTGGACCAGACCAGCACGGACCGGCCCGAGACCGGACCGGACCGGACCGGGCGGGTTGTTCCAGTCCTTGAGGGGGGCGGTTCGGTCCCCTATCCCAATAAATGGGACCGGTGACCGGGCGATCCAATCCTCGGTTTTAGGTGGATGGGACCGGCCCGGACCGCCCGGACCGGACCACCTATAATATATATAATTATTTATATATATACAATTAAAAAAATGAAGCTTTCATTTGTTTTCAATGTTCATTTCTCGAGTCATTTTCATTGTTAGGCTATACATTCTTGAAACTGGGGCAGCCCCTCAATGTTATGAATGCGATATATCCTATTTATTATGGTCTTTTCCAATGCATTGTGTGGTGAGTGTATGCTGGCATGTTCTTTCCAAAAAGACATGATTCAATCGGTTTATTTAATATAGTGGTAGCAATTTATTACTGTTCATGCATTTCGGTTGTTCATTTCAATGAGTAATCATGTATTTTGTTTCTATACACTGCTTGGATGTGGAATTCGTTTAGTGAACAACATCACTATTAGTATGTCTTCGCCAGCTAAGTTTTTTCGATTCTGTCTTTTATATATCTCTATTGTGTTAGCGATTAGACCAATGTCATTGTTAAACCTACTATTATGTGAAGAGACACCTTCATTATGAAGGTGAGCAAACTGGACCAGCGTATTTTTTTATTCAACCGGGGGTATAGATTGTAATTTAACATGTAATCGAAGCATATTGTATTTCAAGGGTTAGATTTTAACGGTCTCACTAGGCCGGGACCGGGATCGGACCAGATCACCGATCCCGGCCTGGTCCGATCCTGGTCCGGTCCTTGGTCCCGAAAATTTGGGGACCGAGACTACCGGTCCGGTCCCCGGTTCCATCTCGAGACCGGACCGGTCCGGACCATGCACACCCCTAACAGTGAGAGCAAGACCTTCATGAATCTCATCCAATCTCCTTCAAAACTGGACTTGTACACCGATAAAATTTGAGAAAAGCGAAATCCCAACAAATATATACACAAAAAACCCCCCAAACTATAGATTAGATTGGGATAAAAATTTCTCCGAAACGGGAGAGAGAAGCGTCCAATATAGACTAGATTGAAAGAAATAGCTCCACAAACGGAAGGAAAGCAAGAAAAAGAAATTGAGAGCTATAGTTAAAAAATAGGGGAGGAGAAGGAGAGATCCAGAAAAAAAAAAAAAAAACAATATGAGTGAGTTAGATTACACAATTGCACAACAAAGTTAGAAAAAAAACGTAAGAAACTGAGGATTTCAGCTACTAATCTATACTTCAATCATGTTTTGAATGGACCAACATATAAATCATCCCACAAGTCAGCATAGCTAGTAATTAATTAGCATAATTACCCAGAATAGACTGACCAGGAGTTCTCCTATGCCATGATTTGTTCTTGGAATGCCGCAGCCATAAGCCCCGGCATTCAAACCACTCTCGGAAATTAAGATCAAAGACGAGAACGCCGCACCTAGAATTCCAAATTAGCCGAGCTCCACAATTAATTGCCATTCGCCGCCAGATCATCGGGTCGACATGTCCCGATCACGACTTGTCGTGTCTCGTTTGGCAATCTCAAGCATTAGATCGTCATATGTATCCGCGAAAATTTAGATTTGTTATGGCCTGCATAACTTCGAACCAGCTATTTGCACTCGTACCAAATTTACATGACACTTTTCCCACAAAAAAAAAACAGTGATTAGTCATGATTAATGACTCTCTTCAAAGTTATATAGTCAATGTAGGGGAAAACGATGAAGAGCCCTTGGGTCAAAATGGTAGCTATTTTGAGCTTTGACTTGTCACTCGAATCCTTTTTTGAGGCCATATGAGACATAGAGAAGTGGTTGTGGTGAATCTTATGAGAAAATGAGAAAATGACAAACTGACTAACAGCTTCCTTGGGTCTAAGTCACTTGTCTTTCTTTATCAGTCACCAACTCTAGTTAACCTTATTATCCCGAAAGAGAGAAGAGACACAGACAGCGGGTTAGGGCAAGGAGTCGTCTTCTACTGAGTGTAGCTCAGTCACTTGAAAGAATACAAACGAAGAGGAACGAAAGAAGATAAATCTCTATTTTTGTTGAATAATTTTCTCTAAGCAATCTCGATTTTGTTCATAAATATCGATGTAAATGGAATAAAAGGAGTACTACGAAATTTCTTTCGTTTACTAACTTTTCTTAAATACCTAATAAAAGCTGAAGGAATCACGTTTTTTTAGCAAAGTAGTTTAGTAAAATAAGCTCTAAATTGTTGGATAAACTTGTCTTGGACGTCACTTTTCACTTAAAGACTTAAAATTTCGCACAAAAAAATACTTGCGAAACTTAACACTTTTTGGCCTTTTGCCAGAAAATTTACAACTTGCACTATACATTTGATTGAATCCCGATCTGCATAAGAACTTGCAATTTGTAGTGAGAATTACATTAAGGAAAGTCTTCCTTTCTAACAAATTGATAATGCTTTTTCTCTGTTAATTATCCAACGCAAGGTGCGGAGGCTCGATTTTTCTTGAGGTCCATGGATAGGTTATGTCCATTCCTTTGAACTGTGCATGTAGCCTTAATCAGAGCCATCTATCTAAGAATTTTTCTGATGTGGGCTAAATTAATTGAAATTAATTTTTACAGTTCAACCGGGTTGGTATATTAAGGTATGATACATATGTTCTTAATTAGTTTAATATGGGTTGGCTAGTGTGAGTCGAATTCGGCCCAGCTCGTGATAAGAGTGCTTGTAGCTGAAAGCTCTATAAAAAGGCTCAAGTCCCTCCTCTAACCCTCTAATGCACAAATAAAAAGAAATTTATCCAAAAAGTCCTAAACTTATTGCACTTAAACCTTTCAATTGTGCAAATTCAATCCTAAATCTTTTGACAACTTACCAATTCAGTCATAAACCTTTAAATTATGCCAATTTAGTCTTACACCTTTTAATGATTTGCCAAACTAGTCCTAGACCTTTTAACGAATCGCCAATAGTCCTTCAAGTCAATTACTTAAATAATAAGTTCATGACTAAAATGGCAAAATTTCGAAAGATTTAGGACTAAATTAACACAATTTCAAAAGATGTAGGACTAAATTGGTAAGTCGTCAAAAAATTTAGAACTAAATTGACACAATTGAAAGGTTTAGCACCGAATTGGCAAGTTGTCAAAAGGTTTAGGACTTTTTTGGTAATTTTCCCCACAAATAAGAATGTACCATTTCGTTTCTTGGATAGTTTTCTCATTCGGCCATTGTACCAAAGAGGTAATAGAGGAGAAGCACTTGCGTTAAGAATTATCATCGTTCCACATCAAGTTACGATGGATTCCAAACCAGATGTGCGCCAATTCCTCTCTACTATCATGTAGCATTTTTAATTTCTGGTTATGGTGTTCCTGGGTGTGCCACATTCATGGCCTTGCATTTGGTATTAGAGCGGCCATAACCAAGAATAGGAACCATTCTGATTTGGCACGTTTTTGGAATTTTCATCCGATGAAAACTATTTTTGATTATATATTCGGACATGTCTCGTTGATATGAGAATTTTGAGCGGTCACACACCTCCGATTAACGCCGAAAATCGCCTCACACGTGGATACGCTCCACGACAAAGAAGGAGCGTGACGATCAAGGCGAAACATTAGTGTTTTAGTTCTTTTTGTGTGTTTTTGCTCAGTAAAATTTAGTTTTGATCACATAGTCGGATAGGTCTCGTTGAAACAATCATTTTGAGTGGCCACACCTCCAGCGAGTGCCAATAACAACTCACGCGCCGGATGGCGAGGCACATGGTGGCCACGTGCCTCAAGCACGAATCATCGCATTGGTTGACTTTTGTCAACCGTTGTGCTGACGTCATCGCCCTACAATCTAGGCTAACCCGAGACCCAACCTGGTTGACCGTTGACCTAACCCGATTGACCGTTGACCCAACCTAATTGACCGTTGATCCGTCAAATCGGTTGGACCGGTCGTGGATTGGACCTGAGTAACCGGTCAAGCCACTTGAACCGATTGGGCCGGTCTTAAGACCAGACAAAGCACACCGCATGCGTAACTTGCATCAAATTTTTAGGCAACGGATGAAGGCACGTTATGGCTCCATTCGGAGCATGGTTGATGTCAGCATGCTCATACAGTGCTACTCTACTTTATGGTATAGTCATATTACATGTTGATGCTTTTAATGATGGAAAAATGCGTACGAAACTCTATATGCGTGTATTTTTAAGGATATTTTTGCATTTTTCCTTGTATTTCCATATGATTTTTGAAATACAGATGCTAATTCACATGTATATGACCACATATAATATTTGTAGAGCTAATTCACATATCAATGAATTATTATAATGTAATTAGCATAACATGTGATTTTAGAGATAAATTACATTTGTCTATAAGTTTAACGTCACATGTATTTAATAGATGTGATATATAAGATTTATATCCCTCGTATAAAAGATTTTCAAGGATTCAATCGAATAGTGACCGCCAAACCGGCACACTTGATTGAGTTTGAGAAATATCGGTCTTATATTATGGCGGGATGTCTCATATTCTAATACATTATCATACTCCCAAAGGAGGTGATTATATAATGATTCATAGAGGGGCACATGTACAACATATGCTTGATAAGTATCTGATCCTAGTGGTTCACACACCCAACGGTGGTGAGTACACGAAGGTTGAAATATATTTTCATGGCCGTTGTTTTATGGAGAGTATACAATTATATGCCACGTATTTTGTCCAAAGGTGATTATATGATGATGAATGTAACTCTCAAGTTTGGTACGCATATTAATTATACACATTATTTGTATTTCAGTCACCTTCTCCTTAAATGGCAACTCCATTTATATTAAGGTTCTTACTGGTTCGAATTTTAAGAAATGAAAAGAGAATTTTTTTTATTTGGGATGGAGCTAGCGTATATTCACATTACTCTTACTAAGGATAGGCCAGCAAAAATCACTGCCACTAGTACGGAAGCTAAGAAAACACACTTTGCTACTTGGGATAAGAACAATAGGATTTGCTTGTTAAAATGAAGCAATCCATTATGGAACACTTGAAGAGTGGTCTAACTATACCGCTAAGGAAATGATGGCAGCCTTGTAGGCTAGAAATCACGTCTCGTCTAACGCTGAGATTGTGATATTTATACAAGGACTCTTCAATATGAAGTATGATGTTACTAGTGATTTTAGAGATTACATTTCGAGGACGTTAGACCTTCGGACAAGATTTGAGGTTCTTCAAGTTTCTATTTCCAATGCATGTATTGTGCATCAAGCCCTAAACACCATTTCACCTAATTTTGGAATTATAAAGGCCAATTATAACTCCCAAGATGAGACTTGATCAATTAATGACCTAATAGCTACGGATGTGGCAGAGGAAAAGAAACTAAAGAAAGAAAGAGGGCACCTTGCCTTATATGCCTCAAGTTCCAATAACAAGAAGAGTAAGAGGTCCAGAAAATATACTTATAAAGATAATCTTGAATCCATCGGTCATTCTTACAATTTGAGTCCTAAAAAAGTATCCTTCAAGAATAATGGTGACTGTTGCTTCTTTTATAAGAAGAAAGGACATATAAAGAAGGATTGTGAAAAGTCAAAGACTTGATTGTCCAAGCGTGAGCTTGCGGGTAATCCAATTAATTAGAAGCCCCATCTAGTTCATGGTGGCTGCATAGTGGTGCAACTAATCATATTACTTTTACTATATATGGATTCATAAATCGGAGGAAGTCAAATCGGAATGAGTCAAAGCTCACCGTAGGAAATAACGAGAAAGTAAACATTGAGTATGTTGGAGATGTCATTTTAATCACAGATTATGGTTTTAATTTGATTTTGAGAAACACTTTTTATGTATCTTCTTTTGGACGAAATTTAATTTCTATATCATGTTTGGATACATGTGGCTACTCATTTGAAATAAAGAACAATGTTATTTCTTTTTCTTTTCTTTTTTCAAATAAGGTTGGATATTGTAACATGTCCAATGGATTGTATAGATTGTATAAAACTCCTAATGACATCTACTTCGCTTATACTAATGAAAAAGATTATTTTTAAAAGGTCTCTATCTAAGGAACAGTGTTATCCATTGTAGTATAAACATCTTGGTCACATTTCTAAAGAAAAAGTGGAAAGGCCGATAAAGGCCGACATCTTGCCTGCTCTTAAAAGTGGCCTAAAGACTTGTGTGGACTATTGTAGAGGTAAGATAACTAAGATAAAAAAAAAAAAAAACCGTAGTCCGTTGTTCTAACCTATTAGAGATCATTCACACTAACATCAGTGGACCATATACAACAACCTTGTGCAAAAAAAATTATTTTATCACATTTATTGATGACTATTTTCAATATTATTATGTATACTTGATTAAGAAAAATTTTGAATCTCTTGACAAGTACAAGATTTTTTGAACTGAAGTCGAGAAATAATTGGAAAAATTCATAAAGGTAATTATGTTAAACCGATGTGGTGAGTATTTTGATAGGCATGACAATGCTGGACGACTTAAAGGGTCATTTGCCAAGTACTTGGAGAATTTTGTGATAGTAGCTCGGTTTACTATGCTTAATATCTTAAACAAAATGGTATAACCGAAAGGCGCAACTGTACCATTAAGAAATGACGAGGAGTGTGATCAGTAGGACTAATTTACCTGTTTTTTCTATGGGTTGAAGCTTTGAAAACAACTGTGTATATTCTAAATTGTGTGCCTACCAAAGCGATTCCATTTACTCATTTTGAGTTATGGACTAGATGTAAACCTAACTTGAACCATCTTAAGGTTTAGGATGTCCTGCTGAAGTGAAGTTATACAATCTAATTTTGTGTAAGTTGGACTCTATAATCACTCTGTGGTATTTCGTATATTACCCAGTTCATTCAGAGGATGTCGATTTTATAATCCCAATGGATAAATAAGAATTGTGGAACCACGGACAGAAGTTTTCAGAGTTTGATGTGGCCAAAAAGGGTAGCTACTCGGAGACTATTGAATATAATAGTATGGTGAGTATTAGCATTTCTTTTTCTCTTCCTATATAGAGGATAATAGAGCCTTCCACACTAACAAACTGAATGTATTGACATCCGGGATCCTATTATTAAGACAGCTCATGATGATGTTTCTCAAGCATTTCGAGTGCGGGATGAGGTTGTTGTAGCTCCACTCGGGAAATCCATGAAGGAGAGATGATCAGCTATACCACTAAACTATATAGTCTATCCGGGAGAACATGACTATGATATCGGTCCTATAGTTGATCCAAGAACTTATACAGATGCTATTTTTTGTCCTCGGTCAGATTTGTGGCTGAATGTGATGAAAGATGAGATGCAATCTTTGAAATATTATATTATTTTGGAACTTATTGAATTGCCTGAAAATCGCAAACCCATCGGCTGAAAAGAGGTTTATAAGACTAAAAGGGACTCCAAGGAAAAGATTGAGAAGTTTAAAGCTAGATTGGTAGCTAAGGGTTTCACTCAGAGAGATGAGTAGACTATGAAGCTACTTTTTCGCCAATCTCTTCTGAAGATTCTTTCAGATTGATTATGGCATTAATAGCTCATTTGGATTTGGAGTTACACATGATGGATGTTAGAAATGCCTTTTTGAATGGAGACATTGATGAGGAAGTCTATATGGTGCAACCCAAATATTTTGCAACAAATGATAAGTTTGTGTGTAAACTAAAAAGGAAATTTGCTTCAAGCAAGCTTCGAGATAATGGTACTTGAAAATGAATCAATGTATATCCTGCAAGGTCAATGTAAGGGAATTTATTTTTCTCATGCTTTATGTATGCAATATCATGCTCGCGAGTAGCAATCTTAGATTACTGCATAATTTTGGAGAAACATCTCATAAAATTTTTTATGATTTTCAAACATTCCTTCGGTAATTATTTTTCTTTTGTTGTGCAGATGTTTTGTGTATGGTCTAGATTCACGTGATGACCATTAGGTAAAGATCGCATGAAGTTTGGAGCGTGAAAACATCAGTTAAGGACCGTAAAAGATCCGATCATTGATAAATTGATATCATAACTTGAAAGATCAAGTTGGTGGAACTGTGAAAGAATGGCTAAAGTAGCCATTGCTTGATAGGAAAACACGAAGGGAAAACTACGGCCAAGAACTGTTCCCTGCTCCTATCAAAGTCTAGCAAAGGCTGTCGGCGTGGAACAAAAGCTATGCACCTATTTTTGAAAAATCTAGCCTGTGAAAAAGCAGTTGTATAGGTAGCTCTAGTTTGAAGACAAGTCATCCAATCAACCTCCAACGGCTCTTTCGCTTCTTGAAGAATGTTCCAACAGTAATAATGTTGCTACCTATAAAAGGGGAAGATCTTGAAAGCCAAGGAGAGTAACGAACATATTCTCAATCCAAGAATCGATTTAGAATTTGTTTATACTGAAAAGCTTACGTTGTTGATAGATCTTATGATCTTTTGTGCATTGTAATGCAAAATCAAGTGTACATCTCTAAGTAGTAAGGCTGTATTAAGATAGTATGATTTATCGTAAGAAAGATCGGCTTACTTACTATTTGTAACTTGTGAAATGGTGTACTAGTGCATTACGGCCTTTGTTGTGGTTATTAGTTGTGTATAATGGACATAGGTTTGGTATATAAGCCAAACCACTATATATCTAGTGTGCTTGTTTTTACTCAATTTTTACTCAGCTTTGCATACACCAAATATCGTGTTGATAAACATTTGCTCACTCGATGTTTTTCATATCACCTTTGATTTTTTGCATAAATTAAAAAAGTTTCGAAACAATCTATTCATCACCCTATAAGTCGCATTGTTAGCCCCAACACATGAGACAAAGCAGATGTTGTCAAAGAACTTTAACATGAAGGACCTTGGTGAAGCGTTCTTTGTCCTTGGTATTGAGATCCACAGAGATCATTCTCGCAATATGTTGGGTTTATCTTAGAAGGCATATGTTGATCGTATTTTGAAAAGATTCATTGCACGGGGTTGTAAGCCAGGAATTGCTCCTGTCACTAAGAGTGATAAATCAAGTCTATTACAGTGCCCTCATTTTGATGTTGAGAAAATCCAAATGAAGAATGTATCTTATACAAGTGCACTTGGAAGTATCATGTATTCCTAAGTTTACACCAAACTTGATAATGCTTTTGCAACGGGATTCTAAGCGGATATCAGTCAAATCCAAGACACGATCATTAGGTTACTACCAAGAAGGTTTTAAGATACTTAGGACAAAGGATTATATGTTGATTTACAAACATAATCAAGATCTATTGGTAGTAGGCTATTCGGATGTTACCTTTCTCGATTGTTAGGATGATATGAGGTTGACAACATGATACATCTTTATATTAGTAGGAGGCGCAATATCATAGAGAGAGCGTATGTAACTCTGTGGAGAGGCCCATACGGTTGTATTGTGACAATAACTCTACGGTGTTGTTTATTAATAATAACATAGGTCTCAAAGGATCTATGCATTTGACGATCAAGTTTTTTACTATAAAGAAGACAGTTTAAAATGGTGACATTGCAGTAGAACATACTTGTACAAATGATGTGGCTACAGATCCACTAACTAAAAGCCTTTGCCCTTGTGTGTTTGAGCGACACATCATCAGTATGGACTTAGAAGCATCATTGGATGCTATTGTTCAGTGGAAGATGTTTAGTTGTTTGCTCTAATAATGTTGACATATGTATTGGTTAATTTTATAATATTTTGATATGTATTAACTCTTTTGCATTCAATAAAGTACTGATGAATGCATTGTTATTAAGTTGAATACATATATTTGGTGAAAATCCCAAGGCATTGTGTAAACTTTGAGAAAAAGCTAAGGAAATTTAGTTATTACCCTTAAGGATATATCTTATTACACGTAAAGTGAAGTTAACTATAAAAATAATGTTATCAAAAAATTATAAAGATAAGATATATGTAGGTTCATTGGAACAATAAAAATACTCTCCAATGACACATCAAGTTTCATGACACTTAAGAAAAGGGAATATGGCTCACAAAGGGGATAACACGTAAAGTGTCACTCTTATGTGAAGTGTTATCCATTTGCCACACTACCATATGAATCCACATAAGTAGAGTTAAAGGTATTCGTGACCATGAAAAGTTCCATGTCTATTGATGCAGTTACCGCTATAATTCGATGTTTGAAACTTCATGGGATAGGATTAACCATTAAGAATAATCACAAGACCAACATAAATGTGCATACATATAGTGCAGTTTCAATTAATATAGCCAAAGTTGGATAATGTAAGAATTTTTCTAATGTGGGCTCAATTAATTAATGTTAACCGTTTAATGGGGTTGGTCTATTAAGGCATGATATACATATTCTTAATTAGCTTAATATGGGCTGGCTAGTGTGAGCAGAGTTCGGTCCCACTTGTGATGAGAGGGCCCATGGCTGAAAAGTCTATAAATAGGCGCAAGTCCCTCCTCTAATCTTCTAATGCACAAATAAGAATGTATCATTTCGTTTCTTGGGTGGTTTTTTCATTTAGTCGGTGTTCTAAAAAGGGAATAGAGGGAAAGCGCTTGAGTTCAAAATCGTCAACATCCATACCAAGCTACGGTAGACTCCAAACCAAGTTTGCACCAATTTCTCTCTTTTATCATCTAGCGTTTTCAAATTCTGGTTATGGTGTTCCCGGATGTGCCACATTCATGGCCTTACGGTTTGCACGCAGTTGGTAAGGTTTAAATGGGTGACCTCTAGTTCCAAAGTTGGAAATCTGGCAACACCCCCAATTAGATGATGAAAAGGCATGCATTCCTAGGGATCAATAAACAATAAATGTCGGAAGAAGTCAACTTTGAGGTAGTCCGTTATGCATGCGCTATGTAAAAAGTTTGACTTTCACAAACAGATTGAAAAGTGTATTTGTTATGGAATTAAAATCATAATTTTAGGATTCAGATACAATGTACATTTTGAGACCAAAGGTGTACTAAACCTCCACAAAATGTATAGAGAAAGAAGTCAAATGAGGAAGAAAGACTATGTGGAGAGACTAAACTTTTTTGTTGTTCTAAATCTGAAATCAAGAGCTCCAATCTTTCAAGCATGTTACTCACCAACCACATGCTTTGGCCAAGTGTGTAGGATCATAGGGTCCTATTCCTTCTAAAAAAGAAGAGCATCTCCTGCCATTTTCCAATGAATGGCACAACAGAATCATACACTTTCAACCATCATACCCAAAGTCAATCATCCTTACAATCATAAAGGTGGAGGATATCCATTCATAAATTCATGTAGCACTATTCATATTTAATAACGGGTGTCCTCCAAATTAATTGAAAAAAGTTGGGGGGTCAATGAGCAATGTATCCGGTCCACGAATCTTGAGCTAATCATTTGCAATTTTTAACCAGGCAAATATTGTGCATTGACTTCTTGCGCTTAGCTCAATAAGCAACCCAAAGTCATTAATGGAAAAAATGCGTCAAGTACTGATCCTTTTTAATAAGCTACTGTCCTTATCTAAGAAGTTTTTCGGTCACCAGATATCAATTTAAAACTAGAGAATAATTAATTAGAGACATAATTAAGCTCCCAAAATACTCGTTTCCCACTTGAATCTTTCTTCTTTTTTGCAAAAAAAATAAATAAATAAACCAAAGCTAGATAATTAATGTTTAAAGAGCAAAGAACCAAATAAATTTTGGGTTAGGTGTACCAGATGACATGAACAAGAAGCAAATGGATTTGATCAACGTGGCGAAGATGATGGCCCTTTTGTCCTTGATCTTGAGCCATCCGGGCAGCTAGGGTTTCGCACCAACTCTGCTGATTTGCTGGGTTGACATTTCCAACTTTGATAGTGACACCCATTGGCCAATCGAAACCCTAATTTCACATAAACAACAGACCAGATCTCTCTCTATCTGTCTCTGTATGTGTGTGTGTGTGTGTGTGGCCGTGATTTGCTCTGCCTCTGGTAAATTCAAATCTATTTCGCCATGTGTCTTACAAACTAAACTATTATTGACGCAGACCCGCATGCCCTTGACTTGCATTTTGTGCATCTACTATATGCTAAAATTCTTAATTGTAGGCTGATCTATTTCCTCTGCATAATCCACCAATGACCGCGTTGATAGAGCTTGGACTGATGATAGATTCAATATTGTATTTGGGGAGAGGCACTAATTTCGATTTTTCCTTGTATTTTTCTCCCTCCTTTTTTGGACTAATTTAGAAAATTACTATTAAGGAAGACATCGTTAAAGGGAAAAATTTCAAACAGGGGCCTAAAGTGCTCTCATTCTCTCAAATAAGAGTCAGAAGTGGACCTTGTTTCACATAAAGGCTCAAAGTGCCATCTT
This sequence comes from Rhodamnia argentea, assembly GCF_020921035.1. Lineage (NCBI taxonomy): Eukaryota > Viridiplantae > Streptophyta > Magnoliopsida > Myrtales > Myrtaceae > Rhodamnia > Rhodamnia argentea. The sequence goes on from NC_063156.1 coordinate 11,105,869, forward strand.
TATTTTAAAGAAGGACCCGACTAAGGGTGTCTTCGTCATTTCATTTTTTTTTATTTTCTCTCCCCCCTTTTTTCTTTTCTTTTCTTTTTCCCATTTCCTCTCACTTTATTTGAAAAAAAGGTCAAATTCAAGCTCTTATTTGAGAAAATGAGAACACTTCAGGCTCTTATTTAGATTTTTTTCTAATTAATGTGCATTATGATAAAATAAAAAGTCAAAATGAATCGAAGTGCATATATGTCTAGCTATAGCACGTGGGAGGAGACTGAAGAACCAAGTGGTTGCAGCTAACTTGATTCCTTCCATGGTCTTCCAGATTGATTCGAAAGATTTTCTATGCAGTTTGCTTCTACTATTCAAATTCTTCAAATTTTAAATAAGGTGGAGGGCAATTTTGACTCTGCTTATGACTAAATTTACATCGTTTTCCATGAAAGGACAAAAGTACCCGTAATCATCCAATCGATATCTAAAGAGGTGAACCCCAAATTATTCCCTTCCATCTTTTTCTAGGAATTTTATTTATATGTTGGATCTAATTGTCATAATTATGAACATAGTATATTTTGGATGACCAAATTATCCTTATTATATTTGCTAACATTTTTTAAGGCAAATTAACGATCTATGAGATGTTAATCTCTGTTTAATTCAGATTTTTATCTTTATATTCTTTATTTTTTTTTTAACTTGGCTTAAAAAGGACCATTTTTCTCCAAAATAGCAAAAAAAGAAGTAATACAAAAGTGTATTCAGCTAAAGACTCAATTGAAGATTTTTATTCGTTCTTCCCTATAAACTTTGGTACTCCTCCAATTTTCTATAACAAAGTTGTGATACCGATGTTTTTTTTTTTAAGAATTTTTTATTAACAAAATGATTATATGAACCGTGCATAACTTTCCCATCCGATGTGCAATTGACTCGATTTTTGCACCTAGTCAAAGCTCATTAATTTTAATATTTTTTGAATATTTTTATTTAATTTTTAATTTTTCCTTTGTTCTTTTTTTTTTGTTTTTGTTTTTCCTTTTCCTTTTCCTTTTCTTTTTTTTTCTTTGTTCCCTCCACCACCACCCAAGCTTCGGCCAAGGCCGCCCTCGCCGGATTGGGCAAGGGCAACCCTTGTCAAATCTGGCAAGAGTTGCCCTCGCCTAAGGCCGCCAAAGGTTGAGGTCGGGTGAGGGAGGACAAAAAGAAAAGGAAAAAAGAAAAAAATTTAAAATGAAAACTAAATACAAATATTTGAAAAAATACTAAAATATTATTAAAAAAATTTCACATTAGCACTGGCAATGCCACATAGAACGCCCGACATCCATCTCGGTGATTTCCTGTCAATAGGACTGAATTAGCAAAAGTTGAAAAGGTTTAGGACTAAATTGGCAAAAGTGCAAAAAGTTTTGGATTTTTTTTACAATTTTTCCCATATTGAGCTAACGTTTAGAGACTATTTGTGCTGTCACCCTTTAATTCTTCTTAACCTTCGTAGGGTTATGATATTGCAAAGGTGTATCCCCAAGAGTGGCACTTGATTGTGGCAAGATTTTGAATTAGGAACAAGAAAGGACCTGTAGGGACCTTACATCCAACCTTCTAACGGCGAAAGCTAATGTCTTAACAACGAAGAACGGGAAATTCGATAGAGCTACCATTCGTTCTAAATCTTTTTTATTGTTCCACCATAAAGAAAGTTACCAATGTTGTGCATGAACCATTTGCTCATTCGATTTATCATGTATATATTTTAATGGAACCCCACGAAATACTTTAGAAAATGTTTTCGTTTAATCCCTACACATATGTATATAGCCAAAGAGATAACTATATATACGGGTTAACATTAGAAAGATTACTCGGTGAGCCTCATACATGACATTTTTTAATTACGTGTCACTCTGTTATATGATAACTAATAGACTTGTACTCGCACAATCCCAATATTGAGTTGTTAACCACTGCCGGTTCGCGTACCAATTAACTACAGAAGAGAAGAATTAAGACGCAAATTTAACAAAAGAAAATACGTTTTTTTTCCATTTGGCCCAAAATAAAAACCTTTCTTGCATCACCCTCCAAAAATAAGTCCATTCTACTATTGAATAATGGAATCTAATGAATGAATAAGCCTATTGGTAAAGGAATCTAATCCCACTGATGAACAACACTACTAACCGAGATAAAGTGCACAAGTCTCTATCAGTTGTGGAATCTAAGTTTCCAATCTCACTTGTAAACGAATATCATCTCTCGATTGACTTAGATGGTTGTGAGATGGTAAATAATCGATTAGGAAAAGCAAGAAGGGAGGATTAAACGAATGCAGCTTTTGAAGATGAAGATGAAGTTGAAGATGAAGATGAAGATGAAGCCTTAATGAAGGGAGAAATAATCGATCTAAAGCATGTTCTTGAATTTATCCTGCGGGCTACGCCAGTGTCATAGATCGCAAGCTTTTAGGGCCAACGAGCCGAGGAGATGACCAAGATGACAGGGCGTGCCTTGAACCTTCTAGGGTCTAGGATTTTCATGAGTATTCTAGAATACTTCTGGAGATATTATGAGAAATACATGTGTGTGTATTTTCTAGAGAACTATTGTATTTTTAATAGCGGTAGATGGGTAGTTAGAGAGTTTAGTCATATCAAGAGAAGATCTATATATGCAAAGGTCTCTTCCTCTCATTTGTATCATCCAAGGTGGCCCAAATGAACGAGCGAGCGATAAGCCCGAACTCAGGCAACTCAAGTAAGGGATTTCGACCAAAAAAAAAAATAGTGATGAAATATGACCCAAAAAAGAAGTTAGGGATGAGTGAGTCATTTGGATCCCAAGTGATGCGACCTCAAGTATCGACCCGTGACACTAGCGAACATGCATATGTAGCACGCACGCGCGCAAGAGACAGAAGGTCAAAAGATTGATTAAGCAGATTCACTTCCTATTATGAAATATCAAAACGTTAAATAATAAAAAGAAATTATTAATAAGACTACACAATGTAAGGAAAACGAAAGTGTGTAAAATATTTATTCAACGATTAAAAATCTTATAAATTTCATCTTCGAATAGTTTATACGCTGTGAGAGATAAAAATGGAACCCCTAATCTTCACATTTCCCTGTTGCATGAAATATTTGCAAAATAACTAGTTTGATATTTTGGAAAGAAAAAGTGATTGAGACCCCTCAAAAGTATAAGGCTCCATTTTCTTCTTATAACAATATACATAGCACTAGGGTTGCGCCCAACGCTAGTTCAACTTGTGAATCGGATTAAATCAGCATAGATCGACCGGTCAAAGGCTGATTCTAGCAAGAATTAGTTCAATTCTTTCCTCACGCACCTAGAACAAGCTTACTACTGGTTCGATTTCCGGTTCCATGGCCAAAATTGCTGCAAATATCTAGGAACTAGTTTAACCAATCTTGTTTTCAAACTGAGTCGATTTTCAACTAGTCTTTAAGAAATGAACCGTAAAAGAAAAATTTTTGCACCCATTAGGAAATGAACCGTAAACTTCAACATGATAATTATATGTCACGTCACCAAAAGGTATATTCATAAATTAAACGATACAACTTTAATATTTTATTATAAACATTTGGCCAAGCTCAAGCCTAGGATGAATAAGCTAGCGAATCGCCCATCAAACAACTTCATAAAAACACTAGACAAAAACAAAATTGGGCCGGTTCCCAAATAGAACCGGACCGAAAGCAGAGGTCATGAGGGTAGTTCCCAGTAAAATGCCGAGAACCAACCCACCTTAGAAATAGTCACCTTTAAAGCTCCATTTGTTTCGTGAAAAATATGATTTTTCTGGAAAATATTTTTCAAGAAGTTGTTTTTCAAAAAAATGACGATATTTTCAGGCATTTGGCTAAAATCTTAAAACAAACTAGAAAATATTTTCCGCCATTTGGTAAGGAAAATAAATTTTCACATTATACTTCTTTTAATACTTTTTTATTTTTTTTTAAATTGATTCTTTAACTATTTTCTTTGATTTTTTTCACTTTTATTTTTTAAATTCTCTTTTTTTCTTCTTTCATGTGACAAACCACCAAGCACGGCAAACGGCCACCGGGCCTCGCCACCGGCCGGCGAGCGAGGCCGCGAGGCTCGACCGAGCTCAAGGTTGGCGAGGAGAGAGATCCAACCCTTCTCTCCGTACTCGGTCCTCCTCACGGCCACTCCGAAGCTCCGCACGATCCTCTCTGGCAAGGAAGTGTCGGACTTCGAGGGCGAGCACCCGACAACCAAGAACGACGGAGAAACAGAGGAGTCACCGCAGAGCGGGAGCAATAAGAAATCGAGGAACATGTGGAGGAAGAAGAAGACGAGCAAGAATAGCAAGAGCCTGTCGGAGCTTGAGTTTGAGGAGCTCAAGAGCTTCATGGATCCGGGTTTCGTGCTCGAAAAAGAGAGAACGATCGCGGCGCCTATGAGAAAGAGAGAACAAGGAGGAAGCAAGAGGGAGAGAGAGAGAGAGAGAGAGATTTTCTTATTTCAAATTGTGATTTTCCAGAGAGTGAAGCATAAGTCGACAACGAGGGGGAAATGATTTCCCTTTCCAAGAAAGAGAAATCATTTTCCTCGGATTTAGAATGATATTTTTCATTGACCAGAAAACATTTTCCTTGACCACATATTTCCTGTCCCCCCCTCCCCATGAATATTAGAAATTGGGGAAAATGTTTTTCAAGAACACATATTTCGCGAAACAAATGAAGCCTAAATAGTATGTGAAAACTGGTTAAGACGAAGCCGAATGATCTAAAGAAAATGGTCGACTTTATTAAACAAACTACTACTTGAAATAATCGTACATATAGATCTTGTTTGAACATATCCATCTAAAGTTTGTCCATTATAAATATAAGAAAGCTATTTCTAGCTAGATTCTAAAGGATTTTTTGTCGTCCATGTGCTCCTTCTTCTTTTTTTTTTTTGGCTGTGTCGAAGGGCAAAATTTGTTACGCTAAACGACTGAAACAAATTAATGCAATGAGAAAGAAGATACATGAACACCGGCTGTCGACCCCACCTCTTCTCTTTTTTTTTAGCTCTTGAAGGGATGGGGAAGCATTGAAACGGGCAACTCCAAATTGGTAAAAGAAAAAGGTCAAAATGGGGATTAGGCGTGGAATTTCGTGAGCCAGCTTTCTTGACTTTTTTATTATTTTTTTTTTTTTGGGGAAATTATTGACCTTGTTTTTTTTTTTTTTCTATATTTAGCATCTTCTATGATTTTTTGGGCCCTCAAGTTGACGGGGGTGCCGGCTTCAAAACAAGTCTCGCATGCGAGATTGTTTCATTCGATGACTTCCGATGTAAAGGTTAGCCGTTTCTTAGGGTAGAGTCATTACCCGAAGCCCCCGCTATATCACCGGTGACTGTGACATCGGATCTCTCTCTCTCTCCCTCTCTCCCTGAATTGGGTCCTTAGTCTAGGTGCGAACCTGCTTTTTTCTACATTTTGGTAACTTCTAAATAATTCCGTCCATCAAATATGAGTTTAAAAGTAGGCTATGGACCCATTTTGTCATCTTTGCCGGTAGGCGACGGTGAAGGTGCTTGTCAATATGATGCTAATGAGAGAATAAACCTCTACCAAGCCCCTATAGAATAGTCAAGCCCATAATTCCTTGGGGCCAAGACCATGGTGCACCTATTTTTGACATTCATCCAATTCACATGCGAAGGCCAAACTCAAACGCGTATTTTCATCAATCAATAGTCCAGTATTGCGATAGAAAACCCAAAAAAAAAAAAAAGAGTCGTCTCACTGCGATCCCAGATCCAGGAAACTTATTTTATGGTTACCGCTCAAAGTTGAATCTGAATTGCCAAAAAACAAAACCCCCATAAACTCAACCCCAAATCTAGAGGTGGCCAAATGGACCCGTGAGCCCGGAACCGGCCCGTTGACCGGGCCCACGGTTCCAACCCGGAACCGGAACCGGCTCTCAAGGGCCAGTTCCAACCCGGTTTTATAAAATTAAAAAAAAAAAAAAGGAAGTAAGTTGAGTGAAAAGAGCACTTGGGCTTTGAAACCGGCGGTTCCGAACCGGAACCGGAACCGGCTCTTCAAGGGCCGGTTCCGGTTCCACCTTTTTTTGGAACAGGAACTGCCGGTTCCGTCGAACCGGCCATCACTACCCAAATCTTCTCTACCCAGTTGATTTTGTTAAAGCATCTAACCAGTACCAATTTTGCTCAACTCAAGAGAGGGATTACTTTTGATTTTAGCAGCTGGAAAAATGAAGCATACCTTGGTGGAACGGCATGAGAAATCTCTCCTGATTTGCTGGGCCAGGCCCGATGGGCTTGGTTTAAATTAGGTCAGCCTAAAATATTTTATAAAAAAAAAAAAACATAACTAAATACGACAAATAGATATTAAGTGAAAATTTAGAGGTCGAAAGTGTTTCGAGATTTGATCATTTTCCTTTGTATTATTTATATAAGCTTACTTTTTTAAGTTGTTTTTTTTTTACTTAATTGTTTTTAATCATGTTAATTAGTTGTCGAAATAGTTGTCCGACAAATATACATTCAACGAGTACATCGCCATTAGCATCCAGGTTTAACTACTTAATTTCTAATATAATGCGGAAATACAGTTTCTTGATGTATAATTGTAAGTGCCCTACTTTTACAGCAATCCCGCTCAAAGCGCCGGTTATAATCGAGTTAAAACTAAATTCAAAAGTAGGATTCCGGATTTAATCGGTCGAGAAAAATCCGTTAGGTTTATAATCTGTCTATGAATATTGCCGCACCCGAATTGTCAAAAGTCAGAAGTGGCGACGGATTGGCTTCTCGAATAAATTTAAGACTATTACTTGAGACTCACGACTTTCGAGTCCTGTGGAATAAGCATGCGATTGACTTTATCTATCAGAATATGAAAAATATATACATGTGTTAATACTTTACGTATATGCTTCATGTGAAAAATTGAGTTTTCGGCTATTGAGTTAGAAACAAATAGTGTAAGACAAAGTAATTTATTCGCTCAATAGAAAAGAAATTAACTCTCTTACAAATTAATGACGCTTCTAATCGGTTAACATTATGGTCAATCTAATCGAGAATATAATAGTGACTCCATTTTAGAATTTTAAATGTAAAACCATTAACGACGCTTCTAATCGGTTAAATAACTCGCTCTAGAATTTTATTTTATTTTTGGTCGGAACTCGCTCTAGAATTGACATGCCTAATTTTTTGAGATATTCTTAGTCTTTTTTAATGAGACATTTACAGCCATTTTCAGAGAATTAGGTTCACGCATTTGAAAAATATTTTCCCAAAATGATCTCTTATATTGCTTTAAATAATTAGTCAATGAATATATGTTTTCGATACCGACAATAATTTATGACTAAACACATACTTGGCTGATGGACTTTTATTTTTTTTTTTTCATCCTAGTTTTGTATGTGATACAAGCAATGATTTTCGGGAAAATTAAGATGAAAAAAAAAATTCATCAATCGCGCGAATGTTAAGTCGTGAATTATTATCGATAACGAAAATATTGCTCATTGACTAATAATTAAAAGCAACACAAACGATCTTTTTTAGAAAAATATTTCTCGGATCGTTCGTTTTCCATGAAACAAACGCACCTGAGTATATCTTATCCTTTCAAGTGCCAAATGGTATAAATGAGATTTATTCGAGTGACATTTTCAGTTGTTTTCTTTTGATCTATTTTTTTTTATTCCATTAAAATATATAAATATGAACACAATAGCTAATTTATTCTAATTAATAATTCACATTACGATATCCCGTGCAACCCAGGGATTCAATTCTATTATCGGCTTAATTCGGTCTTTTTTTTTTCTCAGTGCACCAACGGAGACCCAATAGCAGACTGCCACGTCACCTGAACCCAATACACCCGGGTACACACGATCACAGCCCTCACTCTCCTCTCTCTACTCGCTCGCTCCTCTCCTCTCCTCTCCTCTCTCTCTCTCTCTCTCTCTCTCTCTCATCATTTCCAAGGATCTGCGACTCTCGATCTCCATCTCTCTCGAACTTGCGGACCTCCCAATCTCATCGGCCATGGCCGACGACTCGCCCGACCCGTCGACGTCGAAGCGCGATCCGCAGCCCGCCCCGAACCCTGGCTCCCTCCTCCACCCCCGCCGCGAGCCCTTCGAGTACGGCCTCCTCCCGATCCCCAAGCTCGTCTTTACCGACCCGATCCAAGCCCTCCTCCCCCTCAAGCAGAAGCTCCTCGGACAGTCCCCGTCCCACCGCGTCGCCTCCGCCTCGCTCGCCGAGTCGCTCCAGATCTCGCCCGATCACGCCAGGCTCATCCTTGACACCCTCGCCTCCGTCCTCCACTCCGACTCCGACCCCCTCGTCAGGGCCAAGCCCGACGAGGTCGAATCCGTCGGCGCCGACGTGAATGATCTGGTCCTTTTTTTGTATATCCAATCGTACAAGAAGTTGCTACCCAGGTCGCATAAGGATTCCGCCGCGGTTGCCGATGTCTGGCCCTCCACTTCCGCGTTCGATGGATATTTGTCGGCCCTGTCTCCATTGCAGGTGATGCTCTACACCTTTCGACGTGTCCATAATAGCGGATTGCAATTTTGGTCAGGTGTTCGTTTTATATTGTGCTTGTAGGTGTTGTTGATCTAACGCAGAGGAATTTGAGAGTTTTCACGATGAGGGTCTATCCAATAGTTTGAATTGTGGTGCCATAATGGATGCTTTTGCAAAATTATTTAGGGCGTGAGAATCTCATCAACGTGCCAACTCTTTTGTGGGACTCAACTGCTGAAGTGCAATGATCTTGATGAGACTTTGTGAATCCTGCTCGAGCATCCAGCTAACTCTGATGCTTACTTCATATTGATTTGTAGATGCACAGACATTCCCTAAGTTCGTGTTATACATAGGCATGCATATTCTGACTTCTATTGTGCAACTCCAGAACAACAAACTCGAGTGCATAACGAATTTTGGTCTTTAGAAATTGAAGTTTCCTTAATGCAAGTTGTTCTACTTAGTATCTATCTTTTCCGAGGGTTTTGATGAAATTTATCTCGACATCTTAACACCAACTTTTATTGGTTCGGTCCTGCTTTAATAAGTTTGTTCGCTTTGGTTTCACTCTACTGCATTTATATTGTTTCTGGGCTTCATGCGGAAGTTTTTTTATGCCCACATGTTTGCAGTTTTGACAAATCAAGCACACTGATTTTCTTACTTAAGTGCTTGGTTAACTGTTAGTGATGATCTTTTGTTTGCTCCTGCAGCTTGCACGTAGCAATAGCAGGCGATCTATGCCATCTCAGGCGGATGAGGAGACTCATCAACTATCTTATCTGCAAAAGCACTTGGCAAACATAGTCTCTCTTCTGGCAGAGCCTGTGGAGGGGGAAGGAGAAGAATCATTGGTATGTAAAATGACTCCTTATAATGTAACTTGTATATTTTAAACATTATTTATAATGATGGTGAAAGTGGCAACGTGTTTCTAAGCAGTCAGCATTACTGCAAAATCTCTTCTGTATGCTCGAGTATCTCTTTTGCTTTGGTAACTTTCTGGCTTCATATTTGTTTGTCTACCTTTACACCCTATCAACAAGTATCTGTGCACATTGGAAGTCCTTTGATAATCACAATTAACTTGTCAGAAAGTTACTCAAATGATCCAATTGCCGTTTTGCTGTCAATGGGAAATGTAGTTGCTGTATATGTTGCTTCAGTGGGTACAATTCAGTCAAATCGACTGTTTATAGGCCTTTTGTTTGTTTATCTATTTAATTATTAACGGCTACGCCTTACATTTGGATGAACGTTTAATTTGTTCTGCTCCTTCAAAAGCTTATCGACGAAGTTAAACTTGAAACAGCCATTGATATGTCTAGATTGCGGCCATTGTCCATTTTAGAGTCTTCATTGAAGTGGACAGGGCCAGAACTGGCAGTTTTATGGTCATTTCTGGCTGCTCCTTGTCCTTGATTAATGCTAGTGGCAGTTTTTTTTTTTTTTTGGCTTACTTTCCTTGATTTCAGCTGTATACTATCTTAATTTTGAACGTTACATTTCTTTAAGATTGGGTAAGGATATTGCTTACATTAAGTGAAATTATTGTGTTAGGTTTTTAGCATGGAAAGATTTGAGCACCTTGGATTGCTGATTCAGTTTGGTGATAAAGGATCTGAAGGAATACCCATAAACCAAGCTGCTCCCTTTTTTGCAAATTCAGACCCAGACATGCCTGCTGTTCCCGTTCCAGCCACACAAGTTCATGATTGGATTTTGCAGAATATTTCATCCTCTTTGGAAATCATTTCAGAAAGAGTATCTCCGAAAGAGAATGGTCCAGCTAATAGTACTGATCCAGATGTCGCTATGACCGAGGCATGTCCTGCTTCAATCAAGTCCTCACCAGGTGGTAGGGGAGCATGCTTTATTGAGGGAATATCTAAATCATCTTTTGTGAAACAAGCATCTGACCTTAAAGGCTCTTCTGTAAAGGTTAGCTTATATGTCACCTTATTTTTCCATTGAGGAATGTTGGTTACTGTCTTGTTTCTTCCAGGATGATAGAACTGAGCACATTTTCAAGCTTGTGGACTGGTAACAAGATATAAGCTGAAGCATTGGGACCTGCAGCTATTATATTTCGATTTGTTCTGTCCAAATTATCTAATGTATACTTGAGATAGAAATATTTTATGGGTCTTGTCTTGTCAACCAGTGGCACTTGTTAAAGCTAATTATATTATACAAATTTATGTTTCTGAGACATTGAAGGAATGAGTAAAATAAAATATTCTTATATCTCGCAAGATATCGAAAGATGGAAAGTGACCTTTATACATTTTCAAGTACATTAAAATGTAGATAAGCCTGTTCTCGCTAGCAAAATCCAAATGTTAGTTTTGTTTAATAGCGTATGTCCGTGCTCTGTTGGACTACCTCTTGGCATCAAGCTTATGTCTTGGTTTCTGGACCTTGAGCTTTGTCTTGCCTGGTTTCATGCTATTCCTTGGGATTTTAAACTTCTACTATTCTCGCTAGCAAAATCCAAATGTTAGTTTTGTTTAATAGCGTATGTCTGTGCTCTGTTGGACTACCTCTTGGCATCAAGCTTATGTCTTGGTTTCTGGACCTTGAGCTTTGTCTTGCCTGGTTTTATGCTGTTCCTTGGGATTTTAAACTTCTACTAGTCATGAGTGAGTTTAGAAACGCTTTGTCATTTGCAAAGCCAACTCAGAGAAAGGGTTCGACTCAAAGTTATCGAAACAGTTTTTTGGTAAGACTATTCTTGAAAATTTCCTTGGTCATCTCAATTTGGTTATTGATTTTTCTAAGCTATTTTATAGATTGATATTTTTAGCTGTAATTAAAGAGAATTAAGGTAAATTTTGAACGAGTAATATATATTTCATATCAAAATATATGGTTTAATTGACTGAAAATTAAAAAGGAAAAGGACTGCTCTTCAATTGTCGGTATTATCTATTAACACCACAGAAGCTATTAAATAGACTTAGCCTATGTAGACCACCACCATCATAACTGTTGATCGTGTGGATTCTACTGTGGTTTCACACAATTAATGGCTATGATGTGGTCTTTCTATATAAACTAAGTCTATATAATATCTTTCCATTGATCAATTATCCTCGTGCACGACTTGGGTCGGTGGCATTGCTAGTTGTCATTGACCAGCTATAGCTTAAGGTGACGACAATGTCTCTGTTGAATCCCAAGGGAACCGGAAACGTTGCTTGCCGAAACCATCACTGAGTGTGGTTTGGTTTTAAGGGGCAATACAAGGTCAGATAGGAAATCCAAGTACTCATTAACTACCACCACTAGCATTCCAAGGATGCTAAATCATTTTTATGAGATGGAACTTTGGAGCAAAGGACTTTGAATTTGTCTTAACAGACACCCTTTCTTTCTGTCAAGGTTCCTTATGGGCTCAAAGACCATGCAAAATGCTCTCCCAAAGCACCCATTACCTGCCCTTTGCTGTTTGCGCTTCCTCATTGATTTCTTGGTATCTCTGGTCCTATACGTACTTTACCTTTGATTAATGGTTTACTTTTGGAGGTTGATAGGTATTTGTTTGATCTGAACTTTAACAGATGGCCTATGTTCCTGTCCCAAGAAAAAAGGAAAGAAAAATCCAGCTTTTTCCTCTATATATGTTTGCTTGAGAAACATCAATGGTGGTAGAAGAGGAATTTGACCCGTTTTTGGAAGGTTGAGGAACTTAGCTTGAATTGATTTTAGGATAGATTTCTCTTTCATGGATCAGATCTTATTTTGATGTTACAAAAGTGTATCAGAATCGTGTTGAGCTATTTCCAGGAGATGATCTTTGTCCAATATACTGTGCTATCTTCTCGGAGACAATTGTTTTGGGGTGTTGCTTTGATAAAATTATCAAGAATTTGTACCTGCTTCAACCTTTGCAATTAGAATCACCGAGAGTTGCTGCTTATAAACTGAAAAATGCTCAACAATATGTCTAAGATGGTCAACACGATACCCATTTCTCCTTCCTATGGATGCTTTTGACATGATCTTCTTCTGATAATGATTCAGGTGCTAAATTGCCACGATTCCGTCATTTACATCTTATCACCGTTAAAATATGCCACCGTCTATGGATGCTCGGATACTACTATTGTCCTTGGAGCTGTTGGAAAGGTAACATTGAAGATTGTAGTATGTGCTTCATCATTAGTTGTTGCTTGCATCAACTTCATCATGTGAGCTTGGAATACAAGAGAAATGGTACAAAAGGACGAAAATGTGATGAGGAGGCATTTATATTTTCTTAAGGTTTTTTAGTGAGCCCCTATAGCACTTATTTAAGCAACAAAATAAAGGAATATATAGTTTCCTATGCGATACATTTCTTGTTTTATGTGTAATCGAACATTTTGGGAATGAAAACATCCGTCATAAAGTATGCTGAATAAGTGCTCTATGGAATCATGAATCTGTCAATTCAGTAACAAGTCCTAGAATTGCCTAGAATAGTGGCATAAGTCACTGGATTAGGTATTGATATAAAAAATGCATAAAAGAAAATTCTAGTATCTAGTTACAATATTAAGTCGCTATACTTTTTGGTCATTACACCATCTAGTTGTTGAGAATCTTGTGCATTGTCCAATGTCCATCACAATCAATGCATTTAACCTCACAAAATAAAGTCAATTATCGTCGCAGTGTTATTTTTCCTGTTTCCCTAATTACATGCTTCCAACCTCTCCCCTCCCTGTTTTTTCCCCTTATAATGTAGAATTTCTAATTCTTATTGTTATGGTAAGTCACAAAGTTAATATCACCCACTCCTTCATTTAGGTAAGTCACAAAGTTAATATCACCCACTCCTTCATTTAGTTAAAGAATAACAGAGAGTTGGAAGACGAAGATTAAAATGGAGAAGACGTCCTTTGATAATTCAAATGGATATAGTAATATTGTGTAATGTTTAAGTTAAGGTACCCAAAACTAGTGCTGTGCCTTGGTCTGGTTTTAGTCTATTTGACAATCGAATCCTATTTAGGTTCAATTACAGATTGTATTGCAAGTCATTAGGTTCAATAAGTTAATGTACCGAAAACTCATGATTTTACCCAAAGTGGGGTTGTATTTGTTATGAATCCCACATTTTGACCCCAACTAGTTTGGGATAAAGGTAATGTTGGTGTTGATGTTGATGAATCCCACATTTACACTTGATTGAAATATTTGACAAATTAATTGACTCAGTTAATCATCCATGAATCGTGAATCAAATGGAATCATACATGAATAGTAACTGAATCAGACACTAGTTCACTTTTGCTTCATGCGGATCGCTTTTTATTATTCCAATCATTGACGGTACGATTTTAGCCACATTCTGCGAGGGCACTTGTTAACAAGAACTTTTTCTTAACTTGTTTTAGCTCAACACTATTTATTTTCCAATGGGAGTGGTACATTTGTTTTGTTTTTGTTTTTGTTTTTTTCCTTTTTTGGGTTTCTTTTCCATTGATGCCGATGTTGTATGTTATGGCATGTAGCTCCTTCTTCAGGTGAAAATAATTAGCTCATTAATGGAAGCAGTTGTCAGTTAGTCCAAAATGATTATGTGACTTGCAGTGAATTGTTCCAACCATTCAGAGTCATTTGGTAATATTACAAGTGAATTGTAGTGTTTTTAAGTTTGTAGATGTCTCCATTAATTACAAGTGGGATTCTTAAAATCGGCTCTATTAATTTGCTTTCAGAAAGGTTCCCCCTTGTTTAAGAATCCGCCATAACGAGAAATCGAAGAAGTTTCTGAATCAGGCAAGCCTGTCATATTTTTTTCTCTTACAAACCACTAGAATGATGGTTATTTCCATTGTGAAAAATGTCTGGGATTGCTGTCTTATGAGAAAAGCCTTCTGCCGTCAGTTTTGTTTCCTAGCATAGGACAGACATCATAACCTTTGGTGAAACTACTATTTCATTATATCAGGAAGTTGAAGTTAGTTTTAAAGGATGGATATACTGCTTTAAGGGTATTTGCGTCTTCCTTATAATTAAAGATTTGATACACCCATCGTGCAGAACAATGATGGGTGCTTTCTCTTCGGATGGTTGATGTGCTTATCAACAATTTCATCCTCTGATCTAAAAAAAAAAACGAAGAAAAAACAATCTCAACATCTCTTATGTCAGCTTGAGGCAAACTCAAGTGTGATAGTTGGCAAAATTCTCTTTAACGTTTAGCGAGAATGGTTTCTTACTTGTTGATTTCATATTTTTGGACAGGCTGTAAGAATAGAACACTGTGAGAGGGTTCATGTTATTGCAGCAGCAAAAAGAATTTGCATTGCCAGCTGTCGTGAGTGTGTGTTCTTTTTGGGAGTGAACCAGCGACCTCTTATTGTGGGCGATAATCACAAGCTGCAGGTCGGTACATTGATTATCTTCTGAACTCTTATGCTTCCTACCATGTGTGGCAATTTTGAAGAATTTCTTTGACTTTCATCACGTGGCAGAAGGGAGAGGAGGGAATTGCTTTCTTGACGAAAATCTTTTATCCATGAGTTTGAGGAGATACATAATAAACCTTTTATGCTCTTGACGAATTACATGGATGGTATCCTGGCTTTCATGAGAAGACATGAGTCTGATATTCTGTTTTTGGCATTTTCCAACATGATTTTAATGGTCTTTTTTTCCCTCTTAAATTAGTGTTCAACATCAATCGACGATAACATTGAGTCTTCGATTTTCATTAGGTTGCGCCATACAATACATTTTATTCACAGTTGGAGGAACATATGACTGAAGCTGGCATTGAAGCAACTATTAATAAATGGGATGAGCCCCTTGCACTGGGAATGGTTGATCCACATGATTCATTATCTCATCCAGCTGGTGTGTCTGATGCTCAAGCCGAATCAGCCGCACGATTAGATCCCGACCAGTTTACAAACTTTTTGGTATGACATATTATGCACGTTTCAATATTAAATAAGAGCATGCATTGATTTTAACATATCACTTCTTGAAATAATCTTGCATTTGTTTCCTTGCCTTCATTTTCTAGCTTATGCTTCATTTCACTTTTTTTTTTTTTTTTGGTAATTTCAGACTTGCTCTATTGCCATTCAAAATTTTAGTAACTTCTTGCTGTTGCTTATTGTATCTTTGATGGACAGATTCCAAATTGGTTCGATAGTGAATCTGTTGGATCAACAAAGGACAATCCATTTCCATTGCCAGATACTTACATGACTTGTCAGCAGAGAAATGTATGTGCACTCAGAGAGCGTTACAATTGACATGGACATCTAGAGTTTATTTGTGGCCTATGGAGTCTTCATTTCTGGTCCATGGAAGAGATGCTTTAAGCTTTATTAGCAGTTTTGCATTGATTTTTTATACATCTAACTCTCTATATACACTTTTTTTCAGCACAAGACTTTAGGAGAGATCAAGCAAATGCTGAGGGAAGTGCCTCTTGAAGAAAATCGGAAACGCGAATTATCTAGTGCCCTTCATGTATTCTTCAAAGACTGGTTGTATGGTAATGCCTCTGGTGGAAAATTGAGTACTTGGTGTTATATGCTACTAAATATGAGGTGCATTAGCCATGCAAGTTGAACTGACTCATTCTAGAGCCGAAGATACTGGATCCATAATTAGAGCCTTCTTGTCTGTTTTTAAAAGCTAAGGGATAACCAGACTTACTTGTGTGGTATTTGTCATTTATTACTTGCATTTGGTCCCAAAGAACATTTTCAGTTTTGTTTTTACTGAAATGAGATTTTCATTTGCAACATTTTTCAGTTTCTTGGAACAAGTTGCACAGTTTCTTTTCATGATTTTTGGCCTATCTTGTTTTGAAGTCGGTCATGAAAACTTTCTTATCATTTTAGCCCTCTTATTATTCCAATTGGCAACCATTGATAATTCTCTAGGTTTCTGTGAGACTGTTTTTACTATGCTGAAAATCGTAAACAAGGCAGTTACCAAGCTTGTCTTATCACTATTTTGGTCCTCAAAAACTGTTTCAAAGTTGTTGACAGGAAACTTTCTAACCAAATACCTCGTCAATATTTTCATTGATGTTTACAACTTCAAAGATTCGCTTAACGGTAACTGACCCCGCATTTCCTTGCAGCTTCAGGAAACATCCGTCAGCTTTATTGCCTGCAAGGTGATTGATCATGGTGAAAGTGGATCGCTAATGCAAGTAAATACTGGTGCTCTCGGACTACGCTTCGTGTTTTCACCAATTTCTTTGCTTCTGCCAGTATCGCCGGCAGCTAGGATTAATTCATCTTACTTCAGAATAGTGCACCTTCTAATGCATTGTCCCAGTCAGCATACAGGGCAAATAGGATTGTACTCGCTCATTTCATTGTAAAATTTTTTCTTCCAAAAATAATCCTTGTTAAATATTCGGTCAAATGAGGTTTGTGCCTTGTGAAAGTATTATCCCTTTTGCGGTCTTGTCCTACAGTAGATCAGCGAATTCATTGGTCTGTCATTATGGAGAACACACAGGAATTTTCCTCGTGCCCATCAACTTCTCCTCTTTATCTTTTCCTGTTCATTTTTCCCTTGGATCCCTAGACATGATTTGATGAGCTGATATCGAAGTGGTAATTTTGTGTGCTAGCAAAGGTTTGAGCACAGGAAAATAAAAGAAATAGCCTTTACTTTCTCTCTGAGACTTATGCTCTGTTTCAGTTTGTTGGAACGGACTTGACCCTGTAGATGTAAGGCCAGTGATGGCGACAGTGCCAATTCTGGGGTACTTGAGGCAAATGGGATGTCATTTTATTGATGCTCAGAGAAGAGGATGAAATTTGTGGTGAGTGGGCAGGTCATTGAAGGGTCTATTGAGTCCCAACTTGGGAAGAATGCGTTTGCGCACAGCGTCTCTGAAACTGGTCAGAAACTTCTTAAGGGCAGAGAAAGTCAGCTTGCTCCCGTCTTTAATTACATAGTCTGAAACTGGAATCGTCTTTCGGCTAGTCGTTCTAGAGGCTCAAAGTAAGAAAACTCTGAGGACCTCCCTATGTATAGATGGTGTCGGTAATGAGGTGCGGGCGGAGGCAAATGAAATTCTCCGAGAATTAGGTCATCCAAATTGCGCACCCCATGCCAAACAGAAGCACATCAGATTCAAACTTGCAATATAATCTGCGAAGATAATGCATATATATATATATATATATATATGCGAGACATCATATTGACCAGATTATTTTACTAACATTGACAAGAATCACTACTTCAGGGTTGTCGTTGGTAATATGCAAATCACAATTTACATCGAAGAAAAAAATGTACAGACAAGTTGCAGAATTTCGGGTTCTCTGGGCTAGCTTGCAGGGGCCAACTGGAAGAGCTTCTCTGCTTGGTCCGGGAAGAAGGTTATGAAAAGAAATGCACCTAGCGAGCCAAGAAGAAAATCAGCAAGTACGTCAAGCATATGTTCAAGGGCTCGGCGCAAGAATGTTCATGAGAAACTTACAGATTAGCACAGTTCCAAGAACTGCAGAGATCTTGCCTTGAATTGTGACCAGACCTGCTTTTCCTGCATTTTGCAGCTCTGTGGATCCTACCGAATCGAACGTCCCTGCAAAATCAACGATTGCCGCCCTTCATCTTTGTGGTTTTGATAAGAAGGGTAATTAGGAAAACAGGGATGCGCTCCAACTTACCTGGCTTTACTGATTGAAGCCCAGATGTTATGCATGCGATGTTTTCGTAACCAGCTTGTTCAAGTTTATTAGCAGCCACAGCAGACCTGACAAGAGTAGAAACAGAAGATACAAACATAATCTGACTTGAAGACTGAAAGACAGGAGCATCTGTTCCTTTGGCAGTTATTCTCGTTCTACATGGATTAGGAATGATATAGATTCATGAGATATTTCTTAAAGTATTTTGAGAAGAGTTATCTTCGAACACAGAAAAGGTCATGACTCAGATGATCACTGGTGCTATGGTGTACGTTAGTTGCCAGATATGATCTCCAAAGCTGGGTTCGAGTGTTGTGTGTCTGTCGGTTCAAATGTTCAAATAGTACAGGCAAGCAGTTTTATTTGAATGGAACTGACATTATTAGATGGGATAAGCCATCAATATATCCATTGCACTGAGTTCAAATCGAATATCTCAGTCAGGAGTCAGATTGGCATGGTCAAAAGAGTGCTTTAGTATTGCTTTCGATTATAGCCTGAGCGAAAAGGAGACACTAGGACTAACCTCAAACCTTCCTGACAAACCAGCAAGATCTTACTTTGCGGTGAAAACTGGCTTTTGACAGATTGCACAAATTCAGGATTTAGTTTGGTGAATGGCAAACCAAATAACAATCCTGCAAAATTGTTGTGCACTTGTCTCTTTATAATTGTGCCTGCACACAACAAGTTGAAGAAAGAGTGAGGAAAAAACAAGCTTAATGCAATCAAATTAGAGACAAAATACAGCATATGCAACTAAAACTTCAAGGAGCTCAGACAAGTACAAGCCACCTAGTTGCAAAGCAAGAAAGAGTACCAAAGTCGTTGTCTTGGTTTTCTATAAACAGAGGCACATGATAACAGGATTTTATATGTGCTCGCTCAAATTGAGTTTTGTCCCTCACGTCCAGAATTGCGTATCCCTCTGCAGCTGTAAGATTCTTCGCCTCTTCCGCATTCACGAAGTTCACTTCTGCTCTGACCGCCAAATGTTTCCTCTTGAATGGTTTTCCCGACAAATTCCCTCCACGGTGAGTGTCAAAGACCAACCAAGATGTCCGAAAGTTGCTGAAAAGACATTTTGATCCTTTACTCCACGTTCATCTAAAGTCGAGTTTCAATTACTGTGCACATACTCGACTGTACAATATCAGTTCTATAACTATCAAAATGTACCAATACATGCATAACATGAGGAAAATGATATTAGTTCCATGATGATCCTTCCATTCAAAGTCCCAATAAAGCAGCAGGTTCCAGCAGTAGACAGCTCATATCACTTCTTCTTAGTTTTGACTAACGATTTTAGGGAAAAGACAGTTTATGCAAAGCCTAAAGTGTTGCAATTCACGAGATATTTGGTCGTGCTGACAATTGTCCTAAGGCAGTTGTTAGGCATACTACCGAGTAAAGTACTCGATCCCTAAAGCATAGATTTGGATTACGCACATCACGAGGAATGTCAATACATTGAAAACTGCAAAGTAACTTTTCGAATGCACTTACACAAAAGCACCCTCAGGGTACTTTTCTATCAAAGAATGATGCCATATGTTGCGAGAACGATTTACAAAGTCCGAACATCAAGCAATGCGGCGTTGGCACATTACTATGGCCGGCTTTTAACGAAACCCGACATATTGGTAGCCTAGGCCCCGAGTCACCTTATGTGACACTTCTGGTTTCAAAAGCAAAGAAAGAATGGAACTTGAGAGGACTGTGATTTCTTTCACCATCTTCTTCATCTTTCACCTTTCCCAAACTTCTCTGTAACCAGGAAACAATTTTGCAGGCAGCCCGGATTCGCCTCTTTGACAGCGAGGCGCTGAATAAGGCGTACTTACATTATCAAGTTCGGTGTTGCAACTGGGCAATGAGATCAGCCTAGAGACGACAGATATACAGTGGTAAGACCAGACAAGTGCACAGAGAGTCGGTTTCAACTTGGAACCCAGTTTTCAAAGAGGCACACCACACCCTCCATGGCAAGGAAAGCAAGAAACTTCCTAATTCCCTCAAGAGCGCCAACAATAACAATTCGCTCACACTTTCAGGTTGAGGAAACAAGAAAGGCAATAGAAATTCAAACCAAGCAAGCACTTCCGTTGGTCCAGATGGGCAACCAAAAAAAAAAACACAGAAGGGGAGAGAGAACTTCACCTTTTGAAAGAGAGAATTGAACATGTCCCTGCCATTTCTTCTTTGGAGGATGTCTCTCTGCTCTGTCTCTCTCTCTCTCTCGCTCGCTCTCTCGCGCTCTCTTCAGTGGGATGCCAAGAGGTTTGCTGGGTCTGGAAGCCTCAGGAGTGAGTCCGAGAGAAAATTCGGGAGGGGCAATGGGCTCCTGCCACGTGGCTCCAGGGCTGGATATGTTCCTCGAAATGATTGTGATTTCGATGCTGATGCGGGCCCACGTGCGCTCCCCGTGTTGCTTCTAATAACTTCTGCCTTCTGGGGTCGAGAGATAAGTACCGAGTTTCAATATCAAACCAAAAATTCAAACCGGTACAACTTTGATCCCCAAACTTATATATTTACCATAAATTTATGAATTAATATTACGAAAAGCTTTAAATTGATATACTTCTGATAAATTTATTTTAAATTAAGCCAAAAATTTAAATTGGTATAACTTTGATAAATTTACCCTTCGTTAATTTTTGTTAAATATTACCGTCAAATTACTGCATTAGATATCACATAGAAGCTAATGGGTGTATTAATTTGAGATTTTTACCCTTCATTTATTTTGAGATTTTTCTTGATGTTAACCAAATTTAACGAAACTAACGAGAATGGTAAATTTATAATAGATGTATCGGTTTGAGATTTTAGGTGGTCAAAAAATTAGTTTTGGATATTTTTGGGACAAGTGTGCCAATTTGAAGTTTTTATGGTAAAAAAAAATAGTTTGTGATAAATTTTTCACAAGTGTATCAATTTGAATAACCTAATTTAATGGAAACTAAAGGAAGATGAAGCTGTCATATGTGTACTAATTTGAGATTTTTTGCGATAAAAAAATTAGTTTAGGGTAAATTTATCACAAATATAATAGTTTGAAACTTTTTGTGATAAAAAAATTAAATTTTTGTAAATTTATTGTATATATATCAATTTAAAGTTTTTCGTAGTATTAATTTTTATTATTAAATAGATCCCACCTCGTTTATCTAAACTGGGTGCATCTAAAATATTTTTCTAGAATGGGTTCAAAATATATACCCCGTCTTAATCTTAATTCATGGATGCTGAAAATAATCATTTGAGATATTTCTAGAGAATTTAATGTAGTCGCATCTTGAAATCAAGATACACGGATCATTTGCTGAAACTCAACCATTCAAATAATGTGAGTGATTGGGTAACAAGACTTTTAATTATTATAATGACATTATAATTTTTTACTAATTGAAAAATGTAATTAAATTCTAAATCTTTTTTTTAAATAGTGCAATTTGCAATTTAATATTGCTCGAGAAAATTCAAATCTCATTGACAAAAAAGAGAAACAAACAAGCAAGTCTTATTACTCGATTGCATCGTCTGAATTCAAATCTTGATTGCATTTTGAACATGAGATTAAGTACCTCCAATGAACTCTTTGCCTACGAGGCTTCTCGTAGAGCTGTTGTGCAATCATCGATCCGACCATGGTGTGATAAAAAATTTCAACATGTCAATTTCCAGAGGCAAATTTTATGGAGAATATAATGGATACTTATGAGTAAAAAGATGCGTTTTTGTTTGTTTGTTTATTTGTTTGTTTGTTTTTTCAAGATTACAATAAATGTGTTATCTGGTATTAATATTCAATTTTCAAATAAAAATTAATTTGAAACAAAAAGTGTTATAAGTAAATTAAAATTATTTTTGGTGGTATAAACATTTTCTTTTTTTTTATAAAAGAAAAAAATAAATGGCGTGAGCAGACGTCAGCTCTTGAGACGCCGCCGTAAGTTCGTAACGCCCGGAATCGAAGAGGCCGAGCGAGAAGTGAACCCTCCCACCTCCAACACGAACTTCAACTTTCTTCTTCTTCTTCTTCTTCTTCTTCTTCTTCCTCTCTCTCTCTGAAATTCAACCGCAGAGGAGAAAATGCAAGCTCCAGATGACGTCCGCAATCTCCCGATCGACATCACATTCTCTCGTCTCGGAGGTAATCGATTCCCCCTCGCTCCGGTTCTGCTCGTTTCGATCACGATTTCGCTTGCTTGGTCGGAATCCACCCGATTTCCTTGTTTTTGTCTTCTTCCTCTTAGCGGGTTTGAATTGTGAACTGGATTCGAAGTCCGTTCTGCATGTGGGTTTTAGTCGATTCCGGGGTTCGTTTTTGTGTTGTGCCCTGATGATTCGCCGTTCGCGGTGTAGAATGGTTGGTCGATCGGAAGAGAATACCGGCCGATTGGCGGAAGCGGTTGGCGGCGATTAGAGCTCTCGTCTCTAAGCAGTTCCCAAGTCTTCCCAAGGATGTGGATCCTTATTTTCAGACCCTGGACCCCGAAGGTTTCCTTTCGATGTCTCATCTTTTCCGTGGACGGCTTATTCCACCCTTGGGCTAATTGAACCATTGATTTAAGTGGTTTCCATGTAAAAAATTGAGTGCACGGTGGTATATTTTGGCATGCTCTGATGACCGGATGAGACTGTGCCTTTGTTCTTTCATTTTGTGTTCTCTTTTAAGGTGGCAAAGGCACGATCTTTGTTTGTACTGTTTTTGATCGAGAAACATTCATTATTGCTGCTTCGGTGTGGCCTTATACTGGAGGTAAAACAGAAGTTTGGGGGCGTGTTGTCAAAGTCTGATGCAATGTACTCTGATATAGTCATAGCAAGATGATGATTCTCTAGGTGATCGGATTGATGGTCATTGTGGAAGCCACTATTTGCATTATCTAGTTATAATCTAGTCATGACAAGGCTTTGCAGGATGTGGCTTTGCAAAATGTAGAATGTCACAGCAATATTGATGTAACTGAAAATAACGGAAAACCCATTTGTGGGAAACATCTTAATTGAGCTTAGCCAAGTTAGGTCATTTAAAAGTATACAACGTGAGGAAGTTTCTCATATCTAAGAGTACCTCCCACTCTTCCTGTGGCAGAAAAGAAAAGTAAGAACAGAAAAGAAAATAGGTCTCTAGATGGACCTTGAGATGGTCTGTTGCACTCATGGACTCCCCATGTCCTGGCCCCTATTTATAAAGAAACCATCAGAGTCAATTAATTGTCCCGGCAATGTGCTTATTTTTTCATGGGAATAGGTGAAAAGTTTGAAATTGAGCATTGTAGCTTTCTGTTTAGGAAGCATTTGGTCGACAAATCTTCATCTGTGTGAGCATATTACCTGCGATTTTTCTGAGTCTAAATTAAGTTTATCTAGCAAATGAAATATTTGTGTCTCTGAATATTTAGCTTGACCTTCTGCTGTTATATAACAATAAGGAATCAAATTTTCTATAGATGCATGCAACATTTTTTAATGACGCGAAAAGCCTTTTAGTTCAAGATTCTCTCTGACTATGTCAGATTCCAATCTGCTTAGCATTGTTTAGCATTGTTGTAGAGCTTTGGGATTTGTTTTGTTGTAGTTTTCCATATATAGTTGGAGCTATGACTTCCTTAGCGATTTCGGGAATCAACTTAGGGTGCCATGGTGACTTAAATGTTTCATATACCCAAGTTTGATAAGGTGAAAGTTTCATGCATCAAATGTTATAATAAATATAGGTTGTTGATAAGTGATACTGATCTTCTTAAATAATTTTTATTGTAACTGAAGGAACCTTCAAATGTCAAAAGTAATGTAAAATTGGGAAAGACGGGGGCTGCAACTATTTCCTATGAGTGCCCGTGTAAGTTTTAACAATTCAAATTCTTTCTTCTACTTTTGAGTGCACGAACATTATATTGGAAGCACCATTGGGTTCTGCTAGCAGAAGCGAGCCTTCAAAAAAGCACCACTGAGCACCTCTTCATGATTCTACATAGCATCACTAAAGTTTGTGGACGTGTATTCTTTTGACATTTGAATGATAATGTGACTTTTATGCTTGTGTACAAATTGAATCTGGAACATTTAGCGAGTATTCTTTGGGAATTTTGTGATTGTGATCATGAAACCCATTTTTATTTACTGTCAATTTTCTGGTTGTATGCTTGAGAAGGAGTGTTTCTGTTTCATTGTGTGACGATAGCCTGTACATTTCAGGGATCGGATACTTAGAGGCCAAACAGATATATGATATTCTCTTAAAGTCAACTCCAGATTGCAGGAACATATTTGGCCGGCTATCAGGTGCTGCTGTAAGACCCCTCTCTCTCTCTGCAGCACGTGCACACACTCTTCTGTGATCTAAAGAATAATTCTTGGATTGGATTTATTTATAACTTTGGCAGGGTTCTTGGGAAACAATTGTTCGTTCTTTCGAGAAAGATCATATATTCCTAGGTGAAGCTGCTCAGACAATGATCCAAAATGTCAATTATGAAATGTAAGTCTATTTCTTGATATGTTTTGCTCAGAGCATAGGATGTATAGAGTACATTGCAATAAGTTTTTCTGTGATAGGCATAATCATATCATTGATAAGTAATACCATGTGAAGCCCCTATCAGAAGAAACAAGTTCAGAAGATTCAGCAGCAACTAGCAGAGCTAGAGCGTAGAGAAGTTGATATCAAAAGAAATGCAGCTCTGTCAGCAGCTAAATATGTAGAGGCTTGTCAAGAGCTTGGTTTGCAGGTTAAACTTTTGAATCTGTGCTTCTACCAATCTAAAGAGTAGCAGCAACCTTTTCTTAAGATAGGATTAAAGGGCATCCGTGTCTGCTTTTCAGGGATCAAATGTGAGGTTTGAACTTTTGGAAACTGCAAAATCACTTCCAAGCACATTTAGCAGAATTCTGGAAGTGATCAACAGTGACTCAATGTCTCGAGCTATTGAGTATTACTCAAATTTTGTGAAAGATGCTCACACAGAGAAGGATGTAAGGCGGTAAATTAGAAGTTATTGCAGATCCATTGATTGGTTTTTGGTGTGATTTTAAAGATTAATTTCTTGAAACATGTTTGCAGATATGTCCTAAGAGTGTCGTACCACACTTGATAGACATTCGTGAAAATCCACCATCTTTGAACGTTTCTGCTGTCTCTGATATCACAGACTCTGCAAATGCTCAATCAGGTTTCAATGAGACAAGAGGTGATGTGGATGCTGCTGCAGATAATATTGACTGGGATATCTCAATGGACAATGCTGCAATTGATTGGGATATTGGGACTGTGGAAGAAACTGATGAAAGTGGTAATGGCTTTGGTAGTTATGAAATAGTCACAGCAAGTGAGGCCAATGAAGCTGTCGAACCTAATCCAAATCAACCAAGCAATGCTGGACAGGACACATTGGTGTCAGAGATATCTTGGGATGTTAGCGTTGAAACACCTCGAGTTGATGTCATTGATGATGTTAGCTTGCCCAATGTAGTTGCAATTAATTCACCAACTGTTGCACAAGCTGCAGAAACAGAGGAAGGTCGAAGCCAGCTTCTAGATACAGAGTATAGAAATAACATTCTCGATGATCTCTATGAGGTAGTGTTTAGTTTGTTGTCTTATTCAATGATTCTTTCCCAATTTATGGTTCATCTCATGGTCACCTCCCAGATTTACCGTCTCTTGCAAAGATTATTCTGTACGTTGTTTTGGACAATGTCTCTTGTTCTTATGTAATTTGGTACTCTCATCAGATCAAAGCCTTTCTCTATCAGCGGTTAGCAGAGTTGAGGAACCAAGAGACATTATCTTTGCAGCATCAAGTCCAGTCAGTTGCTCCCTTTGTCCTTCAGCAGTTTGCTGCAGATGCAATCGAGACAATGGTTTCAGACGTTTCATTGGCCATTTCTCTGTTGACGAACAGGAAAACTCGAGACTTAATCATGATATTGAACTCCAAAAGGTGCTTTCAGATATTCTTTCAGATTGATGGTCTATCCATTGCAATTTATTTTCAGTTTTTGAAAGTGTATAAAGCTCCTCACTTCCACTTTATGAAGTTGGAGAGTTGCTGCTCTACTTTCTATTTCCTGTGGTTCAAAGGATACATACTTTTATAACTTCTTTGTTTCCACGAATCATAGATTTTTGGACCGATTGGTGAGTTCCCTTGAGGAAAAAAGGAACCATGAAGTTAAGTTGAAAGAGGGGTTGAAGGACGTAGCTGCAAAACACATGGAGCTGCAGAACTCGTTATCTTCGTCCTGGCCAAAGCAAGTAAGTTCTTTGGTGATATCTCGTCTTGTGAGGGGAAAATTGCTGCATGATAGACTTTTGAACATGAATTATGTTATTGTAAGTATCTCGGCCTGTGTTGAAAGAATAGTACTCCGTTGTTCTAGTAGACTTTCTTTCTTTTTCTTTTTCTTTTTCTTTCTCTTTTTTTTCCTTTTTGGCCAGAACTGTTGAACTTTTATTAGTTTGGTCAGATAACAGGTATAGACTGGAGATGTCATGCATGTACTATATGCTGTGAGTAGCATTTTTTTTTTTTGGTCAACAGTGACTAGCATTGACATTCCAATGTTTCTATTTCTGTCTCTTGACTGATGCATGTTCTAAGTCAGTACCGGGAGTAGAGATCTTGGTGTGTCCTATCCCTTTTTGTCTTAATACAGTTGTGACCCCCACTCCAAAACCTCCTTGTCTTTTCTTTTTTTCTTTTTTTTTTGTTTCAAAATTAGATTTTCAGATGTCCAGTAATTCTGAGTGGTTCTGGTGTTGACTACAGGAAGCTGCTCTTCGGAAAACCAGGGAGCTTAAGAAACTTTGCGAGACTACACTTTCATCCATGTTCAACGGAAGACCTGTTAACATCATCGGAGAGATCAATACCTTGTTGAATACCGGAATTGGCGCATAGGCTTAGATGTCGTGAGAGTGAAGTGGAACTCTTCAGTTAGGTGTCAGGAAGCGCTTTCTTTTAGAATGTAGCATTCTTTGTGGTACTTTTTCACAGAGGTTCTACTACATACTTCACCATTTACCATTGCAACTTACACATTTGTTCTCTCACTTGCGTGTCTATATGCTCGAGTAATTGCTCGAAAGAAAGGAGCTTTGGCCCATTCTCTTCATTAGAAGATTCCTTGCACAATGGCTCTCCTAACTTACCTAAGAGTTTTCGACTCGGGATTCTCTTGACGCACTGCAGAAGCCACGATTGCCCATTGTTATTGTATGGTTCCTGTGTGTGGATCGGTTGTGAAACAAATCTGTTCAGGCGGCACATGAAAGAAAGCATAGAGGATGGCTTCCATCTGCAGAGTGGTGATGCTGCTTCAAATCCCACTCCGACGGGGCCGAATACTTGCTACCCGGTGGCAGGGTTGGGGGCTGCCTGTCACCGTGTCGAAGTTCTACCGCCACAGCCGGCCCAAAAGCGACGGAGCATATTCTCCACGTTCACGGGAGGAAAAAAGAAATCAACTATGTGAAATAACTGAAGATAAATGAAAATTCTAAAGGGTGAATAAAACTTCAATTTTTATCCAAAAAAAATGGAAATTAAAATTCAAAATTGACAAAAGGCCGGATTGGGTTTGCACTTGACTGAAGCCCAAATGGCGGCCCATTTCGTCTCATTTTTCTTCTTCTTCTTCTTCTTCCTCGCCTTGTTCCCTGCCGAGTTCCGTTTCTTAGAGATAAAGAGCTCGCTCGTCCCTTTCATGGCGGAATCAGCTGAGGACGCGAGTAGAAACGGGAGAGACGATGAAGGAGATGCAGATTACATGGGGGACCTCTCTCGCTTCCTTCCTTCCGATGAACCTGACCCTCCTAAACGCTCCTCCAAAAAGGTACTGCCTTCTCTTCTCCCCGAACCGTCTACGCTCGTCGATCACGATTCGTCTCGGTGTTCATATCGCTCCTTGGCGTCCAAGTTTCTTTATTCTTTTCTCCCACTTCGTTTCCTTCGGCGTTGTATTAGCCAGCGATCGAGGCATAGAATCTCCTCGGTCGTCAATGCCGCCCTGACCCTCGACCTGCTCTTGTTCTCTGTATTTCTCTCTCCCTCGCCCCCGCTTTGCCTCTAGGTATAGCCAAGTCGATGGTATGGCGTGCAATTTCTTAAGAATGTGTGCGCAGAACTCTACGTCACTGACTTAACATTGCAACTTCATGAGCGGCCGGCACCGACGACATTCGTTGCGGGCTGAAAATGATGTTATCTTTCCTTTTCTACGTAAAGAAAGTTCCCCCATGCAGATTAGCCGCTTATCGTGACACAATCACTCCGGCTGTTTGTGTTTTTTCGGATATATGTTGTAGGTGTTCATTGAGTAGTAGATTGGTAAGAGTAATGACTTGTTACTCTGGACTTTGGGGCAGATTTTGAATGCTAAACCCTTGCCTGTTCAATCCTCCAACAAGAAAACCAAGTTCCTTAACTGGCAAGAAAGACGGAAACTTGAGATAGAGCGGAAGCAACGAGAAGAGGACGAGCAGACTTTAGCCAAAATCGAGGCGCCGATCCCAGAATCCAACATTGGATTCAAGCTTTTGAAGCAAATGGGCTACACACCTGGTTCGGCCTTGGGGAAGGAGGGTGCGGGGAAGGCTGAACCTGTGGGGCTCAAGATTCGGCGCTCACGAGCTGGTATTGGAAGGGAGGACCCGCATAAAGAGAAGAAAAAGCAGGATGAATTAAGGTCAGTGAAGAAGAGAAGGACAGAGGAGTCCTTGATGGAAGAGTTTGGATCCTGGCAAAAATCACAGTGGCGGAGTCGGAGGATATATGTAAATTTTCACAAGGCAAAGGCTGCACTGGATCAATTAGAGAACAAGGAATTTCCAGAGCCCGAGAAGAATGAGGAGGAGGAGGAGGGTGAACAGGATGAAGAGGAAGAAGAAGACATTACGGAAGAGGTATGTTCTTTGACGTCGTATACCAGAATCCAGGTTCTCTTTAAATCTCAGTTTGATTCATTACATCTAATTGGCTTTGTCTCATTCATTTTGTTTCCTAGAAATGGTGAAACTTGTTGTTTTAATGGAGTGAGGTTTTAGTTTCAAACTTTCATATGCTTTTGTTGCGTCCTTGGTTCTATGGCAGTGAAATGTTGGTGAAATGACAGTGAATTAGTGATGTAGTGCATGAGTGAGATCATTAAGAGGATTTTCTACATTTCATTATGCCGTGCAATTGAATGCTTCTTTTCGCAACTTGTGAAATTAGTTTGTCACCCACCATGTTCATCAGATTGAAGATTGAGGAGGTTCAGTTAATTATGCAACTGCTTTTGCCTATCTTTGCAGTTCATCCTAAAACAGAATTTTTGGAA
Source organism: Rhodamnia argentea (assembly GCF_020921035.1). Taxonomy (NCBI): domain Eukaryota; kingdom Viridiplantae; phylum Streptophyta; class Magnoliopsida; order Myrtales; family Myrtaceae; genus Rhodamnia; species Rhodamnia argentea. The sequence continues at coordinate 11,135,454 of NC_063156.1, forward strand.
GCTCATCTGTGAGGAAAATTTTTCAGATTCTGCCTCTTTTTATTTCTCTCGAGTTCTTCGATACAAAATGTTGCATAAGCATATGTTTGCGAAGTTCATTGTTGAATCTTTTTTAGTATGACTCATGGAATAAGTGGCACTACAGTTATGAATGACCAATTGCTTTCTGCTGTATACAGAATTTGGTGGCTGTATTGATGAAACTACGAGATGAGTATAACTACTGCCTCTTCTGTGGATGTCGGGTGAGTTAGCATCATGTAGTGGTTTCCTTTGGTTACTGTTGGATTAGATGAGTACATCATATCACATTGTAGGCCAGCAATGTAAGCTGTAAGTAGTCGGGCATTGAATATTAGTAAGGTTAACATGTGGGTACAATTCTCTTCTCAGTATGGATCCAAAGAAGAACTGTTATCCAACTGCCCGGGGACAGAAGAAGATGACCATTAGAATGCCAGGACGAAATGACTGTCCACTTGCCACAAACTTGAGTGGTGCAGCTCGTGATACAGAAAAGACAGGAAGAAACTTGCTCTTAATCAGAGATTTTTGGGATCGATTTATTTGGTGGATTAATTGGATTTATAACTCTGATGCACCTCTAAGAAGCAACGGCTAGTCTGTTGTGAAATCCCGTTTGTCTGTGATTGCTACGTGGATCGGAGGTGGTGCGACCATGCCTGGTTGGATTACTTGCCTTGTTTGAGGCAGGTGAAGAAAGGTCATTAGGATTTCTACTCACATGCTCCATTCCGTTGGAGCATCGGACAGGGCTTGCTCTCCCAATAGGTTTCTTGTAATCAGTCGACATCTCACTCATGTAACATTCATTTGTATATACCACAAAGTGGGCCTAGCTTACTTCTCTTGACTGGCACTCAGATTTTGGTGTTAAGATTTATGGTGCGTGATCTTGAGCGTCCAATCTGAATTTAAGTTTGGTTAGCAGAAGAACCCTAGTATTTTATCCTGATGAGCATCCTGTTTAACTGTGCCAAGATCAGTTAAGGGATGCTAGCTTCAAATTCAGAACTGGAAAGTACTGGGCATTGAACTCAATTTTCGCTGCCTGGTATCTAGTGACAACTACATCCTAGTCACAGAGAATTGACTGCTCGCATTAGAACTGGAAACGGTTGCAGCAAAATGACAGTTGAACAAGACTGAACGGTCCAGCATCTTACTTCCTTACATTGTATCTCATTGTTCTTAAACAGAAAAAACAAGGTAGGTCGATACAAGATGAGCTAAATCCAGAAAGCAGGAATCATGTCGAATTCTTTAATATCCTTTCGTTTTTGCAAATTCTGCAGAACTGGGTGCTTAGAGCGACCAGTGCATCTGCTGAGTTGAGTTGTAATCCTGAGAATGATCTTGGTCCGTGTTCTGCCTCCTGCTCTGCAGTGAGAACTCGAGGCCATTCGAGAACGGACCATCGAGAGGCTGTGAGACATGAACTAAACCAAGGTCAGGGGCTATATCCGGTGCAATGCCGGGAGCCTCATTCACCTTCAAAGTCCATGAGGCGCTAGAAAAATTGCAGACAGCATCAAGAGGACTTATTACTTGAGCCCCAACTGAGGCTTCAGGACTTGGGACATCGCTGTTAAGTGCAGGACCCGATGCTTGACTTGCAGAGTCCGATTGTTGGTTTGACAGAAGAGAGAGAGCACAGCTGGGGTTAAAGCTGTCTCCTGGAGAAAACCCTGGACCGGAAGAGCTGGTGCCTCCCACTGAAGGAGACGGACCTTGAAGGAAGGGGTCATACTGATGATTTTCGGGACTGCTCTGCCACAGAGGATGTAACTGGAGATTTTCCCGGCCAGGGTTGGTCTGATTTCCAGGTCCCTGATTGGATGCTTGAGCAGCGATCCATGCTTCCCTCGGAGGAGGCCTCGGATATGCACAGTAGTCTATCACATACCCTGCACCTCCAGTGCTGTTATCTGCAAAGCATCAAATATAAGCACAGATGATAAACTAATCCTACACTCAGATAGAGAGGGGATAACTGACCATAAATACAGGAAGAGAAGCGATTGTGGCGAGAGGAGAGTAATGATCCAGGAGGTGGCTTCCTACGGCGCTCATTATGACCGGCCAACCGTCTGCGGCAACTCCTTTTCCCTTGGTCAAATTCATGAAGCTGATGGAACCTGTTAAATGCGCCAGAATTAGAAGCCGACAGATTCCAACAGCAATGGAAGAAGGGTAGAAGGCTAAAACACTTCAGATCATGTCTTCGGGCACCTTACCTCGCAGCAATCCCAGTTCAGTAAACAGAAGCCACTGACCAAACAAAGGCTCGTATACGTTTTGAGATTACAGTAACACAATAGTAAAGCACAAATTTCACTAGCAACTGAATTCTGCAACATCACATTTTAGGATTGAAATCCAGACAAGCCAATAGCTGAAACAGGGTCGCTCATCGTACTGCCGAAGTGAAAATTTGCAGTTCACTCTTCAAAAAGGAGACAAAACAATTACCAAGAAACAATCGCATTTTGCACACAAATCACCATTAGCAACCAAGAAAAGATCCACCCACCTAACAAGAAAACCAGCCCAAGAACACAAACAAACAGAAACAAAACATTGAAAACAAGCATCAGAATCAGAAAAAAAAGAAAGGAAGAGTCGCCCAGGCTCAGGCCAAACAGAACCAACACAGAGGACACGAAGAACACTAGTCAACTATTCATGAGACTTGATCCTATTAAGAAGCAGCAGAATCTCCCAATGCCCAAAATGATCCAACTGTAAATACAAACTCAGCTACCTCTTCCCAAACAACAAGTAATACTACTAAAAAGTGAAACTTTTTTCTGAAGAGTTAACGGTCCTTCAAAGAAGAAAGTGAGTTGATGAACACAACCCATGCACATAAACAGGGTCTCTCAAGAACTGAACTTTCCAACGAATTTTTCCCAAAGAAGAACCCAAACGAAAAGAAGAAAAGGATGTAAAGGCCACCCCAAACATAGAAGTGACCGAAGGGCTGAGTGGGGGGAGACCTGCTACACTGTTGGCAAAACCTCTGCTCGAGGCCACGAACGACGACAGTGGCCGACTTGGAATGCGTCCCGCACACCTTGTGCCTCGAATAATAGGTCTTGGCCTCGCTCAGATCCACATTGCATCCCTCCACCTGACACCTCGGCGGCTGCTGGGCGCCACCGCCGTCGGCCGCCCTCGCCTTCTTCGGCGGCGTCCCCGACGAGATGGAGCCCCCCGGGTTGGCCCGGAGGCCGGGGCCCACGTCCCCGAAGTGGATTTCTCCGTGTCCGAACTTGGGGCCGTTGGTGTTGGGAGTGGCCGGGGCCGACGAGGAGGATGAGGAGGAGGAGGCTGAGTGGGTGAGAGGCCGCTTCGAATCCATTCGGCATGAGCAGCGAGGAGGACCGGGACTACTCGAGCCCATCCATTGATGGGTTGGGTTGGCTTTATAGGGTCATCACTCGTCTCTCTGTCTCTCTGTGCTGGTTCGGGTGTTGAGAGAAAGAGAGGGAGAGAGTTGTTATGGCAGTGGAGGTAGAGAGGACAAGAAGTGGGACATGACAGGCTGAGGGAGGAAGGAAGGGAGGACGAGGGAGGACTCTGTTCTGCTCTGCTCTGTCTGCTCCAAAATTTAATGGAGGGACGAAAGCCGACTTAGAGAGAGAGAGATGGTACGGTAGGAGAAAGGGGTTAACTGAGAAGACAAGAGGAATAGTTTTTTGCTTTAACCCCCATAAACAGAGAGAGGGAGAGAGAGAGAAAATCATGGGAAGACAGCGTCTCCCTTTTCTTGGTGGGGGGGGATCTCTCTATCTCTGTATCTCTCAAGAAAAAGAAAGAAAACAGTCCTCCCCCTCCCTCGACAAATCGGGTTAATCACATTTAAGGAAACGATTAAGGACCCAAATTAAACAAGTGTCCTGTCCTATCCACTTTGCTTTGCCACGCCTTTCTCGTTTGAATTCATTTAATTTACTTTTGTTTCGTTATTCAACGTGTGTTTCATGGACTCTTTTCAACCAAAGTATATGAATCCAGCGTAAATTTTGATATTATGATTGGTTTTGTCCATCAAATTTTTTTTTTTATGTAAAATAGGTTTATACCACTTTTGGATAAAATTATCGACAAAAACCTCAACCTATTACATTTGTGCTAATTTAGTCCTAAACCTTTTAATTATGTCAATTTAGCCTTAGACCTTTCATGTATGTCAATTTAGTCATAAATCTTTTAATGAATTACCAATTTAGTCATTTCGGCTAATTCCTCAAATAATAGATTTATAACTAAATTGACATAATTAAAAGGTCTACGATCGAGTTGACATATGTATAATAAAATTAAGACTTTTTTTTTTTTTGTAATTATCCTCACTTTTATAGGTTGTGGATGATGGGGGGGGGGGAGGGGAACACCCGAGCCCTCAAAAAAGTTAGATTCTAGTAGGGCTCAAGGGTTTTATTAATATAAGATTAGGAGGTCCTATTACTCTGTCTTAAAAAAATGATTAAAAGGTTCGTATCGCCTCTTGTACAAAAGGAGAGTGTCTCATCGATTGTTATCTTTTATTCGTTTGTTTTTAATCTCCTTTCAAAGGAAAGATTTGAGATCAAAAGTATAATTATTCTATTATGTGCGACTCTAATCACCAATAGGAAACTTTACGAAGTATATTTAAGCACTCTTTTTCTGTTTTCTGTTGATATTTAAGTACGCTCAAAATAGTAGTTTCTGTACTCTCTTCGCAAGTTGCACGTTAACTTTACTTTTATCATGAAACTTGTTAACAGATTACTACGGATAAAGATAAGGGAAAAAAGCCACAAAATGTCTTAAGTCATGTCCATTGTGACACATTTGTCATCCTTTGTCAATGTTTCGTTAACAAGCAATTCTTTTTTTTTTTGGAAAAAAAAAGGAGCTCGGAGCAAACTTGGGACTGAACTTAAAGTTTAAGGTTTTATTCTATACGAAAAAGGATGGGATAGAATTAGTACTAAACTTAAAATTTGTGGCCAGAAAAAGTTGTCGGTAGAATTGAGATTTGACATAAAGCTGCGGGTTTTCCAGGGGAATTAAGCCGAAAATCATACGAGGAGACCCAGAATGTGGGTACTTTTTCAAGTTTTTTTCTTTTGAAGCAAATAACTCATCTAAAATGGGTACTTTAACAAATTTCAAAATCTCTTGCAAAATTGTGATTTTCATGCTCGTCCTCCTCCTCGATGCTAATCAATATTCTAATTTGTCTCTTCAGTCAAACCTTTAAATCTAATTCTCCACTTTCTGCTTTGAACAATGCTTCCAAAGAAAAAGAAAAAAACTTTTGTTTCGTTCCCACGAGACAAAACTTTTCCTTTTGTGAAATCACTACTGTCCTGCCAATGCAACTAAGATAGTTCCTTTTACGTTGGGCCACGAAGATCTGTCCTTGAAATGAACTTTAAGCCCCATTTAAGAAATGAAAAATACTGAAAAGTGGGAAAAAAAAAAAAAACTTGCTCATAACAACAATGGCAAAGCTTCCATGTCAGGTTGAGCGTGCACCGGAATATCCAATATCGATTAAACTTCTATAAATTATAAGAGACGACCGGTGTCTTCATTGGTAGGAGAAATCGTCCATTCAGCCTTAAATCTATTGTATAGATGCCAATTTAGTCATTAACTTTTTAATTTTATCAACTTGGTCCTAAACCTATGTGAGAAATTCCATGGAGTACTTCCGATCAACTTCGCCGAAAATTGATAACGTGGTGGCGTGCCTCGTAGGACGGCATTGTAAGAAATTTTGAACGAAAGTTGTCGGGAAGGACTGTAGTCGGCTAAGTTCATATGTAAGAAATTGCAATTGAACGACGAACAACTAACCTGAAGCCAATGCAGATGAGTATGCAGAAAGTTGATCCGAGCCCAACGTATTGTCTTTGTGTCCTTAAGACAAAATTCGCCCCCTCAATTAGTACCCGAGAAAATTGGACGATTGTCTCCCAGGATAGAACGGATCTCGTTCCTCTGAAGTGGTACATGTTCGGAGGATTCCACCGAACGCAATTTGCAGAAATAATCGCAGCAAATGAATGTAATGAAAGAGAGCGAAGAGAAATGATGATGAAGTATGTTTTCGGAAAAACCGACAGTTATATATATAGTCACAAACAATTGAAGAGTCACGAGTGAATCAAATAGATGAAGAGTCACGAAAGTCACGAAACCGTACGGTTTCGCCTATGAAGGATTACGAACCGAAACACCTCATTTCGAACAAAGAAAAGTTCCCGAACAAACACATCTGTTTGGACGAAGGAAGTTTAAAAAAATTTCAATAGTGTCTGTTCGAATCGTGTCCATTCGGTTTAAAGGAAGTAGAGCAACAAATAAAATAAATAAAAAACAATGGAACGCGCGGACCCGGGCCCGGCCCGAACCGAACCGAGCCGAGCGGGCGGGCTGCGGCGACGGCGCGCGCGTGTGGGCCGACCTAGCTTTGCGTAGGTCCTCTCCCTTCCACAAAAGTGGGGTGCCCCTTAGGGCCCAAACCCATTTGTGAGGTTCCAATATTTAAACTCATCTTCCATCTACTCTTTTTTCCATGTGGGACTCTCCATCATTCATTCTCATTCACTTATTATGGGATTTCTTGCAACCAAATCCCAACAATCCCCCACATGAATGAGATATTCAAATATCATGACTCTTCGTATATGCATGAGATGCAATGTGCGATTATTTCACGAGAGAACGTTGCATCATGATAAGTAGTCTGAGACTTTGAACTTTCCTTAGTGAAATCTATCGGACTTACTCGGTCAATCAGTAGACTTGATGTCTTTGAACTGTCGACCTTTGGTGTAAACCTAGACAATAAAGATCACACAACTGTCCCTCAAACAAAATTGGTTCTCACTTGTTGTGTTCGTTTTGGCCATGAACACCGCTTTGGTCTCATGAGTGTTTTAGAGAATTCGGCCTTTTCAATTCTCACAGAAGCGGCCCTCACTTCACACTCACATAGGTGATTTCTGAATGTACGATATATTGCACTCTCAATTCGGAATCATTAAAAGCTTTCGCTTAGCCTTCATATATTAGTACTGTCTTTATTCGGGAATGAGAAAAATTTACAGTACTTTACACTGTCATCATAACTTGGTTGTCCCTTTGAACCTAGATCTTGGGATCTCCAATCAACAAGGTAGGGTTTCCGCTATGACGACTTATTTATCGGCCTTAACCCCATTCCGCTTGATGTTTTCACAACCATCTCTCTAGTTAGGCCTTTCGTTAATGGATCCGCAATATTATCTTTTGACTTCACATAGTCAATTGTAATAATTTCACTAGAAAGAAGTTGTCTTACAGTATCATGTCTTCGACGTATATGTCGAGACTTACCGTTATACATGACATTCCTTGCCCTTCCTATTGCCGCTTGACTATCACAATGTATACGGACGGCCGACACTGGTTTGGGCCAATTAGGAATATCTTCCAGAAAATTCCGAAGCCACTCTGCTTCTTCACCGGCTTTATCCAAAGCAATAAATTCTGCTTCCATAGTAGATCTTGCTATACATGTTTGTTTGGATGATTTCCAAGACACTGCTCCCCCACCAAGTGTGAACACATATCCACTTGTTGATTTTGTGTCTTTTGTGCCGGTTATCCAATTTGCATCACAGTATCCTTCAAGTACCGCTGGATACTTTGTGTAGTGCAAAGCATAGTTTTGAGTATGCTTCAAATAGCCCAATACATGTTTCATAGCTTTCCAATGATTTTCATTTGGACTAATTGTAAATCGACTTAACTTGCTCACAGCACAAGCTATGTCCGGCCTAGTACAGTTCATGACATACATTAAACCGCCTAGTATACTAGCATACTCATTTTGAGTCTTACTTTCACCAGTATTCTTTGAAAGATGTAAATTAACATCTATCGGGGTCTTTACTGGTACAATGTCTAAATTCTTGCACTTTTCAAGAATGTTTTCTATGTAGTGAGACTGTGAGAGTGCTAATCCTTCAGATGTTTTATGGATTTTAATTCCCAAAATAACATCTGCGGCTCCCATATCTTTCATATCAAATTTACTTGTGAGCATGCGTTTGGTTGCCTTAACAACTTCATTGTTGCTGCCCATTATAAGCATGTCGTCTACATAGAGACATAAAATGACAAAACTATTATGAGTGCTCTTGACATATACACATTTATCGCACTCATTAATTTTAAAACCATTTGACAACATTACTTGGTCAAATTTAGCATGCCATTGTTTTGGTGCTTGTTTCAACCCATAGAGTGACTTGATAAGCCGACATACTTTCTTCTCTTGTCCTTGAACAATGAACCCTTCTGGTTGTTCTAGATATATTTCTTCTTCTAGATCCCCATTTAGAAATGCTGTTTTGACATCCATTTGATGGATTTCAAGCCTCGTACGTATGTTGCTATAGCAATTAACATCCGTATAGATGTAATTTTCGTGACAGGTGAATAAGCGTCAAAATAATCAAGGCCTTATTGTTGCTTGTAGCCTTTTACCACAAGCCTAGCCTTATACTTATCAATAGTACCATTTGCTTTCATTTTCCTCTTGAAAATCCACTTGCTTTGTAGTGGTTTATTACCGGGAGGAAGGTTAACCAATTCCCAAATATGATTTGATAATATGGATTCGACTTCACTATTGATAGCTTCTTTCCGGAATGGGGCTTACGGCGATGTCACAGCTTCTTTGAATGTCCGAGGCTCATTTTCTAAGAGATACGTTAAAAAATCAGGTCCAAAAGATGTGGAAATCCTTTGTCTTTTACTACGTATAGGTTCATCCTCCATTGGATCACTTCTAGATATAGTATCTCGAGACCTCTTATTATTATCAATTGGTTCATATACTATGTTATACGGAAATATATTTTCAAAGAACGAAGCGTCCCTTGATTCAATAATCGTATTAACATGTATATCCGGGATCTCTGACTTATGAACAAGAAAACGATATGCATTGCTATTCTGAGCATATCCGATAAAAACACGATCAACGATCTTTGGTCCTATCTTAACCTTTTTAGGCTTAGGAACCGCAACCTTAGCCAAACACCCCCACACTTTGAGATAATTCAAGTTAGGCATTCTACCTTTCCACTTCTCATAGGGAGTTTGTTGTATCCTTTTGTGGGGTACTCTATTTAAAATAAAATTTGCTGTCAAAACAGCTCCCCCCCACAAATTCTGCGGTAAACCGTAACTATTCAATAATGCATTCATTGTTTCTTTTAAAGATCGATTTTTCCTTTCCGCCACACCATTCGATTGCGGTGTATCGGGAGCGGTGAATTGGTGAATGATGCCAAACTCAGAGCATATTTCCTTAAAAGGAAATTCATATTCACCTCCTCTATCACTTCTTATCATTTTAATTTTCTTATTTAGCTGAGTTTCAACTTCGGATTTATAAGTTCTAAAAGCATTAATCGCATCATCTTTACTACTAAGCAAATAAGCATAGCAATACCTTGAGCAATCATCTATAAATGTGATAAAGTACTTATTACCACCCCTTGACGGTATTGATTTCATATAACATATATCCGTGTGTATTAAATCTAAAGGTTCTGTGATTCTATTGTCTACATAATGAAAAGGAGGTTTAGAAAATTTAGATTCAACACACACTTGGCACTTTTTACTTGGACAGTCAAACTTCGGCAATAGTCCCATACTCATTAATTTCTTTATTGATTTATAATTAACATGTCCTAGTCTAGCATGCCGGATATTAGGAGACTCAAGTACATAAGTAGAAGCAACTTTATTCATATCATCCTTGGATACAACAGTCATTACATTCAGCTTGAACAAACCATCACTCAAATAACCCTTTCCTACACACATCTCATTTTTAGAGAGTACAAACTTATCGGATACAAAAATCAACTTGAAGCCATTCTTACTAAGGAGAGATCTAGACACTAAATTCTTGCGAACATCCGGCACATGCAGAACATTATTTAGTGTCACAATCTTTCCAAATGTCATCTTCAGAGCAATCTTTCCGACACCTTCAACCTTAGAGGTTGACGAATTACCCATATAGAGTTTTTCATCACCCCCGACAGTAGTGTAGGACGAGAACATCGATTTGTTTGCACAGATATGACGAGTTGCTCTAGTATCAATCCACCACTCCTTGGGGTTTCCCACCATGTTGCATTCAGATATCATGGCAGTAAGATTGATATCATCAACGCCATTGGAAATCTGTTCCATCACATTCGCTTGAGTTTTCTGTCTTTTCTTGGCTCTGCGATCTTTGGCTCGATGTCCGGACTTTCCACGGTTGAAGCACTTGCCAACGAACTTCTTCAAGCCTTGGGTGAATCCCTCTCCGGACTTGCTAGGCATTTTTCTCTTCTTGTTGGGTTTTGATCCTTCTTCAACAACATTGGTCCTTGAATTCTCCAGATTCTTGCCAACTTTCTTCTCGGAGAGTCTATTGTCTTCCTCAATCCTCAATCGAACAATCAAGTCTTCAAGTGACAATTCCTTTCTCTTGTGTTTGAGATAATTTTTGAAATCTCTCCAAGACGGTGGCAGTTTTTCAATGAAAGCGGCTACTTGAAATGATTCACTTAAAATCATACCTTCAGCATGAATGTCATGCATAATCACTTGAAGTTCCCGAACTTGACTTAAGAGGGTTTTATGATCTACCATCTTGAAGTCCAGAAATTTACCGACGATGAATTTCTTCAATCCAGCGTCTTCTGTCTTGTACTTCTTGTCAAGACTTTCCCATAATTCCTTACCCGTTTTCAGCGGACTATAAACATTGTAGAGGGAATTGTCGAGACCATTAAGGATGTAATTACGACACGTAAAGTCAAAATGCTTCCACGCATCTACTGCAGCAAACCTTTCCTTGTCTACCTCTCCTTCATCCAACTTAGGAGCATCCTCATTGAGGAACCTTGCCAGATTCAAAGTCGTGAGATAGAACAACATCTTCAGTTGCCATCTCTTGAAATCGGTCCCATTGAACTTTTCTGGCTTTTCTCCATGAGTCGAAATCGACGGAATATGTGTAGGCGTTATCGATGTTGATGCCATTTCTATCACAAAATCTATAAAACAGAATGTATATACTATGAAATAACTATATGAACGAAGTCACAGAATTTCGACTATGGAATATACAAGATTTCCGAACGACGTGATAAATATTTGATAGACAACTCAAAGAACAACGCATAAGAATACGCACCGAATTCAGATCATTATACGAACAGAACCGAACAGAATTGAAACAGAATATTATTTCAAGAAAAAGGTAGAGAATTTTGTCTTAAGATTGTAGTCGGCTAAGTTCGTATGTAAGAAATTGCAATTGAACGACGAACAACTAACCCGAAGCCAATGCGGATGAGTATGCAGAAAGTTGATCCGAGCCCAACATATTGTCGTTGTGTCCTTAAGACAAAATTCGCCCCCTCAATTAGTACCCGAGAAAATTGGACGATTGTCTCCCAGGATAGAACGGATCTCGTTCCTCCGAAGTGGTACGTGTTCGGAGGATTCCACCAAACGCAATTTTGCAGAAATAATCGCAGCAAATGAATGTAATGAAAGAGAGCGAAGAGAAATGATGATGAAGTATGTTTTCGGAAAAACCGACAGTTATATATATAGTCACAAACAATTGAAGAGTCACGAGTGAATCAAATAGATGAAGAGTCACGAAAGTCACGAAACCGTACGGTTTCGCCTATGAAGGATTACGAACCGAAACACCTCATTTCGAACAAAGAAAAGTTCCCGAACAAACACATCCGTTTGGACGAAGGAAGTTTAAAAAAATTTCAATAGTGTCCGTTCGAATCGTGTCCATTCGGTTTAAAGGAAGTAGAGCAAAAAATAAAATAAATAAAAAACAATGGAACGCGCGGACCCGGGCCCGGCCCGAACCGAACCGAGCCGAGCGGGCGGGCTGCGGCGACGGCGCGCGCGTGTGGGCCGACCTAACTTTGCGTAGGTCCTCTCCCTTCCACAAAAGTGGGGTGCCCCTTGGGGCCCAAACCCATTTGTGAGGTTCCAATATTTAAACTCATCTTCCATCTACTCCTTTTCCCATGTAAGACTCTCCATCCTTCATTCTTATTCACTTATTATGGGATTTCTTGCAACCAAATCCCAACAAGGATCGCATTGGAGTCGGGAAAATTGTCCAAAAAGTTTTAAACCTACTATACTTTTATCAATTCAGTTCTAAATTTTTTAATTTTGCCAATTTTGTCTTAAACCTTATAACAACTTGCCAATATAGTCCATCCGGCTAATTTTGACTGGAAATTGATGACGTGAATCGGGTCATCCTATGTAACACAATCCAAGCGGATGGGATTTTTTTTTTAAACATTTTTTTGAACTTTTTTCTTTTGATTTTTATTGTTAAGGACCGGCTAGGGCGCATCGGCCACTAGGCGAGGGCCGAGGTCCTCGATGTCGTGCAATAGGGCTTCATAGCCCTCGCCTAGTAGCCGGCAAGGGTCATCGAGCATCGGCGGGTGGTCGGCGGCCCCCTACCGACTCTTAACAACAAAAAAAGCTAAGAAAAATTATAATAAAATTTCAAAAAACTTCATATCGTTGTCGTTCGTGCAAAGTAGAATGGTCGGCATCCACATTAGCAATTTTGGACCAAAACTAACTGGAAGGAATAAATTGGCACATTCCTAAAAGTATTTATGACTCAATTGGCTTAATTAAAATGTTTAGGATTACATTAGCCATAGTACAACAGGTTTAGGATTTCTTGCAAAATTTTTCCTATTAGAGTCTTGTACAAAGGTTTAGGACAAAATTGACAAAATTAAAAATTTAGAATTGAATTGACCTTCGTGAAATAAGTTTATGACTCTAGTCGAGTAATTTTCCATATAACCGCTTCATGACCATGTTAATTTTCGAATGTTCTCACTTTATATTTACATTGTCTCACCTTACACGGTTGTTTTCAAGCTTATTCATCTCCATTGTTCTCCGAGGAAAAGTTGACACATTACGAACACGACGTGTCTAATTCAAACAGATAAAAGCTACTCTCGACCATAACTCTCTCTCTCTCTCTGCATCGCCAAACCTCCGTCGCTCCTAGCTCCGACGAGCCCGACACCGGCATCCATGCACTATACAGGTGTGCTATTGCTATTGCATCCGAATTGAAGCAATGGTCGCGCTAGAGAAAAGAGTCGTTTTGGTGGTTTTATTTCTCTTGAATATTGTCGATACCAGACCCAAAATTGGGGCCAAATCGGGTTGTGACAATTCACTTGAACCAAACGACTCATCGATGGAATGCCCGGCGAATTCATCGATCATGAGTTTCCAACGGCAAACTTGAAGCATGATACACGAGTTAAAGACCAAGTTAAGGAGGATCCATCGATTGGGGAAAACCGTCTGCTAAGAAATCAAGACGAGTTGCAAATTGTCTCCAGAGTGGCCCGCAGCCCAAGATGGTTGAAGATTCTTGCAGAAGAAACTCAAAATGCATAGCGGGAATGGTCCGTTTAAAGGTGAGAAGAATCAAGGAGAGAAATCACGAAACCACAACAGCAGCATGAGATCGCAAGAACAAACTACTCGTCTCTAAAACCAGTATTTTGATATGAAGATGAGAAGACCGTTCATAGTATATCAGATTAGATTAAGGGTAAAAGATTTGAACTCGGGACCTCATACTCTAATATCATGTGAAATTTTGTGGCACCATCGCTAACTGTTCTAAAAGCTTATGCTTTTAAATGAAGACGTGATTCAATATTTAATTATTCTAACAATCTCCATTAGCAGTTCACCTTCAAATTCCTTATTATTTTTAACCTATTGTTTGTTTGCATGTCGTTGGTAATTCAAATTTTGGAAAGTTCTTCGGACTTCAAGGCATATTAGAATCGCTTTAATTTAGATGAGCCATCGATCACCCTCGGTTGAACTTTAATTACCAATTGCAACATTGAGTTTCCGGCTACCGTTACCTAGCAAAATTTCACATAACATTTCTATGCTAACCAATACGGGAGGATATAATGTCTCGCCGAACTCCTAGAAGCACGTTTGCCGCGGGATTATGAAGCTAACGACTACAATGATCAGGAGTTGAGTTCTAACCCAGAAAAAGGATGATCCTGCCTCCAGGGGATGAAAGATCACTGTCTCAATCTAGTGCTGAAAGTGTGCATGAAGTAGGGGTGAGCAACGGTCCACAGTAGACCCTGAACACAAACCAACCCTACCTAGCTGGTTATAGTCTTGTTTCCGTTGCCAAAATTTTGAAACGTGCTATTACCAATCCCGGTTTTGAGTGTGGAACCAGACTGGACCGGGGAACTGAACCGAATAACCGGATTGAGAAATCATAATTCTCTCCTTTTAGCTTTACCTTGCACCTTGTATTTTTTTTTTTTCCCGTTGCTGCCTCTACCTTTGGTTTCTCTCCCTCGCTCTCTGCTCTGCTTTGCCCGCTTCTTCACATTTCCTTGATAGATACAGAGGTTTTGTAGAAGCATTTGTGCTGTATAACTAAAGAATGAAATTTCCAGCAACACTCTCAAGGAATAAAAAAGAAAGAAAGAAAGAAAGATATCAAAAGTACCAGAAGTTGTGTACGACGTTTATTTTAGTGTTGAAAGTTTTCGCCGGATTACTTAAGTGCCAAATCTTTTGAAAAACAATCTTCTCAGTTTAAAAGTGAAATATTACACTACGGGTGCGTCGAAATGATCACCTCTAATTTAAAACCACTCTCAAATCTGGCTCCAAGCGTTGGTGAAACATTCTAAATGGATTGAGTTTTATGTAGACAAGAATGTGAATCTCGAAGCCATTTGTTCTTCCTGCTGTTCTTTCAACGGGCAAGTCTAGGAGCATGTCTTGCGGCTCTTAGGCCACAGCAGGAGGCATGCAGAGGAAGGGGCTATTGGTGAGATGAAAGCAAAAAAACGTTTGAAGGTGACTTTTATGGAGTAAAGCTTGGAAATTGGAATCCAACCATCCATTTATTTGTGGAGGAAAATGAAGTTAGGGTTTCCATGACAACTGGCCTTTCAAAAAGACTTGTAGCTTCTACTTTGTTCTCTGTCGGGAAAAGCTGACGTGAGGGTTTCCATAACTTTTGTCTTGCGTTCACTTGAGTGCTATAACTTTCAAAACGTTTACTTAAGTGTCATAATTTTCAAAAATTATTTACTTGAGCATCATGCTGACGTGGACGCCGGAAAAGCTGACGTGCCACGCGTGGAAAGTTATTGTAGCACGCCGGAAAACCGACATGATATGCTGGAAAAGTTACTATAGCGCTCAACTAAACGATTTTACTCTGACGTAGCACTCAAGTGAACGATTTTTGAAAGTTATGACACTTCTAGTGTACTTTTCCCGTTCTTTGTCATTGTCATGCCACTTGTACCACATTGCTTGGGGGGCATTCTGGTCACTTTTGCCTAATATAATGTCACAGGTCTCCGGAAAAAAAATTACTAAAAAAGTTATAATTGTGCCAATTTATTTTTAATTTTTTTTTTGCTATTTGGATCCTAAACTTTTTTTTTTCAATTCATTAAGCCCGTCGGTATCGACGCGAACAAATTTTTATAATAATTTTTTATATTTTTTTCTCTTTCTTTTTTTTTTTCTTCCCATTGTGGCCGGTGACCTATGCTTGGAGAGGGCCACCGGAGAGAAGAGCTGTGGGGGTTCCCCTAGAATGCCCAGATCTTGCCGGTCGCTGGCGACGACTTTACGGCGTTGGGTGACGGGCAAGGACTTTGCCGCCCTCACAATGGCCGGCTAGTTCCGGCACCCATTGCCGGCCAAAATGGGAAGAAAAAAAAGAAAAAAATAAAAAATAATGAAAATATTATTGAAAATAATGTACGTCAACATCGGCCGATCAAATGGATTGAATTGGCACAAATGAAAAAAGTGTAGAACTTGATTGATCAAAAAAGTTTAGGATTGAATTATCACAATTGTAATAATTTTAGGACTTTTTTTTTATAATTGTCCCCAAATCTTTGCAATAAATGAAGGGTTTGTATGGATTGACCCTTGTTTTGTTGAGTCTCGATCCATACAACTTTGGTTTAAGGTTGATGGGTTTACTTCTACAGGAGCACTGATTGGTATAGGACAATTGGATTTTTTTTTTCTCTCTATTTATTTTTTTGGGTTATTTTCTGGGAGATGGAGCTCTCCTTAATGATTTTATTCTGCAATAATTTATTCTACATATAAAAAAGAAGATATATTGAATTGGTCTTATTGTACTGATGAATCATGCCTACATCTCACTCTCTCCTGTATTTCATAAATTTCGGGATTGACAAGCTTTGTTAGTGAAATACTCGTATATCACGTAAAATATACGTTACGTAATTTCCGATACATTTTGCCTCCCCTACATTGTTGAGCTTATAAATATTCATTCTCCTTGGGAATAAAATAAATAGTATCTGTATAAAAAACTATTATGTATATATTTGTGTGGGCATAAAGTTATTTCTCCATTAAATGGGACGGAACGGTAACAAAATGCACTTATTGGGTATGATATTTCCATGAAGTTTTGTTAGTTTGAATTAAAATCGATCATAGTTTTAATATGCAAATCTTCCTTATTTATAATGGAATCGATGTAACTTCGTGATAATGCAGTTGTAAATTATATTATTAGAACCCCAAGCAGACTTTTTATCAAGTGAAGTTTCCTGTAGAATTGCAGAAGTGGAAAAGTTGGGAAAAAAAGAAAAGTCACTTGCAATTTCCCTGACGTCATATTAATAATTTTTTTTTAATCCAATAAGATTTCCAAACATTTAGCCGAACATGTTTGGTCCGTAACACATTTGATGTGGTAACGGCAGGACATTCGGGGAACACAATGATAATTGGTGTTCGACGTGGGTCCCACCCGACCCCACCAAACATTTCTTTTTTGGCTTTCCATCTCTACCCCTCTTTCAATTGTCTCTCAGAATCAGTGAGGGCCACGACGACCGTGTCACTCACACTTTGCTTTTTTTTCTTTGATTTTGTTTTACACCTTTTACTTTCCTGAATTCATGGAAGGAGTTAAAAGTAGAAAATCTCTCTTGGGAGAAGGAGAGAGAGAGAGAGAGAGCTTGTTCCGGAATGAAAACATTTGAATTTGAAGTTGGTTTGAAAGGGCAAAATGGTAAAATTATCTTGGGCTATTTCTGATAATTTATCTTCTCCTAGCTTTTATCCGGACGACCAATCGCAACTTAATAATTTTTTACGGGACATACTATGCTGAATCACTTTGGCAAGGGCAATCTTAGATTTTGTCAAACTAATCAGGGATAGGTAAATGCAACCCACTCATGCATGCATTCACAGAGTTACCACATGCAAGTCTCAGGCACCTGCTTGATCGCATGGGTTGCAGGTTGACTGCTCAGGTAGTCAAATTTGAAGCCCAAGTTACAGTTCCGCTGCTCAATCAGTGGATCAAGGATAATTTGTAAATCCAATCTTTTACCCTACTTCTCTTCGTTCCCATCGATGGCGACATTGAGCCCTCGAAAACTCTTACAGCACTCGACTGATCTAGCGCAGAATGAGGCGGTTAGGAGCAGTCTCAAGGAAGCTGTCGAAGCTGGGGCTCGGTCATATGACCATGCTTCCCTCGCACTCTCGATCTAATGATACATCAACATCGCTCTGTTTTCCAAGTTTCTGCTTCCTTCATCTGCAATTTCCACAGATAGATCAGAAATCCATCTCATTGGCAACACTGACTATGGACAAGGCCAGTACTTCCCCCCTCATCCGTAAGATCAAACCAAAGCAACAGAGGAATCATGTGACTACTAAGTGCTTACCAGCAAGCGATGTTGCCTTGGTAATGGCGGCAACAAGAGCTCGGCCATTACAGCGCCCTTGGAGTTGCACGAACTGCAAATCCCCAAGAAGGGTACTCGACACACTAGCCCCACTCCAAATCCAACGAGGAGAACTCAGTAATGAAACAAGATGCAGGTAACCGTCCATGTCCTCACAAAACAAGCAACATCAACCATTGCATTTCTGCAGCCCATGGCTAGGGCTAACTGATTCATAGAAGCAATCCTAGACATTTCCTCCTGTGTACGAACCGTCGGAGTCAATACATGTACATGTATTATGTCCTTATCCAGTTTTCATTTGTCCATGTTATCATATGCTGCCTCACCTTCACCTTCTGTCTGGATGAAGCCAATTCAACTACTCAGTACAATCCTAAACATTTGGAGGGCCAAAACTCAAGGTGCCTTCTTGCCACATCTCGCCAATTGGCGACCTACTCGACCCCCTATCTGAGGCGAGGATCTGACCGATACACCAAAAAGGGTACACGCCAACAAACCAAACTGATGCAATCTGAGCTCTGAGGCATTTACTCGGCCTGCAGATTCCCATCACTCTCATGTTCAAATTCAGTAGTGGCCGTTAATCCCATGTGTTGTGTTCTGGCCTTCCAAACATTCTCTTGCTCCACACCAGTGGCGTGATTTCGAGAGTTCCCATCCATAAACACAGGCTTAACATCATAAGAAAGCACATGAAAGCAAAGAGCCCCTTAGCAAGATAGTAAAGTGAACAAGACTAGGTACAATTACTTTCAATCAGAATAGCACTTTCATTCAGTCCATTGGAGAGAGGAACTCTAATGTGACCATTGTAATCCTCCTCACATGACGCAAGAGACAAGAACATTTATGCTAAAGCGCCACGATTAATCCTCTGATTCTGTCTTTTGCTTAATGAGTATGGGAGACATTCTAGTTTGCTGATGACAGAACTACGAATGCAGCTGCCTAGCGAATAGCCATATGAGAAAATTCAGAAACCGAAAAACATGTCCGCCCTAAAAGAGAGAAAGAAATTGTGACGTCTCAAGCAATAATTTGGCTGTCTGCGAGAAGAAGAATGCGAGCAATTGAAAATCTAGCAACTCACAACAGCAACAGCATTACTCCACTTCTGGGCATGAACTTTCTAATTCCTTCTTCTAGTCAGACACTCATCCATGCCACTTATTTGGCCCAGAAGCTTCTTCAAACATTGTCCTATTACGACTGACTAGGTGAATTCAAGTGGATTTCAGCATTAAAGTCATTAATCCCGAGTTCAACCACTTCCTAATTCATGCATACGAATGAATAAACTGAATCCAATGAAAGATAACACACTTGGTCAAGAACTGAAGTTGCAGACCAGAGTGCATGACAGGACTACAATATGATAGTTACTCCTCAAGCACAGCTATGGTAGAATAGATCAATGAAACAGGCAGCAGTGGAATTCTCCATTTCAAAACCTTAGAGTCAAAATTATCCATTTCTGAAATATGAAACTGGCCAAAAGAAGAAGAGAATTTGTAAACATAAAACAAAATCATATGAAAGCAATCGAAAATTCAAATCTGGGAAGAAGATCAGAAACTATAGCAAGTCAAGTATAATCTCACTTGCACTCAACCCCAGCTTCAGCAGCACGGCGAGGCTTGTTCTTTCGCCTATTCCCATTTGTTCGGTATCCAACGAATTTCGCTGCATCATTGGCGCTTGGTTTAGTTTTAATACCAGTTTCCTCTTTGACAGAATCTATAGTGTCTTTGGCTTGTGCAGACCTCCTCCTCTTCCTTCCATTTTCAGGGGCAGCCTCAATTTTCACATCCTTCCCAGGGAGCGAATCTTTGGTGAGCTCAGCAATCTCTTCTACCTTATCAGTTTCATGACCGTTGTCTTCAACTTCATCCTTCACTGGCTTATGTGGCCTTCCGCGTTTTCTAATTGTCGGAATTTTTTCTTCTTCGCCGCTCCCAGGATCTTCACGAGTCACTAGCGTCTGCTTCTTCCCTTTACCTCTGACTCTACCCATTGGACAATTTAGCAGGACCAAATACCCAGTCTTGAAATATTTCTGCAGAACCAGGAAGAAGCCACACTCACTACTACTAGACGTATAAACACACAATCTCTTCTTTCAGGGAAAAGGGGACACACTCGAACCCAATGAATGCCATGATGTTGCAAATCTCAAAAGGTACAAGATTTCATGTATAGGCATATAAAACTTTAACTCAGCTCGAAATAATCCCACGAAAGGTGAAAAAAAAATGGAAATGAAGCACTTCGCAATAAGCTGCCAGCCACTGAAAGAGCAAGAGATTCTAAAGCAAATTAAACAATATCAACGACTTAATTAGAGCCCTGTCACAAATCACAGAGTATTGAGAGGGTGTAAAACGCCTTCATGTCTGTTGCTCACAAAATGAGCTTCCTATCAGACAAATCAAGAGCAAAAAATTTGATGGACAAAATCATCTTCTCAACAGCCACAATCAAGGAAAAAAAAAATTATAAAAGCATCCAACCCTCAATCGGTTCTTGCTCGTTCTAATCACATACCAATTCGAAAATGAGATTTGGAGAGCCGAGGGCTCATAGCAGAACTTGAACAAGAAGTCATTTCAGAACGAAATACTGTCAAAACATTCGAAACAAAAGAAGGCGAAAACACAAACGAAAGGATCCCGTCTCTGGTGGCTAAGTGGATAACTGATAGAAACACCCGAGCAGAAGTTTGAGCCAAGCTCACGAGATAGAAGCATAACAAAAGCGAAATCGGTTTGATCTACAAGTTACGAACTTCGAGATTCAATATGTTTTCTTCCCACATAGCCATTTTGAAGCGTAAGAAACGAGATAGAGAGCTGACCGTTTTCCTTATGAGGGTGAAGAAACAACTGCTTTTCGCATCGTTCAAATCCTAAGTTGATCCGCTGAATCTGGGTGCCCGATCAAGAAACTATTCCCATCACCAAGCCCAACTGGGTGTGCGCTCTGATGGGTTCAAACCTGTGGGAACAGCAGAAGAGATATGGAAACAGGGAAAACTGCTGAAGGAGCAACACAAACAATAACTACAAGAGAAAGGCGGTGGATCAGAGGACAGAAGAAAGCAAAGAAAAGATGAAGATTTTAGAGGAAGGCGAGCAAAAAAGATTTGAGTTTCGAGGTGTCTTCTTCAGAGCGTCTCGTCCGGCATGAGAGGCTAGCCATAGAGCGCAGCAGAGACAGAGGAAGAGGGGTTAAAAAGATGCTTCTCTTTCCATATAAGGGGGGGCCATGCTTTGCTTGAAGTCAAGAAGCGAGATTTCGTGGGTGGAAGCGAAGCTCACTGTAAGAAAACGAAAACCGACAGCAATAAAATACCAAGGCATGTCTCTGGGATCATCTGAATTCGAGTCCATTGTTGGTATATTAAGCTTGAAGGGGTCGCATGTGACTCTTCCACGACAACTGTGTGTTGGACTGTGGATGTTTGAATTGGTTCCACGAAAAATTTTAAATTGATATATATGTGATAAATATTATCTCAAATTAATTTTTTGATCACTCAAAATCTCCAATTCTATTATCGTCAAATTACCGAGTTAGATGATATTAATAGGTGTACCACTTTAGGATTTTTACATTTGTCACGGGTGGGTGTCAATCCAATTTAACGGAATTAAAGAACGACAACTTTATCGTAAGTGTACAAATTTGACATTTTTGTTGGTTAAAAAATGAGTTTAGGATAAATTTATCACGGGATTACCAATTTGTGATTTTTTGTGGTAAAAAATTAAGGGATAATGGCAAAAATAGTCCCCGAACTTGATTTAATGTGCAATGTATTTCCTGAACTTCTAATTTGACCACTATGATTCCTAAACTTTAATCCAATATGCAATGTGGTCCCTGAAATTTTTATTTGACTAATATGGTTCATGAAATTTTAAAATATGCTCAACTTAATCTTTGAACTATATAAAGATATTCAATAGAGTCCTTCTATTGATTCAATTTCGAGGATCGAGTTAAATATATTTCAAAAGTTTATGGACTATATTGATCAAATTAAAAGTTTAGAGACTATATTGCATATTAGATTAAAGTTTAAAGACTATCTGTGTCATTTTGCTAGAAATTAAATCAGAATAAATTTATCAAGTCATATCAATTTAAGATTTTTCGTGGGATTGGCCCTCAAGAAAAACACAGAAAAAGCGAGGGTGGGGGAGACTTTTGGTTCACACTTCATGCTGTGCTGCGAGGCAATTCAGTCCTTTTCTCACTTTTCTTTGTTTATTTTTCCCTTTGGGTTAGTGAATGTAAAACGAAGATTCGATGGAGCCAGCCATTAAGATTTTTTTTTTTACTGGTCAGGAGCCATTAAGATTGACCGCCACTTCTTTTTGTAAGGACAAAAAGCTGAAAAAGAAAGAGGAGGGGGGGTTCACTGTTTATAGTGAAGAGGCACCAGATCAACAGCTGGACAGAAGTTTGACAGGCGCTGAATTCTCAACACAAAGCATTAGTCCCCCCCTCCCCTACCCTACCTTCATTTTGGGCAAAGTATCTGCTCTTGGTTTTGTGCAAATAAAGAGCTCCGGCATGACTCTACACCTAACCGGGGACGACGGCGGTTGCGTTCGGTGGGCCGGATATAATTACGGGTTGTATTTGGCATTTGTTAAGTATATTGGATTTGGGGAAAAAGAGAAAAACCCCGATTTTGAAAAAATAGGGACGATGCACGACACGACATGAGAGGGGTTATTGTATTTGGAAACTGCATAATTTCCTCGATTAATTATCTTACAAATTCCTAAATAGACACTTGCGGACAAAATCCCAGGATAATTCATTCTACTTGATATTTGATGGAGTCTGTGGTTCGAGAAATATTGCAATAGATAAAATTTGGTTGTATTTTTCTCTATCTTTAAGCGGTTGATATGTTGCAAAAATATGAAGAAAAATCCACTTACAAAGACAATCAAATTCTATTCGAATGTGTGGTTCATATTCTCCAACGACAGGAAAGCACGTAGGTCTTGCTTCACGTTGAGCGGGCCGAGGTCCAGGGAAATCGCCCCCTGGACACCAAAGGGCCTTTAGGATTTAAGCCTATAATTATTAATTAGTAATTTGATCTACTGTTATATATATTCTTTTTCGCTTGTGATTGAGTGATGTAACGAGAGGTGCGATGTGCTAATTATAATGAAATCCTCTGCTGGATGTAGTTCTAGTTTAAAGGTGAACCGTGATAAAATCTCGTGTCTCAATGTCTTTTTTTCGCTTGTGAGTTTTTCTTCGTTATGATTGTGTGCCGAATCCCGACAAATTCAACATCCCCCACCTCATAACATGGCCATCACATCCTAACCCCGGCTGTCATTTGGACCATATATAGCAACTAAGAAAGAGGGTGAATTGGTTGAAACGTAACCGAGTAGAAATTTTGCAACCACTGCAAAAGGTCGTGTGTAGATGCAGTTTTTGTCTATCTAGGAGAAATTTATAGATGTGGAGTTTGGCTTTTCCCTGCGCCCCTCCTAAAAGCTCGAGCAGCCCAATGGGGCCCGCATCCACAGCAGCACCAGAGCTCTCGTATTATGTTTTCTCCCAAGTTCAAACGCTGAACTTTTGAATCCGCAGCGTTGCATCGATCTTGAGTTGTCTTGAATGATGTAGACACACCCTCATCCACATTATCAACTTCACAAGATTATCTTGAGTTTTCCTTTTTTAGTAATCATAATATGTATGTTATCTTCATTTGATATGAATATCTCTGCCTTCTCCTTTGTTCACTTGAACAACTCCACCTTAACAAGGTTGTAATCATCGAAATGATCTGCGAGAGAGGAGAGGGGCGGCTGTTGAGAACATATAGCAGAAGCCCTATACTTTTAACTAGAAAGATCGTCAAGAGAGAGCTCAAATTCAAGTCTATTAATATGTTCAATTGGACTCACTTCCGTTCAAAAACTTAAATCAATGAGTTATGGGTCAACTCTCCAATGTGATAGCTTTGCTCCCCCGATGCTAAACCATGAAGGCTGCCATCGAGACCATGCCCACTTTCTCGAAAATCGAAGCCTTTAAAAGGGAAAATCGTCAATAGAGAGCCCAAATCTAAACTCATCAACATATCCAATCGGACTCACTTTTACTCAAACGCTTAGACTAATAAATTATAGGTCAATTTTGATATGTTAACTGTTCAGCCTCAAATCAATTCTCCGATGTTGGATTTTCTAATACAACTCATACGTGCAACTCAATAAAGTCGATGACAACCAGCGACAGCACCAAAGACGAAAGAGCAACAATGATGACGGTTGCGATGGAGGCGACGACGCGACAACAACGATGGTGACGATGGCTTGTGGAAGATTGTCGCAATGGAGAGACAGAGAGTGAGATGATGATGATGGCAAGCTAAAGCAATGAAGATGACGAAACGGCAAGGACGACAACAACAACACGGATTGATGGTTGTGGCGATGGAGGGACTAGGGAGAGATTTCTTTTGTCGAGAAAAAGCTTGCAACACATTCGTCTAGATGTTATAAATGCGATTATCTCATAGGTATATTTATTCTAGCAATGTATCATATAAAATATGAAATTATATCCTATCGTATCTGACCAAATAGTTCTGTTTGCTTTGTAGAAGTATGATTTGAAAAATATTTTCCTAAAAGTAATTATTTTTATCACTCAAAATAATTAGCTAATGAAAAATATTTCCACTATGGACAATAATTTATACATAAATATTTGTGTGAACTATGAAATATTTTCTATTTATTCATTTTGTAAGCGATATAAGCATTTATTTTTAAGAAAATGTTTTATACATTATTCATTTTTGGCAAAGCAAACAAAGCCTTAGTTCTCCAACAATTTTCACTCCTAAAAAACAAAAGATGTATGCACATGTATATCCATAAGCTAGAAAGAGCACGAACGACAACCATTTTCTTCCCGAGTTCTATTTTTTGCTGGAAATAGTTTTTCCAATTTCTATCCCCTGGACGAGTTCATAAGCAAAGATACGCATTTGACTGCAACACAAGATTTTTGTTCCCGAAATAGAAATTCGTTTGATAACTATATAAAATTTCTACGGTTGGGCAACCGAGGATTGGAAACTAGCAGCTTGCGAACTAGGATTGGCGGCCAGCGGACAACAATTGGCAAATGGCGAACAGCAAGGATGCAAGAGAGGCGATCGCCAACTAGTGAGCGGCTACCGGCCACCGAGGGATGGCGATCGGCATCGGGGACACGAGAAAGGGAGACAACAAGCGAGAGAGAGGGAATAAGGAACGAGAAAAATTCTTATTTCTGTTTTTGTTGCGTTTCAAAAACAAAAAAAAAGTAAAAAATTTCTACTTCTATTCCAAATCTGTTTCTGGGTCAAAATTTTTTCCCGAAAATAAAAAAACGAAATTGCCATACGAAACGGATTTCTATTCTAAATCCGTTTTCCAGAACAGAGAAATAAAAAAATAGGCAAATAGAGCTGTTCTCATGCACGGCCTTAAATGTTTTGAGGGAGTACGGTTCAAATCAATGTACGGCGATGATGATACTTGATTCAGCAGCTTCCACAAGCAGGTGAACCGTCCATTAAATGAAACAAAAACTTAACTGAACTCTTAATTACAGCTCTCCTTTATATGCTTTTTCAAATATTTAGAGTCGATGATAAGCCCTATTGGGAATTGGCCAATGTAATTTTGTCATTGATGCCAAAGATGCTTCTCTTTTTCTTTCCCTCTCCCTCACTTTAACTAGGCCTCGCGCGATTGGATATGGCCCCTCTCATTTTTTTTTTGTACTATAGCTAGAAGATAAGGCACTTTCCAATGATCTTTTATCTTAACAGATAAGATTGTGAATGGACTTTACTAGCATAATAGTCTTTTGATGATTGTAAGAATAATAATAATATTTTGTAGGCCACAAATTCTTGGATGAGTGGATCCCGCAATAATTTTTGATTATTTGTTATTTCTATTTTTTGACCAAGAATAGACTGTTATCTCATAGCGAAATAAGGACAGTCACATAATCATTCATGATTGTGAACACCCCTCTAGAGAAGTAAGATCGCGAATACCCTACGAATCGAATTGATATATCTGATCATGGGTATAGCTATCCATGGGTGCACCGTGACTCACTTGAGGCAATAAGGCTGAAAGGGTAAAGCTTGGATAAGGATATTTAGTCAGAAAGCTCGATCTAACCCTGCCCTATATAAGTTGTGCTTGGTTAATGAGTTAGGCTTAACCTTATGGCTTGGCCCCTGCCCAAGAGAACGGGAATTGAACTCTATGAGATCGAATCTCCCACAACTGAGCAATTTTAGGTTATTTTGGTTTATTTGACTCCCTTATTTGGGAGAAATGCTTTACAAGTAGGAATCTACCAAATATAGTTGTGGACCTCTTTTGACTTTTAATTCTTATGTTATGAGCCAATTCGATTCAAAGATTGAAAAAGAATACATATCTACTAAGTGAATGTAAAAGAAAATTCGAATCATAAGTAAATCTATTTGAACTTTCAATTTTATCGACTCATAGGTTGTTATATTACGCCTCTCGAGCTGACCGATTCTTTTCTCATATTTCGTGATTTATATTATAGCACTATGGTTTTGCGGTTGTATAAAGAAATAATGATTTGCAGACAATATAGGCACATGACATTTTGTTGTTCATGTTGAATCGCAATAGCAAGAGAAAGCAACGTTTGGTGCAAAATGTAGAGTTCATACGTTCTTCCGTAACTAAGAGGCTCTTACCTTTCATCGAGATTTTTTTTATCAAGATTTCTCAGTCTATTTCACTTATCTCTCTATATAATCTATTTTAGGTATTTCGATTCTTTCTAAACCATTTATATATTTGAAAGTGTAATTTACACTTCGTACATTGATGCGAAATTGTACCGTCGAATTGTAAGACATGATAATAATTTTTAAGGAAAATAACACTAAACTTTGACCTAACGTACAATGCCATCCATGATTTTTCTATTTATCAAATATGGTTTTTGAAACGTTACTAAATGTTCAATGTCGTTATTAGACTATGCTAAGAAGTTCATTGTCGTTCTTTCGTTAGTTTGAGTTAACATAATTGAATTCATGATCACATGTTCTTATATCATATTAATCCAACATTTCAAAAGTCCCATTTAACATTTAATATTCTATGTCATCAAATATTATCTAATTTTTTGTTTATCGAACAAAAGGATTACACTAGACATTTAGGGGGGAAATTAGCAAATTAGTCCTAAACCTATTGTGCGGATGCTAATCAGTCCTTAACTTTTCAATTTTCTCAATTCAATTCTAAACCTTTGTATGAAATTCTAATATTATCAATTAGGTCAATTTTTGTCAAAAATAGCTGACATGGCGGTCTAATCGTCCTACGTGGCACATCGCCCCATTAGCAATTTTTGGCAAACATTGACCGAAAAAATTACATTGAAATTTCATTAAAATGTTTAGGACTAATTTGGCAAGATTGTAAAGTTCATGATTGGATTAGCATCTATAGAATAGACTTAGGACTCATTCAATAATTTTCCAGACATTTAGGAATAGTTCTTGAACCGCAATAAACAAATTAGAAGGCCAAAGATGATATTGCATGTTGAATTGATGTTCAGGGATTATTAGCATCATTTGCTCCTGTTTCACCGAAAATTGGATTTTCAATGAAATTTACTGAAATTCATTCTTTGATTTTTGTTAAGAGGATATGAGTTTTATGATGATTTCGGATAGAAATCTTAATGAATCATAATGAACAAATATGTTTCTTCGGGATTTAATCAAAGGCGAAGTACAAAACACTTTGCTGGAATATTTGATGACAAAATGAGATGATAGAGAGATATAGCCATAACTTAATTAGTGATAAAGATATGAAACTACAACTAAAGTACGGGAATTATTTCAACTTAGGAAAAGAGGATTTATGACCACAGTGGAATATTAACCACACACATTTATTAAATGGCTTCGATATCATGTTAGCAAGTCCAACACAAAAGATTAAACTTAATCTGTTGTTAAGCGATGTGGGACAATATTTCAACAAATGAATTAGGAACAAATACTCTTTGTCGAAATTTAATCAACAACTAAATACAAAACACTTTGTTGGAATTTATCATCGACAAAGTGAGATTATAGAGAAATACAACGCCGGAATTTAATCCATGACGGAACTATGAAATTAGAACTTAAGTATGGAAATTCAAAGATATTTAAGTCACAAAAAAGATAAATGATGAAAAAGTAAAAATGGATAAATTTGCAAGAACATTGAATTATTTGATTGATTAGAGAACCTTTATAAAAGTATTATGTGGCTATTTAAAAGCCTTCAATCATCTATTACAAACGAGGTTGCATAATTCAAATAAGTAAACAACTTCTCAATCTCATATTATCTAACAACATTTGAGCCTGGAAAATATCGCTACACGTTGATGATTTCATCCCCAAATAACTAATATTTGCTCTCATTAGCTGCACGTCGATAATGATGATAATGACTTCATCCTAGATAACCGATATCTAGCAATATTTATCTAAAAGAACCCAAAATTTTTACTAGAGTTACATGTTGATATCGATGTCTGACTTCTCCCGATCACCAATTTTTACTACTGTTGGCTAAGTCTATCACTTGTCAATTATAACCCAAAAGTTGATTATCTCTTTATCTTTCCTTTGAGGATGTAATTTTCGACGAGAGATATTAGTTGGCGGGGGAAAAGATACAAGACAAACAAAAATAAGTTGGTCATTTTTTTGTGGACCCCCACCTATGGAAAGACGAGATGCCTAGAAAATTGAAGGGCTAATTTCATTAACACTAACATTTCACCTAGCGACAATTTCAATAAGTCAACCTACCCTATAACCAAGATGATAGTTGTTACCTAAACATAAATTATTTCCTTCATTTAATGTCGTATAATGTTCCACTAAACTTTCGTCTCCTTCCTTGAAACTTGACAATTTCGACTGCTCTAACAGAATTAAAAATGCCTTCGAATCCGCTTGATAATTCTTTTTTATCTTGTTATAATCGTATCGGTTATTCCATTAGTTCGTGTTGCCATAAAAAATGTTTCGATATGATTATAAATGATAAAAACGTGTCCGTTCGTGTTGATTTCAAGTTAAGTCTTATCCTCGCAGAGTTCGCATTTCTCTTGTAAACTCGAGTCTTGTCCAAGTCGCACTCTCGTGTGCCATAAGGAACTGCTACCTCTGAGTACAAGCCATCCTAAATTTGGAATAGAAGACAAAATAGTTGAAACCATAGGTGAAGATCAATTTGACAAACTTTCCAACCGACAAGAAAAAAAAAATAATGAATCCGCCTCATTAGAAAGTCCAATAAAAAAAAAAAAAGCTTCGGCTAATAAGTGGATGAAGACAACATATATAAAAATATATATATAAACGCCATAGATAAGGAATGCGGGATATTTTAATCCCCCTCTCACGTGCAAAGCCGGATTAGAAAAGACATGTCAAATTTGATAAACTGCCGAAGATGGGAGGTCACAAGGGACATAAACCAGGGCAAAGCCTGATTCTACTACCGTATTAGAAAGTTCAATTCAGAAGTTTATAAAAATCGTAGACAAGCAATGCAGATGCTTTAACATGACTTGTGGAGTTTGTTTGGATATGTAGCTACTCTATAGCAGGAATTGCATCAACTAGGATGATTTCCTGCACGTTGGCGGACATTTCAAACTTCCACGCTCAATTTTTTAAATCTGGACACACAAAATTTCCAGTGCAAGTTGTAGCAAAAGAATTCCATCAAATTTCAAGTTGCTAGCATTTCTTGCAAAGCACTTCCTCACATCATCAACATGGAATACATTATTCCATCAACTGCCAATTGATTTAACTTGCTTTCCCTCCCACCACTAAATAGGTTATCGTACATATATATGTGCCACGTGTCGAGCGACAAATTTATTTATTTATCTCTATAGTTTGGCTTGAAATGTGGGAACACATATATGGACACGCACAAGATACAAACATGCAATCGGCAGCCAACCTACCTATCTAACTCCATTTGATCCATGCACGTTTGATTGTGTGGTGGTAAAGATCATTATCATAATGATGCTAAAACGAAGCATTAGGGTTTCTTGGCTTGGCCATGCTTTCAAGAATTCTAATCATGCATGTCTTGTTCGTTTCTTGACGACGAGGCAAAGTTAACTTTGCAAGTGGGTCCTTTTCATTTTATTAATTTCAGTGGGTCCTTTGCATTTTATTAATTTCATAGCTTTGTGCCTGAACTCCTCTGACCTGAAGTTTGTTCATCACTCCAGTAATTATCATACAAAACAGGAGATTCAATTTCCTTTTATCCAATGGGTTATCAGCACTCAAGTCGGTAGAGTTCAACAATTTTGTAGTTGATGATGTCATTGTAGGTGCCGGAAATGCTCCATCCGACGAAGAGTTGGCTATTCCCGCCTAGGCGTGTTTGATCAAAGTAACGGGTTGCCACGGCAGGTTTCCGTCTGGCCCAAAGTTATGAATAAATGAAGAGAAAGAAAGAGGAGTAGGTCAGTTCCAAGATGAGGTTCTCAGAAAATAATGGATAGAGGCTGGTGAGGAAGTTCAGAGAATCCATGAGGCGCTGAAGACAAGAGACATCCCATAGAACCAATTCCCCAATCGACCAAAAGCAATCACTGATGAGCGACGAAATCTCAGTGCAAAACAGAGATTTATCCATGAAAGAACATTCTCTCACGACCATTAGAATTGGACTTCCCAGCCATAGTTAGGGAATGACCAGAACCAGCATGATGGCTGAAGAGTTAAGAACATTTTGGCCAGGAATGAGCGATTACAAGGTCGGTCCAATTTCCACCTAAAACCCGAAGCTTATCCGTTAGAATCAATTGCCCAATTTTTGAAACCAAAAACCTACCATGCATATCCTAGAACCTAGAATCTGACCGGTTCCCACTAGTCTAGTTCTTTGGTTCCTAGTTCTACCCTGAAACCATGCTTAGACCTAATTTCGGCTCAGTGATAACTCATTTCTCCTCTTTACACCAGCTGCCTCTCAGTCATCAAGATTCAAGATACATCTGATTCTAACCAGTGCAAGATTCAGAAATTCGGAGATCACCTGCAACCGGGGCATGTTATCAAAACACACGACAGAGGTCTAGGCGCTGCATTAAATTCTGCAAGAACAGAAAGCGACAGACCAATGCCATCGACTATGCTTGGCAGCAGACAAAGAGAATGAAAGTCACATCTGCCGAAAAATATGGTTGGAAAATATGTTGTGAAAGGTGATTAACTTCCAAGGAGAGGAAAAACTTTTAGACGAAAGGGTATACTTGACAAAGTGACGAATCAAACAAAGCCAGCTGCTCTGTCTCAGGCTCAAATCCTAAAAACAAAAGTATGTCTTGATGTGTATTGCCACATCGTTTAGTAAAGATTGTACCAAAGTGTAGTGTGCCCAGCACTCTTCCATGAGAAATTATGCTAAATCAGAAACTAGCAGGTCTATGACAGCCGGAAGGATCACGGCATGATGTACCCCTTTTATCATCTGGGCATGTAACTGTCCTATAAAAGTGCAAAAGGAAGCAGAAGGTATATCCCATTTTTCAAACTAGAGCAAACTCAACAATTCAAATTCCTAGTAATGACAAGGTACCAGAAGCCTCAACAGGATTTTTAATGGATACCCACATACATGCAAGCCCTTCCTTTCAATTGCACCAGAAACGTCAACCACGATGATAACTACATGCTCATTCAAATTTTGCAGTTGGGTCGGTAGGTTGCCAAGAACATACTTCTGCAGTTATCCGGCAGCTCCTGATAAAGCACATCTAATCTCTTTCCCGATAACATATGAAGAAGAAAAAGGCTCATCAAGGCATAAAATGACATGCAGAGTTTATACATACAGTTGACAAGTAGCAAGTCAATAATTTCACTTAAATTGGTAAATTCAGTGTAACAATCAAGCTGATCTACCGGGAAGAATATTGTAATACCCACATGGAAAAAGCTAGAAACTGGACTTTCAGGTCATAGATTCTCCACAGCTAATGCCAGCAGAGAATGGAGACAGACAATTTGAAAGATATAGATTCATTCTTGAACATGCAAAAATTGCAATGTGGCACATCGGCGATGTAAATAGAACAGTTCTAGCG
Organism: Rhodamnia argentea; assembly: GCF_020921035.1. Lineage (NCBI taxonomy): Eukaryota > Viridiplantae > Streptophyta > Magnoliopsida > Myrtales > Myrtaceae > Rhodamnia > Rhodamnia argentea. The sequence goes on from NC_063156.1 coordinate 11,167,646, forward strand.
AATATTGGTACCAACCTTAGGAAGAAAAAAAAAAAAAAGTTTTCAATGGAGAGGCAAGAGGCAATAAACTCCACATCTAGTTAAGGATACTGCTCCAATGACATTTCGATATTGCCTTGACGGTGTTCAAATGAACATTGCGATTTAGAGAATCAAACAAGATGGAAACTTTAAACTCCACACAGCTGGGTTAGCGTCAGCCAAGAACCCAAGTGAACATTGGTGATGCTGCACATACTTTTTCAACACAGCGAGTATGAAAGTGGAGCCACACATAAGAATGCTCAATATTACTAGTCAATCTCCAAAAGTCGATACTGTTTGAGACTTGAGTTTGGCTAACAGGACCGGAAGGACAAGAAGAATAGTCAAACCAACAGGAAATTCTCCACAAAGCTGAGCTACAAGGCATGAGGATTCAGAGGACCCGGTAAATTAAGTGGATTTCCTTGGGGCAAACAATTAAGCGAAGCTTATGCACATGATGATATAATTACATGTTCTAAAAGTTAACCATCAAACAGAAAAAATATGACTATAGCCATTAAATTGGAGAAGATTCACTTACAGAATTCAATATGTCAAACCAGAGCAGCCTGCCGATGAATTGATAGAAGAATTAGCAGTCTTAGTGCAGACTTACTGTTGTCATGCTTCAACCTAAACCATCGCATTTTAATCCTTGAACTGGGTAACAAACAATAAAACAGCCAAAAACAAATCCCTTTTTCCCACTAAGTGCGGCTTGGGTTCGATAACTAATGGGATAAAGCAGAATCAAGTATAATTCAGAGTGGGGTTAAAGCCATCGACCGATCATCTGATATGCAAACCTGGATGCCCAAAGAGGACTTTCTTGGAAGCTTTGAATTTCATGTTCTTCCCTGATGTTCCTCCTGTGGCTAAAAATTTTCTACATAACTACAATAGAAGTTTCCTTCGAACTCTTTTTTGTTTCCTAGACCTTAGTTTTCTCCATTTCAAGGGCCTCCCTCCCTCCCTCCTCTCCAACCTGCCCCAACCCCCCAAAAAACCACACGCACACGCACACGCACACGCACACGCACACGCGCGCAGCGCGCACACACACACACAAACAACCACCACCCGCCCACAAAGCAGATAGAGTAACTAAGAATATTCGGCAGAGGAAATTAATCTTTGCCCGTAACACTAATGTGACAAAATGATATCCCACTTCAAAATAGACATAGTACGTGGCAGGGACTGGCTCTCGATTGAGTTATATATAGGGCATTAGTCAGCTTCAGCAACATGCTGTCAAGTTATATAGGGCATTGGTCAGTTTCAGCAACAGGTTGTTTAATTTCAACTTTTTTCCAGTCACAGGACCAGTTCAGATTCAAATTGTTGAATTTGATTTCTACCAGGGATTTCCATCTTCAGATCCAAGTCAGATCTGGTTTAAATTCCAGATCCTTCGTGGGTTCGATATATTCTTGCATCCAGGCTATCTCATATTCAGGTCGCTTCAGGCTCAGGTGGAATGCAGAATTTGTATTGGATGGATTTGGTTCCAATTTGGTTATTATCGATTCATGTTGGCAACTAGAATCTTGTCAGATTTGGATCAAGTCAGCTTCAAAAGGGGGAGGCGAGTTCATTGGGTTTTGGTCAACCTTTGTCACCTCTACTTCAAACAACTAACACAAGAAGCATCTCTTTCTGGTACCTAGCATTCAACCATATGAAGCAAAAAACAACTAGAATCTTCTCAGATTTGGATCAAGTCAGCTTCAAAAGGGGGAGGCGAGTTCATTGGGTTTTGGTCAACCTTTGTCACCTCTACTTCAAACAACTAACACAAGAAGCATCTCTTTCTGGTACCTAGCATTCAACCATATGAAGCAAAAAAATTGCAAAAATGTGTAACAATTTTTATAGCCTAATCTGGATAACCTGAAAATGAAACAAATAAATGAAGAGGAGAAATAGATGCATTTAACAGAATGCCAGATGATTTCCCAAGTTTAAGACCATGTACGAAGGAAATTTTTCAAAATTCACAAGGCTCATTTATCATGCAAAGCATACAAATTTCACAATAGATAACCAAACCAACTGAAAAGCATTAGAATGCCCCGAGTAATCTTTACAGCAGGAATACATAGAGACTCAAAAAAACACATCCCCTATCTGAATCCAATGCTTCCTTGTCTGTGCGTACATGTTGTAAAGCTGATAAACTAAATAAGAATAAGCCTCATTCAATTTGATAAATGTCTCACATTAGCTCAGAGACATCGTATCGAACAGGACTAAAACCACAGAAGTATCAAGCAATGATAACTTACTCATGAATAATTGTTTTCCTCAAATCTTGCCAAACACGAATGCCATCAGGGTGGCGATTTACATATAGTTCAACAAAAGCCTTATCTGAGCATGCAACTATAGTACTCAATGATAAAAAAGGATCAACCGATCCTTTCTTTTTCAACCAATTATACATTGGAATCCTAGTCGTAACCCTCTCAATACTAAAAGAAAGATAAGCCGGAAATCTCACTAAACTTGACAATGGATACTTCAAGTCATTTAGAAGAATATCAATCTTCATCTCAAGGACATCCTTCGTCTGGCTAAGAATTTTAGGTGATACTCTGACCATTTCACAAACATCTGTACGATCCAAACCAGATTTCACGATACAATCAAATCTCTCTTGAAGCTCTCCTCTCTTGCCGCGGAACAGCTTGAGGGCCCGTTTCAAGTCATTTGAACCCTCGACAAATCCCAAGCTTAACAAGAACTTAGTCTTATGCACAATTTCAGCCTCAACAGAGTTAGCCAACGGTTTGACTCTTAACCCAATAACCCAGCTTTTCAGTGCCTGTGGGTTTTCCTTGATGATTTCACAAAGCCGTTTCTTTCCTACATTCAAGTTAGTAAGCAAGCTACTGGCTTTTTTCAGGGTCAACGAACCCAATAGTAATGGGTGAGAACGCACAATTCTGTCGATCTCTTCTGCCTCCATATCAATCTCCATAAAAAGGATGAAGCACTGCCTCAAGTTTGAAACAAATTTTTCAACTTTGATATGAGGAAATTGAAGAAACATCTTATGCAACTCATCCATTGTAGATCCAAATTTGAGCAGCAACCCGATCAGGGAAATCATCCAACTCCCTGAATCCTCAAACAGAAGTCCAGGATGCTGACTAATTAATCTGCCAAGCTGCTCGTCGGTGTAAGCCATCTTGCTCAATACAAGCAAAGCCTCGAGAATCCTATTCCATCTATAGTAACCATTTTCAGAAAGCTGCTCCTTTAGCCAACTGAACTCAAATCCCAAAACCTTCAACTTCTCTATCACCTCAACAAAATCCAAATTTACATCCCCAGTCAAAATATAGGGGCTGCAAAGAATTAACTTGGCCATAGTGTCTTGACTAAGCCCCAACTTTTCATAAGCTTGAATCTTAGCCACTAAGACCCCGCAGTCATGATGAAATATTTCGGCCGCTTCCCTATAGATCTTTCCCATCTTAGTGCGCTCGATCCCGTAGTTACACAAAACATGGTAGTTCTCCAGCAACAAATCACTATCGCTCAAGAACATAATGTCGCGTGGAAGGAATGGAGCATATTCAGAGGGTTTCAAACCCATGCTCTCAAAGAAAGGCTCGAACTCATTAATAGGATGGTAACGCAAGAATCGCGAAACCAACCGAGCGACATTGCCCTCGACATCGCCCTCAACATCGATCCTCTTAACAAGTTTTCCAAGAAAGAAGGGCGAGTTCCTACTAATGTGGTCGGCGTCCAAGAACTGTAGGCCTCTAGTGGAATGTAAGTAATCCGATAACGCAGCCTGCGCTGGTTTACGAACAGCGACAGGAATTTTATTCACAGATTCCGCTATACAGGCAAGTTCTTCTGCTGGCACGGGCCGTTTGGTCCTGTAGAGTCTAGGGTTAAGAGCGCCATGGACGAAACCAGCAGGCCAATATCGAATTTTTAAGGACGGCGAGCGGTTTTCGAGAAAATTTGAAGATACCCATTTGAGGATGGACGATGGTCCGAGTTTCTGTAATTGTCTCATGAGTGACCATTCGAGTATTTTTTTTTTTTGCAAGTGCCGTGGGGTGAAGAAGACGGGAACGAAATAGGGGTCAGTTTCAAGCTCTGAGCAGAAGAAGAAAATGAGTTCCCGCTGGCTGAGATGGATGATTCTCGTACCTTTGGTGGCGACTCTTGAGCTTTTCAGTGGTCTGAAGCTTCAGTTGGCGGCTTTAATGGTGGCTTTTGGCGGCTCTTTTGGCCCCTCCATTTGAAGAACACAGTCGGAGTTGTCAAAGTGCCGTTTCCACCGGTGGAGAGGACGAAGAGCAAGAGCGTCGGAAACTGTGGCCAATTTCTGGCCCGGCCCGGTTTGTGCTTCTTGCTGGCCCGGCCCATTACTGTACCGCTCGTCGTGTTTGTGCTAGACCTCATCACAATTTTGTAAAAAAATTTATGCGAAATCGAAATAAGATAGGGGAAAATCTTCATAAGTTAGAGTGTTGCATCTGCTTCGCGGAAAATAAATAATTTAAAATAAATAATTTAAAATATAATTATTTGTATCGCTTAAAAATATAAACACAAAAAAATCATTGTCGATGATGAAAATATTTTCGATGTGACACCACATATAACCTTCTTACTAAATTTTCAAATATCTTCCGACTAGCTTAATGGACCCTTCTTAATCTATGAAGTGAAGTTCGATTTTCTAAGGATTTCCCCTCTCGCGATTTTTTTTGTTTTTCTGTTTTTATTCTGGGATTACTTGATGATCATCAGTCGATTGTTCATGCCCTTTTCATCTTGCTAGAACGGTCGTGCGTGCTTATCGGCTTCTCTTGTTGATAATTTTTCAGGGATGTGATGCTGGAGATATAACTTCCAGTATGGTTGGACTCGCATTTAGAACTCAAGATTTGTATTTTCTCCGGTGTGCTCAACCTTCTCTCGTTCGCTCGGCGAGGAAGACAAGACAGCCAAGATATTGAAACACTTGCGACCGCGCAAGTACTAGTCTAGAAAGAGAACTAAGAATCTCCTGATACAAACTCTACTCCGAAATCCATTGCACTCGATAGAAAGATCAAAGCAGCCCAGATGTCACCAATAAATTAGAAATGATACAGAAATAAGCATTCAAAACTTTGAATTTCCAATTCACAGAGAGAGAGGGAGGGAGTTCATGGTACACCATTTCTGGGTCGATCACTGCTTGGCACTGTAATAAGGATAGCCACCCATCCCCATAGGCGGTGTCGGAGGGACGCCAAGCTGGTCCTTCTTCACAGCAAGTTGAGGGTAAATCATCTGGGGTTGTGCCGCATATGGCATAGGTACCGCAGGAGGGCTAGGGTAGGTGGCACCTGGGTAAGCAGGTGCAGCTTGAGAATAAGGATATCCAGCAGGATCCAGGCTAGGATAAGCTTTTCCTGTCTGAGGATATCCTGACTGAGGATATCCTGCTGCCATTGGTGCACCCATTGGAACCATTGTAGCAGTTAGCTGTGGCTGTGCCGTTTTGCGTCCATGTGAATCTGCGAATTTGACAGTTATGCTCCGTCCCTGAAATAACAAAGGTAGCCTCATCAAGTGAATCCATCTATTCCATAAGGCGTCGGTCAGATGATTCCATCAATCACATAAAGCCTTTAGATTACGCATTGACGAGTAAGACATGTAAGGCTTCATTTATGCAAGAACCTGAGCGTTGGAAAAAATGATGTGTATCAAACAAATGCAAGAGGCTGATAAGTTCATTATTTGCCTACCCCGAGTAGCTTTTGTGGATCATCGATGGCTCTTTTGGCAGCCTCGGATGTCCTGTAAGTAACAAATCCAAACCCACTGCAAACAAGACCAATTTAATGACCATCCACAGGAAAGTAACTGAGATAATCTCGATTAGTATCTGAAGATGAAGAAAGACACTTAACCGTGATTCAGCTGTATCTTTATCATATGCAACTGAACCTTCTTCAATATCACCATATCTTCCAAAAAAACTGAGCAGCATCTCACTAGTGACATCTGGTGACAACCCACCAATAAAGAGCTTCCTCTGAGCCAAATCAGGTGTACCACTTGTCCCAGTCAGTCCCTCACATGCCAGATTACAGACAGCCATCCTTCCCTGAATTCGAAAGTTTGTAAGAACTGCAATTATTAACTAGAAGCATCAAGAGGAAGTGCTACATGTTTCGACAAACAGCCTGGCTTCTATTCTGATATGGCTACCTAACAATAGATAGCCATTAAATTCTCCTTGTCAATTTCGACACGAGGAAACCACCTTGAACATAATAAAGCCCAGAGCTATTGCTTCCGCAAATAATTATGACATAGCAGACTTAAAGACTTATCTGCTTCTAAGCAGTAAAGATGATCTTCCAATGCATAGTACGTTATTATGCCTCAAATTTGATTTACGAAGCATTTATCCAAAAATTTTCTTGATCATGAAGCTGTGAGATCTCACTTAGAAACTGCCTCCATTACCATAGAACATATTTCAAAAAAGCTGATTTTACAAGTTAAGATTTACGTCCTCCATCTTGTCTTCAATCAAACGATATAAATACTCATTAATGAAACATCATATCCATACTGCAATCTCCATAGTTGATCTTGCCTTTCAACAGAGAGTTTTTGAACTTTAGTAAAGCGTGTGTGAGTGCATGTATAAGGGCGAATTGCTGAAACAGTGAGGTGCGCGCGTGCGAGAGTGAGAGAGAGAGAGCACTACACCATTAGCTGCAGAAAGTGAGAAATTGGCATATACATACATCAATCATTTTGCTAGGTGCCCTCAGTGCAACTTGAGTTGATTCCATGTTTTTGTAAGTAATAAAACCATAACCGCGCGATTTCCCTGTAGTTTTGTCATAAATGACAGCACCTTCTTCTATTTCTCCATGAACTTGAAAGGCCTGGAACAAAAAAAATGTCCTTGATTGCTTCAAGATAAAACCTCTATGCATAGGACATCTCCTGAAACTTCAATAATAAGGAGAAAACATCTAGAAGCGAAGCATATTTAAGGAATAAATATCTCTCCCTCGCAATTGTGAAAGCTCGCGATGGGGAATTCGAACACAACGGCAGTCGGACACAATCAGCAAGCAGCAAGCAATGCACTCACAGCACACAATGTTTCTGAAGTAGTATTCCAGGCCAAGCCACGGACAAAAAGCTTTCGGTGGACTGGATCTGCACTCGCGATACTTTTTATTTCTTCGGCAATTGAAGGGTATTGGGATCCTCTTTATTCGTCAACATGCAAACAAACACACATGCACAGGGTCAATCACACAACATACAGTTCTCTAGCACAAACATTGCATTCTCAGGTAAAAGCATGTATGGAAACAAGAGTGCCCTTGCACATAGGCAGACATAAGGAAAAAGAGCAAAGCTACCAGCTGAAGCATTCCTCATTTGCTATAATCCACGAAACTTTATACAAAAGCTTGAATCAAGGAGGGTCCGATCCTATAAAACTAAAGCAGCATTGTTAAAACTGAGGAGTGCCACAACCGTATTTTCAGATAATCAGACTTCTATTAGTTTGAATAATGGATTTTGCCAAGTCAGAACTAGACTCGTCCGGGCTCGGATGTTACCATCAAAAGAACAGCACTAAACATTGATATATTAGGACAAATTAACAGAAAAATATAAGCACACCCTCTAAGAAATGAGGCGCGAATATGGCTAGACCCTATCGATAAAGCAGAGACAGAGACTCCTGGTTTGGCCAAAACTGAAAAACCCACAAATATTTGAGAAGACATAGCAGCTGCAGCTGGTTCTTGACATTACTGGCACATGTTGAAAAACCAAAAGAGAAGATTTTGTATCCCCTCAGAAAAATTTTACGGCAGGCTGCCAGCGTAATGGGGCATTAGCTCTTAAACTCACGTTCCATCAAGTCCATTTAAATCAGCCATGGCGAATAAACTAGACAAACTAATTAGTACTACAGGAAAACTTACAAGGTCCTGAAACAGATTACCCAGAAAAATTCAGTAATACCGACTAATGAAATCCCAAAAGCGGAATATCCTATGACAATACCAGATAAATTTCGCATCAATAGACGCCCCGCTCCGACCCACTTCGCTGATCAAATTTAAACAAGCTCGTGGCTTGATGTTTTCCTTCACGACTGTTCGAGATTTGTCGACCGAAATTCGTCGTAGATGACCAACTAACTGGATGACCCATCATCTAAAACTGCTAATTTACGCCGACTGCGAGATCGAAATGCTAGAGAGAAGACGGTAAAGATACAGCGCAAGAGAAACGAGCGAAAGGCGGGCAAGAGCAGAACGCACAGCTTAGCGAGGAGCTCGACGAGGTGGGGCTTAGCGAGGGGCTCGAGAAGCGAACGGAGGTGCTCTTCGGAATCAGAAGAATCGCCATTTCCAGCGGCCTCGTCGAGCTTTCTCTTCTTCAAATCTTCCATTTTGCTTCGCTGAATCTGTGCTTCGCCCTCTGCGTCTCTTCTTCGAGTGTCGTGGCTTCTGCTTATCCGGTTCTACCGCGGGCTAGGCGCGTTCTAGGGTTTCTGGCTTTATTGATTGGACTGCTTGCGGGTTTTCCACGTCACCTGTCAGATTATCATCCTCGAAATTTTTTGTTTTTATTTACTTTTTAATCAAATCCCCGTATTTTCCAATTTCTCAAATTCACTCCTCTGTTTTTTTTTGGTCGGAAAAGAATTTGTTTCGATGGACCTGAATAAAGTCCTTAAACTGTTTCGTTTGAACTTTGAGACGTAAAATTCGAAGGTATTTCTTGAGATGAATGGAAGAAAAACATTTTCTCTTAACTTATGGGACGATAATAGGAAAAGCAGAATTTACGTCATTTTCGGATGGCTACTGTTGGGTATGGTCATATAACTCCAAACTCGGGAGCATCCGGATAGATTAAGGGTATGTATGATAACACTCCAGGAAAAATGTCTTTGTTCCTCAAGTGTTCCCGGAATACTTTGGAAATATAAACGCGTATAATAAAAAATTGTTCTAAAAGTATTCCGAAAACACTTTTGAAACAAAAATGAGAATAAAAAAAAACTTGTTTCTAAGTTTTGAAATACTTTTTAGAAACAACTTGAGGGCGAGCTTGTGCAAACCACCAACGCTCACCACCGTCGGCGAGGAGTTGAAGCGGCCGCCGCCGCCGCCGGCGGTTGTAGATCCTTCCTTTTGATGAAAGAAGTGTTTTTTTTTTTGTACTTGCCAAACGCGTTTTCGTTCTCGAAAATCGTAGTCGAGAACAGAAACACAACAAAATATTTCCGTTCCAAATATGTTTCCAGAAACACAAATGTTACCATACAGACTCCAAAAGCCCAGAGGGCTCGGGGTGGGGAACAAAGCCAATTTTGTGCAAGACAATTTAATTTAGCCTCTTGAGATTTCGCGACCTAATCCGCAACTGTAATTGAAGCCTCGAGACAATGGGCCAGGCGGATTTATGGATGGGCTGATAAGAGCTTCGGACAGTCCATAACAAGTAGTCTATCTTCCCAGTTGAACTGATCTGCACTTCCGCTTATCAATGCTTGCACCAGATCAATCAGGACTCAATAGTACACGAGTTAAAGTGGAAAGTACTTCGGAAGCCAAAGACAAAGAGGATGGCTTTTGTCTATAATTGATTTTTTTTGGGTATTCCACTTTCTGAAGGTCTATAATTGAAGATTTGCAGAGGTTATTGTTTCAAGAGCATTTGGATTACAACCTCGAAACGTTGAGTTGTTGCGCGATTTCCAAATATTCCAAAGAACTGCCGCCACCTTTTTCGAAGCCGGTAAGTTAGCTTTTGTCTCCATGAATTTTTGCAGCCGGACTTCGAACTGAGAGATGCACTGACAATTTGCTTGGATGTTCAAGCTAGGATCAGACCAGACGAAGCGAGTCCAAGGACAGAGTAAGAAGATATGTTCTACCGAATCCGCTTTGTTCCGGCAAATAGAGCACACCGGTTCAGGTACAATCTTCCTCTTCCGTGAATTTTCTTTTGATGGTGTTGCATTTTGACATAAAGACCAAAGAAAGATCTTAACTTTGGAGTCAATCTGCAAATCCCATAGGGCTTTCCATAATGATATGGGGGTCTGGAGATAAGAAGAAGCATTCTCAGATCTTTGCTCTCATTCTGCAGCATCTCTGAGTAGATTGTAGCCATTCTTTATTACCTGATTTTGTTCCTATCCAGCATAATTTATCCACTGTACTCTTCGGTCTGACTTGGATTGTGAGAATTTCCTGAATAATATGGTCCTCAAAGAGATCTTTCAGGTTTTGGATATCTCACGCTTCCTATCCAAAGTTTATTAATTCAGAAATCATTACAGGATCGTTTCTATTTTCTGGACCCCCAATCAGACCTCTTTTCAACCATTTGCCATTCCCTATATTCACTTTTTCTCCATTGCCAATCGACCACATAACTGACTGAGAAATAGCCTCCCTGCCAGATAATAGACTTTGCCACCCCCACGAAGGTATTGAACCTTTGTCAGCTCTCCAGAAGTTTTGTCTGGGAAAATAAATACTTTTTAACACTTTCCCCCATAATGAATCAGGATTTTGAGCCAATCTCCATGCTTGTTTACCCAGCATGGCTTTGTTGACAGGAATTAGATCTCGAAAGCCCATGCCACCCCTTTCCTTTCTCATCTTCAGAATATCCCATTGTTTCCAATGAAGACCAACTTTGGAATCATTGTTTTTCCACCAGAAATTTGCAATCTTCCACTCAATTGCTTTGCACACTGAAATTGGTATTTTAAAGATGGACATGGCATATTGAGGAAGAGCTTGAACAACTATTTTTACTAAAACTTCCTTTCCTGCTTTCGATATCAAATACTCTTTCCAGCCTTCTAATTTCATATTCACTCTGCCCAATATCCAGCCAAACATATTCTTTTTCGAAGCATCCCACTCTAAGGGAATACTGAGATATTTGCCTGTATGGCTAATCTCAGGTATCCTTAATTCTCTCGCCATACTGTCCCTCAAAGATTGAGCACATCCCTTGCTGAAACAAATGCCAGATTTATTCAGGCTTACCGCCTGTCCTGTAACAAAGCAATAGTGGTTCAGAATGGCTGAAATATTCTGGCATTCCAACACTGTTCCATCTAAGAAGAATATGGAATCGTCTGCAAACAGAAGATGAGATAAAGTTGGGCAGAAAGTGTTCAATTTAATTCGTTTTATGCTGCCATTTGTTACTACATTCTCCATTAAAGATGATAAAAAAATTAGCCACAAGGATAAACAAGGGGAAAGAGGATCTCCCTATTTGATGCCTCTTGTCGGCTTAAAAAATGGAAGAGGCTCGCCATTCAATTTAATACTGAAAGAGACAGTTGTAACACATTGCATAATCCAGCTTACCCATTTGTCACTGAATCCCATCTTAATCATGCAAGCTTCCAGGAAATTCCATTCTACTGGATCGTATGCCTTCTGCATATCTAATTTGAGGATTGCCTGAAACTTTTTCTTTCGACTTCTAACCCTCAGCTGGTGCAACACCTCTTGAACAATGAAAATGTTCTCTTGAATTTGTCTGTCGCTTATAAAGGCCCTCTGTTCCTTTGAAATGATCTTAGGCGTCCATCTCTTTAGTCTATTAGCCATGATCTTCGAGATGATCTTATAAACAAAATTGCAAAGACTAATAGGGCGAAGGTTCTCAAGCTTTTCTGGATTAGGAACTTTAGGAATAAGGGTGATGTGAGTTTGATTCAAGTTTGGATTTAGAATACCTGAGCTAAAGAAACCTTTCACAGCTTCAAAAACATCCTCTTTAATAACGTCCCAATGGCTCTTGAAGAAAATACCATTTAATCCATCCGGGCCTAGAGCTTTGGTTGATCCCAGCTGAAAGGTTGCCTTATATACTTCTTGAATGGTAATCTCTGCTGTTAAAGCTTCATTCATCTCGGTGTAAACAATACAAGGGCAGATATCAAGCACAAGTTGAATATTTCTTGGGCCCATTGATTTATAAAGCTCATGGAAGTAGTTTATAGCTTCCTGTTTGATTATTTTAGCATCTCGCACTCATCATCCGAGATTTTCAGCATAGAGATTCTGTTTCTGCTTCTCCTCTGAATAGTAGTGGCATGGAAGTATTTCGTGTTTTTGTCCCTCCATTTCAGCCAATTAATTCTTAATCTCAACTTTCACTACATCTCCTCACGTCTCCAGATGTCTTCGAGTTCCTCTTTAATGCAATCTGTTCTGTTTCTATCATAATACGGGCTGTTACTGTTCATAATGCTTTGGATTTCCTGGTTGAGTTTCCCAATCCTTTGATGGTTATTGGAAAATTTCTTTTTACTCCAAATTGCCAAGGCTTTTGATACTGATCGTAACTTTTCAGTTGAGCTTGCCTTATACATATTAGGAGACATACATGCCTCTAGGATGATTTCCATACATTCTGTATCTTCTGCCTAGAAAGCTTAAAAGCAAAATTCTCTCTTCCTCTTAATGGGCTGCGCACAGAGGGACAGTAATCAGGGACTGTGATCTGACCCTACTGCTGGAACGGCATAAGCTTTGGCTTCTGGAAGGTTAAGTCTCCATACCATGTCACAAACTACTCTGTCTAACTTTTCCTTCTCAAAATTCTCCTCATTTCTATTATTCATCCAGGTGAACGCACATCCCTTGCATTAAACTTCCATTAGGGAATAAACATTTAGGCAATCCCTGAACGCAACCATACGGCCATGCGACCCTCAACTTTCTCCCATTTGGACATGACTTCATTAAAGTCCCCCAAGTACACCCACGGTAAATCATCAATCAAGCTTACTTGTCTCAATCTATCCCACAAAATCAGTCTCTCTCTGAAATCATTTGGCGTATGGATAAAGGTAATTTTCATTCTTTTCCTGTTATCAAGGTCTTCGCAGGTTACATTGATCATTTCCTTTGAAGTTGACTCCACCTCTAATGAAACTAAACCATTCCATAGAATAGCTAGTCCCCCCACCATCCCAACTGGATTCACCACAAAACTGAATTGAAAATTCGACTGTCTCCTCAAACGATGGACAACTGGTTCTTGATTCTTAGTCTCCAAAGGACATATCACATTAGGCCTTTTTTGGGCTACCATGACTCGTAGAGCTTGAACTGTCAAGGGGGTGCCCAACCCTCGACAGTTTCAACACAAAATTTTCATTTGTAACCCGGTGGCTAAGCGACGTAATTATTAAGAGACGCTAAATGGAAGAATACTAACCTCAAGCATTTTGTTGAACAGGTGGTCAGTACCAAGGAGGAAATTTCGACAAGCACTGGAGAAGGGACCAATGACAAAGCAAACGACGCAAATGTTGCTGCAGCAGAGGTGAAGCGTGAGGTGGTGGAGACGACAGAATGCTAGAGACGCCACGGCGGAGGGATGTTCTTGGAGACTTGAGTGAAAGCAGGAGCAACAACAAAAGAAGTTATAGCGGCGTGTTGTGAAGTTGGTAGAAACACAGAGAGGGGTGATGTAAAATGATGGAGGACTGGATGCACAATAAACTGGTTAGAAAAAAAAATCTCTGATTGAATCAAGGGAGGAAGCTCCCATGGAAGGGAGAGAAAAGCAAACTCCCCTCGGCACAAAATCCAGCCAAATCCAGTTAATGTGATATTACATGAGCATTAGAAAACAAATTAATCGAATTTTACGACATACACGGATAGTCTTTTACATTTTACTTTTCGCACAATCTAAATTTTACGTAGATTCATATGTGTATTGTCTATGAATTTTTGAAATTTGGATAATATGCTTTTGCTTTTATTTAATCCTAAACGAATAAGCCGTTAGTCCATGCACTGTATTGAGCACACACTGGGTATTTATGTGGGTCCACATTACACTTTCGCTTTCACTTACTACTATGGCTGCGTTTGGAAAGACTTTTGGGGAAATTTTTTGAAAAAATGCAAATACCTTTAGTTTGAAGGAGTATAGTGAAATGCAAAAACTGTTTGGTAAACTATAATTGAAAAGTGCCTTGAGAAAGACTTTCGAGAAAATGCTATTTGGTAAATATATATTTGGAAAGTCACTTAATGTGACCTATTTAGATTTTTTTTTAATTTGCTTGAAATGAGAAAAAGAAAACAATGACGGCCACATTTATATGTTTGCATTGAGAATAATATGATAGAGACGTATCAACAAATTTATAAATAAAAAAATGATATCAAAGTGGACTTCTTTCGCAATTAAAAATAGAGTACTTCCATTATAATAAACATAGTTACATATACATCGATACAAGATTTACGTTATTATTGAAAATTACAAGCATCCTTAAAAATTTACTAAACTCATGGCTATTCGATCATGTAGAAGTTCCATGCCGGAAGATAAATTATCATTTGAAGCGCTAGTCCCCTCATTTATATCATTAAGATTAACTGAATATTCATAATCAAGATACAAATTAGCTCTTGCAAAATGTGTATCATTGACGACGTTTCTCCGTATATAATTGTGCAAAGTAATTGTTGCTATCACAATTTTCACTTGTTTTTCAAACGGGTAATTTGGCATTTGCTTTAGAATCTTCCACTTCTTTTTTAACACACCAAAGGCTCGCTCAATTTCTGATCGCAGCGAGAAATGAGCACGGTTGAATATCTCCCGATAACCTATAGGTGTGGGACCTTACCGAAATTCTGCCAAATAATATCTAACTTCTTTGTATGGCCCCAAATAACCTGTTCGATTTGGATATCCAGCATCTACTAAATAATATTTACCTACAAAATGTAATGTAAATTCAATCAATGTAGACATATGTATACATATTACTCTACAAAAATCATTAATTCATGAACCTAGAGGAGGATGAGAAAATTGTACATCATGTCTCCCCATAGCTTCACAGAAGATATGAGCATCATGAGTTTGCCCTTCCCAACCAGCCCAAACATAAATAAATTCCATGTTAAAATTACACACCGCCAATAAATTTTGAGTCGGTGTTCCTTTTCGACCGATAAAACGAATCTGATCATGCGTACATATCACTGCTGGAATATGTGTGCCATCAATAGCCCCAATAGAATCCTAACACGAAAATGAAAATATTATTGTATAATCGAAATGTATGTTTAGTTCTACATTTATATTTCATAAGTGAAATATACCTTAAAATAAGGATAGAATCATCGATTATTCCCGATCTTCTCTAGAACTTCCCTAAATTGCCGATTAGATGGTTGGATCAAATCTTTTTCCATTGCACATACTTTATCTAATACTAAGCTAAAATACCTACTTATGGTTTTCCCGAAGTACCGAAAGCACTCTTGTACTAACTTATTACCCACACCATGTCCTAAAATAAGAAGAAATATTCTAAGCATTTCTGTTACATCGATATTCCTAGATCCTTAAAGACCATAACTCGTTACTAAATCATGCATTAAACTATTAAACACAATCCTATCCATTCTAAACATTTGATAGCACATTATCGGATTATCATCTTTGCCCATCGACTCTTTTAACCATTTATTTCCTGTATATGAAGATGTCATACAGGGTCCTTTGTACCCGTACATTGCCCGATAAGCCACTGCAGCCCGATCGACTCCCACAATTTGTCAATATTCTTCTTCCTCTTTGTCATGATTTTCTCCTTCGGGAGAATCATTCATAATAACTGTTCAAAGTAACAAAATATAGAGTTACAATTAGAAAATAGATAGATAATCTAAATCATTCATAAATAGAAATTATCCATTATATATATGTAAAATCCACTCAACCAAAAGAATACCAAGTAAAAACAGGTCTCACATTAGATCACAAATTGGAATATAGTTCATACGTAGTGCAAATAGAGTGCAAATCATACCAACTGCAAATAAGTCTCACATTACAATAAAATAGAATATAAAAGAGTTCAAACAAGAAGCTACCATCCTAGTGACGACTATTGTGCTCTTCCAACTTGAACTTGAGCCACTCCACTTTTTCTTCATCTCCATCCAAGTTCATGAAGATCTGGCGATTGTCTTTCTTCTCAGCAAAGTGAAAATACAACTTTCGTTCTTGCTTAATCTCGGGTATGGCCTTCAATGTTTGTATAATTTCCTTATAAGGATCAAACTCCCTTGCAAGAGATGATGCACTACTCCTACTTTCAACAGCTAAGCAAAGTCTATCAATTTGTGATGCTAACTTCGCAGGTCTAATCAACTTTTATCCTTTCTTTCCTCCGGCTTGCCTATGCGCTGCTTTTTTATTGCTCTTACTTGGACTTGGTCAAGCAATATCTTCACTTGCATTATCCTCTAAATTATCATTAATAGATCCAGCACCATCACCCTTATCAACTTGAGGGGCCTCAATCTCCTCATTATTGATTAAACCTTGTGTAGGATTCCATGCGACACTTCTAGTGGCAACTGTTCCCCTAACATTCTATCCAATAACACTTCAAGATTTTGATGCGTACCTTTCGTTCGAAAAGCCTTAAACTTATGATCTTTTTGTTATAATCGAACATTTTTGTAAGTTGTATCATAAAAGATGAACTTGCATAAAAGTAAAAAAATAAAATAAGAGATAAACACCTTAATTTTCCTCTCCCACCATTCATCATTTGCATCTATGGTCTTCTTCCTTGCATCCCATCCTAGTCCTGTTTCATTGAGAAGCAATTTCCTCCATCTTTTGTATTCTTCCTTAAGATTATCCCACTTACTCTTCATTTGATTTTTGTCATACTTTTTGCCCCTCGGCTCCTCAAACAGTTTGTTCAATGCACAACTTACAAAAAGTTTCTACATCTTCCGGGCCCCAAAATGCATTTTTCTTTGATGAACTTGCCATCTTCTAGTAAAATGAAAACAATCATTTGAGAGATGCAAATAAATTAGATAGATTTTTACTAAGGGTCACTTTGCCATGAAGAAATACATCCCTAGAGGCAGGGGATGCAAGAAAAAAAAATAAAAAATCCATAAAGGCTTCTTCTTCGCTTTCTTTCCCATTATCAACTCGAACCGATGAACCACTAACTCTAAATTGAAATATGAAACTCAAAGCCAAAAAAAAAAAAAAAAGCTACTTTCTATTGTCAACACGAAAAGATAAGAGCAAAGGTGCGGAACAAGTGTTAACAAGTATAGAATCAAGGAGCTACAATCTCATTAAACAATATGTGAGTCCTATAACTAATAAGTTGCTCCAATAACTCTACCACACTCTAGATACACACGTAACACCACTGGACCACTTGCACAACACCTATTTTTTACTTGTGAAATTTTTCGGGGTAATTGCAAATTGCCGAAAACAAAGGCATACAACGAAAGTGAGAGGTGATTCTACCTCGGAAATAAACCTCCAATACCAATTTCTCAATGGAGCATCTAAAGTCCATAAAAATCTCCTCTCCCTCTTTCACTTTGCGGGGTTTCCTCGGAATCTCTCATTCCAGCCCAAGAACTTCAACTTTCCACGATTTCAAAGGTTCGCATGTTCTTCGTTTCGGGTCAAAGTGGAAAATTACTCGGACCCATTTCACACGATACCCCTTCATTGGCCATATTTACGTAACCAACCACAAGTCCATCATCAAGCAACCCAAATAGGACAAAGAAAACGAGAGAGAACTAAGGGCACAAAACTAGAACTTGAGAGCTACTACTAGATCTCCTCAATTCTCCAAAAATAAGAGAGAAAACGAAGCATGATGAAGAATCATTCAAAGAATCCACAACAAAACTCACCAGAAATGCAGGCCAAATCCGAAGCATCGGACGAATTTGGAGATGGAGAGCGAGCGAGCGATGGAGTGAGAGTATACCTAAGAGAGACGAAGAGAGGAGGAGGAGGCGGCTTCGGATCCGGTAAAACAAAAAGAGGCGGATGTAGGGTTTCTATATTGGAAGGGGCAACATTGGAATTATAAAGATATTTGAGGACAAAAAGGACAAAATAAAAAAATCATTTAGCTATTCTAGGCAGCATGCCGAGAATGCCAAAAAGCCAAGGCGGCTTCAAGGCTGCCTTGGGCTTTTGGCTTTTTGAATGTAGATATTTGGCCTAAAGGTGTTTTGAAAAATCTTCTCAAACACCAAAACTTTGGCCCAAAGGGCTTTGGACACCCAAAGCCTCTTGGGAATGCTCTTCCCAAATGCACCCTACATTGGTTGAATCTGGTTAGATATTGTGCCCGAGGGACTTGATTATACATGATGTATAAAATTAATGATTTGTTTGGAGTAAATTGTTTATGAGCTTCATCTACAAAAGTTGTGACGTCCCGGACACACCACCCCACGAGCTCAAATTTTAAATATTTCAACTTATTTTCTACCATCCTTTACTCTTGATGCGAAAGCGTAACGGTAGGCAACCTGATTAAACAAATATAACATCTTTCAAGATTTTTACAAACATACTAATATGTTTATACATGAGCGTCTCATACACTTTATAATACATCATAACTTCCGATTTCTATGTACATTCCAAATTTGGGAAGATTACTCGATAACTACCATGGTACTTCTCCATACTATTGCTAGACTACTAAGACTCCTTCCTCATCATGACTCGAGCACCGACCTATGGTGTCATCTCACTCCGAAAACCCGGTGGCACATCAAAGTTACCTATAGGGCCGAAGAGTCTACCATTAACTTATTGGAACCGAGAGGCAAAAGTAAGGGGAAGCTGCACCATTAAACTAATATCCATCCAAACAGTAGTATTGACTCTAGAATATACCACATTTATCTCTACATCAACTATTTCCTATTGGTGTGTCGGCATACCAAATTGTAGGTCATATGGCGGATCCATCTCGGTTTCCCGAATAGTAAAAGGACGAGCTAACAGCCCGGTAAATGAAATTACTAGGCCTAAAGTAGGAATATCAATCCAATACTCAACGCAGTGGTGACGGTAATGCAAATCTATCTCGTGATCCATTGTAAAAATGACATGTACCACACATATCAAGTATGCATGTGCATCGATTCTATTATGTAACTTGTTTGCTCGTAAGGGCCATGAGCTCGTCGGGTCATTCTTGTAATCTTGTAGTCTTGTAGTCGTTACTCGGGAAAGCTTTCTCATAGGCTCAACGTCATTTGGGAAAAGACGATGTCTCCTTTGCATTGTCACCTTCACAAAAAATGACGACTCGTAATCATTTCTCGTAACAAGGCCAACTCGGACCCTTGTTGACGACACGTAATTCCCATATAAAAGCCAACTCTGGCTTTTGTAGCTCCTTGGGCGATAATGAGTAAGCATTCATTTCTCATGTTTGCATGCATACACACTCTTCCGCATATACTTGTTTGTTTATCATCTTTTCTTAACATAAAAATATATGGGATTGGATTGATGGAAGTGAGATGGGCAAGAGACCGGTTGAGCCATCTTACGCCTAACGAAGTCGGCTCGGCGGAACCCGAGCCGACCCACCAGGCGCCGATGGGCCTAGGGCCAAACCAAACCAAAATCGGATGAGGTCCAAAGGGCCGGACTCGGTTCTAGCCGGTCCAGATCGGTCGTTGCTCGATTCGACCTAGTTTTTTCTTTCGTTCGCCTTGGTTTCATCCTCGGTCTCACTTGGCATCCTTGACTCCTCCATCGAAGTACAATCAATGCAACTTGATGCAAATGCATACATGTTTGCACACGTAATTACACTTTCAATGTAATACTTCATCAAGCAATAAACAAACATTAACACTTTAGAATTAGTAATCCCATTTACCTATGCCTGGACAACAGTAGTTTACTATACAACGTGCAAACAGGCGAATAAGAAAGCAAGATGAAAATAAAAGGTGACGGTGTGAAAGTGATGCGGTGTGGCGGTGTGCCGGCGGTGGTTTGGTAGCATGAGAGAGAGAGGTCAATTGGGGGGGGGTCGGTGAGAGAGGGGGAAGAGGGAAGATGATGATGTGTGGTCCCAAAATGGGGGACCATTATTAATTTATAGGCAAATGATTCTTATCATCATTAATTATGGCTAGCTACTTATCCTTTAGTGATTAGGCTACTTAGCACTCTATATTTAATATGTGTTACCCTAAGTTTTAGGTTAGCTACCTAACATCATCCTATTGGTCTACCTATTTATCTTCTAAAAGCTAGTTACTTAGCAACATTTTTAATGGTCCACCTAGCCATCTTCTAGAACCTAGCTACTTTAATATATATTAAATTCTCATTAGCTTAATTAAATTATCTCGTAAGCACCTAACCTAATTAATCTTCTAGATCCGGAAAAAAACATCAACAATCAACTATTCGTAGACAATGGAGCGAAATAGAGTAGAGGATGGAGCAATTGGTGTCGGCAATGGCCGACGCCAACCAACGGCGTGGCCTGAGCGTGGCGGCCCCACATCAAGCAAGCCGACGAATGTGCCTTAGTCCGGTCACGTGCTAGCCAGGTACGTGCCAATCGAGCACCTTCCGTGCCGGTCATTGGTCGAGCGTGCCTCGTCCCGCACCGGTTTACACTTGCTCGTCCCTCCCGGGTTCCTCGTTGATCAACTCGTTGTCTTGTCCATTCAGTAAATTTCTTGCCATTTTTTATTTTTTCTTTTATAGCATTGAAAAAAACTTCTTAGTCAATTCAAGATATAATACTTTATTAATGAAATTTTATCTTATCCCTTAGTGCTTGAAAATGACATCTATGCTTATATTAAGTTGATAGTGACATTCATCCTTATTATTTATCAAATTGACTTGCCATTAACTTATGTATTAATTCATGAAATACTACTTTATTTCATTTTTTTAATACGAAAATTTATCATTGTCACAACTCTCCCCCATTTTCCAATTTGAAGAGGCCAACTTTGTGCGACTTTGGGAGATGATTTCTTGGCTACTCTGCCCAAGATCTGCGTGACACAGCAACTAAGATGCAAGGTGAGTATTCTAGATGTGTTATTTCTATAGTTAGACCAACTTTTGACCAAGAAAAACAGAGAGAAAAACTAGCCCGGAGAACCGATTTCTCATCAGCCCGGAGAGCTAATGAGAATTTAATATATATTAAAGTAGCTAGGTTCTAGAAAATGGCTAGGTGGACCATTAAAAATGTTGCTAAGTAGCTAACTTCTAGAAGATAAATATAGCGTGCCTCGTCCTGGACCGGTCGTCACCCTTGCTTGTCCCTCTCGTGTTCCTCGTCAATCAATTCGTTATCTTGTCGATTCTGCAAATTTCTTGCCATTTTTTATTTTTTTTATAGCATTGAAAAAAACTTCTTAGTCAATTCAAGATATAATACTTTATTAATGAAATTTTATCTTATTCCTTAGTGCTTGAAAATGACATCTATGCTTCTATTAAGTTGATAGAGACATTCATCCTTATCCTTTATCAAACTAACTTGCCATTGACTTATATATTAATTCCTGAAATACTACTTTATTTCATATTTTTTAATACGAAAATTTCTCGTCTTCACAACTTTCCCCCACTTCCCAGTTTGAAGAGGCCAACTTTGTGTGACTTTGAGAGATGATTTTTTGGCTACTCTGCCCAAGATCTGCGTGATACATCAACTAGGAAGCAAGGTGAGTATCCTGGATGTGTTATTTCTATAGTTAGACCAATTTTTGATCAAGAAAAATTGAGAGAAAAACCAGCCCAAAGAACTGATTTCAGAGATTGGAATTTTCCCGAGTGTTGAACCGGTTTCAAGAGCACTACATGTTTGTCTTGTTGTGCCCCTTTTCATGCATAACCTATCTTAGTGAGCTTGATGCACGTTATATGAGAGTAGAAATGATGTTTAGATCATCTTGGTTTAATCTTTAAACATTTGCATGGACCATGAAAGTGTTTGCAACTTGAGCCAAAGCTCAGCCGATCCCCACTAGTTCATGTTTGGCTAGTGTCATCCATGTGTCACATGTTGACTCTTGATAATCGTTCCACGCGGTGACTTAGGCTTCCTTTGTATGGTTGGAGGGCTTAAGCCAAGTTTTCTCTTGATGTTTCGCCCGTATCTCGTAGAGAAATGAGAGTTCTTAGAGAAAGAGACCTAAAAGGAACTTCTTTGTATTTCGTTTAGTGGATGGATCAAATGAAAATGATGACTCCTCTTTATATAGCAGGGGGCTTTGGATTACAACCGTTGATCTCTATCTCATCCGATAGCTAAGATCTTATCTCTCATCTTTCTAACCACCGATATTAAATAGGAAGGTTCTAGAGAGAGGGGCAATTATAATATCGCTCATCCTTGAGAATATTCTACAAAGTAGTAGAAAATACTAGGCAAATTATAGAGGACCAATACACAGCAAGTCCTGGGGATCTTCTAGGCCATATGATCAACTGCCCGGCAAGGAAACCCTCAGCTCATCACATTCTCCCCCGCCCATTTGAGTGTCGTCCTCGGTGCCCCCAACTCGGGGTGGATCTTTGTTTTGCCGTTCACATTCTTCTCCTGGATTGACGGCTTCTTCTGATTTTTGTTCTTTTGTCCACAAGAACGCCTCTTCTTTGGCTTTGAGACTTGATGTTTGTTCGGACTTGAAGCGCATCTTGAGTCATCAATGACTCATTCTTTGTCTTAGCAGCTCCAATGTCTTCCACCTCCGGGAACAGCACATTGATCGGTATGCTATTTTTTGTTTGTATGGGCAACTCCCACTCTTCCTTTGGCTTCTCCAAAAGTCGAGTCTTCATGCTTCTTGACTCATTCAGCGTCTCAACTCTTGACCACGAGTCGGATTGTGTTGATGTTTTCCGTTTCTTTCACCCCAGTGAACATGGTCACGATCGATGGGTATTCCAAATCGGTGATGATGATTTACTTGGTTCTCGTGTCAACCATCGTTTTAGCGCTATCAAAGAAATCCATGCCCGGAATTAGGTCATAATCGTCGAGCGATATTACCTTGAAATCGACCTCTCCTTTCCATCCGTCGACTTGAATCGGGGACGCTTCTAGCAGTACCAACAGCTGGCTTGTCATCGGAATTGAGGATCTTGTACCATCGTTCAATGGGATCGACACGAAGTCCTAACCACTTTGCCACTTCGCTCGAGAAAAAGAGGTTTGTCGCTCCCCGTGTCAATCAAGGCATAGAGCGGCTTGTCTCGTACCTTGACTTCCACGAAGTATAGCCTCACCGGACTCAAGGATTTCTTTGGCGGTGATCAAGTTCGTGTGGAGTTGAGTTTCCTAATACCTCCGAGTCGCACTACCCTTTCTTATGTTTCTTTTGGCTCCTCATCACCCTCCTTAGCAATGAGTGTGCTGATCCTGTTCTTCGGTGGACACGGTTGGGTCCAATAAGGACCTTTGCAGATGAAGCAAGGAGACAGCGAAGGATTCTTGAACTTGTCTCCATTGCTGTTATAGGTGTTTTGGGGCTGCTTTCCCCACTGTTGGTAGGGAGGTTTAGACGGTCCTTCCACTCACTTCCTTTCTTTTTCACCATGGTCTTTTCTACCACCGTTGGAATCGCTTTCTTCATCCTTGCGATCCATGTTTCAATCCGATTGCCATCCATTCCCTTTGGACTTGGACAAATCGATTTTGGAGAAGTCGGTGAGAGACTCGGGGATGGAGATTGCCTTCGTGATGCTTCGAGCATCTCTTAGCTTTAGTTCGAGTTGTGCCCACGGCTTCGGTCCATCCATGAATGCTCCGAGAACCTCCTCCTCCCCAAGATTGGGAATTTGGAGTTTGAGCTTGGTGAACTCCTTCACATACTCCCGGATCGTGCCTTTTTGCTCAAGGTGATGGAGCTTCATTCGGGGCATCTTGTGGAACGAACTTGGAATAGAAGTGATCCCGAAATTCCCTTACAAAATCATTCCATGTATGGATTGGATCTGATGCGCCTTTCTTGGCTTCATCGTACATGAATTGCCGCCACAGTAAAGCATTTTCATAGAGAAACATAGAAGCATTTCGTACTTTGGCCATCTCATCTCGGAGGATACCAATGGCTTCAAAGTATCGCTCTATGCTTCAGAGGAAATTATCCACCTCCATGGCGGATTGTTCGCCTTTGAACTCTTTTGATTTTGGCACCTCTATCTTTGGCGCCGTTTGCATGGTGTTTGCACCATTCGCGATGCTTATTTTGCACAAGACTAACTCCGTCTTGAGTTCTTATATCTCTACCTTCGTTGATTCTATCTCGACTTGGTGGGATTTTTCTTTCTCTTGGACATCCAACTTCAAAGCTTCAACCGACACTTCCAAAGCTTTATCCTTCATTTGTAGTGGGGCTCTTGCTCCATTGAGAATGATGGAGAAGTCAGCACGAATCGTCCTATCCATTCTTCCGATTTGCTCCTTCGCATCTTCAAGGCCATCGAGGAGGTCGTACACAATGGTTTTCATCTTTTCGAACTTTTCATTGAGAGTAGACAATGCATCCAATGATGCCTCTCTTCTTTTTGATTTTCCTCGGGCTTTCTCCTACGAGGTTTGCTCATGGGGAATTTCTGCATCCACGGCATCAGCATGATCCACATCTAAGTTTAACATTATTTCGACCAGTTTAATGCTCTACAACCTCACGAACAGCTTGTCTCTATGTTGCTCTAATACCACTTATCACGAGCCGACTCTTGAGGGTTAATCCGCGCGATGACTTAGGCTTCCTTTGTATCGTTGGAGCGCCTAAGCCAAGCCTGCTTTTAATGTTTCTCCCATATCGTCTACGGAGAGGAGATTTCTTAGGGAGAGAGACTTTGGGAGGAACTTCTTTGTATTTCATTTAATGGATGGATCAAATGAGAATGGTAACTTCTTTTTATATAGTAGAGGGCTTTGGATTACAACCGTTGATCTCTATCTCATCCGATGGCTAAGATCGTACCTCCCATCTTCCTAACCACCGACATTAAATAGTAAGTTTTTAAAAAGAGGGACAAATACAATATCGTCCGCCCCTGAGAATATTCTAAAAAGTAGTATAAAAGCTTAGTCAAATCCTAGAGGATCAAGACACAACAAGTCTTGGGATCTTCCCGACCATAAGATCGACCGGTCTAGCCAGGAAAACCTCGGCCCATCACACATGTGTGTAAGCCACTTTCAAAGGCCGATTTGAGGCGTTCGTTTGATAATTTCCCAAGCCGTTGGATGTTTTTGGAACCTTGTGTTACGTACTTTCACTTGAATTGATATGTTTTTTGTGTATTGCTGCATGTGAGAAATATCGGAGCTTGAATCTAGCGTGCAACCTATTTGCTCGTCCGGGTTCAAACCCAAATTTTTTTGAAAATGTCGGACCCGCGACTTTAGGGTGGATTTTCGTTGTGATTTTGCCCATTTTAGTTGTTCTTTTTTTAGTTAATATTATTTTCTCTATGTAGTAGTACACGCCTGTTGTGCTCAAGGTCAAGGGTTGTAGGCCATGAAAACTCCTCCGAAGGCTATTTCTTGACACTTTTCTACGGGTGAGGTGTTTGCTGAAATGCCCGAAAGAGAGAAAAACCAACAATGCCAAATGACGACGTTTTTGGGGCGGGCGAACGGCGCCATTTTGGGTCTTGGGTAGGCGCAACCGAAATGGCGCCATTTCATTTAAAAAAAAATAAAAAAACATTTTTTTAAAATCACAAAAAAATTAAAAATTAAAAAAATTAGAAAATTTCCAAAAAAATTGAGAAAATTTTGGAAAATTCAAAAAATGAATTTTACCGCATTTTTGGCTAATCTGTATTTTCGGGCCTTTATTTCACGATGGAGGATAACCGATGTCCAATTCGGTTCAATTTGCTGTATGCCCGATCTTGTCTTGGGTTCGATTATTTGGGATTGTAACCTATATTGATTGACTTGCATGTTTACTTTTCGGTTAGTAAGTAGCTTCCGTAAACACTTGAGTGTTTGATAACAACTTTGTATTTTGATTAATTGCCTAGTGATTGCTTTCCTAGGTACTAGGGTGAGAATTAAGTAGGTAATTGCATGAAAATAACATAAAACTATTATACATGATCATTTAGCATTGATTTAATACCTGATAGGCTTTGATTGATAAGCGGAATGCATGGTTGCTTTAGGAACATTAAGCGGTTAGGTACCGTAAGGGCATTAATTGTCTAATTAGTGTAAAAAAGTCCTTGAAACCAAAATTTCTAGCTGCATAGAATCGATCGGCTTCTCCAAAGCACTCAATAAGGTTTGCGGTCTACCTTCCTCAAAGATCGGTGGCGACTCCTATGCATGTATACATACACATGTCGCTGATCACACTAAAACCAAATTTGATATATTTTTGTTGCGATTTGGTATGGGTCTGGGAGGGCTCGAGCTAAGCTCGTCCTTGAGGCTTATTAATCCATTAGCCCACCACTTGATACATAGAGATCAAGGTGGGTAGCGACACATGTAGATAATTACTGCACTTAGATTAGATTGCATATTTAAATTAGATTGCATTCTAGGATAGAATATGCATGTCTAAGTAGAATTTCACACCTAAAATAACTTATCTTTAATAGGTTAGGGTTTAGGTCAATTTAAATCCCAAAATATGTAAAATAGGTATCTTTTAGGCATAGTCGATTTTAGGTCAGTAATAAATCCGAAAATAAAAAATGAACCATTCTTGCCATGTCATATAGATTGCATGATAGGAAACATTGCATATAGAATCGCATGCTTAGGTCTTTTAATTAATTTTTACATCATGTTATCGATTTAGTTAGACCATAACATCATTTGTATAGTAGTTTAATTTAATTACATGTCATCTAGGTTTATCATGTAGTTAAGTAAATTAATTTCATATGCATTAGCTTAGGATAACTAGCATTTAGTTAATTCGTTGCATTAGAATAAAATTCATGCATTGCATATAGTTTAAGTTAAATGAATAGAAAATCAAACGAGTGAATAATTGTCTGGCGCATGCTCCCCGCATATTATCTTGAATTTCTGGGTATTCATTTAATTGATTGCGCACTTGCATGATAACCTATGCTATTGACTTAGGTTAAAATCAATCAAGCTGCTTGATCAAATATTTTCATAAAATGAAATGGTACGGAAAGGACGTTAGAGTAGTCTAGCGTAACCAAGTTTCCGAACTCATAATCTTAATTCGTAGAAGTAAATTAGTCTTCCCGCTAGTTTACTTAGGTGTCTAATCAATTTACCTTGTAAGCCAATTAGAGGCCACTCTAAGTTAGATATTTTGCATGTTAAGATGTGAACCCCTAAGTTGCGATTTGGTATGGACTTGGGAGAGTCTGAGCTAGGTTAATTAAACTAATTAGCTTAATAATCCATTAGCCTAGATGAAAATTTAGGTCGCGACAATGATAAACTGAGCTTACAAAGGAAAACTAAAAGGAAGTAATGAATAAAGGTGGATAAAAAGGAAAATGATGGAAAAGAAGGAAACAATAAGACGGGCTTAGCTTAACATGGGTGAGATTTGGGTTTAATCTGGTTTGATACATATGCATTTAATTTTTGTTGATAATCGGACAAGTGAGTTTTGGGCTTAATTAGACTTGATAAATTAGACTTCATTTAGTACCTCTCTAAAAAAAAAATGTGATAAAGCTCCACTTGTGTCCGTAGCCCGGACTCGCAAAGTCCAAATGCGGTCCGCATACTCGGATCGGCAGCAAGGGCCCGACCGGAGTTTCCATTTACTAGAAATAAAAAAAAACAAATAAAAACAAAAATTCTGAGAATAAAAATATAAAAAAATAGGTAGAAAAAGATCCTTTGATTAGGTTGTTAGACTTTAGTATTAGAATTAGGTTAGTTTCATTTAGATGATATACACATGGTCTAGGAAAATTCATGATTTTTCTCTAGTTTAGATACATGAAAATTAGTTTGCTTTGAAAATTGAATTTGATTTGAAATAAGTTCATGGGTTTGCTATCTTGTGGCTTAATAACAAGGCCGTATAATATTTTTTGCCGGACTTATATCGGATTACTTTATTACATTTCAATCTTTACTTGTTCTTTCATAATTTCACAGTTCAATTGACTGCATTTCTTTTATACTATTTTTCTGTCCCGTGATTTGTCTGTTTTAGTAGAATGATTAGGACAATCCTTCGGACCATAACAAATCCAAGGAGTGAACAGATAGATCCTTGAAAGACCTTTAGGGTTCATAGTTGATAACAAAAGCTGTTGGATCACTTAGATGAACATACCAACCAAGTTAAAGGTACCAAAAATGCACCAATAGAAATTATTAGTGTAACCAAGTTCTCGACCCTATAAAATCTTTGATTGCGTAGGAGGTAAGAAATCCTCCCGTGTCTCACTTCGTTCCTAGCCAACCTCAATTGGCTAGTGGCACTCTCAATTTACATAAAATATTTTAAGCTAAATTGAAACTTAAAATGAGTCCAATATTGTTCAATTTAAGGGTTTGGGAGAGCTCGCCTTTAATAGAAGGCGATTTTCCCACCTTTTGGGCATTGCCTTTTGATCCATTTTTTCCCCAACCTTGTCGCAACAACAACGGGTGATTTGATGTGGCCAAACTCAATCGAATGTGTGTTGCATAAATTTTTATTTTTTCTTTTCTTTTGCGATTCTTGTTCATCCTTTCTTATTGGCACGCGATTGAGAGTTTGATTGTCCGTCGCCCATCGTTTGAATTCCAAAGACTAATAATCTATGGGAGAGGGAGATATTTAAAGAAAAACCAAAACTATGCACGGTGCACTCATGAAAGACAGGATTTGCCCCAATATGGACAACACTCTTGTTGTCACAATACAGAGGAGTGAGATCCTGGAGTGAAACGCCTATGTTAGCAAGCAAATGTCGAAGCCAAACAATTTCAACAGTAGTGTCAGCCATAGCATGATACTCAAACTTTGTAGAGAAGCGCGAGATTTGTGCACCAAGAAATGAGAGAATCGCTAAGGAAAATACAGAATCCTGTGATGAACTAATGATCACTTACATCGAAGCCCGAGTTAGTATCGAAATAAGCATGCAACTCGAGAGGAGAAGAGGACAGAAAAATAAAAATTGCGTCAAAATACCCCATAAGTAGCACAAAATCCGCAAAACAATAACATAATAGGTAGACATAGGGGCAGCATCAAACTGATCGACAACGAGAGTTGCAAAAATAATGCAAGCCGTGAAATAGTGAGATACACAAGACTTCCAAACAAAGTTTGATAACTAGTTACATCAAAAAGAGGCTCCCCATCGTCGGGGCGAAGCTTCTAATTCAACTCAACAAGACCGATCGAGGTACGGGAATAAAAAAGAGCAGCCCTAGAGAGAACATCAACAGTATGCTTCTACCGAGAAAGAAGAATACCACAAGAATTGCGAGCAATCTCAAGCTTGAGAAAATAACGCAATGGACCAAGATCCTTCATGGCAAAATGTTGCCGAATATGCCTCTTGATATGTGCAATATAATCAGAGTCATCGCTGGTAATGACTATGCCATCCACTTAAAAAAGAAGGATAATATAGCCAGAAGACGAAATATGAACAAACATAGCATGATGAGCCCCACTCTGAACAAATCCTGCCGGATGTACTTCAACAATAAACTTCTTAAACCAAGCACGCAGTGCTTGTTGAGGCCATAAAGAGTCGCCAAAGACGACAAATCTGACCAAGGGCATAGGCAAAACCAGGTAGTGGATGCACAAAGATTTCCTCTAGAAGATCCTCATAAAGAAAATAATTCTTCATATTGAGCTAATAGAGAGGCCAGATTCTGACAAAAGCAACAGCCAACAGAGTACGAGCAGAAGTTATTTTCGATCTTGGAGTGAAAGTCTCCTTATAATCAATTCTTGATTCCTTCTTTGAATTGGTTAAATTGCATCTATCCTTTGATTATTTGATGGCATTTCATTGTTGTGGATAATATCTAATTAACTGAATTAGATAATATCTGATTTGTGAATGAACTTTACTTTGAATTATTATCTCATGACCATTGAGTCGATTGGATGGCTTTATCTGGTAAGTATTGGATGTTATCTAACCTTTGGAAAATATATTGTTTGAACTGGATAATATCCAATATTTTTTTTAGAATTATTTGAAATAATTTTTCCAAATCCTAAAGGATAATTTCTCAAGTTGAAATTGAACTTTGGTTGGGGAAAGTGAACCTCACATCACAATTTTCGGCCACCCCTTTATATTTTTTGAAAATCACAACTCTGGTTGATTCTCACTCTTATCTGGTCATGTTTGTTTGATTGTTTTATTTTACTACAAAGTTTGCACATTCATGAACAAACAGACCCATAATATATACTCCCTTATGCCTAGACCTTTCGAAAAAATAAATTACATTCCTTAGCCATGATATTATAGAAAGGGATGGTAATTTGTATGGAATTTCATAATCTACCATTTTTATTAAGGGATGATGTTATTCTATACTCTATTTGCATGTTGACTTGAATCTAAAAGTATGTAGCAGATAAAATTCTACTCTGACCCTAATCTTTGGATATGAGCGAATTTATCAAAAAATAATCGAAATTAAGGTATATTAGGGGTATTTTTGTCTATCTTTGTTCATTATTTTTTTTTATGTAAAACATGTCAGAAACACCTTTTTATGTTGTAAATAACATCTAACATAAGTTAAGACTTGGAAAAATCATTTTCTTAATTAAAATTGGATGTTATTGCACTTTATGGCATGTTTTCATAATAATCACTTCTTAATCCGAAAATACAAAAAAAATTCATTGGCATTTGCGTATCATATACTCTAGAGCATACTTTGCCATGTTTCATGCATATTGCAATGTCATTTATTATAGCTTGCATTTGCATTTTTCTAAAGAAAACCCAAAAGGAATTCATTCAAGTCACATTATCAATCAAAAGGGATTTTTCATGAAATTTGGTACCGAAAGGGCATCAATTTTTCTAAATTAATGTAACCAGGTTTCTAGACTCATTTTTTCTAGTTCACAAAAATAAAATAGTTCTCCCACTATTTTATTTAGATTTCTAATCGACCTATCAAAAACGATTAGTGATGGCTCTGATTTAATAATTTTACATGAAATTGAACTTAAGTTGCGATTCAGCATGACTTGGGAGAGTCCAAGTTATGTTAGTTAATTTAATTAACCCGATAATCCGTTAATGTAAGGTTTTCCCAATTTTAGGTTGCGACAAAAACCGACCACATGCAACCCCATAAGCATCATATTACTTCTATTTTCAATATGTGTTAAGTCTAACCAAGTCACAAACAAATCCCGAATCAAGTAACCATAAGATCAAGCAATGTAAGATGAAGATGAAAGAGTTGCCTTAATCCAAGAACAACCGAAATCCTTTGCAGCTTCTTGAGAGTATTTTTTAGAGCAAGATGAAAGTGTAAGTGAATTTGAAAATGAGAGTGAGGAGGGGGGAGGTTTTTAGCAGGCATAGAGGGAGAGAGGGAGAGAGAGATTGAGTGAGAGGGCGAAACAAGTGAGAATTCCCATTAGGCACAATGGGTGGCATGACATGATGGTTCTATGGGGTAATCATAAGGTGAAATTAGGTAAAAATATGGGGATATGGAGGGCGCTTTTTGGCCATAATGGGAAAAATGTCCACTTTGCCCTTAGTAATTTAATTATGGACATTAAACCTCAAATTAAGCTATAAATTGTACTGCACTCTTGGTATTTTTCACTCTAGAGGTTCAATTAGCACTATTGCCCCTCAATTAACCACGTGAGACATTCCAATTAATGTCAAACAAATAATTTCTAGTACCAATATCGCTTCTAATTGGCTAAGTGAAATTCCGGATGTCACGTAGACCGAGTTTGGCATGGCTGGGCTAGGTTGAGCTCGCCCATTGATGACAAGGCGGTTGACCATCGCCTCTAGTCGGTTGCTGATCCGACAACTAATAGGAGGAAGAAGGAGAAGAAAAAAATTTAAAAATATTAAAAATTACCTCGTCGGCGTTTGTTGGCCAAAGTTAGCCAGATGAATTGAATTGGCATAAATACAAATGATTTAGGATTCAATTGGCGAAAAAAAATTCAAGACTGAATTTGCACAATTGCATAAATTCAGGATTTTTTTGGTAATTTTTATGTAAAAACAACCAACCACTAAATTGCTCGTCATCCGACAAAGCTAATTTATACCAATTGTGAGATCGAAATGGGGTTAAACACTTCATTACAAGGTTTAGAGATTTGAAATCATCTTAGTTTTGCTGCTTAATTATAAGACTAATGAAGAGTTAAAAGAATTCAACAATAAATTTTATCACTACCGTCTCATATGTTAGGATAAATGTGTGAGTTGTATTAGAAAAGTCATATATCATAGAACCGATATGGTCTGGAGCATTTAATATATTCAAGTTGGCCTATAACTCATTTGCTTAAGCTTTTGAGTAAAGGTGGATCCAACTGGTTATGATGACGGGCCTGAACTTAAGCTCCCTCTTGATGATCTCCTAGGTTGAAAGTATCAAGTTTCTACCGCATACTCCCAACAATGGTATCAGAGCTAGTGGTTGATTGGTGAGCCTCTAATCTATTTCGGTGTTTGGTGACATCTCAAGAAAGAAATCTCATGATCGACGCTTGTTTTGAAAGAAAAATTGCCATAATGGTTGGTCCGACAAGAAGAGACCATAGACAGTTGGTCCGGTGACGCGAGATAGAGACCATAGATTATGCAATCCCAAGTTAGCCATTGATGTTAGAGATTCACATTGAGATAAGTTGATGCAAAAGGATATTTGAATTAAGGTAGAGCAAACCTAATACTGGAGCTCATACGTGATGGGAGATTATTAGGATGCACGTGTGAATTGTGTTAGAAAAGTTCTACATTGAATAATCAATGTGGTCCGGATCGCTTAATATATTTAAGTTTGCCCATAATTTATGGATTTAAGCTTTTGAATGAAGATGAGTCCAACTAGATATGTTGACGGGCTCGGATTTGGGCTTTCTCTTGGCGATCTATCTGGTTAAAGATATCGAGTTTCTGCTGCGCACTCCTAACGTCATATAACAAGTTATATCCAAAGTAATGAGTTACATAAAACAATCTTAGAGAATTGTCAATACATAAGAGAGAACAAACCATACAGATGAGATCTTCGCTTGTTACAGGAATCAATTTTGTCTACATATAAAAGATGAGAGTACACAGAATAGAAATACGTGGGGCAATTTTATAAGACGTGAGAATGTCATGGTTGGATGGTTGCCTTCTTCCATATTCTCACACGGACTATACAAATATTAAGCCAAAACCCCAATTATCTCACTTTTACATTTCACAATTTGCCCGCAAATATATATATATATATATATATATGTGTGTGTGTGTGTGTGTGTGTGTACAGCTCCTGCAAGCAACGAAAATAGTTCTTACCACGTTGCGAAAACTGCCTAAAATGCAATGTACAAAATAGTTATCGAACTCCGATAAGCCAGCTCCTAATGTTGAATTTCAAAGATGTCAAATAGATGGGTTAGGTCGGATTTGGAATGCATTAAAATTGGGTTGTGTATGGAGTTACTAATGATTGGACTAATGTGTACTTTTTCGTAATTATGTCTAGTGTTCATTTGCACTTACGACTCGATACGGCATTACTTGATTACATACCACAATGTCACGTCCTAAGCATCGCGATATTTAGGGCTAGGGGCAACTTATGAGAGATCCATATTCTATTTATTGTTCTCATCTCTATGTGTGCATGCACTCTGCAAATGAAGTGGAGAGACTGCGGAGTTCAAAAGCTTGAGGTTTGATTTGTGGTGCTTGGCTGAAGACAAACATCCGTGTTGGAGGGCCATAAGAACTTCACATGGTGACTACAGACAAGTAAGCAAAGCGATTTTTCTTCGTGATAGAATATTTAAATGTTAAACCACCACTTCATTTAGCGTTTAAACTTTTATAACAAGTATTAGTGGTCCTACAAATCTTACATAGTATAAGAGCAAAAGGTTCTGAATTCAAATTTTTTTCAAGCCCTTATGTTTCCCTAATGAAATATCCCTGCGCTTAGTATTACGCAAAAAAGACCACTATAAGCGTGAGGGGGAGTGATATAATATTTAAATGTTAAATAAAACCACACATTCAACTAATATTTGATCCCATAAAGCCTCGCATTTGCTTCTAGTAAGTTTACGTACGATGTACTAAGTGAAGTGTTCGAACACCGCGAACTTATGATTTTTCTTCCTTTGTCTTGGAACTGGTGAGATTCTCTCTCTGTACTTTGTGTAAAGATGAGTAAAATCTGCTAAAAATATTAAGCATCATTCCTATTTTCAAATGTTTCAGAGGAATCTTTACATCAACGATATCGAGCGAGATAGCGACCACGTTAATGAACTTGCGATTGATCATGCTCTTCGGCAGGCACGGGGGCTCATGCTTGGGTGTAAATCCTACGTTTTCTCTGTCCTAGGAAGCGAATTAATTAATTAAGTGACTGATCAGTTAATTATTGATTATCCACGGAGTGTCGAGAACGCATTGATGTCTCTTTAATGTAAGTTGTCTCCTCTTGCAATGTTGAAAAAGTCTCCGTCTGAAAAAACAAAAGAAAAGTCGCTCTGCCTTGATTTTTTCGTTTCACACCCCAAAATGTTCAATTTTAAGTTGGTAACTTTCTGCACATCACGGCACTGATACGAGGACTAGAGGAAATGATCTTGTTTTGGTGTTGTTTGCACCAAAAAGTGGCCAAGTTATCGATGTGGGTTGACACGTGATTAGAACGTGAATACTATCGAGCATGTGATCCCTTGCCGACGACCACAACGATAGACATCAGTATTTGTCCACACCGGTGATTACTGCCTATTGATCGTCGATATACGACGATGTATGGCTAACGAAGATTGAGGAAAGTGTCGGTTGATGAGATTGATAGATTGTCGAGGCGTTAGGGTAAAGTCGAAGGCACAAAGGGCATCAGAATACGACTGTGAGTTTCAAATTACGAGAAATCAAATCGATCGAAGTCGTAGAGCCACAAGCGCACGTTTTTGAAGGAATGGCCGTTCGGATACGAGATCATGGCATCGTAAAAGCAAGGGTAAAAAATTTTCGGATACGAAGGAACATGGATACAACTGCTGAAAAACTGCTCAGGGGCAGTTATAGCATGAACACTATAATACCATCGATCATCTACCGAGATCCCTCCCCCACACAAATCAATAAATTTACTATCTTTCGGTTATATCTACTTTCGTACAATGAACTTTTAATCTCCAAACTTGCATTGTCAATTAAATTCCAGCATAGCATCTTTACGTTCTTAAACTTTATCGTCGATTAAATTCCGATCTAGTTTATTTACGTTTGGTTCCATTAAAGTAGCTATACTTTCCAAGAATTGTCATCGATTAAATTTCAGTACTGTTTACGTTTTGTATCGTTTTGTTTGGATTGAAGTTGTCAATTCTCTTATTAGTTGTGATATTTGCTGTCCAAAGTCGCCACAAAACCCATTTCCTTTTAATTAAAATCGAAGAAGGAATTTTGGTGAAATGTATTTCGTCATGAGGGAAATTCTAACGTAACATGTGTACTAATTGTTGGAGATGTTAATATATAAGAAATATACTTTTCAAAAAGTGTCTTTTTTAACTAGAAAAAAAAGTGTCTTTCTTAAAGAGTGCTTTTAGGGCACTTGTTAACCATTATAAAAGAACATTTTCATAGACTTGTTATAACGTGAGAAAGACGGTGACTTGAAAATGACAAACTCTCCTTGCTTAGAAGATGTTTCAAAATAGGAAACTGCTGATTTTCGGTTTTTTTTTTTTTTTGCCTTGAGACGATTTAATTAAATGATCACTATGCATGTTTCAATCTAACTAATGCTTTCGTGCATGTACTAATCAACATTGAGGCGAGTGAGTTATATTATAGAGGTCTCGCATTAGAAATTTTATATGATATGGAGCAGCATATATACATATTAATTAACTTATAATTCAAAGCTTTCAACTTTCGAGTGAAGTTAAGTCCAATTAGATGCATTGGTGAGCTCGGAACCAATCTCCCTTTTCGAGGTGTTCCCGAGTGAAGATATCGTGACTTCTGCTGCACATCTCAACGGTCAACGTGCAATCGTGTAGTGTTAATAGTGACGTTTGAGCTTTGGTTAAGCACACTTTATAATACTATTTAGTCCGGTATCTTCATAATCCGAGAAAATTACACTAGTTCATTGGAAATTGTAATTCTTTTATGACGTAACTACTGGTAAGTACCCTCGAAGTCCCTACTTAACAATTACGAATTTACGATAATGATGCTCCTTTCCCAAACATCTGGATTCTATGCATTGCTTGAAGAGCACTCCAAGGAGCATTAAGTCAAAGTTTTCAACAAGCTCCCTTTATGCACGAGTGATTGATGAAACGTTTGTACGGAACAAGGGTCCTTGGCAGTACAAATATTCACTGCTGAAAAATAAAAAAGAAAGAATTTTCTAGTGGAACATTAGCAGTAAAAATATTCATCCCCATGACCAATTTTATGTTATGAATAAGATTATTATCAGTTATATAGCTTGTGTAACTTTTTTTTTTTAACACATTTTCACATCTCATAGTTGAAATTATATCGGATCTATTGCCGGCGTAATTTTTTTTCACACATTCAATATTGGAGGGATTACACATGGATGAACTAGATTTTACGGAACGATTTGCAAGTACACGTGGCATCAATCCAACTATGAATGCATGAAAATTCTTTACACTGGTAATAGACCTAATAACTGCAAAAACCAAAGCTGCTCATATTAATGGTATTAAATGTGAGATGTGTAAAAAAAAAAAAGATTATATAGCTCGTGTAGTTGACATCGTTGCACAAATTTCTATGAAAGTTAAAGGGAAACCGCTTCGGAGTGGATCGGTTCCGCCTGGTTCCATAAGATTGGAACTAGGAACCAAACTGGGCTCTTAAGGAAACTTCCGGTTTCGATCTAGTTCGCGGTTCTAGCCAAACTTCGTCCCATTTTAACTGCGAACCATCCCATTTATTTTAGGTAAGAGACCACATAATAATAATAAAATATAAAATCGTACCATTTCACTACAAAAGCATTTGTTGGTAAAGTGGTTATGTTGATATCTATTCATGTCAATGAACATTACTCGACTCTTAATCACTGTAAGAGCATTTTTTCCCCCTAAAAGTGGTTTCAAAGTTGATTTGGAACTTGAATTGGTTCCTAGGTGGAACCGGCGGTTTCAGGCTCGAAATGACGAATCGAACCGGTCTTGAGCCACTTCAAGGTTTGCGGAACCGGGAATTGGAGGTTGGTTCGGTTTGATTCCCGTGTTGAACTGGACTCGGTGCTCACCGTTAGTCAAATTTTTAACTTGAAATCACGCCAAAATGCCACCTGAAGAAGGTTGCTCGTGTAATAAGGTCATTAGATTTGGTATGATAGTAGTCACATATGAGAAAACTATGAAAAAAACATATAATAGAACCCCAGAAGTTTATGATATTTTTTCGCCTTGAAGTTAAAAGTGAAAAGACGTAAGCTTATGAACCAGTGCGGGACCGAAAAGCTCTTGACGAGGACAAAGTGGAACTGTTCGAAGGGAATATATTCAAAGAGGGAGAAGAAAGATGATGCAATTGCAAATCTTCCACAGATTGAAACGTGTTCCTTCGTGTGATTTAGAGGAAAAGTTGTTTCAACACTTTGCGAAATTTGCTACCAAACTCTCCACTTTATTTCCTTTCCTTTCGATTCTCTCGTCTCTTGCCAATGTCATCCCCAAATGCACCTTGCAATCCCAACCTCTCCCATGTACTTTCCCCTCACGCTTCCATCGTTAGCTGTAGGACAAAGAGAAGAGAAGAGCCACTCAGTTCGGTCAGGCGTGTTCCATATCCTTTTTCTTAAGGAATAAGAGCGAATCGGAAGATCTTAAAACTTGTCACAAAAGTACAATTAAGTCTAGAAATCTTCGACAACTACAATCGGGTCTTGAAAAGCTCGACGAACTGGTGCAATCGAGTCCTTCTGTCTTCCAATGATTGACGGAAAAATGCAATCAAGATTTAAAACTTTTGGTTTGCTCTTCGAAATTAAGTTGCATGTCCATTTTTAATACTTATGAATCACATAATTTGCTTAGCTTCTTTTATGACATTAAAGTAGTTTGCTTCTTTGACAACATTCCTTGTACAGCTATGATTATTGCTTGTGTCGTATGTGTCCTTCATGCATGCATGCACACACGTCCATGTCCAGCTCATAATTTCCTCTTTTTTCTTAGTGTTTTAACGATGCATTTGTGCTGAGCAATGAATTACTATTCCTGCCTAACAAATCCTCTAAAATTGGTAAATTAAGGTGTCGTAGCGGCACACTTTACGGCCTCTTCCAACTAATCACAAAATCATTGTGCATCGATCAGTCGTCAAATTCAGGATCATCTAAATTTAGAGAGAGAGAGAGAGAGAGAGAGAGAGAGAGAGAGCAATTTTGATTAAGCGTTTATGTGAGATAAAGCAAATAGATAAGAAATCTTAATAGTGCATCGTAGAAAATAATAAGAGAAAATGACACAAATGGTTCCTTAACTTTGACACAATAATCAATGTGACCCGTGAACTTTTAATTTGTTCAATATGGTTCCCATAACTTTAGCCTAATATATAATGTAATCCATGCACTTTTAATTTGTTCAACATGGTTTATGAACTTTTGATACATGTTCAATTTAATTCATGAGCTATATGAAAATATTCAATATTATCCTTGAACTTGATTTAATAGAGGGATGAACTTTTTCATACAGTTCATCCAACGAATTGAAAAACAACTTGAATTTGTGGCACATCGGCGACACGGAAAATCAGGAAAATTAAAAGAAAAGGGGAAAATAATTGAAAGAAGCTTTTGAACTCTTTGTCGAAGGTTTGTCTAGTAGGGAAACCAATCCGTTGGTTGTTGTGTAGTTTCCTCGAGCTTTTCGACGTGCCAAAGCGTCAATGGTTGGTGAAAAAGAACTACTAGATATTAATTGGGTACCGACTCCGACTTACCTGGCATTTAATTGGACCTTGCTTTGAGAAACTATAAAATGCATTCCAATAATTTAATGAAAGACATTGACTATCAATCAGCTCAATCTCTCTGTTTCCTCAACGCCAACCATTTTGACTTTGCTCTTCTTAGTCCTCGAGTCAACGCTTTCTAAACCATCAAAGTCTTACAATGAACCTTCTTTGCCATTGATACCTTGCTTATGTTACTTCTTCGCTACTCCTGGTTTTAAATTAAAGGGATTAGTCAAGTCGTCGGGCGTAGTTGAAACTCTGTTTTTTTAGAAAGTGTGAAGTATCGAGTATGTTTAGTTTCGTGACGTTTGAGATGTTGGATTGATTTCCAGATCGAGTTGCACGGTGATGCAACGTCCTAGACGGATTCGTGATGACCTTAAAACAGTCGATCTTCTTCCCAATGATTAGTCAGTACCACTAACGATAATAATATCCTTATGGTTTAGAATTTGATTTATTGATTGTTCGCCGGAAATTGTGCTATTTTTTTTTTTTTTTGTTATTGTTCTTTTAGTTTAGATATTATTTCGATTGCAGTTCCTTTAGAGAAATCACAAGATGCGTAATCAGTCATGCACTTCCTTCTGTCGAGAACATATTTCCCTTAATATATGACAAAATTTTCTCCAGCCATTCTTCTGATTAACGTGAGTTACAAGTTATGAAAGTTAACCAACATGCAAGCTTATTTAACCATTATAGCGGATGATATCCATATTTGTAACCCGTTGATAAATAAAAAACCTAGGGGGTTAAATTCTTTTCCATGTGCTATCTAGTCATGGCATGCATAATATTTGTTAATCATGATATTTTATAATAGCTAACCAATGGGAGCTAAATCTGATTACACACTTTATTGCAAGGTAAACGGTAGAGATTATGCTTATTAAGTCATGAACCGATAAGTCAATGCGTATCTCCTTCTTAAGGGAGACAAAATCCCGATCAAGGTTTATCATTTTAAAAAAGGGGTCGTCTTAACCACTCCGTTGATATAAGATTATAAAAGCATGTAAATATTGAGCGATTATTTGACTAAAACGTTTCTTAATTTGTTAAGGGTATTTGATTACGACTAACAATAAATGTGGCAACACTTTCATTAGACAACGTTTATCATGTGTGAATGCTTATTACATTTTTTTTTTTTTTAGAAAATTTCAAATAAAGGCCCAAAGTCCTATTGTTTTTTTAAATAAGGATCTCAAGCAAACATTGTTTCAAATAAGGGCTCGAAGTTGCATAATATGTTTCAAATAAGGGCCTGAAGTGGCCATAGTATTTCAAAAAAGGGTCCGCCCTAAATGGCATTTTCGTTATATCCCATTTTGATTTTCTATTCATTTTTTCTCTATTTTTTCCCTTTTTTCTGTTTTTTAAAAGTAAAAAAAGAAGAAGAGAGAAACATCCACACAAGCAGGAGGGCTGTCCCTCTTGCTTGTGGCCGCCGGCCCACCGCTAGTATGGGGTTGGCGGGGGCGATGAAGGTCGGCGAGGTCTTCGGCGCCTCGGTGGCCTCTGGCCCTCGCGAAAATCGAGAGAGGGTGAGCGCTCGCGACCCTCACCCAAACCTAGGTGTGGGTCGTTGACCCACGCCTAGGATCAGGCAAGGGTTGTCGGCCCTCCCTCGGTTAAGGTGGGGGCTAGCGACCCCCGTCCAAATCCGGGATAGGGCCCGATCCTCTTCCCGCAGGCCCTCGTCGAGACGTCGGTAACCCTATTGGCCTTCGCCACTCCCTCCCCCACCCCTACCCCTTGGCGGTGGGCCGGCGACCACGTGCGGGAGGGTCAACCCTCCCGCCCGTGTATGTTTTTTTTTTTTTTGGTAAAGAAAGAAGAACTTGAGAAAGAAAAACTTGAGTCGCCTGTGTATGTTATCTTTTTCTTTTTAAATTATTATTTTTTTGTTAATTTTTTAGGAAACAGAAAAAAGAAAAGCCTAATAAAAAGAAAATCAAATAAAAGAAAATACGAAAATGCCCTTAAAATTAGGCTCTTTTTTGATATTTTATAGCCACTTGAGACCTTTATTTGAAATAATATTCAATTCGGACATTTGTTTGAGAAA
Source organism: Rhodamnia argentea (assembly GCF_020921035.1). Taxonomy (NCBI): domain Eukaryota; kingdom Viridiplantae; phylum Streptophyta; class Magnoliopsida; order Myrtales; family Myrtaceae; genus Rhodamnia; species Rhodamnia argentea. The sequence goes on from NC_063156.1 coordinate 11,208,849, forward strand.
ATGATGATACTTCAGGCCCTTATTTGAAATAGGGTTCATTTGAGGCCCTTATTTGAAATAGGGTTCATTTGAGACCCTTATTTGAAAAAATGAGAGGACTTCGGGCCATTTTTTGAAATTTTTTCCTTTTTTTCCTGTTTTATTGTTCCATAGTACTTTTCATTAGTCGAAATAAATATTGACTAACTAGAACCAAAAAAACACATTTCAGTATTACTATTTGAACATGAAATTGTGTAATGAAAGTTCATCACGTAAATATTTAAATGACAAGATAGAAAGGATAACATTAAAGTAAGTAAAACAATTGTGTGAATTTTAGCGAGACACATATTGCAATCGAGATGGATTCATATGTTTTCCTAATTCGATAACCTATCATTTACAAGATAGAATCGAAAGAGGAAACTCAACTTCGAGACAGCTTTTTCTTCTTGAATATAGCTTTAAGGAATTTGGATCAAATTTGTCCTGAAAGGCAAAAAAGTGCACATCCTTAAATGACGGATGGAATGTGCAATCGAGATGGAATGTATTATTTACAATCCTTCGACATCAAAATTTTCATCCATTAGACTAAAATTAGACTTCAAGCTCGACGGCGACTTCTCCAAGTCTCGAAGACGTGATTGATGGCGGACGCAAGTACAATACTAAAATGACGGATAGAATGTGCTTGGGCAGTGCCATTCACACGACAGACGTTACGTGCAATCGGCACGGCTCTAGGCGAGCAAGAATGTAAACCTAACAGTCTCCACAGCAGAACTTGAGTTCGCACGAACACCGAGGCCAATACATTTGGCTCCGATATCAAGTTAGAGCCGATAATCGGAAAGTGATTATGGTAATCACTTAAATCTATAATGTGTTATGATTAAGATGTAGTTTATACCCGAATAATTTAGGAATTGCAACAAACCCGCCGCATTGTAAGAAATTAATTTTCGAAACAGCCTCACTTGTCAGTCAATGACGCAGAAGTAGTCCGAGCAGGTTATAATAACCACAGCTATGATTAAATACTTGTGGGCGGAACTTGAGGCTTAATCTCCGTTCTTGAGCTTCATAATTAGGTTTTTATAAAGGAAAATGCTTCTCCCCGATAGTAGTGCTAGTGACAGCACAATCTCAACCGCATAGTTACACATCATCATCGTATGTTTTGCATAGAACACTCATTAATTAAAAATCATACGATCAGAAATAACTTACAATCTTGTCAGACCGTCAGACTAGCGGCTTCTTTTTATAAAAACACCGGAGTCTGTCACTTGGCACATGCCACGTCATCACCATGTTAGGTTTTTTTTTTTTACAATATTTTCTTTTTATTTACCCGGGGGTAAAAATTCCGTGAAGCTTGCTCTGTCCCCCCTCCTTCCAGCTTTTGGGGGTGCGTCGAACTATTTGTCTTTGTTTAAATCCACGAAGCGGGTTTCTTACACTTGGAATCTTTTGGATCTCTTTCGCCCTTTCTTTTTCCTCTTTTTTTTTATTATTTTAATTTGAGGATAGGATTTTGAAATTTTTTTTGCTCTTGGGTCCAGAAGTTGCAGATCTCAAGAAGCCAGGCCAGCTCTGGTGCAGCCAAAGCTGTTTTAAGAGTGTTAATATTCGTTCTGTGAATTCGTTCAAGAATTGATTCTATACCGTAGACACTAATCAAGGATTAACTTAAGAAAACAAAATGCAATTCTTAATTACAAAAAACACTAGCTCGGGATGCTCTATGAGCACTCTAAGAGTACCCGCTATCGATAGACCCCGTCTATATTATACTCTAGATTTTTGTGGACGAATGCCCTCGAGACGCCTGTTAAGTAAATGAGTAATACGATGCACGATTTTTCGGGTTCTACCAAAGTACGCTTATTAAGTATCGTAAAAGTATTCATTAGCAAAGCCATTCTATCATCGGGTTGCGTTAACGAGTGTCCGTAAGGCACTAGTTAATCACACTTAATTCAGAATAATGCAACATTCAAAAGTGTTGAAAAATCGTATCGGGGCAGATAGCGTGGTGAAAACCGCACAATTTTCATAACTAACTACTTATCAAGTGCTCTTGAGGAGCCCCTCAACAAAATATATATAGAATGTATGCGTGTATATTATATTTATAGATGTGTATATAATATATGTTACCTATAAAGGGAATTTCCTAAAACCAAGAAGCCATAGTTCTCAGAAATTTTGGTCCCTATCATTTGCAAATCTTGAAAGCCAAAAAGCAAACATCACCCATTATCTAAAAAGCGTCCATGGGTTTCTTCTTTATATTATTTCACAAGTACGGGGCAATTCGGTCATCAGAATTCTCTATAAATACACTGCCTAGAGCCCCCTTCAGGGCCATCATTCCTCTCATCTCGCTTCCAAAAAAAATAAATGGTCGGTCCAATATCCAATCTAGGAACCCTCCATTCCCCTCGGATCTTCTCAACCAAAGCGCCATCTCCCTCTGCTTCCATCACCATGAAGCTCAAAACCCTAATCCAGAACCTCATCTTCTCGCGCGCCTGCCGCATCGCCCGAGCCCTCTCGAAGGCCAAGTCTTTCCTCGCCGACGTCGTCAAGAAGGGGCCGCCCGTCTACTTCGTTTACTTCGCCAAGAACAGGCGGAAGAGCAAGATGTACATCGGGTCGTTCCGGATGTACTACAACTGGTGCTCCTCGCGCTCGTTCTCCGCCGCCCCGGCCTCGGTCCTGGACGGGTTCCGGACGAACCACCTGTACTACGACTCGACGTGGAACTGTGCGATCCCCACGTCGGAGGCGCCGGCTGCCGAGTGCGAGGACGAGGGGGAGTCGCAGCTGTCCGGCTATCTCCAGTGGCTGGAAGAGAAGAGCAAGGCCAAAGCAAGCGGCGGCCTCGCCGAGCCGAACGGCACCCACGAGATCGACGAGCTCGCCGACGTGTTCATCGCCAAGTGCCGCGAGAAGTTCATCCTGGAGAAGCAAGAGTCGGACAGGAGGTTCCAAGAAATGCTAGCGAGAGGCATTTGAAATTTCAATGGGTCTTCTTAGTTTTTGGTAGCTGGTGATGTTAATCGGTTTGACTTACTTCTAACTCGCTTGTGGGTTAAACTTGTTGGGCGCAAGATGGGTATAATTCAAGCTTATGAACGGCTAAATTAGTCACGTGCTTGCTACTTCATATTTATGACGTCGAAATTCGTCATTTTTTCTCGAAATTATTATGTCTTATTTCGCGTGTAATGTTTAGCTTTCGGGCATAATCAAACACAAAAATAACCTAAAGTTACCACAAATATCGGGTCGTTTTGGCGCTTGCGGATTCAATTTTTCAATTGCAGGATTACAAAGTCAAGTCTTGATCTTAGCTTTTACGAAAGCTGATGAACATGCAAAGATAAGATAAGGAGGGAAAAATTGAAAAAGGGCCAAAAAAGAGGGAACCCACATTTTTACCTACATTTTATTTACTTTTTAATAATTAATAATATTAATGATGGGATTACGGGGATTGAGGACGTTAATTAAACAATATATCTGGGAGCTTTTTGAGGCTGTTCGTTCGGCGGCAGACGTGCGTGTCCCTTTATTACAAGTTGATTAGTCTTAAGTAAATTAACGTAGGATGTATCTGGCTGACGATGCTCGGATTTCATTGGGGGGGCCCCACTGGTTCGGCCTTCAAAGGTAAAGGGGAAAAAGTAAGGTTTGGTTCGAGGAAATTGATATGTTTATTTTTTTTTTTTTTTTTTTATGTTTGTTAAAAGCCTAGGATCATGGGGATCTCTCCGTCACTATCTTGGTGATTTATGCAATTTTTCTTAATACAGATAGTGAAATTATGTGATTTAATTCTCGAGTAATTCTTGAGCCATTCGATGTGAAGCCAATGGAGATGTGAGACCGCGAACTTTTTCGAAGCGATATCGATCTATCCATTGATGATGGTCAGTAATGATCTCGGAGAACACAAATGCAACTTTTATACGATGTCCGATTGATGCACCTTTGTTCATGGCGGGAGTGCGCAGTAAAAATCTAATACCTTCACTTGTGGAGATCGCTAAGAGGGAGCCCAAGTTTAAGTCCGTCAATATATCCAGTTAGACTCACCTTCATTCAGAAACTTAAATCAACGAGCTATGAGCTGACTAAGATATGTTAATAACTCAACACAACAATCGATTCTTCGATGTTGGGTTTCTCTAAAACAGCCCGCTTCAATTTGCACATGGGTCTGGTTCAGATGGTGATGGATTGTGATTTTTTTTTTCTTTTCACAAGGAGTTGTACCCTTGGATTGCCCAACCACTTCGACTCTACATGCGTTCCCCGTGAGCGAGGGTAGTCTCGTCGGCCAGAGATTTACGGCAACAATCATACGAGACCGTTTGAAGGGATTTCTACTTTTAAAATCTTACTTTGGCACTCACAATCTATTTGGTTTTAACATGAAAACACTCGCAATCTCGCCAAGTATCGGAACATTAAGTATAGAATTGTTGTATAATTTTCTTTATTTTCCTTTCTGCAACTTCGAATAAATTTTGTATTTTCAGATTTCGAGGGGAAAAAAAATCATGATTGTAGGGTTAATAACTGACTTGGAAGTTGGAACCTTCCCTTGCCAGCTTTCCTCTCGTCAACAGCCGCAGCTGCATTCTTGGAGGGATAATTTAAAAAACAAAAAAGTCATAAGCTAGCGTATGAATGCTAATTCAATCATATCGTAAGCTATTGTATGAATGCTAATTCAGTTATAAACTTTTTGATTTGGCAAATTCAGTCCTAAATCTTTTGACAATTTGGAAATGTAGTCCTTTAATAAAATTTTGGTCAGAAATTGATGACGTTGACGCTAGTCATCATGTGTGGCACAACCGACGCCGACATGGATAATTTTTGCAATTTCTTTAAAATTTTATTTTTTTATTTTTTATTTTTTTCATTTATCTTTTATAAATGTGAATTTAAAAAAAATGAAAAAATTGTCCAATTCAATGTTGGTCATGCCATATAGGAGGCTTGGCATTCACGTCAACGATTTCCAACTAAAATTGGCCAGAATAAACTACATCGAAAAATCATATATATGTTCAAGACTAAATTTGTCAAATTGAAAAGTTTAGGACAAAATTGATCCCTACAATATGTATACTTTTGTGGGTAAGTTTCGCCATTCTTTGACGTAGTTAGACATGTCAAACAAGTGGGTCGAGTCGAAAATGATCATACCCAAATTAACCCATTTAACCCGTTTTTACATATTTTCATGCAATACAAATCTAACAACTTATATCGAATCAACCCATACTCGTCCCACACTTGATTCGATCAATATTAGTTAAACACTTTCGTATTTAACGAATCTAGGAAACTTGTTTCTAATCATTTTAAAAAGAATAATATTGCTAAAACACTTTCAAGCAGTAGAAATTTAGTGAATAATTTTTATAATTTTTTAAAAAAATATGATGATGATGATGATGATGATTATTATTATTATTATTATTATTATTATTATTATTATTATTATCATCATCTGCCAAGACTTCTTTAGAAAAAAAAAGTAAAAGGAAGAAAAAAATAAATGAATTTAAACATAATATGAATGTTAAATGGGTCGTAAATGAGTTTACAACTTACTTGGATCAACCCACCTCTATGAGTCTCTCTTCATTCTCTCTCACCCTCACTCGATTTCACGCTCACTCACTCTGCACTCTCACGTTAGTTTGAATATGAAGTTTTCAAGATTTGAATTAAATAATATACGATGACCCGAGTATGGAGTGGGTACAAGTCGAATCGGGCATGAAGTACTAAATTTGTATTGCACTAAATAAGTCAGAAACAGATTAAATTTGTCTATTTAGATCGGATTTTTTATGACATGATACGTCCGTTTGATAATTCCAGGTAACAGTAGTACAAAGCTTTACATCGAAGTGAACCAAGGGAGAGAATCGCTACTGACGAAACACCAAATTAATTGATCGATGCCAGACTATACTATGACTGGTCATGTCAATAATGCTTTGCACAGTCTTAGGACTCTCTGAAAAAGCAGAAATAAGGTGGTAAGGCATCGATTCTTCTATTGACGCAGACATCTCTTTATTCCAAAATTTTTCTGTTCCTTGCACTTCAGGACTCAGTTCTTTTCTTTTCTTCTTTCTGGTCCCCTTGCTTCCTAACTTGAAGACCGGCTTTAGAGGAAAAGTGAATGCCCATAGTTTCATGGATTCATTCAAATCAAACGAGGATAAAGTATGCGTGCACAATAAAGGCATAAGAAGCTCCTCCGAATTCAAAAATTCCTTAACTAAGGCAGTTTCAATGTGTTTTCGATGGATAGATTTGGGGAGGAAATTTGAAATAAAATGAATACCTTATGGGGCAAACTTGGAAATATTTTCCGTCAAATTTAACAGATTATGGTGATTTTGAGAATTTTAGGGTTCAAAGTACGAAAATTTTATAATTTAGGGGGCGCAGAGTAATTTCTCCACCGGGTTCTCATCGACAAAGAAGAACATATACATAACTATTGTTCCCGACCTTTCTGCATGCTGGAAGTTTGGAACCGATAGTAAGCTTCAGGTTCTTGATCGACCTTATCAGAAATTAACCTGCAGAAATGTAGTAGCCATTTTGATCGCCTATTTGTGTCTTTGAAAGGATTATGATCGAATCTAGCACTCTAAGGCTACCCCATCAGTCATAAATAATTTGTACGGATATCAATTCAATCACAAATTTTTCAATTTTGTCAATTCACTTCTAAACCATTGTGTAAAAATTCCAACATAGCCTTTTAGGTCAATTTCTGCCATTAAGCGCCGACGTGGCGGTCTAGTCATTTTTGGCCATTCTACGTGGCACACTGCCATGTCAATGATTTCGACGAAAATTGACCAAAATGACTACATCAAAATTTCGCTCAAAGGTTTAGGACCAAATCTAACAAAATTGAAAAGTTTAAGACTAAATTTGACTCATGTGCAACAGGTTTATGATTGATTGGATAATTTCCCTTAAAGAAAGGTCAAGGACTATGGAGATCCGCGCTCAAAACTAATTTTCCCGATAAAGAGATCTTGTTTGCCACGGAAGAAGAAGTCCAAAAAAAACTTAAACATAAACACAAAGGAGCCAAAAAAATAGTTTGGTGTTTATTTTAAGGGTTAATATCATAAAAAAACCTCAAACCGGTATACTTATAATAAATTTATCCGAAATTAATCTTTTGACCACCTAAAGCCCCAAACCGGTACACTTGTGATAAATTTACATTCTTTTAGTTCATGTTAAATTTTACCATCAAATTGCTGAGTTGGATGACACGCGGCAACCGACGGGTGCACCGATTTGGGATTTTTACCCTCCTTTTGTCATTTGTGTGCTAGTTTGAAGTTTTTTGTAGTATTAACCTAAATTAATGCAAATTAATAGAGGGTAAAATTATTACCAGTTTGAGATTTTTTGTGGTTAAAAGATTAGTTTGGTATAAATTTATTACATGTGTATTAATTTGGGATTTTTAGTGATTAAAAACATAATTTATGGTAAATTTATCACAAATGTACTAGCAAGTCCTAGCGCTCTCTTTCTTTCTAGGGTTTTAGCGGCCGCCAGTGGAACTTCCTAAGGGAGAGAAAGGTTTCTCTCTCTCCCTCTTCCCCTCCTTTCTATCTCTCTTCCTCTCTGCCATATCATCTTTAAGATTTCTACTTTTTTTTGTACAGATTCAAGTGTTGGGCATTTAGGGATCTTTGCAGGGTGTTCAAAACTTTCTTTATTTGCCTGAATTATTTTTTCTTTTTTCTTTCACTTTGTTTTGGGAGTTTTTGTTTTGTATGTGAATAAGTTTATGCAGGTAATCTTTGATGAACGTGAAGACTAATTTGACCATTCGTCCAATCGACGACCACCAAGAAAGATGTTTGTGACGTGACTTTACAATCTCTTTGAGATTAGGCTGTTCTACCCTCCCAGTTTATATGTGCATTTAGATTCAAGAGTTTACTCTCCCGAACTATATATATATATATATATATATATATATATATATATATATATATATATATGAGTTTCTTACATGTATTTGATTCGTGTCTTTCCAACATATTGATGTTGGTATTATTGCTTGGTGATGGTGATGAGAATGTCAAACCTAGACACGCGGCCAAAGCCGTTGCAAATTACGTGAAAGATCTCGATTGTGCTCATCATTGAATTTGGTGATTAGCCGCCGAACATTTACGGCGATAGATCGATTCTTAAGGGATGTGAGTGTGCTTTTAACTGCAAAATATACTTTGTAATTTACTTTACGATACTTGTATCGTTCTACGCTTATTTGAGATTTGCTAGGATTGAAAGTCTTCTATATACCTCTCAAGTATTATTGTGCTTACGGAATGGAATATTTCTTTTGACCAAAAAAAGAAAAACAAATGATCTCTAGTGATGTTTTGTGAACCCATAGAAAAACAAATGAAAAATTACTGAATAAAATCTATTGTCCGGATGTCAATTAAGTCCTAAACATATCAATTTTGCCAATTTTGTCTTAAAACTTTGTGTGAAATGCAAATGTAGTCATTCCGGCCAATTCTCACTGAAAATCGCTGACGTAGGGGTCCAATCATCATCGGAAGTTCTTCATGGCACACCGCCACATAAATAATTTTCGGTAAAACTTAACCGAAAGGACGACATTGCTATTTCATGCAAAGATGTAGGACTAAATTGGCGAAATTAACAAGTTTAGAACTGAATATGCATTCATACAAAAGGCTTAGGACTGATTGGACAATTTCCTCGAAAAATGCAGATATCCATAGATGATGAGCATAGTGAGATGATAATGCTTCATTTCGATGATTTTAGTCTAGGATATACTTGGTGTAGCGGTCACAATTTAAGTTAATTAGATTAAGCTAAAAACATGCTAAGAAATAGAGAGACTCATTTTGGCTTAGTAGAAAAATAGAAGTTATGACACAAGCCTTACCAATGTTGCCTCATATTACATAAGCTCGTTTAAGGTATAAACACACGTATGCAAAATTATCCAAAAAGTCTTAAACTTATTGCATTTTTGCCAATTCAGTCTTAAACCTTTCAATTTTGTCAATCGAGTCCCAAATATTTCGATTTTGCCAATTGAATCACAAACCTTATCACATTGGCAAAATGTGATAAGTTTAAGACTAAATTAATTAATGTATAATAGGTTTATGACTTTTTGGATAATTTTCCCAACACATGCATCAACAGCTTTGAACGACTTTGGTGAGAAGATATGCGACTCCGTGAGAGAGTGATGCAAAATGAAAAGAAAGTGAAAACCCCAAAAGGACAAGACATGGATAGAAACTTGGAAAAAGGAGAAACCCAAAGACTTCGCAGCATTCGTTGACAGCCCCAGCCCACTTGATCTAGTTAATGTGCATCACAAGGATGTGCATATTCACGCAGTTGCTGCAGAAAAGAGCTTCACTTGTTCTGAGTAGGGTTGGGCACGCTTTGTGGGGCTCTCCTCAGGCACGCCTCGGCGGCTTTCCCGGCTCTTGGATCTTCTGTTACCGTTCCGCCTTCACCCTTGCTTGAACTGATGAAATCAGGGCTACGGTTACGAGCCGAAAACATCGCGAGCCTCCTCGGTGCAGTGTTCCCCGGAGTATTCTCAGGTTTGTGGTAGATGGAAAAGGCGGTGCAGATCAAGAGGGTGTTGTCGAGGACGAGGAACGAGATGAACATGGCAGCAAAAACGCCGGGACAGATCTTCATGAAGTCAGTGAAATATGAGCAGAGAGAGAGAGAGAGAGAGAGGAGCATTTGAGAATTGAGATGATTTAGATCTTCTGTGAGAGTAGGGTTGGTTTATATTTGGATGAACCGTAGGGTTGGGCTTGCTGGGGCGCGAGAGCTTGCTAATTTTTCAATTCATCATGGGGACTTGGTGTGGACACTGGGAGGAAGCATCATTTTTACACTTTGTCTAATGTCTGTCCTTTTTTCCGAGACGATTCATAAGGCAAAAACATATTGACACGGGTGTGTTTCCTAAACCTATAAATGAATGATTTTGATAACGTTTTTCTAAAATCGATGTTTGCATCATTTAGAAAAATATTACACAGACAATGTTTTCCTTGCGAATAAAAAATTTAAGTCTAAACATTTTGATTGATGATTAAATATATTTCTTTGATCATTTTTGTAAGTTATAACACTGATCATCTTTAGAAAAATAATGTTTGAAAAAAAAAATTCACTAAACAAACGCATCATTACCGAGCTTTTTTCATTATTGCTTTTGCTGGATTAAGCGCCGGGGCCTGAGACAAAGAAGAATCGCGTATTGGAGATTTGGAGTATAAAGGAGCAAATGCTAATACCTACCTAGGTTAGCCATACCTTAATTGCTCGAGCGTTTCGAGGTAGGTGGATAGGTTCGTCCAAAAGGCTCGAGTTTAGATTCTGCTTTGGACTTTCTATATTAGGAAAATTTCAAAATAAGGACATGAAGTGATCAAATTATTTGAAATACCAATAAAAAGTGGCCAAGTCGACACAAATAAAGACTTTTGGCTAACTGATGAACATGTAACAAATTTGACCATCGGAGAAGGGATATTTCGGTGAAAAAAAAATCTAAGTATATAATTATTTAATTTCAATTTTTTACTTTCTTTTTCTTTTTTTTTCTTTTTCTCCTTTCCTCCCTAGCCATAGCCAGCCATCGACGGTCTTAGGCAAGGGCTGCCCTCGCTCGACGGTGGATGGAAGAGGAAAAAAAGTAAAAAAAAAAAAAAAAAAAAAAAGAAAAAGGAAAAAAAAATCAAAAAATAAAAAGACGAAAATGCCCTTCCACTAACAAGGTTGGGCCTTCTTTGAGACGATATTGCTACTTTAGCTCTTATTTGAAAAGGTTCACTTCATGTCATTATTTGATACGATTTGGTCACTTCAGACCCTTATTTTAAACAAGATTTGTTTTAGGCCTTTATTTAAAAATTTTCCTCATTAATATAAAGGTATTATTCAACCAAAAAACAAATATAAAGGCATTATACGTTTGTTTTACTATTCTAACAAAAGTTAGAATAATAGCATAGCAACGAGTGAGGGTTGGCAGATGTAGCCTTGCGGGGGGACATTCAAGTCCGATACTTCAACTTGAAGGGATCACCCAGACGTATCCCAAATCGAAACTTACTAATAGTTGGACACATAAGTCTAGTTATACGCTTAAATGGATGTTGGGCCGGCTAAAATATTAATCGCTCGTTCACATCATATCAATTCTTTGATGTGAGTTCTCTTTGACCTACTATCCTCACACATAAATCTCAATTAATTTGCCTTCTAGGCGAGCCTTATACATTGCACCATCCGCAACTTGAGTCTCTACCTCATTGCTATGCTTCGCGACACCACTAACCGGCACATCTACCATCTAGTATAGTCATGATGGAACCAAGCTCTGAATAGCATTGCTACATTACAGCAAGAAAATTGTTCACAGAGTCCTAATTGTGTGATTGCCAATTCAGTGGTAAACTTTTTAATTGTGTCGATTTAGTCCTAAACTTTTTGATGATTTTTTAATTTAGTCCTAAACCTTTTAAAGTTTTGGCCAAAATATTTTAACATGGTCCTTCAGCCTCGACATGCATCTTTGCAAGGTACATGCGTAGTTCTAGTGGTGCTGGCTACGACTGCTTGTATTATTGTCGTATTCAAGATGCCAGAAGTGCGTACGATTACTGAATTACCCTTGGCTCGGCTCCGCCTATGCAAGGGTAACTTCTGCCATGAGTTGAAAAGGAACGGCGCTGTAGAAATCTCCCTCTTGTACACCGTTCTCCCATGGCTTTCTAAACGCTTTATCCTCTTCCTCAAGTCTGATGTTGTGGAGATAAATCGCCGCCGTGGACGTCGAGTTGTTTGGGTCAAGTTCAACGCAAGCTTCTTCCAGTTGGGCTGAAGTTGGAAGTGGAGTGTCATCTCTTACAAAGATGGATATTCATCTCATGTGAAAACCAATAATTATCTTGATTTCTTTTTAAAGAAGGAGAAGAAGAATTAACAACGTCGATAATGGGTGGTCGTCTGTTCGAGCACGAAAGCCGCTCGCAGATCATGTGATGACTGATCGAATCTTGCCGATTGCCGGTTCGAATTCCCATGAAATTAATGGCCTCGGACACAAGAGACGGCAGCAAGCAGTGGTGCTAAGTTTAGAAGCTCATCGCTTGTTCCCAAGCCCAACAATGTACGAGTACGCGTGTGCGCGGGTTTTTGTCCTAAGCTCTACAGAATCTCCTTGTTAATTTCCCAAGAACATCTATTGTTTTCTGGTGACTTTGACGCATGCATGGATTTCATCAAACTTCAAAAATACTCATTTGGGATGGCTCGCGCAAGGGAGATAATCTAGTTAAATTGAAACGGCGTGGTTCGTGTTTTCGGGTCTCTCCTACCTACTACTTAGGTGGTCGGGATCATCTGTTACCGAACGCCTCCACGGTATTCAAGACTTGTCGTGTGAAGTTGTCAGAGTTCTTTGTCCTTCGGATGGTTCTTGAGAGCGGTGTCAACGGTTCGGTTCCGATTGTAGGAAACTTGATCCGAACCGAACCGAACCGAATCACGATGGATTCATGTTTTCTATTTCGGAATGGAGGAGAGAGACAAAGATTAGGGTTCAAGACAATTTTGAGAGGGGTGAGAAAGAAAAGAGGTTTTAAGTCGAGCATTCAGTTTTTGTTGGGAATTTAGGTTACAGTGTGGTTAACCTAACCGAATCAAACCGAAAAAACCTTAGCCGAAAAAGAGAACGTTCACTTTTTCATTATTCAAACTGAACTGAAAATGCACGAAATTTCGGTACGATTTTCCAATTCGGTTCCGACATACCAACTATAGAATTTATTTATGATTAGGTTACTAGGTGGGGGTGCACAGCAGGTTGGTCTGATGACTTCCTAATTATTTGTCTTCTAGTTTTTTAGGTGGGTTAATGTCGCCGTTGGTATCTGTAATTTTGCTCTTCGAAGTAGTTGTTGTATTCGTTATTGTTGAGACGCGTCCCTTTACTCTTTAAGAAGTGTCGCCGATAGTGTTTAGATCGGGATCACGCGACCGAATTCGCTATAGCCATGAGATCAAATAGCTCCGCAGGATGTGGCAGCAGAAGCGAGATTCGAGCTCGTGGCCGTTGCTGCGAGCGTACAGCTCGAAGCTCGAGTATCGACGCCCACTTAGAGATTGAGCTCGAGCGACCATGGCGACCCCTCGCTAGCTCGAAGCTCAAGCTTCCGGGGCAAACGTGAGCTCGAAAGCTTGAGCGTCCATGGCCGCAAGCTCAAGCTCGAGCAACCACGGTGGCCACGAGAGCTCAGAGCATGAGTTTGATTGACTATGGCTCAAGCAAGGTCAAAGTTCGAGCGTCTGTGGCCGCGAGCTAGAGCAAATTCCTAATGTGGAAATTGCCCAAAAAATCCTAAACCTATTATACGACAGCTAATTTACTCTTAAACTTTTCAATTTTACCAATTTAGTCCTAAATTTTTTTTGTTGACAACTTGCCAATTTTAGTGTCTTAAACCTTTCAATTGTACCAATTTAATCCTAAACCCGTTGATGATTTGCCAATTTAGTTAGTTCGGTCGGTTCTGATCGGAAATCGCCGACGTGATGGTCTAATCAAGGCTACTCATTTTATATGGCATGGTCGGCTGATGACCTCACCTTACCCCTAGCAAGGCTCCACCCTTGCTAGATCCAGAGGGTAAGCCTCACTCAGCCCCTACCAAGGCTCGCACCTGGCTAGTTGATGGCCATTGGCTAGAGGATGAATGAAACAAAATAAAACAATGAAAAAGGAAAATAATAAAAATAAAAATATTATAAAAAATTTAGAAAAAGTTAATAAAAATTATTCATGTTAGCTCCGGCCATTCTCTATTGCTTAGTCCGCCACCTTAGCAAATTCATGCCAAAATTGCCCGAGAGAACTAAATTGATAAATCATCAAAAAGTTTAGGATTTAATTGACAAATCATCAAAATGTGTAAAAGTTAATTGACACAATTGGAAGGTTTGATATTAAATTGGAAAGTTGTCAAAATGTTTAGGATTAAATTTGCAAAATCGAAAAGAATAGGACTGAATTGGCCGTCGTATAGTAGAATTAAGACTTTTTGGATAGATTTCCCTAGTTCCAATTCCCACATCCATTCCAGCAGTCCTTGACCTTAAAGATCATCTCCATCTCTATGCAAAGGACTTTGAATCATTTCTCCAATAGGGTCCCCAAGAGAGATCCAATTGACATCCCAAAGGGATTTATCATGCAAGCCCGAGGCCTTCTGCCAACCCTAGACGCCTTATTGCACTGCGACACTAAGTTCTGAAAACCAAAAGAGATCGTCCGCGAAGAAGAGTTGCGAGACTTCGGGCCAGTTCTAGATGGGAGACTTTCCCTTAGGTTTTTTTTTTTCTTTTGGGCGTCACACGTGGTATTTTTCCTTAACGATGGTTACAAATCATGAATTCTTCTTCCCAAGATAAAACCAACTTGGTCGGGACTAGTCGGATCTAGATCTGTCAAATGGGTGGACCGAATCATAAACGATCCACATCAAAAAGATATATTTAATCCGTTTATGACCAATTTATTACAATATAAATATAGTGAATCATACATGTCTCGACTCATATTTATAAATTATTCTAATATTTAATCAAATCTAGGAAACTCATTGAGTGAGCGAGCGCGAGATGAGTGAGGCAACCGTATGACTCACTCTTTATTCTCTCTCGCCCTCACTCGATCACGCGCTCATTCACTCCGCACTCTTACCTCAATTTGGTTATGAATTTTTATAAATTGATTAAATGTGAAAGTAATTTAAGACTATGGGTCGAGTTAGGTAGTGCTACATGCAGAAACCCTAGCGATATTCCTCCTAGATCGAAAGAACATCATCGCATGACGCCCATCATTTCATCCTCAAAATACCTTATCAGTGTGATCCCAAACAATTTGTTCAGTTTGAAAGAGATCTTTTAAGTCATCGACGACATGTTTCTTCAAATCTTATTTCATTAACGCTGCTCTTAAATGGAAAGAGTACCTTTCTTTCTTCTTCTGAGAATGGCCAGTGTGTGATTGTATTCCGCACACTCGAGAGCCAATCCGAATACTTCCTTCACTATTTGGAATTGACTGACAAGATGGTACTGTAATCGCGTTCCACTTCGGAGGCATTAGGCCCCCGATGATATTGAACTTACGTTCCAAGTAAATTCGTAATTACCCTCAATCAAAGTTCGAACACAACAATAGAGAAATTCGTGTTGTTATATGTTACAAGAGAACGAATAGAGTCGATCTAAGTTAGACGTGAATTAACGTGAAAAGAAACTCGTAACGCTACGTGGAAAGAGCATGCGATCGCCGCATAAATTTGGTCTTCCATATGTAAAGGATAATTGGATCCCTAGTGAATGCATTAAAATTCTTGCATCGGGAAAATTATCTAATCGGTCTTAAATCTATTGTACGGGTGCCAATTCTATCTTAAACTTTTTAATTTTGCCAGTTTAATCCTAAACTTTTGCATAAATTTTTAATGTAATAATTATGGCCAATTTTCATGCAAATCGTTAACGTGACGACATGCCACATAAGACAAACAATGATGACTAGACCGCCAAGCCGGACATATCTGGTAAAAATTGACAGAAATGACTACATTGGAATTTTATACAAAAGCTTAGGGACGAAATTGGCAAAATGAAAAAATTTAGGATTGAATTGACATCCTTACAATAAGTTTATGAATGATTGGGTAAATTTTCTTGCATGCATCTTAATTGAATTTTGAATTGTCTTTACCATTTGCGTTGAATAATCAAATAATATTCTAGAATAGTTATTTATGAAATGCATGGCATAACAAGCGCAAAAAAAAAAAAACACTTTTTAAGCAGTCCATTAAGAAAAATTTACAGCTTAGAGTACTGATTATTCACATGATACACACAATCAGCATTTTGAAATTGAATTATTTCAAATTAAATATATTTAATTAATGCTTTCAAGAAGATCGTTCACATGATTTTGTTTTAGCAGCCAAGTGATGTCCAAGCTAGTTTTCATGCTCCCCAACAAAGTCTGCCTTCCTATACAATCTTAAGGGCATACTTCCCTACATCGATTGATATGGTGCATTCAGTATTTTACTTTTAAAGTGCTCTCAACAAGACTAGTTAAACTTATAAGTATAAAAGCAAATTCTCTAAATTTACAGAAGTGTGAGTTAGTCCACCACAACATGTGCCGCCATTGTCCGTCACTTTGCGTGGTTGCGGGGAAAATTACTAAAAAAGTCCTAAATTTATTATAATTGCGCTAATTTAGTCTTAAACTTTTTTTGGATGATTTAGTCCTAAATATTTTGCAATTGTGTCATTTCAGTCCATCCGGTGAATTTTAGGCGGCCGGCGCTGACATGAACGCCGGCTGGCCGCGATCGAATATTTTAATAATTTTTTAAAATTTTTTATGATTTTTTTATTTTTCCTTTTTTTTGGCCGGCTGGAGGGGAGTTGGGGAGGGGAGAGGGCAGAAAAAAAAAAGGAAAAAAGAAAAAAAAAACATAAAAACATAAAAATTATAAAAAAAATTTAAAAAAATATTGAAATATTCGATCGCCGACCGGCCGGCGTTCACATCAGCACCAGCTGGCCGGCATCCAAGCTAGCATCGGCGGGCCAAAATTTTCTGGATGGATTGAAATGACACAATTGTAAAATGTTTATGACTGAATCAGCAAAAAAAAAAAAAAGTTTAGGACTGAATTGGGGCAATTGCAATATGTTTATGACTTTTTTGATAATTTCCCCCGTGGTTGCATTATTGACACGAGTCAAGTCGGCCTGTGGCCTTACCCCGCCCTTTCATTTTGGAGATGATTGTTTGACATCATCTTAATAAGATCAATTTGTTCTTGACATAGAAATGCCACGTCAAACAACTAAAATGATGACTTTTGGATGGAGGATCAATGGGTGTAACATTTGAAATTAGATCGAAAGTTGATAATTTTTTTTAATAAAAAAAAGTTCGAAACTGATTCGAGATCGGATCAAAAGTTTTGAGTTTTTTTTTTGTAGACAACAAAATTGGGGCAAAATTAAGAATGAAACTAAAGTTTGGAATTTTCTTTTAGTAAAAAAAAAAAGGTCCGAAGCAGAATTGGGATTGAAAATGGACAATTTTTCGGGTAATTTAGGCCTTCTCATCTCACGAGGACCACTTTTCCAAGTGGCTTGATCCCATTGGCTAGGCTGGATAACCGAATAGGAATTAAGCAATGTAGGAAAGATAACCCAGCAATTAAACAAGAAAACCAAGAAAGGAAATCCAACTAATAACTAATTAAAAATTATTTTCGACCAAAAAAAAGTAATTAAAAATTATAAAACAGAAAAATTCCAAATCCAAAAAAAATATATATATATTAACAAAGAGGAAAAACATAAAGGGCAAAAAAAAAAAAAAAAAACCCTTCCCTCCCCCTCTCTCCTCCTTTGTCGAAACGAAGCCAATCGCCTGCTATTCTTCCTCTCTGCTATCATCCCCTCGACTCGAGCCCGTCTCCCATTCATGCATCGTCGTATCCACTAGCGTAGAAAAACCCCGTTCTTGTGTCTCTCTCTCTCTCTCTCTCTCTCTCTCTCTTCGTTTCTTGGTTTACCATCTTTTCGGAGCCGCCTCGTTGCAATGCTTGAAGTTGAAGATCTAGCTTCGAATCGCGCGCGCTCGAGTGATTCGCGAGATGGGTTATGAGGTTTTGGACAGCAGTGGTAAGTCAATTACATGGGTTCCTTCTCTTCCTCGTCCCGGTTGATTTCGGACAATGGAAGTTCTTGTCTTTCCTTTTCTCGAGATTGATCCTTTCCCGAAGCTGTTTGTGGGTGTTATTGAAAATGGGTCTCGCCATATGGGAAGAACTGTGGGTCTTTTTTCCTTCCCCCCCTGTTCAATTTGCTGGGCTGTGGGGATTTTGTTGCCGGAAAGGGTTCGCTCGAGGTGGTTCTGTGAGGCATAGGGTTTAGGGTTTTGTTCGTCCGGAGGTGCTGTCTTTTTGGAGAGTCTCATGGTTAGGTCATCGTTCGGGAATGTGGATTTACGTTTCGATTTCGTATGTCGTGATATTGTAGATTGAATTGGGGATCTGATGGCTGTCTAGTTCACGAATTGATTTTGGGACTGTTGGGAAGCTTCATATATGATAGGTGAATCAGGGATTAAGAGAAGTTGCAAGTCCACGGTAGGTAGAACAGGAGTCTCGGAAGAGGAACTATGTTGTAATATCTACTGGCTTGCGTAAGTTTTTAGCTGTTGCTTGTCCTGTGAATGTGATTTGGTACTTCTTGTACACATCCTTTCATCAAATCTTCAGCAATTATTCTTCTATGCTTAGCATGTATTCCCTGAACTCATTAGAAAGAAGTCGCTACCTCTCTGAAAAGTAGCTGCAGTTGTTGAGAATGACACTGATAGATTACTTATTGCTGGGACTGAGGACCAATGTGCCTGCCTGAATTCAAATAGCGTTGTCATTTTAGTCAACCATGTATGTCACTAAACGTAGCTCCAATATCCCAATTCCAAATTAGTACTAGCAGACACATGTTTTTCATAGGATCAATATTTCTGTTATCTCCCAAGCTGATTTCCTCAGAATCATTTTCTTTGCCTGGCACTTCCCTGAGGACCATTCGAGTTTCCATGGTATCAGCTCATGCAGATAGCATCGGTCGTAACCTTACGCATATCGTAAACAAGACAATGGCAGTGGCAATGTCATAGGATCCATGCAACGTTGTCAGTACTTTTGCAAAGCTTGGGCACAAGAACTTCATAGTCCATACAGACAAGGGCGTTCCGAAATATTTATTAGGACAAGATGAGTTGTTGGTTCGTGAATGGTGAAAGTTTGCAATTAGATGTGCTTACATATGAAATATTAATCTACTCATATGAAAGCATCGATATTCTTCTAGGAACATGTTTGGACCTTCGGTAAGAACATTTGGTACTAGAGTTGCATACCCTGAGCAGCTTTTGTAAAGAAAAAGATGGCCCTCTGCAGATTATAAGTTTAGTACAATAATATGAACTGATCTTAAAGCTTGCTTATACTTCAGTTATGAGTGTTGAGAAAGCTTCTCTCTAAAAACATTATTGAAAAATAGCTTTCATGGCTTATTAGTGCCCTTTGTTGTTTCTTAGCTTGCACTCAACCTTAGGGAGCTTGCCTAGCAGATAGAGACTTGTGACATTCAACGCATCCAATTGAAATCTTTCTGCATGTGGCTTAGGCCCCTGGGAACAGTTCCTCCAAAGAGGGGATACAACTTCTGAGTTGCGATTTAGTAATTGTAAGTGGAAAGAGTAGAAGCCGCATTTATCATTGTTGGGTGCATAGTGCACACCTGATGAAAAATGGGCAAAATATTCAACAGAAACTCTGTAAGTTGTTACAATATTGTAATGTCTGATGGCTACTATTTGCATCAAGATTCAAAATTCAAAACTCCACTTTACCATTCGTGAGATCATCAGCATTTAATTTTTTTTTCTCCTTTCTTATGATTGCAGGAACTGACGATGATCTTCCTCCCTCAACTCAGAACAGGAATTCAAGACAAGGACGCAGTGCAGGCAATGGAAGGT
Organism: Rhodamnia argentea; assembly: GCF_020921035.1. Classification (NCBI taxonomy): domain Eukaryota; kingdom Viridiplantae; phylum Streptophyta; class Magnoliopsida; order Myrtales; family Myrtaceae; genus Rhodamnia; species Rhodamnia argentea. The sequence goes on from NC_063156.1 coordinate 11,228,596, forward strand.
CTCTTCTAGGTTCTGTTCCACCAAGGATGTACAACAACATGGAGGCCCAAATTCATCATTTGGAGCAAGAAGCGTACTCTTCCGTTCTTCGTGCCTTTAAAGCTCAGTCAGATGCTATTACCTGGGTAATTACCTAATAAGTTTTTGACTTATTAGTTTATTCCCTCTGCATCTTCGTCTCAATTTTCCTTGTGCTTCTATGTCAGGAAAAAGAGAGTTTGATCACAGAACTTAGGAAGGAACTTAGAGTTTCAGATGATGAACACAGAGAGCTTCTGTCGAGAGTTAATTCTGATGACATCATCCGAAGGATAAGGTTTGAGCATTTCAAAATTTCTGTATGCTTAGATCATGGGAAGTCTTTATTTTATCCTTTTCTATGTTGATTATTTTTGCATTGTTTCAGGGAGTGGAGACAGGCAGGTGGACATCAAGCTGCCATGCTGGGGACCGCCCCGCCTATGCACGATGTATTACCCAGTCCTACAATTTCAGCATCTCGCAAGAAGCAAAAGACATCCCAATCGGTATCTTCTTGCTTATTTATCTTCATGGGTTGTGGCTTTCTTAAACTCCCCAGATTTTTCCATTGTCTTAAATTGGCTTGGGCATTTTCTTGACTAAGAAAGCTTAGTTTCAGTTTTAATTTTTTTTTTGGGCAAAAGTTTCACTAATTGATTATTTTCAAGTTTATCTCAAACTCTCATATCACATGTTTTACTTTATATAACTTGGTAGGTTCGGTCTATGCCTGGTTTGTCCTCAGTCAATCCTATTCAATATCCTTCTTCTGCCCCTCCTATTAGTAGACAGTATAGTCATCGCAGTTCTACTGGCGTTCATCCTGCAAATGCACCTGGAGAAGCGGATCCACTTATTGGAAGAAAAGTGTGGACGAGATGGCCTGATGACAACAACTTCTATGAGGCTGTCATCACTGATTATAACCCTGTCGAGGTATGGTGTAGGGGCTCTGTTTGTATGGCCTTTCAGTCATTGCAATAAGCCACATTCGAAGACCAAATAAAGCAGTATTTTATCTAAAAAATGACAAAATAATAGAGTGATCATGATGCCTATATTTGTGTCTTTCAAGATTTTGATTGTTTCATGCAAAAATTGTCATAATTTTAAAAATAGTAGCGAAAATAAAAAGACAAAACCCAAAGTTGATTTTAAAATAGGGGCTCTGTTTGTGTGGCCTTTCAGTCAGTGCAATAAGCCACATCCGAAGAACAAATGAAGCAGTATTTTATCTAAAAAATTACATAATAATAGAGTGACCATGAGGGCCTATATTTGTGTTTTTCAAGATTTTGATTGTTTCATGCAAAATTGTAATAGTTTTGAAAATAGTAGCGAAAGTAAAAAGACAAAACCCAAAGATAAAAGCCAAATCAAACGCCCATACATTTCCCAGGAAGTGAGTGTGCATCTCCCCCAACAAATTACTTCAAGACCTAGAGCTTGTTTGATAAATGAAAAAAAAAAAAGCAAATTTAAATTTTGATTTTGAATTCTTACAATTCTAGAGGTTGAAAATGAAAATAAAAATTGGTTTGAATAGCTGAAAATTTGATAGGAGTTATCATTTGTTTCTTACCATGTATTGTAGATAATGAATTAAGTGAATCTTTGAATTAATCGAATCATTTAGATCAAAAATGGAAAAGAAAGTCTCTAAAGGTAGAACGCACCTGGAAGTAATTGGCACGTCAAACATGCTTAATATTATTAAATACTGAATCTTTCAGCTATCTGCTCTTGATACTTTCATTAAGCAGGTTCTAGGAGAGAGGTTAACTATATTTTAGATGCCCATGGGCAGTCTTGGTCAAATTTGAGTTCTTTCCTTCACTTCCTTTTTCATTTAGTTGAAATCTTTGCAGTGGGTTATGAGATAAATATTGCACACTATTTTCTATAGCAGTGAAACACATAAACGTGTCGTAAAATTATGAAGCTGATGTCATTTATGCTTAACATTGTATCCACCCTGTTAGTAAAAACAACAGAAGAAAAGCAATGCCTGCAAATTTAACATTATATCTTACAATTTATCTGCTTCAAGCTTGGTCTTGTTGAAGATGTTACTGTTTCAGATATTATGCAGAAGTTATTTGTCAAATGTGTGGATTTATGAGGGATGTGCTCGTTTACATTTATGGAGAAAATGCTCATTTATATCTACTGTGAAACTTATGTCCAGGGAAGACATGCTCTGGTATATGACATACATACTACCAATGAGACTTGGGAGTGGGTTGATCTCAAAGAGGTTGGTTATAACTTGGTCTTTTTGGTTTGATTTCTTGTATGGATTAGCCAAATTGGTACTACGGCTTGACTTGGTGGTGGTTCTTCCTTTCAAAGACACAAGGTCTCGAGTTATTTTGAGAAAGATCATGCAACGTGAATCTCAGCCTATTAAAGTTTTGAACCGCAAAATTATGGGTTTGGCTCCTCAATCTTGATTAGTTGCTCTTTTGAAATACAAATGGGGGAGTTCTCAAGTTTGTGGGAATTTTGGAATGTCTGTATAAAAATTCATTAGGTGACTGATGAAATTATGGTGATTGCATTTGCATTTCTTTGATGATCTATACCTAGGTACACACTTAGTTTTGCTACATTACATGCTTATTGAGGCTTGTGGAGGTCCCTCTTGACATGTTCTATTTGATATGATATGCAGATATCTCCTCAAGACATTCGATGGGACGGTGATGATCTTGCCGTAGCACATCGCAGTGGTCCAGGGCAAGGCTTAAAGAAATCTTCAGCCCGTAGTGGAGCAGTCCTTGGTTCTGGAAGGGGTAGAGGACCTACTAAAAGCCAATCCAAGAAAGAATTTTTGCCATTACAAAATGGTGCTAAAAAGAAGCTCCCGGATGATATCGAGTTATTTAACACAGACACTTTGGTAAAAGAGGTACAAGAATGCACCACCCATTTTCTTAACGTACTGTTGGTTGGTTTTGGTCTTTTATATCCCTGGGAACATGATGCCAGGTGGAGAGGGTTTTTGATGCAAGCCATCCTGATCCGGCTGAGATTGCGAAGGCCAAGAAATTGCTGAAGGTGACACTACTAATACTCTCTCTCTCTCTCTTCCACCTCCACAACACCACCCCCCCCCAAAACCCAACCCAACCCAATTTCCCTTTGATCGCCCTGCATTTTGGTGTGTAACGGAAATTTGTGTGATGCAGGAACATGAACAGGCGCTTGTTGATGCCATTGCGAGGCTAGGTGAAACCTCTGATGGTGAAAGCGGTAATGGATACATCTGCACATAAATTATTTGGTGCTCCATTGTTTACATGTTGCTATCTTCTGATGCTGATATTAGCCAGCTCTGATTTGTGTAAAATGAAAGCTTCACGCTTTTTGCTGAACAATAACAATGTTCAATTTCTAGAGCCCTGAGCTTGTATCATTTTTAAGGCAAAGCGGTGGTGGTGAATATATGGCAGAACAAATTGGCAATTATTTGGCTTAGATCTGCAAGTTGTCCTGGAACTTTTGAGCTCTCTTTTAAAGTTTTCTCCTTTATCGAGTTGTATCATCCAACAATGCTGATTTTAACCTATCGATGATGTAAATACTTGGATGAACTGCTGCAGTGGAATATTGAGAGGAAATGCTTTCCAAGTTTCCGCATTTTCCCCTGCAACTTGTTCTTTATTGAGTAGTTTTCTGCAGATGATCGATGTTGTCACACCCTTGAGTAAACTCCTTTTTTTCTGTCTTCCATATTCTAGCTTGTTGATAGCGTTACTGTTGCCTAACTTGTACTTTTCTCCTACTCAGATGGAGAACAGGGACATTTGATGGAGCAGCATTGAAGAGAGAAATGCCAAGTGTGAGAACGAAAGAGTTCGATTTCTGTTCTAATGGTGTTTTCCTTGAAGACGGGAGTGGTGGATGATAATTATTGAGAAGCGGAACGCTTCCTTGAGCTGGATATTTCGCATTGGCTTCCGTCTTTTGATAACATCAAAGAACAACTGGCATTATTTAATCGGGAGCTGGAAGGCTATCGATTGTTTAGCATGTACTGACATGAAGAGATTTTTGTAGGTTCTATGACTATTGACTGGTTGCCCTTGGACATTACGTCGTTTGCCAATTTGCAACCAACCAAGATAGAGATTGATCTTCCAACAACAGCACGTATATATTTCTCCCAAAGCGTAAATTTGCTATAACCAAGACCAAGTGAGCATGGTAATGAGCTATTTATGCCCAGCAAATATCAACAGCATCGCCTAAAAAGTTGGACTGCACAAAAGTACCTCAAAACTCTTGCGCATCCGGTTTCCTATAAAAGATCGAGTTCACTCCTCCCGAATTAGCCAATGATCTAACAATGCGTGCAGCTGCTCAGCTTACGGAACCTGGCAGCTCCATCGCTTAATGTGGATTACCGGAGCAGTTCCCTCTGATTGAGCTGCAAGGTGCATGCTCAAACTTTGTCTGTAGAGCATTGAGTATGTGCTCCTTTCCTCAGATGTGCTCCTTGCTCAACCTGTTAAACCAGAGAATGAGAGATACGCTGTAGAACTAAGCACCCAGTAAAAGTGTCAATAACAGTAATAATAATTCTTTTGAAAGATAAGGTTAAATTGGAGTGCCACTAAAACAGAGACACTTCACATCATTGTCCCGCGACAATTAAGTAGAAGGGCAGTATATCAGGGGGTGAATACAGAGTTTTTGCACCGCCAGAATAACTGTTCTAGGAATTAAGAAATGGATGTTCATCAAGACAAAATCGACCATGTAGCACACCCATGGCAAAGGCAAAGGCAATGATTGACACTGAAACGAAGAGCTAATGTGCCAGCATGGGAGGATGTTAAATTTTATTGAGGCAACTATAAGCTAACCTCCACCAACAAAAATATTGGAACAAGGTATTAATGCCACTCAACGTGAAAACAGATCTGCAAATAGACAAGTGACTTTCAACTCCAATTTTATACCTTTTGATGCCTGCCACCAACGCTTATTTACCCTGACCTGTTTTTGGTAACGTGCCACGTGACACCCAGTTAGTCCCACAATTTCACATGCTACGGAGTGGTGGGTATACAGAACCAAAATTGTTAGATTTTGATAGAAATGAACCAGGCCAAGCGAATTGAGGCCTCAAGGAATGAACCTAATAAACTAAGTCAAAGCTGGAACAAGATCACCTACTGTAGGTATCAGCATTGGCATTGTAGATATGAAGTAAATGAAGACTATCCAAATAACTTAAAAGCAGGCAAGACCTGTCATCCTTGTCAGATTTCCCCTGCATTAAACTAATCTAGCAATAGTGCCTTCACCGTAGATTGAGCATCAGATTTCATATACCAAGAGTACTAACAATATGACTTCATATCCAGCTAGAACACCAAAAGCAACTTTATCTTGTAAGTAATTTTCAGCATAATAATGCTACAAAGAAAACAGAATTTATTTAGCTCAATTGAGAAGGCAGGAGAACAATTGTGAAAATGCACAATTGACACAGACAACTGCTTATTTAGCTCAAATACCCAACTTCATGGAACAAATCAAGAGGAATCATATTGAAGTCATTTTGGAAAAAATCAACAGTGCAGCCTATGTAATTTGTTTCACCTTGCACGATCGTGAGCCACTTCTCATGCTCTTGCTCTTCATTTCAAATTTTAGAAAGTAATTTTTCCCATATTTGGGAAATTGGGGATATGGGGTGTTTGAAGTAGCTAAGCAAGTTTACCCCAACTCTTGCTTTTGGATTATCAAATCCCTTCTCTGCTTTTGTCAGTACCAACTTATATTTTTGGAGATTTGCTGATGTTTGCGATGGCTGAATTGTTTCGGAGTATGGATATGTGTGGGTCAAGAGGTGCGAATTTGTTTCCGCATTCACTAGAACAAAATCTCCTCAGTTATGTCATTGGTAGTGTCCGTCATTTTCACAAGTGTAGCGGAGAGAAGCATCAAGAACAAAACAAAAGGCATATTCCAGTCCAATGCAATCACACAGAGAGGGAAAGAAGAAAGGAAGGAGAGAGATGAAAAGTTGTTGTTGTTCTTAGTCCCATTTGCCACGTAGACTCCATCATTACTTTGAACTTGAATTCGTCTCAAAAAAACCATGTTGGACTAAAAAATTTATTTTACAAGCCACATAGTGCGAATTGCCCCATGCTGTTGCTGAAGGCACTTGAGTGATCGTTTTCTCTAGAGATGCAGCACTCAAGTGATCGTTCGCAAAATATTGGCACTGAAGTGAGCGCTGCACAAAAGTTAGGCACTTCTTGTGTCCTTTTCTAGTTAAGTTCACTAAAAGTAGAAATAACACTTTCCAAAATACTTTGAAATAAAATAATTGCACATTTTAGTAGAGTTCCTTCAAAGGTTTAAATTTCCAAAGCACATTTAATAAGACTTAGCAAGTGTTCCAGCGGAACTTTTTAACATCTTCCATATAACTAAGTTTAAGGTATCACAGAGTTCTTATAGCCCACGAAGATTCGGAGACAGAAGGATGTGTAGGATGTAGCACCAGATCCCTTACTATCATATGATTCATTATCGCCGCCTACATTACTTAGTGATATTTTGACTTCCCCGCAATTTCTAGTTTCCTGTTAGAGAAACTTATCAGATATAATTGACACATGGACCTAGATGCAAGCTACCATCTAAGAGACCAATGTGAGAACCCAACTAATATAAATCTAACTCTGCAACAGAAAAAGTTTGTCACTTATATTATTTGAAATCTCTTGAGAAAAACAGCAATCGAATTTAAAGTTTAGGCCAATATAAGGCCCTTTGGGGATGCGAACTAGCTTAGCTGTTGGTGGTGCCAAGGACTAGATCAAAGCGAACCACAGGCAAGAATTTGGAGGTTCAAAAGAGATGAATCGAACACGGAGAGAGATAGTAGGAGATATGATCAGTCATAATATCAATGGAACCTAAACGCTATGCCTGCAAGGAAAACAATAACTGGCAACACAAATAGCATGAAAACACTCAGATCCAACACAAACAACACCATGCACCCAAATCATGAATCCGCAATTTGATCACATACATTCAACAACAAAATGCCAGAAGACAAAACTCAATCACCTAACCATCCAGCAGAATAACCCCCAATTGTCCCCCCGATCCTCCCCTCAGATATGCTATTGAATCAGAACCAAGGACAGCACACAGATTCAGCATCAACAAGAATAGTACCTGAAAGGCAGCCCGATCCCGAGACCCACCAACCCACAATCAAAGCTTTACGATCAGGCATGACGAGGCACTACAAATCGAGAAGCAACATTAGCAACATACCCTGGAACTCACAGAACCCAGAGAAAAAAGCTAAAGCCACCCAAAACTCCTCCATCACCGACCAGCACAAACTGAACAGAACACGACCAATCCGCCATAATCCCACCACCGAAAGAGGAAGACGAAATTACCTGCCGAGAACTCATCCTCAGCTTTCGGGGTTGAGGAATTCGCCTTCTAGAGAGAGAGAGAGAGAATGGATTTGAGCAATATCAGAGACCACGAAAAGGGAAGAGTAGGAATGACCTGGGCATAAACTATGGATTAATGGTGGAGATTGGAGTGAGTAATGACTCGTCCATTTCCAATCGACAAACGCCAAAAAGAGATCCTTTGTGTGGTGTGAAAGCACCCGTCCAAGCCCATTAACTCCTCTTTATTTCATCCTCCAAATTAGCTTCTCAAATGTGTAACCATTACAAAATCGGATCCAAGCGGCGCGCTCATCGGATCAAACCGGCCTTGCCCGATCTGTTTCAGGTCAGTTCGGTTCTCAATTCCGAACCTTGGAAGAACCGGTTCCGATTGCATAATCGGTTCCAAAGTTGAACCGATCTAGAATACCTGTTTAATATAGAAATTAGTTAGATGCAACTAGGGAGAATAAGGACCGACCCCTCCCACTTTGAAGTAGGCACGCAAGACCTCTTAACGAGCAAGCCTTTACTAGTCATATGTTAAAGAAATAAATTTGTGTTATCAATTATATGATTTTTCAGAAAGCTAATCCGATTCTTCGGAAGAATCAAGAACTTGCTGGAATCGACCGGTTCGGTTCCACGATGATTCCAAGCATAACCGGTTCGATACACGAATCTAACCTTTCGGAACCGAGACCTAAAGGGTAGATTTAGGGTTTCAAATCCTGAACCCACCAACTTCAAAACCAATCACCATGAAAAATAGTTGGGTGCCCAAAAAGTAAAGAGTATTTACTAAAATCCTACGGCGTAATATCACGGAATTGGAAAATCAAAGATCGTGCAAGCCCAATGGCACATGATCACGAAAGACTGCGGTTTAAATGAAATGAGAAGCGACTTCAAATTCGAGTCGACGAAAAAAATGTTAGATTGTAGTCGCATTTTGGGTTCTATGGTTTACAACATTACCTAAGTAGACTTGAGTTTTCTTAAGAGATAAAAGGGTCCTCTTGTAGATGACTTATTGAGTTTGAGTTTCCGAGTTATAATTCCCGAATCCCTAGCAAACATTATAAGATTTTGTAAGCAATTTTGTTAACAAGTGTCTTGAGGGCCCTTGTTAAGCCTCAATATAAAGAAAGGTTGTAATTTCCATTGTGTTGTCTCTCTCACATAACGTGCAATCATAATATTGAGAATCAAAATATTTCCTTACTACGTGTACTTAATAAGTGCCATGAAACGCTCATTTATCCTTTTGTAAATGAGATCTCAAACTCCTCTTGCAAGTCAAAACTCCAAATCCGTTTACCTATCAATGCCAATCGTGATTAAACCTCCCCATTTTCATCCCAAAATATATCGAGTATACTTGGTTAGAAGCTTCATTTCCAAAGAGAAAAAGCTCAGTATAATTTGGCATCAAGCAAGAGGCGCAATAATTAAGTACATAGGAAAATTATGCAACCCATTACCCTTTCCATCCACAATTCATATGAAATGCACCAACATGACAAAGCGGCATCGACGGAATGCCATGAGCTTTTTGAACCCAAAACAAGGTGCTTGGGGTTAGAGCTTTGCCAGGAATTTAGAGATGTGAAATTAAGATTTTAGAGATTGCAAAATGTTGTGAGTGAACAGCAGAAGTCCGATACCTTCACCCGAGAAGATTGCCAAAAGGGAACCTAAGTCTGAATTGTTAACATATCCGGTTGGACCCACAATTGTTCAAAAGCTTAAACCAATTAGTTATGAGCCAACTAGGATACATTAATTGCTCCACACCACATTAATTCTCCAGTGTGGAACTTCTATAACACAACTCACATGTGCTCTCTCATCTTTGGTCTCTTTCTCCAAATCGAATTATGAAGGCCGATATTAGGCCCGCGTTGCTACACTACAACGTCCACCACCCAAAAATCAAGTTGGTCACTAGATTACTTCTTTAAGATATTTGCCAAGGACCGAAGCCGATTAGGAGCTTACCAATCAATCATCGGCTCTAATACTATTTGTTGGGTGATCTTGAGCCTCTTTCACTCCAAAAGTTGACTCAAAGAATGAAACTTTTCCTCACATTTATGAACCAACACTAGCCCATTCCATAATCGGTGTGTGATAACTCCAACAATCTTCCCCTTACATATGAGGCCTAGGTTGGAGCAAGAACAACCCGTGTCTTACGTGTAACTGTTGGGTTCGAACTTGTTGATAAACATCGAGTGCAATCTTCAATTGTGTCCATTGGAAGCAATAGCAAGAGGTGGGCCATCTTAAAGCTTCATTGATAGAAAAACTCAAAGTGTGAGAAATTGACAATGTGTTGACACAAAAATTGGCCAAGTCTCCGATCGTCGACCCAGACTGGAAAAGATTGGGTAAGACTTTGTTGAGGTGAAATTTGCAAATTCCTTTAGGTGGGCAACTATAGGTGATCGACAAAAGCGGTCAAAAGTTATCAATATGAGACACAAGATAAAATTACCGAGTGTTGAGTCACGAGTGTCAATAAATGAGACTTTCTTTACTCGATAAAGGAATCAAAGCTGAAGTAAAAAAATCAATGAATCAAGTACAAGATAAATGTTCAAGTAAGGAAACCAACAATATCAACTAGAATTATAACAATCCATTTAATCGCGAAGCCGACACGACCAACAATTTGTAAAGCCATAAATCTTGGAAGCCACAAATGATAATGGCAAAAAAACATACAGAAAGAGGAGTTGCAAGTTGCGGAAGAAATCGTCAACATGAAGTGAGTGATGATGCCATGGTCGTTGAAATAGTGAATCTTTTGAAACAATATGTAAAGCATGTTATTAAATTCTAAAAGTCATGTAAGATGTTTATTTGCTTGCTTTGTAACTATTGTTAACCATTCTTAATAGGTATAAGTATTAGGACTATGATTTGAGGAAACGATTGTCAATCAATCAATGAAAATCAGTTCTTCAATCTTACTTTCCCGATATCTTTACATTCCAGTATATTTTTTTGTGGCTGGTCGCGATTGCCTCTAGACTTTGTACCTTTAACTCGCCAATCCACATTTTCAAGAATCAAGAAAGGATTCTTTGTTAATTTTCGTATTGATCCACACTTTTAAGGTGCTTCGTCAAAACTTTTGGGCGAAACATCTTTTTGGCAAGCTTAGTAGTACTTCTTTGTTCATTTGAGGAAGCTACCATAGCGAGAACCAACACCAACAAGAGGTAGACGTGTTGCTCGTAACAACCACACAGTACTATAAATTGGGAATGAAGTTGCCATAAACTCATAATCTTTAGCCATTAATCGAGCAATAGAAGAAAGCCAAAGCGATGGGACATAGGGGTGAGCAAGATGGATCGACCAAATCGGATTGCAAACTGCCTAAACTAGACCAACGGATTTGGTCCAAATCTGGAGGTCACCAATTCGGTCTCGATTCCTCAAGGTGGAATCGGCGTTTGTCCTGTTGGGTTCCCGGCTCCCGGGGGACCGGACCGATAGATCGCCCATCCGGATTGACAAATTTTTATTTTTTTAAATACAATTGATATGCATAGAAATGAGATTCTAGGCAAAGAAAGGGACTTGCACATGGGGAAAATTTTCCAGTTAAATATTTTCTCGTTAAGTACAATAGTATACGTAGAAATGAGATTCACATAACTCCGTACAATATTGAAAATCGTATTCGATATTCACTATGACATGGAAATCCTCATGTGAATCACGAGAATATTGTACATGGACATGTGAATATCGAACAAGTCATTTTTTTAAATACATTTCCTTTTTATTTTTATTTTATCGATTACATTGAACAGCTTGGGAATCGGATTCGAATGGACCAGTTCGCTCCTCGATTCTGAAAATTGGGAATCGAGACTATTGGTCCGATTCCCGATCTTTGAAAGAACCGGACCACCTCGGACCATGCTCATCCCTTATGCGACATACCTCTCCCACAACTTACTAAAGAGTAGTTGAGAGAAGTTGCACCAAAATCATATTTGATGGCCACTTTGAGAATGTCATTTGAGGAGCAGCAAAAATGACTTGGCTAATCACATTGTCAACCACATCTTTGACGTGATTAAGCCAATAGTTATTAACACTGTGAGTGATGCTTTGCCCAAGTCAGAAGCATCAAACATAACAATCCAAGGAAGTTCCGTGGTACTAGGATATATTCCTAACCCTTCTCTTTACACTAATTTAGGTCATACTAGCCAACCCTTATGAAAATTATGCAAACAACTGAGTCCTCGAGCCAAGATCCAAGTAATGGGAACGATGGTCAAGAGAATCATATCAGTAACAATGGTATGGCAAACCAAGTGGGTTAATAGTTTGATTTGTTGAGTTTTGGCTTTGAAATTAGTGATAATGGTATTCTGGACCATGCACTTTTGTTTTAGGGTTTTTTAGAAGAGAGCTATAAAAGAGATATGTTGCATATTCATTGTAACGCTTGCTTCTACATTCTCCCCCTTCTCTTTGTTTTTTGTTTCTTTGTTTAGATATTTAGATCCTTGATTGTACGTTTGTACTCATTGTTGAAGATAGTGAAACCCCTCTCTCCCCCCATAGTTTTTTCCGTTTAGGGTTTTCCACATATATTATGCCTGGTGCGTTTTGATTTTGCTTTCATTCTTCACTATTTTGTGCTTCAACTTGTGCATCTTTGGTGTTATTCCGCAACAATTGATATCATAGCCAAGGAATTTAAGTCTTTTGTTCGAGATGGCATCTATTAAGTTCAAAGTGGCACCCTTTGATCGCCAAAACAATTCAGGCTATGGAGGATCAAGATGAAGTCTTTGTTGCATCCCGAAGGTTCAGTTAAAGCCTTGAACGGAAAGTACCCCAATTACATGACTACGATTGAGGAGATAGAAGAGAGGGCACACAACACCATCTAATTATCATTATTTGATAAAGTGCTTCATAAGGTCGTTGATGAAGAAACGGCTTCGGAATTGTTGGCAAAAGCTCAAGAGTCTCTGCATGAAGAAATCTCTTACGATGATATTATCCTTGAAGCAATGTCATTATAAGTTAATGGTGCAAGAAGGTACTCCTATTCAAGAACATCTAGATGAATTTGATAAGATCGTAATGGATATGAAAAATCTATATTTTAAGTTAGATGATGAAAACTAAGCTCTAATTTTGTTATGTTCGCTACCAAGCTCGTATGAGAATTTTATGAATTCTATATTATATGGAAGGAAATCAATAACTCTTGAGGATGTGAAGGCTTCGCTAAAAATTGAATGCGAGCAGTAGTGCGGATAAAGTCGATGGCTCGGTTGTTAGGGGAAGGGCGAATCATCGGAATATATGCAATAACAGTAAAGGACAATCGAAGTCTAGGTCGGGCCAAGATAAGAGAAAAGTGAAGTGTTACAATTGTCACAAGTTCGGACACTATAAAAATGAGTTTCCTTTGCTTGAGGCTAAAGAAAAAAATTGATAAAGAGTACCAATTCTAATGCTAATCTATGAAGGATAATGAGTTAGTTAATGCAGACAATTTTCTTTGTTTTATCTACAGATTATCATGTGGACGTCGTTTGGATTCGGCATGTTCACACCATATGTGTCCAAATAGAGATTGGTTCCACACATACGAGAAAGTCAATGATAGTTTAGTTTTGATGGGCATTAATGCGGTTTGCGGAATTATGGGCATTAATTTCGTGCGGATAAAATGTCATAACAATATAGCCTTTACGTTCTAAAGAAGAACTTTGCGGATGTTAGGTACATCCTAATTTTGAAGAAGAACCTTATTTCGTTAAGCATTTTGGATTCCACTAGATGTATGTACACTAGTGGAGGTGGAGTTTTGAAGATATCAAAGGGCTTCTTGATTATAATGAGAAGTAACAAGAAAAATGGCCTTTGCGCTCTCGAGAGAAGTACCTTTGTGGGTTTGTCAAATGTATCGTTCTCTTCGGATTATGAGAAATCAAAGTTGTGGCATATGCGATTGAGCAACATGAGTAAAAGAGGAATGACTATCTTGAGTAAATGTGATTTATGGGAAGCAAACTATTTCACTTGATTTTTGCGAGCATTGTGTTTTCGGGAAGTAGCACGTAATTAGATTCGATCTTGGGGTGCACTCGTCGAAGGGCACATTTGAGCATATTCACTCCGATTTGTGGGGACCAGCACAAGTTGCATCTAAGGGTAGTGCGGTTCATTTTCTGACATTTATTGATACTTTTCTAGGAAAGTCTGGATTTATTTGTTGAAGCGTAAAAGTGATGTTTTTGATACGTTCAAGAAGTGAAAGATATTTTGACCAAAAAAAAAAAAGGAAGTGGAAGATGTTAATTGAAAATTAAACTTGCAAGAAGACAAAACGTATCGGAATAGACAATGGTCTTGAGTTTTGCAGAGGTGATTTTAACAAATACTGTGAAGATTCAAGGATTGTTCGACATCAAACAATCAGGCACACACCTCAACGGAATGGGGCGGTGGAGCGCATGAACTAGACACTTTTAGAGAAAACTACACGTATGTTTTTTAATGCTGAACTTGAGAAATATTTTTGGGCTGAAATCGTGAACATATCGTGTTATTTGGTGAATCGTTCTCTTTCTACAACAATTGAATGTAAAACTCCAAATGAGGTGTGGTCTGGTAAACCTTCTGATTATTCTACCTTGAAAGTATTTGGATATCCCACTTATTATCATGTAAAAAATGGTAAACTTGAACCTAGGGTCAAAAAATGTATTTTCATTGGTTATGTAGACAGAGTTAAGGGATATAGAGTGTGGTGTTCTGACCCTCAATCATCAAAATTTATAATCAGTAGGGATGTTACTTTTGATGAAAATTCCATACTTGAGTATAGAAAGGTTGTTGTTGAGTTTACTAGTACTCAGAGAACAACTAAATATGTTCCTATTCGATCGGAAAGTGATAGTCAATAACAAGACTCAGATTCGATTAAAGGTGAAGGAGAAGAGGTTGGCAACCTCGGACGTTGGTTGCGGGGAGGGCTAAATGGCAAATTAATCTTTTCCGGAGGTATGGTTTCACAGATTTGTTAACATATGCTCTTATAGTTGTTGAAGAGCTTAATATTGAAAAATCTTCTATGTTCCGTGAAGCTACTATTTGTTCTAAATCTAAGAAGTAGCTTGTTGCGATGAATGAAAAGATGGAGTCTTTTTACAAGAATCAAACTTGGGATCTTGTGAAACCAAGGGCAAAAGAGTTATTGGATGCAAGTGGGTCTTCACAAAAAAGGGGATCGACTTCAATAAAGTGTTCTCTCTAGTTGTGAAACATAATTCCGTTCGTCTGTTACTCGTGTTGGTAGCCATTTATGATCTAGAATTTGAGCAACTCGATGTCAAAATCGCTTTTCTGCATGGCGAGCTTGAGGAGATAGTCTATATATTTTAACCCCGAGGGATTCGTTGTTGAGGATAAAGAAGACCACATTTGTAGATTGAAACGTTATTTGTATGGTCTCAAGCAATTTCCACGGCAATGGTATAAGATTTTGATAGCTTTATGTTGAGTTATGACTAGTCACTAAGAGCACATGATAATTGTGTGTACTATAAGAGGTTGCATAACGGTTCCTTTATTTATTTGTTGTTGTATGTGGATAACATGCTTATTGCAATAAAGAACATGTTCGAGATACAACGATAGAAGAGGAAACTTAGCTAGGAGTTTGAGGTGAAAGATCTTGGAGCTGCCAAGAAGATTCTAGGTATGGAGATTCACAGAGACATACAGGTTAGGAAGTTATACTTTTCGTAGAAGAGGTATATTGAGAAAGTGCTTGAACATTTCGAGATGAAGATTGCTAAATCAGTAAGTACTCCTTCGGCATCTCATTTTTGTCTTTCGGTTTCTTTATCACCTAAAATCAAAGAAGAGGAACATGAGGTGTCTCTAGTTCCATAGTCAAGCTCTGTGGGCAACCTTATGTATGGTATGGTTTGCACTCATCCGGACATTTTCTAAACAATTTTTAGTGTCCCAGAATTCGCTACATGTTAGGAATGCTTGCTCATATCTCTTTTACCTCTTTAGTACTTCTTTATTATCATTTATACAGAGTATATCTTTGGCGCATGCGAAAAACTTGATCATAAACGATCACGTCGGCCATACAAATCACAAGTGCATGTCAATAAAAAATAATGACAGGCACGCTTGATAAAAGGGTATGACCTTGTAGGTTTCACTAACCCGATAATACACATCAATCACAAACAACATACTCATAAAATACTGAATTCATTAGCCGGTTCTTCACAAAAGTTCAAACTACTGTTGGGAGGTTTACAATGCATGAGTTCTCTACTACTCCCAACTAAACCGGCATTACTAGTGCTCCGTTGACGTCACTAACAAATCATAACTGTAGATAGGCCTTACGAACACCTCAATCAAAACATCACGCTGGCTTCATCATCCTTGCTAGCTTGCTTATTTGAAAAATGTTAATTCCATGAGAGTAAACCGAAGCTCCTCTGCAAGTATGACCACTAGGACAAACGACTAAACTTCATATAGAATCGTAGATTAGAGGAAAAATCCAACATCGTCAAATTCAATTAATCAAGACATAAAGTCTCAAAATCAAGATCTTATAATCATACTAGGTTTGCAATCAATCACAATTAAAAGTCATATTCGGATTCTCAAGCAAACTCAATAGAGATCTCAAAATCAATCACCATCAAGATCTCGGAATCAATCACAATCAAGTCCATCAGAGTTTAACATTCACAATGACGAATCATATCAAATCTAGTAATAAGGACTAGAGATCTACTTGTTTTCGTAGAAAATGAAGCAGAAATAATGAATAACACCTTTGAACACCATTGGCATGTGCATGAACCACTCACGCAACACCTTGGATATTTGGGTTGATCTCGAGAACTACGAACTAGGCGTGACAGCTCTAGTGAACGGCCGGCGTAATACACGGCTTAGATAGATGGTCGGCAGACGTGAGGCGTGGTGCAACGAGAAAGTTCATAGAAGAAGAGGATTGTTCTGACGAATGAATGACGAAATGAACTAACGTAGGAAACCATTTATAGGCGAAGCAGAGTGGAAAACTAACGAATTAGGGATCGCCACGCATTCCCCACAAGTCCCGCTCCTCGAACGGTATATCAATGCCTTGGAGGGCACGGCTGCCATGTGTCACACGTGTGACACATATTCATCGCCTCACCACGTGGTGACACGTGTTGACAAGCTCTAACACATTTCAACACGTGTCCGATACGTTGACGTATTTGGACACATGTCTACTCACTTGTCACATGTCCGTCTTCGTTCGGTCCCAATTTCTCATGGATTTGACCCGATATGACCCTAATTAAAAAACATAGTGTCCCCATCACAATAAATCCACCATATTTAAAAATATTCCAAAGGCTCAATTACTATTAATTCAAGTCCGACGAGTACTAATCATCTTGTAAATTAAGCTAGTGGAAAACTGGGGTCACTACTTTAGGAAATTTCCTCATCAAAATATTAACTTTTACTCCCTCCTTATTAAGAGCAAAATCCTTACGGTGGATTTCTCCTTACTTAACCATATGGCCTTACTACGCTTTCGATGCATACTCCGATCATTTCCTCGGTTGGAATATCTCGCAATTTTAACCTATATGCAAGGTCATCATCGGCCTATAGGTATTTCATTTATTTGACAACTTCATTGTGCCATTTATAACTCGCTAATTCAAATGGCATCAACAGTGGACTCATCAATGTTCAATATATTCACAACATCCGGACAGATCGTCCAACATTACAGGACATACCAATTATCTGCCAATTACGATGCCAATTTCATATGCCAACTGTCTGAATTTTGGTTACAATCCTAAAATGTTTCCGACCCATCTCATTGGGCCAAGTTCGGTGCAATCTCCAAATCTCTAGAAATTATCCTCTAGGCATTCCATGACGCTTTTTGAACCGGTGCGGGATACATCACTACGGGCAATATAAACAATACATCTCTCACACAGATGGGATCTTCTCCGGAATTAGCATCGGAGATAAAACAGACTTTCACCAACTCCCTCCCAAACATTTTAGGCATTTCTTGCCACAGCATCTCAAACCATTCCATGTTTACTATTCATTATTCAATATGATGAGATGCATATGCTATCTTAACTAGTTTTTTTCTCAAGAATCATCTCAAAATATTGAAAACAATGTTGCTTAGCTTTCGAAAACCTTTGCGTTTCAAAAGCACAAAACAACTCAAATTCGAAATCGTTTCGATTCGAAATCGTTTCGATTCAAAATCGAGAGCATCTCGAAATTTGAAAACATTTTAGATTTCAAAAGTGCAAATCAACTTTAACTTCCAAAATTGTTTCGATACAAAATCAAGAACGTTTTGAAGTTTGAAAACACAATTCAATTCAAATTTTTGAAACCGTTTCCATACAAAATCAAGAACGATTTTAGTTAGACTTAGCACAACACCTAAATTCATTCTTTTGATACATGACTTGGTTCTTCCTGCCCTTACCGCTATATGTTCGAGAAGAACATGGTCAGAGCCACTCCTTGATTAGGTCTTATTTCCGCCCTGGTGTCCACTCCTCGGTGACTCGACGGATCGTGTTACTATAGGTCCTCACAAATAAACGTCTCTGCAAGGTGTCCCCAAATTAGGTATCTAATAATAGAATATCATTCAACATGTCACATATCATGTATCACTATGGTTTGTAGGTATCCCATTACAACTTGTCCCATACCAAGTGATGATCGAGTCCAACGAAACAATTTGATATGCTCATGCATGCTCTAACATATTTTACTATTTTAATGCAAAAATCCGTGTAATGCATGAGTAGTTTCAATTTCATGTCAAATATTACTAATCTATAATCTCCAATTCCTTGTCTTAAACTGAATATTCTAAACCATCAGCGACCAACATATCAAAAATCATATACATAAAGTTTCTAACATTCCTTCTTGGTTGCTTGTTAAATCAAACTACATAATCAAGTAAGCTATCGTCCAAAGTCAATTATTAAACCTCAAATCGTAAGTACAAATCCAAGCCTACAAATCACATCCTTTGTGATTCTTTTCTTTGCGAACATCATGGTCTTCCAATAAATCCATATCTAAAACCATCAATTTACCATCAAGATCCAAGTCTAAAACCCACAACTATCAATCGCATTATCACAATTCCATATCCACAATCGGTTATACATGACGAACTATCAAACCACTACGTTTCAAGCCCAAAATCTCAAGAACTTCATTGACATAACTTATCGTCCTATTCACAGTTGATCACTTTACCATATCTACAAATAATCACAATAATTATTAAACTTAGGTAGTAATCAACAAAATCTCTTATGTAATACGTAACATAAACTACCGCCAATCCCGGACAAACACAATTTACATGCACTTGTAGTTTTAAACAAGTATGTATCTACCAAACACTTCAACCACTAGTGCACCTTATCACTCCATGAACTGCTCCGATACCATTACCGGGTAGTGTCCTAGAATTAGCTATACGTTAGGAATGCTTGCTAATACCTCTTTTACTTCTTTAGTATTTCTTTATTATCATTTATACATAGTATATCTTTAGCGCATGCGGAAGACTTGATCATAAACGATCACGTCGGCCATACGGATCACAAGTGCACATCAATCAAAATAAATGGCAAGCACACCTGATAAAAGGGTATTGCCTTATAGGTTTTACTAACCTAGTAATACACATCAATCACAAACAATATACTCATAAAGTACTGAATTCATGTGTGTGTGTGTATATCTTTTAGCTAATTCTTTACAAAAGTGCAAAGTCTTGTTGGGAGGTTTATAAGCACGAGTTCTCTACTACTCCCAACCAAACCGGTATTACTAGTGCTCCATTGACGTCACTAATAAATCATGACCATAGCTAAACCTTACAAACACCTCAACTAGAATATCATACTGTCTTCATCATCTTTGCTAGCTTGCTCATCCGAAAGATGTTAATTCCGCGAGAGTTAGCCGAAGCTCCTCTGCAAGCATAACCACTAGGCCATGTTGAAGCTAATAATACAACCTAGAAGGGGTGAATAGATTGTTTGAGAACTTTAAAAAAATATTTGAGGAATAAAACAAGTTTAATTTTAAACACTGGGTCAAACATTTGTAGAGATATGTAGAGATCATGTCAGCAGATGTTTGAAGTACCGTGAGAAAATTGTGTCTTGAAGTGCATGAAAACCATAAGAAATAAGAGCACACAAAATAGTAGGTGATATAAAAAGATGTGATGAGTAGATGTTTTACAAAATAATATTTGAACGTATGTAAGAATGAGTAAAAGATTAAGTAAAATGCAAGCACACAAATTATATTATGGTTCGGCTTTATCCCCAAACGTATGTCTACTCTAAAGACTAACAGCCACAACTTGGACTGAAATTCACTAATAATCTTCAAGACAAGTTACAAATGGCAAGTACCACCTTTCTAATAGATCACACTATAAGGACTCATGTCTTGCTCTCACTATTGTACACTTGATCTTTCACAAGATTACAGTACAAAAAGATTACTAGAGAAAATCTTTCGGGAGAACAAAGAAACAACGAGAGAAAACTGGCTCATAGTAAATATGCATTTTATATTGTGCTCTCTCTCTCTCTCTCTCTCTCTCTCTCTCTCTCATTTTCACCTAAATAGTTTTCTATTGTATATACAACTTCATTCTTCCCGTTGGAGGGGCTTGAGAAGTCCAATTAGTCGTTAGATATTCGTTGGAACTGTTGTAGTTGTTGTTTCCAACATTGTTATGAAAAAGGCGAGAGATGCCAATAGTTATAATCTATTCGATAAACTTCCCGATCTTTCTCTATGGATCTTTCATCCGCCAACATTTATATTTTCTTCTAACGAAACATCTGCATATATCCATTGTTCAAGCATTACCAAACGTGATATCGACATAAATATTGTCACACCCGATCTTTTGGTTCGTTGGTGATGTTTATATAAAAGCTTTGGGGATGACTTGTGCTCAATTATTCTATGATCCTCTTGAGTATCTCAACTTCTAAATACGTCATCTTGATGATAGATCGACCATCGTACCTCCAAGTTAGACATGACCAAAATGGAACCGGGGCTTGGAACCGGCTCCGAACTTGCCCGTTAACGGGCCCATTGACCGGGCCCATGGTTCTGGCCCATTTTTTTTTAAAAAAAAGGGAAGAGGCCCGGAGGAAAAGAGCTGCTAGCCTAGGAACCGGCGGTTCCACCTTTTTTAGAAATCGGAACCGGCCACGTCTACTCCAAGTCATCATGAACACCCATCATCTTTGACTTATTCTCCTCCTTGTCAAGATCGTCATTCTTGTATCTAGTATTCGCTGAATTCATGTCATTGATATCATCACATTCTTTATAGCGGTTATATTCTTCAAGACCGAAAATTTGATCAGTTGATCAAGCCACCAACACTTTCTAGAGTAAACATCTGTATGATCCCTTACCCGTAATTAGGACGTCCAAATCTTTACTAGTCTGTTGATATTGTTCACCCGATCTTTCACTTGATTTATATAAGCAACTGCTCTTTGCCAATGATCTGTCGCTCGGATAACAATCCAGTGACCCGATCTTTCTTCTAGTCCTTCCAAGTATATTAACAATTTCGACTCCACCAAGCTATTCACCTTCACAAATGTGGTCCTACCAAGCTTTAACGAACATCACGGTTCTAGGCTTATTCACCATCACCACGTCCATTCATCCGTTCACCCGATCTTTGTACCTCTAGGCCATCACGAATATCTCCATTCTTCTCAACTTGTTCACCTCGAGCAAGATCCTTCCATATGTTCACCTTATAGAGATCCTTCCAGCTTGTAGACATCTTCAATGCCCAATATCTTGTTCACTTTAAAGATCAACTACCAACCCCAAAGATTGACAGAGCACTCTAAACATTAGCGGAATAGATCTTTATCGCAGAAAAACACCTGGAGCACTTTATAACATCATTTGCATTTCAGCTTGTGCATAACCTGGTATAACTCAACCAATACCCATATTAGTAACCTTTGGTTATCGTTGTTATCATCAAAATAAGATTTGAGGTTTTTCAACAATCATCTCATTGGTGATATTCCTAATAAGCCAAACGACTAAACCTCCTATAGAATCATAAGATTGGAGGAAAAGTCAAACATCGTCAAAGTGAATTAATCAAGACATAAAGTCACAAAATCAAGACCTTAGAATCATTCTTAGTTTGCAATCAATCACAATTAAGAATCATATTCGGATTCTCAAACAAACTTAATCAAGATCTCAGAATCAATCACCATCAAGATCATAGAATCAATCGCAATCAAGATATCATAATCAATCACAATCAAGTCGATCGGAGCTTAACACTCACAATGACGAACCATAGCAAATCTAACAATAAGGACTAGAGATCTACTTACCTTCGTAGAAAACGAAGTATATAACGAAGAACGACTTTGAACACTCTTGGCGTGGGCGTGAATAACTCGAGCAACACCTTCGGGCCGATCACGACAACTACGAACTAGGCATGATAGCTCTCGTGAACGACCGACATAATGCAAGGCTTAGATAGATAGTCGGCCGGCATGAGGCACGATGGGACAAGAAAGTTCAGAGAAGAAGAGGGTTTTTTTTACGAATGAATGAATTAACATCAGAAACTATTTATAGGTAGAGCAGAGTGGAAAACCGAAGAATCGGGGATCGCCACAAGTTCCCCTAGGATCGCACGCCTCAAACGGTGTGTCACCGCCTTGGAAGGCACGGCTGCCATGTGACATGTGTCGACACATTCCGATACGTGTTTGACACGTTCGAACACCCGTCCACTCACTTGCCATAAGTATGTCTTCATCCGGTCCCAATTTCTCATGTATTGACCCCGATAGACCCTAATTAAAACGGGTAATGTCCCCATAACAATAAATCCATCATATTTAAAAAAATTCGAAAGGCTCAATTACTATTAATTCAAGCCCGATAAACTCTAATCAGATCGTAATTTAAGTTGATGAAAAACTCGGATCACTACACAATTAGTTTCAAGAGCGGATCTATGGCACATCTGAGTAAAAATCACTGCAAGCCGTGAAATGGATTTTTTAGTATATCCGGAATACCTCAAATATGGGTTAGGTCTTTGATAGAGGTTATAATATAGGGCATTTGGTTGTTGGCTTCGTTGATTATGGCTTTGTTGGTGATCTCGACAAAAGGAGATGTTTGACAAGTTATGTTTTTATGCTTGGTGGTTCTCACGGTTAGTTGGAAAGGAAGCTTGTAGAACACAATCGCTTTATCTACCACCAAAGTAGAGCATATGGCAAGAACTGAAGCGGCAAAGGAAGCTCTTTGGTTAAAGTATTTGGTTACAAAACTTGGGGTGAAGCGGGAGGGAGCCTCCATTATCTATTGTGATAGCCAAAGTGCGATCTAATTGATCAAGAACGCAATGTATTACGAGAGAATAAAACACATCGACAATCGATGCCACTTTGAGCTTGATAAGGTTGTTAAGGGTATGGTTACGATGAAGAAAGTTCCTACGGTGGCTAATCCGGCAAATATATTGACCAGACCAGTTCTTTTGACCAAGTTTAAGCATTGTTTGGACTCGATCGGCATTTTTGCCATTTGAGTTGCTTAGGTGGAGTTGGTGGTGTTTCATCCCTTGTTTCTACGTCGAGAATGCTCGTGTAGGCTTAAGGGTGGGCGTTGTCGATTCCGCCGTTTGGCGGGTGACATTGTGTGGTGACTCTTGATGGTGAGGGGGAGAGGTCATGTGGCGTTTGGTAAAACCCTGTTCTGAAGATTTGAAGTCAATGTGGAGATCTATTGAGTTTTGATTTTCAAATTAGTGTTAAAGGTATTTTGGACCATGCGCTTTTTTTTTAGGTTTTTTAAAGGGGAAGGAGTATGTCGAATAATTCATTGTAACACTTGTCTCCACATTATGCCCATTTTTGTTTTTTCACTTCTTCTTGTCGGATCTTTAGATATTTGATTGTATGTTTGTATTCATTATTAAAGATAGTGAAACCCCTCTATCTCCCCGTGGTTTTTCCTATTTTGGGTTTTCCACGTATCATGTCTAGTATATTTTGATTTTGCTTTCATTCTTCGCTATTTTGCACTTCGACTTATGCATCTTTTATGTTATTTCGCAGCATGATCCAATACCGAAAGTTGACAATTCTAAGCCAACAACTTGTATAGTAACACCAAATACTAACATATTTGTCGGTCCTAACCCGTCAATCAATCTAAGTATCGGAAATTCCATTGAGACTAGTGTCACCGCCTTGGGGGTTAGATGGCCAACCAAATGCCTAGGTAGACATAACACAAATGGTTGAGAAAGCCACGTAGCATTTAGGATGAAAGGGGGGAAAAGTACACTAGAAGTACCATAACTTTTGTACGGCATTCACTTGAGTGCCATAACTTTCAAAACGTTCACTTAAGTGCCATAACTTTCAAAAATCGTTCACTTGAGTGCCATGTTGACGTAGCAGCTGGAAAAGCCGACGTGGCGGAAAATTACCGTAGCATGCGGGAAGGCTGACGTGGCACGCCGGAAAAGTTAGTATAGCATTCAAGTGAACGATTTTTGAAAGTTAAGGCACTTAAGTAAACGTTTTGAAAATTATGGCACTCAAGTGAACGCCGTACACAAGTTATGGCACTTCTAATGTACTTTTCCCATGAAAGGGGTATCGAGAGTCTAATATATAGGAAAACCTATCCTAATTGGGTTGACAATCAACCCTTTTCCAAATGGTTCAAAATCTTTGATTTTGTCATTTTTCCTGGCAAAGATGACCAATCTAGAACACATGGGTTGTTTCATTGCACACTATGGATAAGCAAGGATGAATGTGCATCTTGCCTTCTAGTTAGGGGTAAGCATGTTTCCATGATATAGCTGGAAATTGGAAAACCAAACTTGTGGTTCCTTGTCTAGTTTCAAGTTATGGTAAACCGGGGTTCAATTCCTAGTTTTTCTTTTTTAGGATCCGCCGATTCTGATTCCCGATTCTCTATAGAACCGAACCGAAACCGGAACATATAAACCCTAATTTAGGCTTTCTATTTTCTATTTCTCTTTCTTCCTTTAAAGTCTCTCAACGACAACCGCAACACGCTCGAGTCTACTCTATGACGATCTACCATGCCCTCGAGTGACCATCTCTCACCGTCAACTGCGTCGTCCGGTCCTTCGACGATGATCCTTCCCTAGTAGTCAACCGTCTCGTCCTCAGCACCCACAACCCCGATGGCGTTCCCAACTTGCTCGTGCTTGCCAATGCCCTCCTCCCCGCCAAATCCGATCATTCCAGGGAGATCTAACCAAGGTGGGTTTTTCCGTTCTGGACATTGCTCCTCCTCTTGCATGGCGCTGTGAAGGATTTTCTCCTTATTGTAGGAAATTCATGAGAGAGATTTGGTATCAATTGATTGGTTTTGCTTTAAAAGAAAACTATTTTAGATTGGAGTGGCTTCAACCTTCAATTTGACATGAAAAAGAAAAAGAAAGTGGGCTTTGAGTGCTTATTTACTCTGACTAGACCAGGTTGTTCATGATTGCGCTTGATTCGGTTTCCGCCTTATTTGGTTCAGGTCTCAGTGGTTTTGATCAAGTTCATATTTACATCAGAAATTATATTTGGTGGTTCCGTAAGGTTGAGTGAGCTACTAAATAAGCGAAGGGGTGCGTATATATCTTAGCGTAAGCCTATTATTGATTAAAAATAATTATGTGGATGTTGGAGCCGCTTTTCTTAAGTGTTTTTAGTGAAATTGGTAGGTTCTCGAGTACCATGGAATTGAACCCTAAAACCCGTGACATGGTAGGTTTCGGGTTTCAAGATATGTATAATATGTTCTAGATTTCGAAAAATGAGAAACCTGTACTAGCGGGTAGATTTTATGTTCTAAGTAAAACTTAGTTGGAACCTCTCACCCCTACTTCTAGTAATAACTTTGAGAGTTTCTGAGGTTAAGACTATTTTCTTAGTTTCCGTCGAAAGCTGCATTCACTTGGTATATCAATCTACTAGCAAACTAGATTTATATTTTGTTGAAAAACCTGAAGTGCGGATCACCGATTTAGCTAAATTGTATTAGTACAATAATGTGCTAGTCGACCAATTTATTGTCACCTTTACAAAGGCTAGAAACCAATGGCTAGTGATGCTCTCAGAGAAAGATTTCCCCAATTTGGCCTTTAATGGTTTAAAGTTCAATATTAGGAAACTATTTGAAGGCCAAGAATTTGCCGACTTGTTTAAGCTAGCAACAAGAGTGTCTAAATATGAACAATTGCTTAAAGAAAAGGATAAGAAAACCTAGAACGTGACTCTAGTCGACAACTATTAGTCGGCGACTAAATCCGACTCGGATGAGAATGTTGAAGCTGCCGTAGCATAAATGGTGCTTGACAAAGCTTAAATTTGTCCAACACTAAGGCCAGCCATAACAAAAGAATAGCCATGACTAGAGTTAGGGACACTCAAATTTATTGGTTCGATATCAACAAATTGGAAGAGAATTTCCATTTACTCCTCGAAGATGGCCTCATAAAAACAATGAAAGACCTAATTATTTCAAGCAAGAAGGAATTAGCAAACAAAAGCTTGGTGAATAGATAGTTTTATACTTTTACTTGCTGGAAGATAATAGAGGGTAAATGTATTACGCGTGTGTCGGTTTGAGATTTTTTATGACTAAAAGATTAGTTTGAAGTAAATTTACCACAATTATATTAATTTTAGATTTTTCGTGGTATAATCCTAAAAAAGCCCTACTTAACGTAACAAAGACTTCTAAAAAAACTCCGTTGGATTTCGAGATACCTTATGAACATGTTTTGAATGAAAAGAATCACCCGTGAATAAATGGAAATAATGTTCATCGTCCATGAAAATATTGTGACATAAATTATTATCAATAATGAAAATAATTTTCATTAATTAATGATCTTAATTTATACAAGCGTTTATTTTTTATAAAAAATATTATTATTGTTTTGGTCGGAAAAGAAATATGATTTAAATGATCTATTCTCCCCTAAACAGAGCTTGAGCTTAACACATTGCCCCACGGTACGCAGGAGGAATTCTAAAACCTTCCGTTCCATTTTTTTTAGTGGGTGCTTAGGATTAAGATTTACAAAACCGGGTGCTCTTGACGAGTCTCCTTTCTCATTCCTTCCTTCCTCACCTTCTTCTGCCCCCCTCACCCTCTCCCTTTCTCAGTCTCTCTCCTCTCCCCTCTCTCTCTCTCCCTCTCGCTCGCGCAGCACAGTCGCACTGTCGAGCTCCGCAGCAACCCTCGCCGCCCCCGTCGTCGGGCATCCTCTCTCGGTCTCTGGCCGCCGCTCGCGTCCGCGCGACCCAGCTGGCAGCAGCCCAGCTCCGCGTCTCTTTGTACCGCGTCTCTTTGTACCGCGTCTCTCGCTCCCTGCGGCGACCCAGCTCGGCTCTCTCGTTTTTAAGCAGCTCGCCGACTCTGATCGCCGCCAATCTTCGCCGGTGGCTGGCCCAGCGCGCCGAATCGCTCTCATGACCGAGGTGAGTGTCTCGTTCCCCCTCCGTGCGTGCGTGCGTGTGCGTGCGTGCGCTTGCCAGATCGTGAGGGCCGTTGCTCCCGGCCGTGCGGATCAGTAAAGCCACTGCCTTGGCCTGCACGGGGCGGTGTCGGGGCAGATTTTCTTCCCACCCCGGCCCGTGCCCATCGTTGTCTACGCCGTCGCAAATTGGTGTCTGGGTTTTATTACAATTTTGCGTAGCATAAGGCAACATAGTCTTCTTTTATGCGTTAGTGCCTTACGTTAAGAATCATTGAGTCTGACAAGCGCTGTCGTGACTTCTTGTTGGGAAATGCAGATGTTGCTTCCTTCCACCGTGCTATAGGTTGAACTATAACCATGGCGTCCAAAGGTCCAAGGTCGAAGTTGGATCACGAAACGAGAGCTCGACGCCAAAAGGTTCATATATTATGGGATTTGCTCGATCTTTTTCTGTTTGATATATTTATTTTGGCAAGTCAAATAAGTGGGGTATATTCACAGTTCTTTTTTCATGAAACACATGGCCAAGTTGCCCAGATGAACGCTCACTGTGCATAATGCGATATAGATGTTTATTCGCTAGGAGGGAAATGTTAATGCTTTTCTGCTTATGAGGCAGATATTTATGCAACTGAATGATCCATTTGATCGACAGGGGCTTTTCAGTAGAGGGACTCCTCGTAGCTTATCAGATATTTGCTCATAATTTGCTTAGTTTATCATTTTCAGTCATTGACATATGGTTTCACTTTGAACGCTAGGCGCTTGAAGCCCCCCGAGAACCTCGTCGCCCTAAAACTCACTGGGATCATGTTTTAGAAGAGATGGTCTGGCTGTCAAAGGTAAAAGAAGCATTTTTTACTTACCTGCTTGATGTTTTCCTTCACTGCAGAAAGCTGTGGCGTAAATACGGGGTGTTTTTCTTAGGGCAAGTGATATCACTCTTGCATAAGATGTTTAATGCAGCAGATTGGTTGAAATACATCGTTAATTGAACTGCTTACGTACAGGATTTTGAGTCTGAGCGTAAATGGAAACTAGCTCAAGCAAAGAAGGTTGCCATAAGAGCAAGCAAAGGCATGTTAGACCAGGCTACGAGGGAAGAAAAGAAAATGAAGGTCTTGCCTTTTTGCTTTTAGTTGCCATTCTTTGCCATGATCTTCTTCTTAGTTTAGGAAGGCGTCGTATACTTGTTGGTTTGCGATAAAGAACGCCACAGTGAACATTGGTTGGTTGACTATGTTTAATTTTGATGTCAGGAAGGGGAACAAAGATTAAGAAAAGTTGCTCTCAATATTTCAAAGGATGTGAAGAAGTTCTGGATGAAAATAGAAAAGCTGGTAGGTATATCTAGTGGGATTTGATCTCTATCAAAGGGACAACTTTTTTTTCTCTCTTTTGAAGATTTTCTGAGACTTGGGGCAACACCCTTAATTGTAGGTGCTTTACAAGCATCAGTTGGAAGTTGATGAGAAAAGGAAGAAGGCGCTTGATAAGCAGCTTGAGTTTCTATTGGGCCAAACTGAGAGGTAAACATTTCAAATATTTTCATGGATATATGAAACTGTTTGCTTGTGATGAGATTAATGAGCTTGCTCTTGAAGGACGGGCATCTTTAGAAGATTCAGCTGACATTGATGTTTGTGTGTGCCATACATTTTTATTTTAGGTATTCAACAATGCTGGCAGAAAATCTCACAGATGCATGTGGAACCTTGCAACAAAATAAGACCGAGGAGCATCGGCCAAGTATTTCACTTGAGGACGGTGATGAGAATTTGACTAATGAGGGGATGGAGCTAGATACTGGTGAGGCGAGTTTTTTAATTCGTTTGAATTTTACTGTGTTTATTAAGTCACATGTTAGTCTATTATGCAGAATCTCATCCAGAAACTGCAAATGATGAAGATTTTAGTCTACAAACTGAAGATGAGTTGGTGAGGACTTGCAAACTTTAATTATCTGTATAGGGGCATATAGCATTTGGGATTTGCATCTCCTGCTCTCTCTCTCTGCCGGTTTGCATCTTGTGCTGTGCAACATTATTTTTTATGCAGTAGTGAGCAACAGTATAGAAATGCATGTTCTGGGAACCACTGAGGTGCCTATATAGTCATTTTCTTAGTTTCGGGACTGGAGTACCATGTAACTTGTTGAGTTGCTTTTGAGACAAGTGGAATGCTTTCCCCCTCAAATGATTTACATTACTAAATTGGAAGAAAGAGTTTGATGTATTTCTGCAAATTTTCCTGATGTCTGTAAAATGAATTGCATGTTTTTAATGGCGACATTAGCATTCATTACTACTTTATTACAGATGATGTCTCTTAGCGGAACTACAATTTTCTTATGCACTATTACTGTATCAAATCTGATATATGATTACTTGCATCCCCGTGGACACTCACATTCATTACAAGGGCCCTTTCAACATCTCTATTTGTTTGTACAGAAAAAATAAGTTCATAATCCGTTGTCCTTGATGTTATTTATAGATGTCGGAAGAGTTTCAGCTTATTTTTTATTTTGTGCCTAAATTTGATTTGCTTCTTCCATGTATATGTAATCTTACAAGTTCTCTTGGTGGATGATGATGTTCTAGGAGGATGATGAGCAAACTATTGAGGAAGATGAGGCTCTCATAACAGAAGAAGAAAGGAAAGAAGAATTAGAAGCCTTGCACAATGAAATGGATGTTCCACTGGAGGAGTTACTTAAACAATATGTTGCGGAGAGAGGTGAAATTTTTTAGTAGTTAAAAGTATCTTTCTTAAGAAGGCCCTTAGCTGATGTGTTGTTCTGGACGAACAAAAATTGGCTGATGTTTCTATAAGAAATATGAATTGTTCTAATTGCTGATGGATAAATGCTTGTCATTTTTCAACTAATTTCTAGTTAGTTTGTTACGAATGTTTGCTCATTCTTTTTCAGGTGATAGAGATAGCCCAGGAGGAAGGGAAGATGCGGCTCAGCAAAACTCAGATGAGCAAGATGAGGATGAGTGTAAGTTGTAGCTGATAGAACATTTTACTTGTGAACTTTGGAGTAGTCCTGATGCATGAGGTATTGTGCAGGTGTCCAGAAGGACATTTCTGCTGCTGGCGAGACAAATGAATATAGCTCTGTTTTAGTTACTGGTCGTCGTTGTGTAAGTTGTATGTGTTTATTGTTGCAGTTACTCAGTTGCTGAGAAATTTATGGCTCAACATGAATATTATCTCTTTTATCTTCAGGCTGAAAGTAATGGCAGCTTAAGTGTACCGAAAAGCCTTGTTTCTGAGATGGAGGCCTGCAAAACCGAAAGTAGTTCCAAGATTTTGGAGAATCACAAAGATCGGGTGCATTATGACTTTCTTGAAGAACAGGTTCCTCCATCTGTTGCCTAGATGTGATTGATTTGTAACCATGTCCTATCTATGGTTTAGTTTAGGAATTGACAGAAAGTTCTTTAGATAAATTTGTTTTCAAAGTTTTGAATCCTGGGGCAATGCATGACCGATGATGATTCTTTGAATCTATAGGGAAATTTGATGGTGTTTTAGTGGCATTAAAGATAAGAAGTACAAGGGGTCTCCAGACTCATCCTTGCCTCAATATGCTAATTTTTGCCTATGATTTTCTAATTATCATGGTACTCTAATGGTGATGGTTGTGGTTCATTGTGACTTTCCGTACTTCTATGTGCATTCTTCTCTTGCACTTGTTGTTTTTCAAAATTAATTGTGGTTTGATTTAAAATTGTAATTTGGCCTTTATTGCCTCGCATGAAACTACTGCCTCCCTCCCGCTCCTCCCTTCCTCCGTCCCTCCCTCTCCAGTTATATTTCTGACATGTGCATTGTGCATCACCTAATTTATTTTTGTAATTATCTCAACAATCTTGTATAAGCTGATTTTGCTGAGTTATCACTTGTGGGATGTAGGAAGATGGCGATTATGTCCTCGCCGATGGAGATGACAAGGTATAAGACACTCAAGCATCTGGTGCTCTGTTAATTTAAAACCTTTGTATCTGTATTCTTGCTTATTGAAATATGCATGAAATAATGGTTAAGCTCTCCTTTCTTTCTGGTGAGATTGAATTAAGAACTGGAGTTTGGTCAGAAGTTTTTCTCAAAATTTATATATTTGTAACCTACAACCTGTTATTCTACACTTTCATGCTCAGGATGATGAAGCGACCTTGTTAGAAGAGGAGGAATTGGCAAAAGCAGATTCATATGATCCGATGGATGAGGTAGAGAATGCTGATTTGCTTTTTCCTTGATTAACTTTGTCCTTTTTTGATCATTGGAGAGGAGGTTTGCTTGTCCATACTCTTTTGAGTGTTTTGTCATGATTTTCTCGTTTGAACTATTATTGTGTTTGACCTTAGAGGGACTTTGGGGTTAAATTGGATTAGTTTTACCAATGTTACCTTTCTAGAGTGAAACAAAGTGGAGCATTTCTCATTTCTGTTCATTTACTTTTTTCCCTTTGAAGAGTGACCGTCTTTGACAATTGAATTTTTATGATGTTTGAGGTTCACTGTGCTACTTTCAATGTCACGGTAGCTTTGACTTTTTCTTTGGCTTTAATTTTCAACTTGAGTGATAGCTAAGTTTACTATTAATCGACTGTGGCTTATCTTGAATAATTTTAATATTAAATGGCTCAGTTTTGAATAGGAATTACGTATTTTACATATGAAGTATTTCATCTTTCTTCTACAGTTTTTCAAAATTAAAAACAATTTTTTCAACTAAAACTAGTAAGCCATGAGTGAGAACTTGAGTTGGTTCACCCAGCTTCTGACTTTTTTCTAGCTTTGTGCTAGAACCATACATCAGGGGTCAAAATTGCGTCCAAACATAGCAGTGACTTTTTCTTTTAGATGTTGCTCTTTTGTAGGACCTTTAATCTTGATGGATTTACTTTTTCACAGATTACGTTACTGCAGAGGGAGAGTGAAGTTCCTGTTGAAGAATTAATTGCCAGGTATAAGAAGGTAGGTTGGAGGATTTTCTGCATGTAGATTGGTAAATTTGCATTGTTATTTGAGTATGATTGTGTCATGTTTGCTATGCTAGGACATTGACAATGATGCTGTCTCAGAGGATGAATCTGAATATGCCTCTGCTTTATCTGAAGATCTTGAAGATGCTGCAGGACCCAGGTATGAGGTACCATACAAGGAAAGCATGTCTGAAAGTGATGGTGACCTTCATGCAAATTTGTCAGACTCTTCTCCTGGAAAAGCCGCAGAGGCGGGAGAACTGAATAAATCAGAGAGTGATAATAGAATTGCAGATGCCGCAGCAGCTGCAAGATCTGCCCAGCCCACAGGCAACACATTCTCAACAACCAAAGTGCGCACAAAGTTCCCCTTTCTTATCAAGCACCCACTACGTGAGTACCAGCATATTGGCTTGGATTGGCTTGTTACAATGTATGAGAAGAGACTGAATGGGATTTTAGCTGATGAAATGGGTCTTGGAAAGACGATCATGACCATTGCACTGCTTGCACATCTAGCTTGTGAGAAGGGAATATGGGGCCCACACCTCATTGTAGTTCCAACAAGTGTGATGCTAAACTGGGAAACTGAGTTTCTAAAATGGTGTCCTGCTTTCAAAATCTTAACTTATTTTGGAAGTGCAAAAGAAAGGAAATTTAAGAGACAAGGTTGGCTGAAACCCAACTCCTTCCATGTGTGCATAACCACTTACAGGCTAGTTATACAGGATTGCAAAGTCTTCAAGAGGAAGAAATGGAAGTACTTAATTCTGGATGAGGCTCATCTAATTAAGAATTGGAAGTCTCAGAGGTGGCAGACTCTCTTAAACTTCCACTCCAAGCGGCGCATTTTGTTAACTGGCACGCCACTGCAGAATGATCTTATGGAGTTGTGGTCTCTTATGCACTTTTTAATGCCTCACGTCTTTCAATCTCATCAAGAGTTTAAGGATTGGTTTTGTAATCCAATCTCTGGAATGGTTGAAGGACAGGAAAAGGTAAACAAAGAAGTTGTTGATCGCCTGCATAATGTTCTTCGTCCATTTATACTCCGCAGGTTAAAAAGGGATGTGGAGAAGCAGCTTCCAATGAAGCATGAGCATGTCATATACTGTAGACTTTCAAGGAGACAGCGGAATTTGTATGAGGACTTCATTGCTAGCTCCGAGACGCAAGCTACTCTTGCAAGTGCAAATTTCTTTGGAATGATCAGTGTTATAATGCAACTTCGCAAAGTATGCAACCATCCTGATTTGTTTGAGGGCCGGCCAATCATTAGTTCATTTGACATGAGTGGCATTGTTACTCAATTGAGTTCATCTGTATGCTCCATTTTATCTACGGGACCCTTCTCTGGCGTGGACCTTGAGGGATTGGGGTTTTTATTTACTGATCTTGATTTTCACTTGACATCTTGGGAGAGTGATGAAGTTAGGTCCATCGAAACTCCATCGGACCTAATCATAAACAGGGTTGATCTGAATAGCCAGAATGAAGATTGGTATTCTCCTAGAAGAGACTGGAAGAGGTCACATCAAACGAATATATTTGAAGAGATCCAAAAGGCATTATGGGAGGAGAGATTACGAGAAGCGAAAGAACGTGCTGCTTCTATTTCTTGGTGGAATTCATTGAGATGCCGGAGGAGACCCATGTACTCAACATCACTGAGAGATGTAGTTACAATCAAGCACCCAGTTTATGATATTCACCGTCAAAAGGCTGATCAGTCGTCGTATTTATATTCATCAAAGCTTGCTGACCTAGTTCTTTCACCGGTAGAACGCTTTGAGAGGATGACTGATTTGGTGGAGAGTTTCATGTTTGCAATTCCAGCAGCACGGGCCCCAGAACCCGTTTGCTGGTGCAGTAAAAATGACACTTCTGTCTTCCTGCACCCGAGTTGGGGGGAAAAGTGCTCTCAGATTTTATTGCCTCTTCTATCACCTGTTAGACCAGCTATTGTCCGCAGGCAAGTATACTTTCCTGACAGGCGGCTCATACAATTTGATTGTGGGAAATTGCAGGAGCTGGCGATCTTGCTTAGGAAGTTGAAATCTGAAGGTCACCGGGCTTTGATTTTTACCCAAATGACCAAGATGCTTGATGTATTGGAAGCTTTTATAAATTTGTATGGCTATACTTACATGCGATTGGATGGCTCCACCCAACCAGAGGAGAGGCAAACTTTGATGCAGCGCTTTAATACAAACCCAAAAATATTCCTTTTCATTTTGTCAACCCGTAGTGGAGGGGTTGGTATTAACCTAGTAGGTGCAGATACGGTTATTTTTTATGATAGCGACTGGAATCCGGCAATGGATCAGCAAGCACAAGATCGATGCCACAGGATTGGACAAACTCGTGAGGTACACATCTATAGGCTAATCAGTGAGAGCACCATTGAGGAGAATATATTAAGGAAAGCAAATCAAAAGCGGGCTCTTGATGATCTGGTCATACAGAGTGGAGGCTACAATACTGACTTCTTCAAGAAGCTTGATCCTATGGAATTGTTTTCAGGTCACAGGACTCTTCCCTTTAAGCATATGCCAAAGGAAAAAATTTTTAGCAATGGAAGCGAGGTTTCTTTGTCGAATGCAGATGTTGAAGCTGCTTTAAAACATGCTGAAGATGAAGCAGATTACATGGCACTTAAGAAAGTCGAACAGGAAGAGGCTGTGGACAATCAGGAATTCACAGAAGAAGCAATCAGTAAAATGGAAGACGATGAGCTTGTAAACGAGGATGATCTCAAAGATGATGAGCCCACAGATCAGGCTGGCCCAATACCGACTCTGAACAAGGAGGATGCACTTACTGGTGGAAGTGATTTTAATGAAGATCGAGCTCTCACTCTTGCTGTCAAGGAAGATGATTTGGATATGCTGGCTGATGTTAAACAGATGGCAGCAGCTGCAGCTGCAGCTGGACAGGCAGTTTCATCTTTTGAGAATCAATTACGTCCAATCGATCGCTATGCGATGCGGGTTTTGGAATTATGGGACCCTATCATAGACAAGAGAGCTGTGGATTCTCAGGTAAGGTTTGAGGAGACTGAATGGGAACTGGATCGTCTGGAGAAGTACAAGGAGGAGCTGGAAGCTGACATGGATGATGATGAAGAGCCTCTTGTGTATGAAAGTAAGATATCCTCTTGGTATCTTGTGCTGTAACCTCAGAATTGAACAAATATTGTATAATGTTGTGCCTCTCTGAACTCAATATGTTGTCTTGACACTAGAATGGGATGCTGATTTTGCGACTGAGGCGTACCGACAGCAAGTTGAGGCATTGGCTCAACATCAGGTCGGTATCAAATTGACTAATGTTGTCCATCTAATCCACTCGGAATCTAAGTAGTTGGTCATTTTACTCTACTTTCTGCAGTTGGAGGAGGAGCTGGAATTGGAAGCGAAATTGAAGGAAGATTTAGATGATGAAAATTGCGACGATAAGTAAGTTGAATAGTAAAACTTTCTTAGACATTATGATCTTCACCCTCTTAAGAGAGTGGTTTGAATGCTGTATGGGGGTTATAAAGGACTAGAGACGGTAAAATCATACTGTGTGCTAGTTACTTTTACCCTATCTGAAAAACAAGTAAAATGGCTAGAAATATACAAAGTGGTTCACCTTTTTGGCATTCAAAGTTTGTGAAACGAATTAGCTTTCTCTCAAATCCCTCTCTCTCTCTCATCAAAGCATTTGTGATCGAGCTATATCTGTTTGCAGGATTGAGCGTCCTAGGGCCTCCAAGCCGAAGTCAAAGAAGAAAGCAAAAAAGGCCAAGTTTAAGTCCCTGAAGAAGGGCTCATTGACTTCTGATGGGAAACAATTCAAAGGCGAATCTCCGGAAGAATCCATGTTCTCAGATGATGACATTTGCCTTGACATTTCAGATGGAGAATTGCCTCATTCAACGATGCAGAAGAAACGTAAGAAGGATGAACATTTTGAGGACACTGATGAAGAAAATCCTTCCAAGAAGTCCAAGAAACATGACCCTTCTAGAAGTTGTGTAGATTTGGATTACAAGCCATCCGGTAAAAAGCATGGGGAATCTGTGGACTCGAATATATTAGATTACATGGATGTTGACCGTGAGCAGAAAGCTGTCAGCAGGAACAGGATGGGAGGAAAAATCTCCATTACATCATTGCCAATAAAGCGGGTATTTATGATGAGACCAGAGAAGTTAAAGAAAGGGAGTATCTGGTCTAGAGATTGTGTTCCATCTCCCGATTTGTGGTTGCCACAAGAGGATGCAGTATTAAGTGCTATAGTCCATGAATATGGTCCAAACTGGAGCCTGGTCAGTGATGCACTATATGGGATGACTGCTGGTGGATTTTATAGGGGAAGATATCGAAACCCTATTCATTGTTGCGAGAGGTTTAGAGAACTTATTCAGAGATATGTTTCATCTGCTGTGGACAACCCTAACAATGGAAAGGTTGGCCATGTCGTCTCTGGAAAAGGTTCTCTTAAAGTGACAGAGGTAACCTTGACAGTCCATCCTTTGCTGATTTTTGTTACCCCCACCATCTGCCAAAGAAGAAAAATCTCTGTTAATTTTGTTGTTCCTTTGCTTCTCCACCTCCTCTCCCCCTTTTATCCATTTCCTGGCATTTTTAAACATTCTTGGGGCACGTGAATCCAAGTGTGTTAGGTAGTTTGTTTACTTTATATTAGATTGTTCTCTACTTTCCATGGCACTGTGTAACTCGTGATTCCCGGATAGCAGTAGTCTCTATGTGAATCTCTTCTCGACCGGGCTAGGCCGAATCGGGCCACCACTTGAGATGGGAATGGCTCAGCCCACATGCATCATTTGATGAAAGCACTCCAGTCCAGTCGCCTCCTCGAAGCCCTCGAAAAGTTTGGGGCACTTGCGTGAACCAATTCTTTGTTTAGATTTTGATGCATAATCAATGGGAAGACTTTCCTTGTAATGCATCTTAATGAGATAACCTCCTGTCTCCGAATGTATATGTTTATATATCAGTAATGTGGTTTTAAAAGTTTTCTGTAAGCTTTGCTTTCCATGTATATTGTGCTTTTAATCCATGGGAGACATTGATCTTGTCTTCTGTAAAATTATTTTGTGATCTTTGCCGAATAAACAGTGAATGAATACTCTAGGATTGAAACTGAATCTTGTAAATGAAGTTATCTATTGCTTAGTCTCTCTTAGAAATAGCCAACCTCTCTTTCTGGTTTCTTGTTGCAGGATGACATTCGAATGCTGCTGGATGTTGCCATGGAGTTGCCAGATAATGAGTTACTCCTTCAGAAGCACTTCACTGCTTTGCTCTCATCGGTATGGAGGGTGACGTCTCGTGTCAATGGCCAAGAGAATCTCTCATCTCCCAGAAATGGCTTGTACTTTAGTAGAAGCATTCTTGATTCAGTTATCAACCATTCTTCACAGAACTCCATAACTGAAGCTGCAAGGAAGGTTAAAATGAGTAATTTGATTCTGAGTAGGAAGTTAATGGCAGATGCTCTAGATGCTGTTGGTCATCAGAATGAGATTGTGTGCCCCTCTGACCAGGGAGATGAAGTTTCAGCTATTGAAGAAGGTTTGGAAGTTACCCTGGAATTCCAGCAGGAGAAAGATGACTTGACCATTCCATTGCCATCCTTTCTGAAGCTATCAATATCTGGCTCAGTTCCATCAACTTCTGCAAGCAATTCTACTGGAGACAAACTTTTAAAATCATTTGGGAACATCGCAGAATGCCGTTTCAGGTGGTCATTTATTTGTTAGATCGGGTTTGGAAGAATTATATTATTACTCTCTAGAGGTCATGGTCAACTGTTTTATGTATTGTGGGATGGCAGTTGATCTTTGAAGCAATGCATTGCTGGCTATGGCATAGACCATTGCTGGCTATGTTTGGTGTATGACAGGTCAAATTCTGCATTGATGCCAGAGGACCACGATATGATTTCTTTGATGCAAATCCTTTTGACCTGATACGAGAGCTGTATAACTGGTTATTATGGTTTTGTAGATAACTTGTGATTATTGCATCCTCTTGTCATGCCATTTTGTGTTAATCTCTTGTTGTGTAAGTAATGATTTTGTGTTCTATTTGGTTTTTACAGGGAAGCGTCAAGAGCTGGTGCTGAAGGAAGTCTCAGTTGCTTGACCTCTGGTTTCTTGGCGACTGATGTCAAGACCCGATCAGCACAGAGGCCACAGGCTCTGGGAAAGCACAAGCTCCCTGTAACCGACTCAATCAAGTCCTCTAAGTCGAAGTTGAAGAAAACAAGCATGGAGTTTGGCCTTACTAACCAGCCAGTTTCTGAGCCCCGGCCCCAGCCAATGCAGATGCTCTCCGTTGGAGACCCGAGTGTACGGTGCGACTTTTCTAGCCCCATTTTTGATGTTGAGGCACACAACTTCGAGGGTGATTTGCTTTCAACGATGGACAAAGAGCTTTCCTTGGAACCCGAGAGCTATGATATGGTTCCACAGACCTATGTTCCTGATGTAATCGCGGAGCTAGATGATTGTCCTTTGTCGCCTGAATATACTGATATTGGCTAGGGTTTTCAGTTTATTAGTGGCCAGAATTTTTACGAAGCTCGAATGATTTTTGGAGAAACCCGAGGTTCTCCCATCGAATGAGTCCCGGTCGACGGACAACGTGCCCCTCAAAGATGAGGCACTTCAGCTTGCGATCGGGGGCACCGGGGGTGGAATGCTACAAATTCTTTAGGCTCCGCTCATGTTATTTGATCTTTTGAGTTTTGTTACAATTGGGATCTGAAGAAGATCTGAGATAACATGGGCCTGATCCTTGATTAGATTAGGACACAGAAATCTAACATCTGACCTCCGTCCGAATTTTTTTTTTTTTTTTGCCGTGGAACTGTGCTCTCCTATTTTGGCATCGATGTATTTGTGTGAGCGCAGTTTATATTGAAGGTATTTCCAAAGGCAGTATGATCATTTGTTGCACATTTAAAGTCTCTCTCTCTCTCTCTCTCTCTCTCTCTCTCGGGCTCAAGTTCAGACAAGGCGATTGCTAATTGCGATAGTGTCGAATCAAGTCAATACAGAGCTAAAAGCTTAGGAAATTAAATTTAAGTAATTTGACCTTTGGAGATCACATGAGGATGGAAATAGATGTATGTGGCTTTCCTGGCAAAGAAGGACGAGGCGATTGCTAATTGCGATCGTGCCCCTGAATTATAAGTAGGCTATATGGTTTAATTTATTTACAATCTCTATGCTCATAATCTTAAGAAAAGAATAAATTAAGTGAAGTCAATGTGATAAACTAAGTCCAGTCCAGTCCAATATTCGAAACTATGGAATCTGTCTTGGCATCTACATGGGATCTGGAGGGTTTTCCAATGTAATGTAATATATAGATCTAACAATTCCTTCTAGATTCATTCTAGTAATTTTGGTTAGGTAATAGCATAGAATGAGATTTACTTCCAAACTTAAAACTGCGGATTAATTGTCATACATTGCGAAAGCATTACATGTTAATTTGACGTCTTGTTTTAGCATCACGTATGTCAAAGATAGTTTTATCTGAAGCATGAATATCTATAATAAATTAAGAATCGAGCGGGTCACATCAAGTCGGCAAGTTTTACCAATAATTTGATAAAAGCCTACGCAATCTGATGCTTTGAATATTCATCCGATAATTTTGGATTATTTAGGCCATGAATCGAGTCGAGTCCAATTATAAGATACGAATTGCTAATTGATCAACTACTAACTGCACCCAATAACATACTTGCGCGATTTGTTACGTAACGAGTCCCAATAAAATATGCAAGCAATGGCAAATTCAAGCTCGTAACAAGAAAATTTTGTGTTATAGATATAAAATATGATCAAATTCAAGTCAACAACTAAACTCGCAGATTTTTTTTTTCCTCCTATGTCTCCATCTTCCTTTTCCTCGGTGATGATTCACAAACCCTTTCAATTCCAACCCAAAGTAATTCTCAATTTTCTCAGTGAAGTACGAAATCTGAGAGCCCTAGTTAGGGCGACTTCGAACCTTGTTGATCACCTTAAGAGGGCTATCTTCGCTGAAAATCCAGAAACCCCTCGTTCTCGATGTAAGCTTCTTGTCGACGTCGTCCTCTTTCTCGAATCCGGAGACCATCGCTTACAAATCCAAACCGACGAACTCGGCCAGCAACAGGGTGAATGGCGATTCGACGATCAGGTCCTTGTTCGTCGAGGCGGGATGATTCCGGCTTGGCTCCATTGCTGACAAGCGGTGACAATAAATCTTGGCAGAGGTGTGGTAGGCGATGAATGGCTGTATCAAAGAGCTTGGAAATACTTGTCTTTGATCTAATCCATGCTTTTTATAGGGAGGTGAATCCTTAGTTATTAATTAAACCAAGTAGAGTTCAGTTTCCAAGTAAGGAAATATTTCCTTTTTTTGTGCTTCTTAAGAAGGAAATATTTCCTATTCCTAATCAAAGGAAAAACTTTGTATTTTCGAAATCAGATTTTATTTACTCAGGCCGCTCTTTAGTTCCTGTCTTTTAATTCTCTCTCTCTCTCTCTCTTGTAAGAACATAGTCGAAATTGCGAAGGATCAATGATGGTGTTTTCTAAACGAATTTGGAGAATAAAGTGATTTTAATTTACCTTTTTGAGATTATGAAAGAGTTTTGACCACAAAAAAAAAAAAAAAAAGAAGAGATTATGAAGAGTGAAAAGAGATGTATATGGTTTTTCTTGCGAATAAAATAGCGAGTGCTAATAACGGTCGTACTTGTGAATTATAAAGAGAATAAACGGTTAAGATTAATCTACAGTCAATACGTCATAATTTTGAAAATAGATAAATTAAGATTAGTCATTGCGACATCCAACTTTTTTTTTATCAATTACTTTCAGTTTTAAGAATTTTTTGACTCCATTCCACTTGGTATCTATACAATATTTGAAGGGTTTTTCGTCTAATGTCTTACTATATAAATCTGTATTTCTTATTAGATTCATTCTAATGATTTTGATTAGGTAATGACGACATCAGATTTACTTCCAAACGAAGGCCATCATAGTCAACAAGTTTCCATAATCCGATAGTTGTAGTTGGTCTTCTAGGAAATTCCGACACCCAACATCATAAAATAAAAATAAATAAAAACTACATACCTCTTTGACCATGTAATTCTTTTAGGTAATAAGAGCAAGACGAAAATAGTTCATGTGAACTATGAAACTCTTTTTGACAAAAGAAAAACTACATACCTCTTTGACCAAAAAAACAAAAAACTAAACTCCTCGTTCCTACTCCTGATTCATGAAAAATCAAACGTTCGAAAATATTTTTCTTACCAAAAAAAAAAAACGAAAAGAGTCATCGGAGTACGAATTTTCTGTTGATTACTGGAAATTCGTATTCATATTTGGGAAATGAGAAATTACTTTTCGAAAATATAACTTACGTTTGCCATTATCAGACTGTCTCGATTGCTCATGCCTAGGCACCGGTTATCAAGGCTGGGACTCTCTAGCGTTAGGACTGGGGTACCCATGGCCTGGACTGAGATCAGCAATTGAAAAAAACATCTGTCCAAGCCCATGCGCGGAATAAGTTGAATGTGCGAGAGTGAGTTAACTCCAAAAACCAGTCCTTAGTTCAGTTTGCAGGATACAACTCCCTTGCGTGAGCTCGGAATTGCTAGTAATCATCGATCAGCCATACCACGGTGAATTTGTTTCCGAACCTTGTACACACTGCTCATCACACTATAGGAGTTGATCATGCCCGAAGTCATTACCTTAACCGCAAGGTGGAGAATGTCGAAGCTAGAACTAGTGAGTGGAGCGAAGTCGTACCGAGGTAGTCATACTGGAAGGTGCGGCTGGATTACTTCCTTTTTAGGAAGAGCTAATGCTTGTCGGGAAATTTTCAAGAGGACCACGGTACGATTCCTTTGATGCAAACCCTCTTGATCTGATATGAGAGCTGATATAACTTGTTATTATGGTTGTATAGATAACTTGCGAATATTGCATCCTCTTGTCATGCCGTTTTGTGTTCATCTCTTGTTGTTTAAGTGATGATTTTGTGTGCCATTTGACTCTTACAGCTACAGGGAAGCGTCAAGAGCGGGTGCTGAAGGAAGTCTCAGTTGCTCGACCTCTGGTTTCTTGGCGACTGATGTCAAAACTCGATCAGCGCAGAAGCCACGGGCTCTGGGAAAGCACAAGCTTCCTGTAACCGACTGAATCAAATCCTCTTAAGTCGAAGTTGAAGAAAACAAGCATGGAGTTTGGCCTTACTAACCAGCCAGTTTCTGAGCCCCGGCCCCGGCCAAGGCAGATGGTATCAGCCAGAGTCTCGAGTGCACGGTGCGACTTTTCTAGCCCCAGTTTTGATGTCGGGGCACACGACTTTGAGGGGTGATTGGTTTCAGCGATGGACAGAGAGCTTCCCTAGGAACCAGAGAGCTATGATATGGTTCAGCATACCTATGTTCCTGAAGTAATCGCGGAGCTAGATGATTGTCCCTTGTCGCCAGAATATACTGATATTGGCTAGGGAGAGACGAAGGCGGCAGGGGAGTTTACCGCCACCATGCCGGCGACTGTCCGCCAGGCCCTTGCTATGTTTTAGCATGCATCGTCATATCCATGTTAGGGCAAGCAAGGGAGTCTTGCTACCGACATATTCTTCAAAAGAGAGAGATAATGAAAAGCCAAGATGGAGAAAGCGTGGAGAAGGAAAGTAAGTGATTCCAACAATGAGAAGAAGAAAAGTGGGACATGCAAGGAAAAAAAAAACAAAATAAAAAAGATTTGACCAAATAAAATAAGGGGATTACGTTTCTTGAATTATAATTAAATCGATGGGTCACACAAGAGATAATATCGTCAAAACATTAAAATAAGGAGTG
The DNA here is from genome assembly GCF_020921035.1 of Rhodamnia argentea. Classification (NCBI taxonomy): domain Eukaryota; kingdom Viridiplantae; phylum Streptophyta; class Magnoliopsida; order Myrtales; family Myrtaceae; genus Rhodamnia; species Rhodamnia argentea. The sequence goes on from NC_063156.1 coordinate 11,271,644, forward strand.
TTAAAGCCAAAAGAGGAGTGAAAAAGGTGCCGCCCATTATTTATATACAATCTATATGTTCATAATCTTAAGAAAAGAATAAATTAAGCAAAGTCATTGTGATAAACTTAAGTCCAGTCCAATATTCGAAACTATGGAATCTGTCTTGGCCTCTACATAGTATCTGAAGGATTTTCCAATGTTATATGCTATATGGATCTACAATTCTTTTTAGATTCATTCTAGTAATTTTGGCTCGGTAATAGCATAGAATGAGATTTACTTTAAAACTTAGAAATGAAGATCATCATACATTGTGAAAGCATTACGTGTCAATTGGACATCTCGTTTTAGCATGACATGTGTGAAAGATAATTTTATTTGAAGCATGAATATCTGTAACAAATTAAGAACCGAGAGAATCAATTAGTTCACATCGAGTCGGTAAGTTTTACCAATAATTTGATAAAAGCCTATGCAATCTGATGCTTTGAAAATTCATTCGATAGTTTTGGATTTTTTAGGCCATGAAATCGAATCAAGTCCAATTGTAAGATACGAATTGCTAATTGATCAACTACTAACCGCGCCTACAACATACTTGCGTGATTTGTTATTTAACGAGTCGCGGTATAATATGCAAGTGACAGCGAATTCAAGCTTGTAACAAGAAAATTTTGTATCAAAGACATAAAATATGATCAAATTCTAGTCAACAACTAAACTTGCAGATACTTTGTTTTTCCGCCTATGTCTCCATCTTCTTTTTCCTCGGTGATGATCCCACAAACCCTGTCAATTCCATCCCATATTAGTTCTCGATTATCTGAGTGAAGTACGAAATCTGAGAGCCCTCGTTAGGGCGACTTTGAACCTCGATGATCACCTTAAGAGGGTCATCATCTGCGAAAATCTGGAAATCTTCTGTTCTTGATGCAAGCCTCTTGTCTACGTCGTCCTCTTTCTTGAATCCAGAGACCATCGCGTACAAATCCAAACCGACGAACTCGGCCGGGGACAGGGTGAAGGGCGATTCGACGATCAGGTCCTTGTTCGTCGAGGCGGGACAATTCCGGCTCGGCTCCATTGCCGATGAACGGCCACAATAAATCTTGGCGGTGGTGTGGTAGGGGATGAAAGACTGTATCAAAGAGTTTGGCAATACTATTGTCTTTGATGTAATCCGTGCTTTTTATAGGGAGGTGAATCCTTGGTATCTAAACCAAGTGGAGTTCGGTTTCGAAGCAAGGAAATATTTCCTTTTTCGTGCTTCTTGAGAAGGATATATTTCGAATTCCTAATTGAAGGAAAAAATTTCTATTTCCTAGATCAAATATTATTTGCTCGGGCTGCTTGTTAGTTCGAAGTCTCTTAATTTTCTCTCTCTCGCGCGCGTTTTTTTTGGGTAAGAACATAGTCAAAATTGCGAACGATCGATGATGGTGGTTTTTACCTTTTTGAGATCATGAAAGAGTGAAAATAGATGTATATGGTTTTTCTTGCAAAAAAAAAAAAAAAAAAAACGATTACTAATTACGGTCGCACTCGTGAATTATGAAGAAAATAAATGGTTAAGATTAATTTACAGTCATTACGCCATAATTTTGAAAATTGATAAATTAAGATGAGTTATTGCGATATCCAACTTTTTTTTTTTTGTCAATTACTTTGAGTTTTCAAGAATTTTTGGACTCCGGTTCAACTTCCACTTGGTATCTATACAATAAATCTGATGTTTCTTGTTAGATTCATTCTTCTGATTTTGATTAGATAATGGCCATATCAGATTTACTTTCGCGATCCGATAGTAGTAGTTGGTCTTCTAAGAGATTCCGACACCCAACATCATAAATACCAATTAAAATACATGTAATTTTAGGTAATAAAAGCATGCCGAAAATAGTTCATATAAACCGCGCACCTCATTCTTACTTCTGATTTCACGGAAAATTAACTGTTCGAAAACATTTTCCTCGCCGAAGAAAACGAGTTGGTGGAGAACATTTTCTGTATCCAATGGAAAATTCGGGAAATAATAAATTACTTTTATAGAAATAATATTTAAATAAAATTTATTTACAATCTGGGTGTCATAATTTTAAGAAAAGGATAAATTGAGTCAAGTTATTGTGATAATTTAAGTCCAGTTCAATATTCCAAACTACGGAATCCATCTTGGCATCTACATGGGCTCTGAAGGATTTTTCAATGTGATACATAATTCTTATTAGATTCTTCGGTTAGGTAATCGTAGAGATGAGATTTACTTCAAACTTAACACCGAAGATCGCCGTACACTGCGAAAGCATTACATGTTAATTGGGTATCTTGTTTTAGCATTACGTGCTGTGAAAGACAATTTTATCTGAAGCATGAATTTTTTTAACAAATGAAGAATGGAGAGACTCTATTGATTCATATCGAATCAGTAAGTTTACCAATAATTTGATAAAAGCTTATGCGATATGATCTTTTGCACATTCATTCGATAATTTTGGATTTAGGCCATGCATGGAGTCAAATCCAATTGTCAGATACAAATCAATAATTGAGCAACTACTAACCGCGCCTATAACATATTCGCACGATTTGTTATGTAACGAGTCGCATTATAATATGCAAGTAACCGAGAATTTAAGCTCGCAACAAGAAAAATTGTATCGTAGATACAAATATGCTAAAATTCTAGTCAAGAACTAAACTTGCAGACATCTTTTTTTGCCCTCCCATGTCTCCATCTTCTTTTTCCTCGGTGATGATCCACAAACCCTTTAAATTTCAACCCAAAGTGATTTTAATTTACCGTTTTGAGATCATGAAAGAGTGCAAATAGATCAGAGCCGGCCTCATGGCCCGGACCGGGATTGGCAATCCGGTTGAACCAGCCAGCACCGGCCCAAGACCATGAGCGGAATCGGTTGAACCGGTTAATGGGCCGGGCCGGGGGCTCCCCACTCACAAAGCCTCGTGGGCTCCGACAAGAAGCCCTGATCCCGCGACTCGATTCAGCACCGGCTGACGTCACCACTCTCCCCTAAAAGAACTCACGAGCTGCGACGTCGTATCTTTGGCTGATGACGACAGTCAAAACCACTCTGATCTTTCTCCGGCATCTATCTGTCAATAATACCAGCGGAGATCATCAGAAAGACAAAACCCTAATTTCTCCAAGCACAGATTTTTATTTTCCTTTTTGTCAATTATATCTACTTTTTCTCTCTCTCTTCTTCTCTCGACCTCTCTCTCCCAGCTCGAGTGAGTCCACACAAGTAGCGAATCCCTGATTCGTCTAGGGTTAGGGTTTTCCTGCCCGACTCGCTCGCCTGGGTGTTTCTGCAGTGCGTCCGTCGTGGGTGGAGTCGCTCCAAGCTCGGGTTTTTAGGGCTTTTTGTAGGCGCTCTCGAGGGCTGGTTGTTTCGACGCCAAGTGGGTGTCGCCCAGTTGGATCTCGGTCTGCACCTTGCCTCTGTACCATGGACGCTCGCAAGAGAGGAAGATCCGAAGGTGGCTTGCACGCTAATGGGGGGCTCAAGAAGTCCAAGAAAGGTTCGTCTTCGTGTTTTTCGTCGTTTCGTGTGTTCCGGAGCTTGTGCTTTGTTTTTTTACGTTGGATTAGTGCTTGCTCTGTTTGGTTGCTGAGAAAACCACGGGGGAATGTATGAGCCTTAGTCGTTTAGTGCCGCATCTCGTGGTCTTAGCAACTCCGAGGTGTTGGAGCGTTGTTGATTTGATTTCAGTTGTCGCCAATTTGCGTCTCTTCCCTTTTTTCGTCCTTTTTGTGTGTTCCGTGGCGTTTCTGCTGTCCGAAAGCTGTTCGAGCAGTTTTCCCCTTATTCTGAGCCAGGAGCTAGAAAATTTGGGTAATTTGTGGTGCTATAAGAATTAAAAGTATGATCAATTGTTTGCCCTGTTCTTTTTTTTTTTTAAATCAAAGAAAAAGATCTGTTTAATAGGTTGTTGCTTCAAAAGATTTTTCAGGACTGTAGTCATGCTTCACTCAAGGAGGTTCCTTTGTCTTCATTTTCAAGAGTAAATGAAGCAAAGATGAACCTGAGATAAAAGAACTTCTTACCTTATTGAATTCCATGCCTGTGCCATCTTGCCTCAGGTGAACTGTATGATGACATATCGTTTAGGAATTTATGAGCCTGGTTCCTCCTTGCTATTTGGTGTATAAATATATCTCATTTATATTTTGAGTGCGCATTTCTTAGTATAGATTGGTGTTGTTTTAGTACCCAGTTCTTACCATGTCCTTTCTGATGAGAGTACTAAAAAGTGTGAACAAGAAATGCTCTTGTTATAGAGTAGTTGTGTTAGAGCCGTCGTTGGTATGAAATAATGGAGTGCTGAGGAGTGCCTGGAGCATTCTTCGCGAGGAAAATGTTCGATTTTGTAATGTTGCTCATGAATTTTGAAATGACAAATGAACTTGTTTCCAGAATCATGGTTTTTACCAAAGGTCTTACAATTACCTGAAATGATGTTTTAGATAAGCAGATTTGAAATCAACAGAAATCTTTAACTGAGAACACTTAATAATGTGCTGTAACAGAATCGGAGTCCTTATCTGGTGTAGGAAGCAAATCGAAGCCATGCACAAAGTTTTTCAGGTTTATATCCTTTCCTATCTAATCAAATAGCTGAAACTTTCATACTCTCTTAATAATGTTTACAAGTTCCTAGAAAATTTTAATTATGAGTGCCCGAGATATAATTACTTGATTTCACTAATGAAGTGAGACATTTAAGCTGTTATACAGGTACATATTATGCATTGGTTAACCATGTAAAAGAAAGCTATATAATGGAGATACTGCTTTATCATGCGGTACAGATAGATGAACTTTGGCTGCCTATTATTGGATCAAGGAAGTTATTCGGAGTCTGATTGATTATGTCACCTTTATTGGACTTCTATAATTAATCTCATATTAATTAGTTTGTACTGTATGTTACACAGCTATTTACCTACCGGTCAGTTGGTAAGTTATATCCACAAACAAGGTAACGTGGTAATATTACAGACTTCCTTCTTAGCTTGTAAAAAGTTTCATTTGAATAGAAATTGCGCTTCTGTAATTGTCATTCATGAAGATAAATTATCTATTAGATTGACAATGTATTGAGTGTTGAATTGTCTTAATCAGCTCAAGCTGTTTCACTTTTGACTGGATTAAACCTGGCATACTAAAACTCCCACCTTTTAGTGGAAGATAATTTTCATATGTTGTCATACTTGTTTAATAGACGTACGCTTGCGACTATAAAATAGGTGTACGAAATGAGATCATGTCCAATGTCTTTATAAGTTTTTTTGGAGGAGATGGAGGAAGCTGCTGTTAGTGGGATCCAAGAACTTTTCTTCTTTCTACAGTTATTTTCCAACTGTTTGTTTCTCTTTCTTGTCAGCATTGCTCCTATGAGTTCTTGAATGAATGTGTGATTTCATTCCATTTATGAGTGTCGTTGTGAATGAATATTGGATGCATCAGCTTGCGTAGACCATGCTGTAGCAATTCTTTTGTTAACTTGAAAGAATTAGTATCGCGATAGTGGAAGGATTTTCTCGTGTAGTATATGTTGCTGTCCATTAGTGAAACTTATTCTTATATGATATAACAATATTCACAGTGATGGAAGGTTACACGAAAATTGTGAATTGGCGGTTGGTGCTTTAGTACTTGAAAATAATAAATTGTTTCATATGTTCCGCAAGCATGTGAATCTGCCAGGATACCATTTTGTTCTTGCTTGAAAATCTAGGATTTAACAAGAACTAGGTCTTGAAACATAAAGAAGGTGAGAATGACGGTAGTTAAGCTGCTGCAGTTCCATATATTGTGTGTCAGTTTCATAACGAACTTCCTAGCACCGTTGTCAATTCATGGATGAAATTTTATATTGGTTGTCTAAAATATGTGACAAACTGTTCTGAACATAATATTGGACCCAGGGCTTATTAATCACTGTTAGAAAATTTTCCCCACCCTATCCAGTAGCCATATTGGTTTATCTTATTATCAATGTAACTGCTGTTTCTGTGTAGTGCATTGCTTTTCAACCATTGTTATCATAGGAAACCCAAAATTCACATATTGGTGGTGTCCTCTGGAATTTGGATCTTTTTCTCTTGGTGAAAAATGGAGCCTAAGCCCAAATAACTAATTACAACATAATCTGGCATGAATGTGCCCACGGTCTCCTAACAATAATGAAATTTGCATCTTTACCTTGGGAGTTTCTTGACACGATGATCTTCTAATTTGAAGGGCTCAGAAATGTAGTTCAATCCTGGAGTGTAAAGAAATCGATAAAATTTTATTCCTTGATGTTCTCAGCTTCTGTATCTTTTTATGCTATTGGTGGGTAGGCCTCAAAAGGTATTCTATACCTTGTGGAATCTAAGCCCGACCAAGATCAGTTGTTGTTAGTTCTACTACAACTTTGTCTTAGTTTTCTTGTTTGTGAAATTGAGTATATCCATGGCAAACAAATGTTGGTGCTGGCGTTTGTGCACAGACAAAAAGTTGCTAGCTTTCTTTTGCATTTTTGTAGGCATCTGTCTATTTTGTGAAAATCACAAACTTCATGCAATTTGATCTAGTGGAGTCATGTAATTGGATGAGCATGTATCATTGATTCGTTGACGTTTTGTGGCATGCATCTTACTGTCTCTAAGTGGATGCTTTTGATTGCAGCATTGCTGGTTGTCCCTTCGGTGAGGGCTGTCACTTCTTGCACTATGTGCCTGGTGGCTACAACGCTGTGGCCCAGATGATGAACCTGGCACCAGCTGCCCCCCCAGCACCTAGAAATATGGTTGCTCCACCCCTGCAAAATGGCATGGGTGCGTCTCAGCCTGCTGTCAAAACCCGCATGTGCAACAAGTATAACACTGCAGAAGGCTGCAAATTTGGTGACAAATGCCATTTTGCTCACGGTGAATGGGAGCTTGGCAAGCCCATAGCTCCATCTTTCGATGATCCGCGTGCCATGGGACCCATTACAGGCCACCGCTTGGGTGGGAGGATGGAGCCGATGCCACCACCACCCGGCCCAGCTTCTAGCTTTGGCGCGTCTGCCACTGCAAAAATCAGTGTTGATGCTTCCCTCGCTGGAGCCATCATTGGAAAGGGTGGCGTGAACTCGAAGCAGATTTGCCGCCAGACGGGGGCCAAGCTGTCCATCCGGGACCATGAGAGCAACCCGGTGCTCAGGAACATCGAACTCGAAGGGACATTCGAACAGATTAACCACGCGAGCACCATGGTGAGGGAGCTGATCGACAACATCAGCGCACTAAGTGGCCATGCAAAGGGCCACGGAGGGCCTGGGGCCCCGGCCCCTCCCGGCAGCAACTACAAGACGAAGCTGTGCGATAATTTCGCTAAAGGGTCTTGCACGTTTGGAGAGAGGTGTCACTTTGCGCATGGAGCTGCCGAGCTACGCAAGACAGCAGTTTGAAGAATCTTTGGAGTCTTGAGAGTGCAATTCTCGGAGAGGATCTGTTGTGCAGCCTTGTATTAGGGAGAGCTTCTAATGTCTTGAGTTAGTAGCATTACTTATTTCATGTTTTTTGTTTTTTCAATTTTTGGGGTTACCGAATCACTTTGATAAGTTACATTGTCACAGCTTGGTAATGGGGTAGCTTTTTTCTAACTTCTTTCTTGTTTTAATTTGGTCAGATGCTAGCAAGTTGAGATTTTACAGCTTTTCGTATGGGTGCCATGGATTGCTGTCTGAGGGTGAATTCTGACTTCAGCTCTATGTTGTCATGGCACTTGTTAAATATATTGGAAAAGGAAAACTGGTTTTGAAAATCATATGATTGTGCTTTGAAGCTTTTTTCTAATCAAATATCTGCAATTTTTTTTAAAATCCTGTCGTTTTACTTTTGCACAAAATTATCTAAATAAATCCCTAGAGCAACAACTGACCAAAAAAAAAAAAATCCCTAAGAGCAACAAATTCGACCAAATCAAACAGACAGGATCCCTGGCTTTGGTTACCGGGTTCCAAAGCTTTCCGGACAAACCATAGAGCACTGGCCAGTGGTTCCTTCGAATGTTGAATCAAATGCCTCTAGCAACCATTTGTACATTCTCCTGATCTCTAGTGGGTTGATTTTGAGGTTTTTCTAGGTATTGCGCGCAAAAGGGACAGAGAGGTGTACAAATTTTCGCGGGGTCGGGATCGCATTTCGGCAAACACTCCAAATGAAAACACGAATTTTTGGCTGAGAGTGCCCAAGTTCCATGTTCAAATTGTCCATAGAGATTTGGGCGGCTGAAGTGATGATGATGGCCGATTTAGATTGTATGTGGTTATCTTTGATGCGCTGTCTATTATACCCATCCACCTTTTAACAGTATTATGTGCCTGATATAATTCCCATTCCAAACTAGGGTGTCTGCTTTTGGATCAGGGCTGATTGGGGATAGTGAGAATTACCCTCACTGTTTTTGCTCATTGAATTCAGTGGAGGCCGCCAGATCGTGGTCTCCTCAATTTCTAAACACGGGACGGCTGCACGGCTGGAGGGAGCATCAGAGAGACGCATCGCCGGAGTCTGTCGCGGCTCGAGTCGGGTTGCTGGCCTCTTCCATACAGGTTGAAGCCCTAGCCATGCGCGAAGCAGTACTTCGCCTCCTGCAATCCGAAACTGAATTGAGAGTTCTTAAGTGATATGTGCACAGTTGAGGGCGATAGCTTATCTTTGGTTGAGATGATCCTGGTGGGCGTATCACTAGGCACATGGCTGTGCGGGCTATCATTGAAGAACGTAAGCAACGCCTGGCCCAGTTCGAAATAACTAGAATTTTGAACATCGCCCTCTGCCCCTGCGGGCGTGGAGGAGCAGAAGAAAGTTCGAAATAATTAGAAATTTTTTTTTTTTTGAGATTAGGTGCGGTTACAAATTCATGATTGGGATTCCAATCAAGTAGTTGACTGGGTCGTCAAAGCCCATCAGCCAGGCCGAAACGCCCTTGTTGAGAATATTTGGCCGATGGGAGCATATTTATCTATTTTCTTTATTATTTTTTGAATAACAGCTATTGCGTGTTGAAATCCCTCGACGAGGCCCAAGCGGATGAATCTTGGCCCAAAAAGAGTTGAAGCCCAAAAGGATTGCTAACGCGAGAACCTTTTATCGAACTTAATCCGTTCATTTTCCAATAAGGAGTTCCGGGTCAGTTTTGGACGGAGTGTCAAATACAAAGAATAATTATATTAACACCGGATGCGCAATACTGATTCTTGACGATTTGACAACCCACACATTCGACAGTGAGACGAACTTCGACATATTAGGACTTAGGATGCGACTCCGGAATTTAATCAATGAGGCCAAACCAGATTGTAGGACACAATGCCGGAATTTAATCAACGACACTGGACGGGGAATGTAGGACACAATATCGAAATTTAATCAACGGTATTGGACGGGATGAATGAAGGGTATAACACCGGAATTGAATCGACTGATGCGAACCTAATGAGCAAACGCCGGAATTTAATCAACAACGCCTAACTCTGAATATGAAACTCACCAGAATTGAATCGACGATGGAAATCTAAAAGCTACGGCTAAGCTAAAGGCTAAGAGTTTAATTGTAAAGATAAGTGTTTTTTTTTTTTTTGTGTCTTGTGATCACGGGGTATTTATAGACTAGCTTTGGTAACCGTCGAACAGTTATTTCCTTTGGGTCCACGTTTTATCCTTTTTTGATAAGTCGTGTGGATAACCTTTGACGGTTTCTTGATTCTCACACCCTTTCTTTTCACCTCGTGAGGGTTATTGCCAATCTTTCATTAACCGCCCCGATTGTGGCTCCTTTCGCGCGCTTCTCCTTTCATCCTCCAAGGAAGATGCCGCCAAAACTTTCTTTGACACGTGGCATCTTCGAGGTTCTCCCGAATCTATCTTCGATACACTTGCCCGCAAGCGATCAAAACTCCCGCTCGTGCTCGTCACGTGGCTCTTGGAGTAACTTTGGGTGTTAACAAATGCCCCCTTTAAAAGATATAAATCGAAGATTTATTTCTTTTAAAAGATTTTCTTTGATTTGATAGCTACCAGCTGTGATTTGCCCCTTTTTTTCTCGATTTCCCTTCCCGAAGCGCAATCATTTCTTTAGACGACGCTTCGACTCTTTTCGGCCCCCCTTTTAATTTACGGGTAAAGGTTTACGTCGTCGTCTTTTTCCTTTCGAGACTTTTCTTAAACCCTAAACCCTTCTTGATTTCCTGAGTTTTCTTTATATGGCGACCGAGACTTCCAAGTTCACTCCACGCCAATTCATTGATCGCTTCGACAAGCTATCTAACAATAAGGATGCTGACCACTGCTTCCTCGGATCGCTGAACACTCAACAAGAGTACGCTGGATTCATCCTTAGACCCATCCTTTACGACCATCATCGCGTTCCAGTACTTCTTCAATCCTGTTTCCCGATGCGGAAAGGCGAAAAGCTTCCTATTTAGGCCACCCCTCCGAAAGATATTTGGTCATCTCCAGCCCAGCGGTTCAGAAGCTTTCCCTTGTATGATGACAAATTCTATGTCTGGTTCTGTCGGCTTCGAGATGATGCGGCGACTACCTCCTCTTGGACTACCGCAAACATACGGACGACGGTTGAAGTTAGCTTGTTATCTCATGACCCGAATAGGGGTTTACTGGGCTCCATCATAAGCTTATAGTCCTCTTTGACTAATCGCTTCTTTTTTCCATGAGGCCCTATGTCCGTTATCCTTTTGGATACTTTCGCTATTGTTGGCCTTTCTCTTTATTAGTGACCTTGAAAAGGTGACAAACATCTCTATTCCTAACAACTTTCTTGCTTACGGGAAGTTTCTTGAGACCTATTGCAAAACTTCCGGTGCTGTAACTCCGGTCAAGTGGATGGCTTTTCTTCTTTTCTGGTTGTTGAAGTATTTATTTTTTAGCCCAACTGTCAAGGTATACAAGGATTACCTTGCACTTGCTTCCGGTCCGGCTAAGGGAAAGAATATTGCTCTTGGTCCTCTGGTTCTTGCGTTTTTGTACGGAGGAATCACCCACGCTACCTCTTTAATGGCGTCATCCGAGGAGGACGGTGTGCCGGCAAGTCCGCTTTGGATTCTTCAAGCTTGGCAACACCTTACCTTCCTTTTATGTTTGAGAGTGTCCTCAATTATGAGGCGACCGGGGCGCCTTCCCTTCTAGGCACGCGATTGCTTTGGGCTGCTCTATTGAAGGTTCCCGTCAATGTCTTATCTTTGTGTTTTTACCTTCAAAAAGTTGTGTCCCAAGAGACAAGTTGGGTAGACTTCTTTCCCTACCATTCTGGTGAGTTCAGCTTCCTTTTTAACTCCAGAACGATGAAGCGGTTTCCCCATCACGATTTTTGGACCTCCATCCTTTTTCCGAAAGACCTTCCTATTCGCCTTTGCTTAAAAGGTAGATTTTTCCCTGGGTTTGAACCATATTTCCCTCAGATCTGTGCCCGTCGGTTTGGTCTTCGACAAGCCGTGTCCATGCTCATCCCTTATTTGATGAATTTCCCTTTGATAAACAAGAAGATGTACAACATCAAGGATGACGAACCCTTTGCTCGCTGCGCATAAATTACTGCCCGGATGTACCGGCGGTTCTCTAAAGATATTCTTGTTGTTATCTTGTCGCTTGATGATTCGACAGCCCACACATTCGACAGTGGGACGAACTTCGACGTACTAGGACTTAGGATGCGACTCCAAAATTTAATCAACGAGGCCGAACCAGATTGTAGAACACAATACCGGAATTTAATCGACGACACCGGACGAGGGAATGTAGGACACAATACCGGAATTTAATCGACGATATTGAACCTAATGAGCAGGCGTCGGAATTGAATCGACGACACCTAACTCTAGATATGAAACTCACCGAAATTGAATCGACGATGGGAATCTAAAAGCTACGGCTAAGCTAAAGGCAAAGAGTTTAATTGTAAAGATAAGTGTTTTCTTTTCTTTCTTTTTTTGTATGTGTATATTGTGATCGCGGGGTATTTATAGACTAGCTTTGGTAACCGTCGAGCGGTTATTTCCTTTGACTCCACGTTTTATCCTTTTCCGATAAGTCGTGTGGATAGCCTTTGACGGTTTCTTGATTCTTGTGCTCTTTCTTTTCACCTCGTGGGGGTTACCGCCAATCTTTCAATAACCACCCCGATTGTGGCTCCTTTCACGCACTTCTCCTTTCATCCTCCAAGGAAGATGCCGCCAAAACTTTTTTTGACACGTGACATCTTCGAGGTTCTCCTGAATCTTTCTTCGATACACCTGCCCGTTGGCTATCAAAACTTTTGCTCGTGTCCGTCATGTGGCTCTTGGAGTAACTTTGGGTATTAACAACAACAATAAGGGCAATATTGTAATTTTTGGCCTTTTAGCTTTATTATAAATAGATAGGTTGTGGTCACATTGACCTAACCAAGCATTCGGTTCAGTTTTTTTTCTCTCAACATGGTATTAGAGCAAGGGTTGAATTGAAACCCTAACTCTAATCTTTTCTCTATGTAAGCGCTCTTTTCTTTCTCTCTCTTCTTGCCTTCACCCTCTCCTACTGCAGTTCCTTCTCACCTTTTTCTTTGCTCTCTTTTACGGTGTAGGGCAACACTTATGAGGTGATTCTTTGGATCTAGTGTCTGTCCTAAATCTCATCTCTATAAGATAAATAAAGCTTCTTTGCGGTTTGCGATAGGTGGTTCATCCTCTTCTGCGATTTTTTGGATCTTCTTATTTGAGATTGTTTCTGCCTTGCCGCCAGCCTACAATTATCTCGTTGCGAAGACCAAAGTACTGCAGTTCATAGACTACCATATTTTTTTTTCGGATTCTGTGGGAAAAATCAGAATTATCGATTTCATTTTCAAGTTTTCAAAACTTTGCAAAAAATCGATTTTTTGCCTTTCCTTGATCTGATTTGGCTGATTTTTGGAGGGCAAATTCAGATTACTACTAGAGGACTTCCTTCCAAGTTTTTCGCCTTTTTTGGCAGGTTTTTGGTGGTTTGATTATTCCTTTCATACTTTTCTAATCGACTTCTAAGACATAATGTTTGAGGGTTCGAGCTCTCCACCTACTAGAGATGGTCATACATATTATATTACTTTTGCTGCGATCCCTATGAAGCTTGACGACACAAATTATTTGATATGGTATCTATCTACATTCTTGACCATTGCAGGTCATGGGCTTACGGGACATATCAACAACACTTTTGCGATGCCAACTACATCGGATACTACTCGGGAAAAGTGGATCTCGAATGACTCTTTGATAATGTCCTTTTTGCTTAACTCAACGCAGCCACATATTGCAAAAGGATATTTGCTTCTTGATACTGCGGCACAAATTTGGACGGCTGCAAGGGATACTTATGGTCAACTCGGGAATGACGCTTTGGTGTATGAACTTCAAAAAAGGGTTCACGACACCACTCGGAAAGAGATAACTATATCTCAATATTATGCTGAGCTTTAGAGTTTGTAGCAAGAGCTCGATCATTATGTTAATTATCACCCAACCAATAATGCAAACGTTGCTGCCTACAAGAGGCATGTGGACAAAATTAGAGTTTAAGATTTCTTGGCAGGATTAAATGTTGAATATGATCGGATACGTGTTCGAGTCCTTAGCCGGTCTCCATTCCCTACTTTGGAACAGTCATATGCCCTAGTTCACTCTGAAGAAAGCCGTAGGACAGCAATGCTTCATCCCCCTGTTGATCGATCTACTCTACAAACCGGTCTTGGCACTATTGTCAAATCTGGTTCGTTCTTTCATTCTAATGATGCCTCTAAGGAGGCGGTCAAGTGTGAACATTGTCATAGGATGTATCATACTAAGGCTACCTACTGTAAATTACATGGAAAACCTATAAATTTTGAGGCAAAAAGGGCACAAAGAAGGGGAAAAAAGGCAAATCATATTGAAATTGTTCCTGTTGCACCTACTATTGATGTCGGTTTATCCCGGGAAGAACTTCGGGCATTTCGATGTCTACCGAAAGCTTCTACTGCTGCTTCCTCCTCCACGGTTGCCAATTCGTCTTCTCCTTTTTGCTTTAAACCTAGCTACTTCAAGTATCATATTTGGGGGGTTTAATACATCTGTTCTTTCCAGCCCATGGATTATTGATATAGGGGCTACAAATCACATGACGGGTTCTTCTAGTCTCTTTCATCAATATACCCCTACTTCTAATAGAGACAAAGTTCGCGTAGCTGATGGAACCCTCTCTTCCATTGCTGGAAAAGGGGTTATCAATTGTTCCTCCACTCTTCATTTATCTTATGTTTTACATATTCTATCATTCTCTACTAATCTCCTTTTTATCAGTACTCTTACTCGAGACTTAAACTGTAAAGTAACATTTTTTTTCCTTCTAATTGTGTTTTCTAGGATCCGGTAACGGAGAAGGAGATTAGACATGGTAGATTGGATGGTGGTCTTTACTTGCTCGAGGGTAGTGGGGTTTCTACTTCAACTTTGTCTTCTATGCCTCATCAAGTTAATTCGGCATTGACAGATCTTCATCGGTGGTATTGCATATTAGATCACCCTTCTTTAGGAATTTTAGAAAAAGTTTTTCATAATCTCATTTGGGCTTGTAATAAAGATGAGTTTTTTTGTGAAGCCTGTGTTACGGCTAAACAAACTCGTTCAACATATTCATCTTCAAATAATAGAAGTCGTTTCCCTTTTCATGTGATTCATACTGATTTGTGGGATCATTCTTGACATACTTCTATTTCCGATCATCGATGGTTTGTCACTTTCATCGATTGTCATTCTCGTACAACTTGGGTTTATTTGTTGAAACATAAGAGTGACGTTCTTCACTGTTTTCAAAATTTCCACAAAATGGTCCGGAATCAATTCAATGCCACTTTGAAAATTCTTTGCAATGACAATGGCACTAAATACACTGAGGGTCAATTTCAAAGGTGTCTCTCTAATCATGGCATTATTCATCAGACCAATTGTGTTGATACTTCTGCACAAAATTGTGTTGCCGAAAAAAAGAACCGACATTTGTTAGAGGTCACTAGGTCTCTTATGTTTTCCCGTCATGTCCCATCTCAGTATTAGAGTGATGCTATCTTAACCACTGCCTATTTTATAAATCGGATGCCTACAAGAATTCTTGATTTTTGCACACCTATTAATGTTTTGCGGGGATCATCGACTTTTATTCTTACCCCAAAAATTTTTGGTTGCTTTGTTACCACTTCTAAGAGTAAGTTGGAACCCTGTGGTCTTCGCTGAATTTTTCTTGGGTATTCACCTATTCAAAATCATTATAAGTGTTATCATCCTCCTTCTAGGCGCACCATTGTATCAATAGATGAGGTTTTTCATGAGTCTAATTCCTATTATTCAGCTCTACCTCTTCAGGGGGAGTGTCCTAGTGTAGAGGTGCTCCCTACTCTGGATGTTCCTATGGATATTACCTACCCTTCTTCTTTAATAGTCTTTAATGATTCTCCACCTTCCTAAGAGTGTTATCCTTCTTCGCAAGAGGAGAACATAGGATCTCCTCCTTTCCTAGAGGAGAACAATGCAACACAAGAGGATAGTACAATACTACAAGGGGAGATAACAAAGCAACCACTTCGTGGGGAGTCTACTCCCACTCTCGTTAGGCAAACTATAGATAGTAGCAAGACATTGAAGACATATCATCGTAGGGAGCCCACTACCAACAAGTAGGTTAAGACCACTAATACATTGTCTGTTCAATCATCATCTCCGAATCCAGATTCTGCTACTCTTGGTATGGTTTCTTCTTCTAATCTTCCTATTGCACTTTGAAAGGGTACTAGAACTTGTACTCAACACCCTATATCCTAGTTTGTCTCATATGACTCTTTGTCTAGCTATTATCATACTTTTGTGTCTTCTCTATCTTCTGTTTCGATTCCACAAAATTGGCGGGAAACTTTTTTAGATGAGAAGTGGAAGGCAGCAATGGTGGAGGTGATATATGCTTTGAAAAAAAAAATGACACATGGGATCTTGTTATTCTTCCTCCGGGGAAACAACCGGTAGGATGTAAGTGGGTGTTTGTAGTCAAACGAAAAATAGATGGTGATGTGGACAGATATAAAGCACGGTTAATGGCAAAGGGATTTACTCGGACTTTTGGAATTGACTATCAAGAAACCTTTGCTCATGTTACCAAGTTGAATACTGTTTGAGTACTACTTTCGTGTCTTGTTAACTAGGGATAGGATCTTCAGCAGTTAGATGTGAAGAATGCATTTCTTCATGGAGAGTTAGAAGATGAGGTGTATATGGAGATTTCTCCAGGTTTTTCTTGTGACAAAACTCAAGGTAAAATGTGCAAGCTAAAATGTGCACTTTATGGTTTAAAATAGTCACCTCGAGCCTGGTTTGGTAGGTTTCAGAGAGCTATGATTTCTGTTGGGTATAACTAGAGCAATACCGATCACACTTTGTTTGTGAAGAAATCAGGTGCTTAAATTACTATTTTCATTGTCTATGTAGATGACATTGTTGTCACAGGAAATGATAGTGATAAGATCAGTGGATTGAAGAAGTTTCTCAGACAAGAGTTCAAGATAAAAAAAATCTTGGAAAGCTGCGATACTTTCTTGGAATTGAAGTTGCCCGATCTTCAAAGGGTATATTTATATCCCAAAGGAAGTATGTCCTTGATCTTTTGACGGAGGTTGGGTTATTGGGATGTCACCCCTCCGATACGCCTATCGAAGCCAATACTCATTTTTGAGAAGAAGATGGTGATCCAGTGAATAAGGGTCGTTATCAATGGTTAGTGTGCAAGTTGATTTATTTGTCCTACACCCGACCCGATATTGCTTTTGCTGTGAGCCTGGTGAGTCGGTTTATGCATGATCCATACTCTACTCATATGAATGTTGTTCTTTGGATCTTTCGGTATTTGAAATTTGCTCTTGGAAAAGGGATTCTTTTATCTCTTCATGATGGCTTGAAGGTTGAAGCTTATACAAATGCTGATTGGGTTGGATCTCCGGATCGGAAGTCTATTTCTAGGTATTGTACTTTCTTAGGAGGGAATCTTAGGACTTGGCGTGGCAAAAAGCGGAATGTGGTTGCTCGATCTAGTGCTGAAGTAGAGTTTCGTGTGATGGTACAAGGAGTTTGCCGATTGTTATGGCTTAAAGGATTACTTGAAGATCTTGGTGTATCCGTTCATCTTCCTATAATGCTATGTTGTGATAATAAGGCCGCCATTAGTATTGCTCATAATCCTGTAAAGCATGACCATACAAAACACGTGGAGATTGACATACACTTTATCAAGGGTGTCGCGACCTCGCCTTCGGCCTCCCGCGAGGGTACGGCGGGTTTAGAGGTATTGCCATAGATCAATGGCGTGAACTCTCCCAAGTCCTACCTCGCATGACACCGGATTTTTTTTTACTGATTAACAAATTAAAATGCTATTAAGAGTCGCCACTAGGCTATTGGGGTCGGCTAGAAACCAATCGAGACACGAGAGTGTTATCTTGATTCCTACGCAACCGGAGCTTCTAGGTTCGGGGACTTGTTTACGCTAACTAGATAATTAGCGCCCTTTCGGTACCTAACCAGTTGACATTCCCTATGGTGACCACACATTCTGCATATCATTTTAAGCTTATCGGGTATCTAACCAATACTAAATGATCATGCATAATGTTTCTCTGTCATTTTGTGCAATTACCTATTTATCCTTAACCTAACAAATATAGGAAAAGTGATTAACAGGTAATTTTTCAAAAGACAATATGAGTAAACACTCAATCGGGTAAATATGCCAAATAAAGATCGGGATAAGCACATGCGGACCAAATCTATGATTGCGATATTTAAGCAAATAACTTCGACTCGAAGGTTGAATTACAATGATATCGAACCGGATTGGATATCGGTCTTCAATCAACGCCAATTTTAAGACTTGAAAATTCACATTAGGGGTAAAAAGGTCATGAAAAATATTTTTCTAATTTTTTGAAATTTTCTGATTTTTTTTATTTTTTATTTTATTTTTTTTCGAATTTTTTGATTTTTGATTTTGATTTTTATCTATTTATTATTATTATTTTTTAATTAAAGGAAATCGGGCCCGGGTCGGGTTCTTGGACCTGGGCCTGGATTAGGCCGTCGGACCCGATCGGGCTCGAGAGAAAGGACCCGAAATGGGCCTTGGCACAAAGATAGCTCGGACCCATTTTTCTTTATCACCACGTAACCGGGTCCATGCTCTTCTTCGGCCCAGTTGCTTCTCTTCTTTCCGGACTAACCCACCCGAGCCCAATCTCCTCTCCTTCGATCTTTTCGGACCAGCCCACCAGCCTTTGTTCTTCCTCCTTCTTGGACCAGCCCACTCGAGCCCAATCTCCATTACGCTAGCCCGTCGGTCGGCTCCATGGATTAGAACCACACAGGCTCAAATATCTCTCTCTTCCGCCACACCAGCCCAAGCGTTCAACCCACACGACCAAAGGAGTAACGGTAGGCGAGCCCGATCGCTCCTATTCATTGTCTTCCCCATGCGACGTTTTCTCCTCCGCAACATCCGAAAACGGCGCTGCACCTCCGACACTGAACCGGTTTTGTCGCTCGCCTCATCGCCGCTCCACCGTAACTCGCTCATCACCACCGGCAGGTCATGCTCCACCGGACCTTCCGGACATCAATCATCTTGCCCGCCGAGCGTCGAGATCGAGACGTTGAGAACCGCTCGCCATGCCGCTGCCTATCGACGTCGCCGACCTCCGCTAGTTACCTGCGGGGGTCGACAACTACCGCGAAACCTCGCTTGCTTTGGTCCACTCGCTCAAACGTGTGATCCGCCCACCTCGCAAGGTGCCACGGATCCGACCCCGCATGACATTTTCCTGTTCGCGTTGGCGTCATTGTGGGTTTAAGCTCGAGTTCGCTTGACTCACCAGCTCGCTCGGTTCCGCCTCGGCCTTCACCGGTCTTCTTCTTCATGGAGTAACGTCTCGGTAGCCTCCGCAATACGACGCCCGAACCTACACGAGCTCGTTGGGTCCTTCTGTGGGCCGAGGAATCACATCGGTGATCTCCAAGACACCGACGTTAGCGGTCTTCGCGCCTAACACGGAAGGCCGAACCGACACGATCCGAATACCATCCGGGCCTCGTCCGGTTCCTCAATACACTACGCTAAATAAAAAAAATAGCCTTCTCGGACGATCCTTGGTCACTACCTCTTCTACATTTGAACTTTACTTTGGCTCGGTCTTCATCACCGGGACTCGCAGTGATCTTAACAGGTGGTAATGAATCATTGGTTAACAACACCTCATCTAAGACGAGCTTCTACGATCCGGGAACTTTTAGATAAGCGATGCAATCAAACCACGACAGCCGATTGTCCATCCATGGCGACTCAAAACTGGTCCGGATATT
Source organism: Rhodamnia argentea (assembly GCF_020921035.1). NCBI lineage: Eukaryota > Viridiplantae > Streptophyta > Magnoliopsida > Myrtales > Myrtaceae > Rhodamnia > Rhodamnia argentea. The sequence goes on from NC_063156.1 coordinate 11,291,084, forward strand.
ACCAACGCGGAAGAAACCGAACAACTACTGCACAACATCTCTATTAAGAGCTCAAACGAAAAGCATGCACAAGTGCAAGGAAGATGGCAAGATCCTAGTGGCGCGAACATGCTACAACTAAATAGAGATCGTGAATTAAACGAGTGGGGACATGAGCAAGTTGTGGGTAGGGGACTGCATCCAGGGTCAAAAGAAAATAATGCAAACATTCGTCATATGAAAGCACGATCCGTACATGGACAAGAAAACGTCAACCTTGGCCGAGCAAGCCTCATAATGAAGAGCCAAGAAATGTGCTTACCTGGTTGGCATATTGGAGAGGAGCGAATTTCACAAACCCTCACCGAATGCCCTCTTGATCTTCCCTTTTTTTAGAATCCTCCTTTCTTCTCTTTCTCACCGAACCCGCAACTCAAGCTCTCTCTCCCTTTTCTCTTATTTTCTCCCCCATTTTTTCGTCGCTGAAACGAACCTTCTTGCTAGAGCCGAACCCCTAGCTTGCCCACTACTCCTTGCTTTATACTCTTCTTGCCTCCTTCCCCAAGCTTGCTTGTGCGGATGGGCGAACGAAGACCAAGGGAGAGAAGTGAGATGTGATGGTGTGCAGAAGGTGAAGTGAGTGTGTGCAGGTGAGTTAATGGTAATAATGAGGGAGAGGTTCGGATGGGCCGTTGAACACAAGAAGAATTGGGCCAAAGCAATAAAAGTGATAATTGGGCTTGAAAAGAGGAGAAAGGGGGAGACAAGCTCATGGGGGGAAAAGAAAAGGGCCCAACTGGGCACGTGGACGGGCCGCCGGCGAAGGCTTATCCGCGAGGCTCCGGGCCTAGCGAGCCGGATCCATTTTTTTAAAATAATAATAAAAATAAAATGAAAAATATAAAAATAGAATAAAATAAAAAATGAAATTTAATTAATTATTATTTTTATTTTATAATAAAAGAAGAAAATATGCATATTCAACGGCTTGACATTTTTTATATTTTACAAAAAAATAAAATAAAATAAAATAAAATTAGAGATCGTCAAAATTAGATGTCAACATTTGCCCCTCTTGGAATGGGAGCTCGAAGAGGTTCCATTCCAAGACGAAAGGACACCTAATTTTGTTAGTAAACTAACCTGACAGTGCTTGGGGAGAACCGCCAAAGCAACTATCGAGACAAAAAATGAGGAGATTCCCTCGGAGAATATGCTCCGGGGCTCCACGCCTCTCCATACGTGCGCATGCAAGGTTAATCGAAACAAACAAAAATCTGGGACGACCGTATAAACGATACGGGCTTGGCCCTCGGATGGACAAGGCACGACTGTATAAACGATATGGGCTTGGCCTTCATTTGGTAATGCGTTTACTCTGGGCTTTAAGGCTTACCGGACTTGAGGGGACTTGCTCGGAGAACTGGCGCCGGGGCTCCACGCCTCTTCGTACCTTCTCGTGCAAGGTTAGCTCAAACAAACACACCTGCGGGACAACCGTATAAATGATACGAGCTTGGCCCCAAAGGGAACGACACAGTTCACGGTATTCTGACCCATGAAAAAACAATTGAAAAAGTCACGGTTCACGATATTCTGACCCGCGAAAAGGCTGTTGAAAAAGTCACGAGTTCACGGTATTCGACCCGCGAAAAGGCTATTGAAAAAGTCACAGTTCACGGTCTTTGACCCATGAAAAGGCTATTTTGAAAAAGTCGCAGTTCGGGGTCTTTGACCCGTGAAATGGCTATTTTGAAAAAGTCACGGTTCGGGGTCTTTGACTCGTGAAAAGGCTGTTGAAAAGTCTTAGTTCGGGGTCTTTGACCCGTGAAAAAGCTGTTGAAAAATCTCGGTTCGGGGTCTTTGACCCGTGAAAAGGCTTTTGAAAAAGTCACAATTCAGGGTCTTTGACCCGTGAAAAGACTATTGAAAAAGAAGGGAAATTGGCTTAGCATTGTATTATGCTCACCGGAATGAGGAACCTACTTATGGATCGGGCTTCGGGAAGCTAAAGTTCACCTTACCTGTCCAAAAAAGTTAGCTGCAACGAATAATTATACCAATGGAGGAAGAGTGCTACTCGGGGCTAAACTTACACTTCAACCTCTGGAGTACATTCTCTGGGTTGCGGGAGACAAGCTTTCGACCTTTGCGCTTGCATGTCAATCGAAACTTGCTGAATGAAGTGGAAATATCGTCGGCGAACTCTGCCACCGCAAATGATACCCCGTGTGACTTGGCTCTCGATAAGCGCTTGGCGTCATATCTGTCCAAATAAGGTTAGCTCGAACAAATACTACCGCCAATGAACATACGTGATATGTTCCTTCACAATTCGAAACCTACCTGAGATAATCAATCTGCTCAAATCGGGTCCCTACATAACTCGGGACTTATGAAACATGTTCAGAACAATGGGTAGATGACATTAAATGCATGAGCAGATAAAGTTAAGTCCACTCGTCGGGAAAGCTACTTAGCCTAACACAATACCGAAAACTTCTCACTCGGTTAGTCAATATCGCCGACCTTTAAACTCCATGGGGAAAATTAATTGAAGGGAGAACTGTCATTCCCGAAAATGATTTTTTTTTTAATGCAAACCTTGATTTAGGAAAGACAACAATTTTGTTTCATGAAAAGGATTTATTGAGCATGCCAAGCCAATATCCTTCATCTAGAAGGGCTTCTCACACACTCTTCCTGGGGGATATACTGTTGATCCCAATCGCTCACGTGAAAGTTCTGGGATAAATGTTCTCGAGACCTCGCACTCTTTTTGTGTCTAAGGTTTCAGACATATTCGCAATGCATACATTATTGATCAATCTAAAAAGTCTTTCGGGGACCGTAATGTTGGCTTAGTCATAGGCTTACACAAGGGGCTTCTCCCGCTTTGAGGCCACACTGGGGAAATATTTGAAATTACTATCTTCACCGAGTTTACAAGTCAAGAACCTGGAAGATGAGACGAGAAATGATTGACTCCACTCCTTTTTTTTTTTTTTTGGTCCAAAACTCCACTCCTTCAAGCGGTAGCTTCTTTGTAAAGTCTTCATGTCAACTCGAAACATCCCAATCGGAAGAGTCTTTGGATGGGTTGTAATGTCGGTTTTAGAAGGCTTATAGGCTCTGATGATTTTTTTATTATTTTATGAGATTTATGAGTTGGTGACCATCTTGGTGTTTTTACCAATCTCGCTCCATCCGGGGAAAGCATATGACTTTAGGGATTACAACCTGCCTCGAAAGTCCAATGAGCTGTCTGTTTTTGCTTGGTAAGAAAAGAGTTTTTCTCTATTTTCTGCATTTGTTTCTATTCGAGGTAAGCTCAATGCTTTTCTGCATTTGGCTTTTTCCTCTCTGGGCTTTGGCCTTGCTTTTACTAGGCACTTTGCTTTTTTAGCCCTTTGATTTTCATTTTCCTTTTTTTTCTTCTCTTCTTTGCTATTTTCACGAGCTCTCTGGACTCTCGAGACATTTCACATTGATGCCAATTTTTCTGGTAAATCATTCGTTTTGCCCCAATTTGGGGATGATCACCACTCGGGCTTTGAAATGAATGATTTCAAGCTCAACTTGGCTAGCAAATGTTATTCAATGTTTGGATAGAGAAAGAAATGCTCTTCTTCATTTTGGGACGCTTTGAGTCTCCATAAAGATTCACCTGAAGTTACCACACAAAGGTTAACGCGAGTGAAGACAATTAAATCTTTCTTACCTTTCTTTCCGCTAATTTTCAACTATGATTTCCTGCATTTGCCCTGGTGTGGGGTGGTTCTTGACAGGGATATTTTGAATTTCTCCTTTCTTAGGCTCAAAGTGGCTAGCAAGGGATATATTGTGTATGGGGAAAAGAAGGAATTGTCTTTCATCACTTCGATCCATGTATACGTTATGAATGGATCCTCTGTCCCAAGACACGAATTTTGTTCTCACTTCACTTAGTCCGAGAGTGTATCGGGGGTGTATTTAGGTGGGGCTTGCCTTTCATCCTCAGCACTCTCACTTGGCAAACTCAATACCTCCGCTTCATTTGGTAAAAATCATCTCATCAAATGAACTCGCAGGAAATTTCAATGCAAGATGCATGTATGCATGAACAAATACGCCGATTCGGTGAACGTGGATGACTTTTTTTTTAATGAGCTGAAGCATAAACTCCAACTATAATAAGATGAGAGATTTTTTTTTTTATGCTTTACTGATTGAACATTTAATATAATCCAGTTGGGGATGAAACATTTGAACAGTCATGCTTCTTGCAAAATTTTTAGGAGAGGGATACTTACCCGGGTTGGAAAGACCAGTTGACCCTTTGTGTTCACTCTTCTAAGGATCTGTGCTAACAGAGCATCCTGGGATTTTATGAACTGTCCCATTCTTAGAAGTTATCAAAACATTTTGGTGCATTAGTGTAATAACCGATGTGGCGGGGGCACTTCTTAAGATGGATAGCGACGCAGTTCTTCGCTACTCCGGTCGTCCCGATTTCGTTCCGGGGAAAATGCTCCCCTCCTCTTGCAAAAAATAAAAGAGGTGCAAAAAGTTTTTATTATTGCAAAAAATGAAGTGAGTGCAAAAAGTTTTTTTTCTTTCTTTTTTTTATTTTATTTACAAGGGAACCCCCCCATTTTTACAATGGGGCTCACCGGGATGCCATCTCAGGGGTTCGAACCCCGGTTGCGTCTGGACCGCCTTCATTCCCCAACCATCGGGCTACGGCACTGTTGGCGTCGTGTGAGGGTTTCGCTTTTATTTAAGCAATCCTGCCGAGGTAGGGCACGGCTTTTCATGCGGCCTCGGGCATCGGTCATTTGCCGATTTCCTTTACCTAAGGCACTCCGGATTAAGTTAATCCATTCATTTTGGCTCGAGTTCATTGAGCATCACACCTAGATCTGCAACACAAATGTGATATGCATGCATGCATGATATGCATGATGTTTACAATTAGAGTTACTCGGATCGGCACGAGAAAAGGCCATCAGAGCCTCTAATTTTATTCATGGGAAATATTTCTTCACCATATCGGCATTTACGGGGCTCGACCGGACACGGCCGTCCATCTCGGCTAAAATCAATGCACCACCGGGGAGGACTTTCTTGATCAGATATGGCCGTTCATAGTTTGGTGTGAACTTGCCTCCAGGGTGCGGTATAAATGCCAATCTCTTATTCAGCACCAAGTCACCGATCTCAAAAAGCCAGGGACGAACTTTACGATTGAACAACTTCTCCACACGCTTCTGGTAACACCGATCGTGACGGATAGCCTGCAGTCTTTTCTCATCGATCATATTCAACTGTTCATATCTCTGTTGAATCCACTCTGCTTCTGATAGTTTCAATCGTGCCGGAATCCCGAGTGATGGAATCTCTATTTCCACCGGTAGCACCAATTCCATACCATATACCAACGAGAAAGGAGTTGCTCCGGTTGAAGTGCGGATCGACGTTCGGTATGCCATCGGTGCATAGGGGAGCCTCTCACGCCAATCCCGATAGTTCTCTGCTGTCTTGGATAGAATCTTCTTGATGTTCTTGTTCGCCGCTTTTACGGTACCATTCATTTGCGGGCGGTAAGGCGAAGAATTCAAATGCCAAACGCGAAATTCACCGAGAACCTCATCAACCACTTTGTTGTTAAGGTTTAAACCATTGTCGGTGATTATAGCCTCCGGCGCTCCATATCGAGCAAAGATATCTCGACGCAAGAACCCGGCCACGTTCTTAGTTGTGACATTGGCGTATGAACTCGCTTCAATCCACTTTGAGAAGTAGTCAATTGCCACAAGTATAAAACGATGTCCGTTTGAAGCTTTGGGATTAATTGGCCCTATGACGTCAATCCCCCACATTGAGAAAGGCCACGCCCTAGACATCTAGTGCAGCTCATTAGGAGGAGCAGCGATTCTATCTCCATAAACCTAACATGTTGGCGAGGAATGAACATGCTGAATACAATCGGCTTCCAAGGTGAGCCAGTAATATCCTAATCTCATGATCTTCTTACTCGGCGGGTGGCCATTCATGTGAGGGCCACATTCACCCTCATGGATTTCGGTCATCAAGCGATTGGCTTCCTTGGCATCAACCCACCTTAGGAGAACAGAGTCATGTGACCTCTTGTACAATGTATCGCCGCCGAGGAAAAACTTTGAAGACAGATTCATCAGATATTTCCTGTCAGCCGTTTCACTACCTTCAGGAAACTCTCCGATCTGCGAGTAAACCTTAATGTCTTGATACCGGGGCTCTCCATCCGCCTCTTCTTCTATTAGCATGGAGTAAGCAGAATGCTTCAAGATTTCGATTCTCAATGGCTCGATGTCTAAACCTGCAGTCACTTGGAACATTGAGGATAGGGTGGCCAACGCGTCTGCCAATTGGTTCTGGGCTGCGGGAAGATACTCGAACGCTATCTCATCGAACTCTTCGATTATATCTTCCAGAAATTCGTGATATGGGATCAACTTCGGGTCACGAGTCTTCCACTTGCCTTCTGTCCGAAGGATAATAAGGGCAGAGTCGCCATAAATCTGCAGTCTTCGAATTTCCATCTCCACGGCGGCCTGCAGCCCGAGAATGCGAGCCTCGTATTCATCGATGTTATTGGTGCACGGAAACAATAACTTGGCGGCTACTAGATAGTGCTGGCTATATGGGGAGATAAGGAGCGCCCTTGTGCCGGATCCGGATAAGTTAACAGCTCCGTCGAAGTACATGACCCACTTTTCTGTAATAACCGGTAAAACACGATCATCAAGAGGGTCTATTTCATCTCCCGCTCGCGGTCCCGCAATATTTTACGCTAACATGTCCGCTATTGCTCGACCTTTTACTAACTTCTGTGCCATAGTCCGCACATCGAACTCATAAATAAGAATCTGCCACTTGGCCAATTTGCCAACCAACGCTAGCTTTTCCGGTAGATACTTGATGGGATCACATTAGGTGGTTAACATGATTTGATGGTGAAGGGTATATCGCCGCAATTTGTGTAATACCCAAACTAAAGCTACGCAAGTCTTCTCGACCTCTAAGTAATTAGCTTCAAAATCAGAGAATTTCTTGCTGAGATAGTATATCGCGCATTCCTTTCCATTTGATGGTCTTTTTTGTACCAATACAGCTCCCAAGGACTCATTGTGGATAGTCGGATAAAGGATTAGAGGCACGCCGGGAACAGGTGGAACGAGAACAGGGGAATGGGTCGGATAATGTTGAATCTTCAAGAAAGCGGTCTGACATTTGATATCCCACACAATCTTTGCATTCTTTTTGAGAAGTTTGAAAAATGGCTTGGCAGTCTCCGACAACCGAGATATGAATCTTGCTACATAGTTCAATCTCCCCAAAGAACCGAGAACTTCTTTCACGGAAGACGGGGGTCGCAGCTCGCATATGGCTTTCACCTTGGATGGATCAATCTCGATGCCCTTACTACCGACCATGAAGCCTAATAATTTCCCAAACCTTGCCCCAAATATGCACTTTGCGGGATTGAGACGTAACCGGTATTTACGTAGGCGCTCAAATAGCTTGCGGAGAATCGCAACATGGGTTTCGCCTGATCTTGACTTCGCGATCATGTCATCAACGTATACTTCAATTTCGTTGTGCATCATATCATGGAACAAGGCCACCATGGCTCTTTGATATGTGGCACCCGCATTTTTCAGGCCGAAAGGCATGACTCTATAGCAAAAAGTTCCCCACGGGGTTATAAAGGAAGTTTTGTTTCTGTCTTCTTCTTTCATCCGAATCTGGTTATAACCGGAAAAACCATCCATGAAGAAGAAAAGCTCAAACCCAATTGTCTTGTCAACTAGCACGTCAATATGCGGGAGCGAGAAGTCATCTTTGGGGCTGGCCTTATTCGGATCACAGTAGTGAACGCACACCCCGACTCTCCCATCTTTCTTCATCACCGGGACGATATTCGTTATCCAATCCGAGTAATGAGTGACTTCAATGAAATCGACTTTCAGGAGCTTCATTACTTCCTCTTCAATCTTTTTAGACAATTCAGGCTTTGTCCTTCTCAACCGTTATTTCTTCGGCAATATATCGGGGTTAGTCGGTAGTGCATGTTGCACGATATCTGGATCCAATCTTGGCATATCGGTGTACGACCAAGCGAATACATACTGAAACTCATGAAGAAGACTAACCAATCTAGCGGCTTCTGCTTCCCGCAACCCCGCCCCGATTTTAGTCTCTCGGATATTGTCATCGGTACCCAAATTCATTGTGACGATCGGTTCAGCTCTTAACGGCTTTGATTCCTCATGGCGACTCCATTCGATCTCAATCCCTTTCGGATCTTCACTATTGTTGCCCGAATCTGAAGAATCGTCGCCCGACAAGTCCGAGTCACATGTGCTCTTATCATGAATATGAAGAATGCTATGCCCGAGACACGATGCAGAAAGGTTAATTCATTTCAATGACATATAAACAAAGAGCAGAAAACTGTGTTTTTGAAAACAGATTTGTAACAACATTTTTCAAATGGGTAAGCTTCGGGAAATACCCTCATATCATCGGGTCATCCGGATTTTTTGGAAAAGTCAAAATTAGGAAGTGTGTGAAAGTCCAGTCCTCGGACTTATACTTAGGCTCATAATTACATCGTCATGGGATTGGCAGTATACTTTCACACGTCCTTAATAAACATGTGCTCGTTTTATTTAACTGGGAGCCGCATTGCAATATGTACTCCCCTAAGCCAACGGCTCGAGACTTGGGAGTATCCAAAAAACGGTTAGCACATCAGAAACACAGTCCTTAGCGGGAGCGGGAAAAACATATGTACATGACAAAAAACAGACAAACCCATGATCCTACTCTAGAGAGTTGGGGGAACCGCCTGACGAACTCCACCTCCTCGGATGCCGAAGGCTCATCCGGAATAATCTTCTGAGAATCGGTAGGCTCACCTTGGAGAGTCTATTCTTCAAAGAAGGCATCAACATCAACGGGTGTGATGACGGTGTCAGTACTAGGTTCTTCGAACAGTTGTGCTATCCTTTCTAAATTAGAGAGGCCTGTGTCATCTAACATTTTGGGCGGACGGAGAAAAAACAACTTGAGGGGATTTCCAATGGGCGGGCTGCGGGAACTCTCATCCACCACCAGGCGAGCGGTATTATCCGTGCGACCTTCCCGGTTGCCCCGACTTCCTCGACCATAGCGACTACACCAGGTGGGAGATGGGTAAGGATTAGTTGCATTACGACGCTTATGTCGAAACAGACGGGCTGTGGGGCCGTCGGATCGGTTCTGACTTCCAGAATAACCAAGTCCGAAAGGACCATTATCCGGTTCTGCGCGAATGGGTTCGGTGATGCCCCGACCATACAATCCCAAACCTTCTCCGGGGATATGCCCGTATTGAAGCAACACTCTGCTAGACATAAGGGCGGGGCCGGATAGCGACGGGGTTGAGTGACAAGCATCTTCCGGGATATGTATTGTTGATACTAGTTCGAATGTACGATAAGCGGCTTCTTCTTCAGCCCTAGGCAGAATGTATGAGACGACTACTCCCTCAAGAAGTCGCATGTCCATTTCTCAATTAACCATTATCATTTGGCCGTTATTAATAAATCGGACCTTCTGATGGAGGCTTGAAGGGATGGCCCTAGCTATATGAATCCACGGTCTACCCAGAAGCATGTTGAAGGAAGATGGAATGTCCAGAACTTGAAACATCATTGAGAACTTGGAAGGCCCAATTAACACTTCCAGTTTAGCCTCACCGAGGACATTCTTACTCATACCATCGAAAGCCCTCACATTTGACCTAGATGGATGCATCTGCGACTCTTCAAATCCCAAGAGACGGCATGTACTCGGGGGGCAAATGTTCACCGCAGACCCATTGTCAATAAGGACTCGTGAAATCATTCTGCTTTGGCATTTAATGGAGATGTGGAGAGCATTGCAATGCGAAGGACCACCAGACGGAAGATCTTCATCGGAAAATGATATTTGATCATTCAGTAGAATAGAGCCAACGAATTCCTCCAACTGGAGTGCGCCAGTAGTATCGGGAACATGCACCTCATTGAGTACCTTTAGAAGGGCCTCTTTATGCTTTTCCGACGATTGGAATAACTCGAGGATGGAAATCTGGGCCGGCATTTTTCTAAGCTGATCCACCACGGAGAATTCACTAGTTTTTACAACGGATAGAAGATGTTCAGCCTCCGCTTCCGTCACGGGTTTCTTCTGAGACGGCCCCGGAGGTGCATAAGAACGACCCGTTCGGGTTACCGAATCAACCGCCTCGATCCCATAGTCCCGGGCCACTTCCTTATTGTCAATGGCAATAGGTGCGCCTTCACTCGCAACCGCTGATGGTGTATCGACCGTGATTGGGCATAAGTTGCTTCCCATGATATCCAAGCTAGCATCCAATTGAGCCCCAATACGGATGAACTCTTCGGAAGTGAGATCAATAACCATGTGGCCTTCATCTTCAAGCTCATAATTATATAGGTCCTCTACGATAGTGAGGTCTATTACCACAGGCTCTACCATAGCGATGAGTGTCTCATTCAAATCCGATACTATTTCAGGAGCAATTGCATCATCAAAAGCGGCCTCTTCCGTGCCGACATGTTGTTCTGCTTCAATTAACGCGACCGCTTTGTCGGTGGGCTCCATTGCATCGAACTCATCCCCCTACTCATTCCAATAAGTTCGTGTCTTAGGGACGGGCTCCTCAAAGAACCAATGTGATGGTGAATATTTTACTAGAAAATCATATCCACCACTGGGCTGTCCCAAAATATCAACGATCTTCCCTACAGCATATGCGCTTCGCAAGAATTCTTGATCCCGGTAGTGCGAGTTGTACGAGGCATCGGCTATTAGATCGTGATTCTCGCCTGGCTGCGCCAGCGCCACCTCCGGTACGTTCACATTTTCCGACTCGACAATAGCGTTTCCGGGCTCTATTGCGGTCATATCCGAGTTTGGCTCGACATGGGCAGTTTCGGGAATACCAACCACATGAGGGGGTGAAGAGCTAATGACTTCATTTGGGGTAGCCCGAATTACTCCGGTTTGGACCATCTCGGCGATGCACACACGCTTCTCTTGGATGGGGATTAAATCCGTACCTTTGTAGTGCCCAGCCGAAACGAGTGCTCGATACATTTCCACGACATCTATTCGGAATCTCTTCTTGGTTACGCTCCTCACCTCTTCAATGATCGCCACATTTGGGGCATGGCCCGGTAGCACATTCGGCTCAAAGTCCTTAAACGACAAACGATTTCCCTCTAGAAGATCCCAAATTTTATGCTTGAGGACGTAGCAGCCGTCAACGTCGTGCCCTCTTTCTCCCGTGTGGAAAGCGCGGGATTTGGAAATGTCGAACCCACAATACTTCGGGGGGGTTAGCTCGAGCAGCTTCTTTAGTCACAAGCTGTTTGCCTAACAAAGCGGGTAAAAGTTGTGATAATGGCCTCGGTAGTGGAGTAAATTGTTTTGGCTTTCTAAGCTGAGTATTCTGATATCCATTATTCTGATGACTTCCGGATGCGCACGCCATCCGATTGGGGGCGAGTTGGGAAATTGGCGTTGATCGGGTAACTGAAGCTTGAACAAAGGATACTTCGACCTCCTTTTCCTTTTCGATTGGTGTCCTTCTGCTATTCTTCCTTCGTGCATTCCACCCTCAATTCTCTCCCCGGCTTCGACGAGCAAGGGAAAATTCTGAAATCCTGCTCCAATGAGCTTTTGATAAAACTCATTTGGAAGAGTTTTTACAAACATGTTGATCATCTCGGGTTCCAAGAGAGGTGGGCGAACTTCAGCAGCCAAAGCGCGCCATCTATATGCAAAAACCCTAAACGACTCGTCTCTCTTCTTGATCGTACGGGACAATACTTCCCTTGTTGGGGCCATTTCGGTGTTGTATTGGTATTGTTCTACGAATGCCTTAGCCAAATCTTCCCATCTAGCAATTTTATCTGGCTTTAAATTCAAGAACCAAATAAGCGCCGCATCCTCCAAACTATTCGGGAAAGTCTATATCAGCAAAGGAACATTCTTGTCGTACCGACCCATCTAATTGGTGTAATAAACTAATGTGCTTTCGGATCACCCTTGCCAGAATACTTCGTGAAGTATGGAACTTTAAACTTATCGGAAAAATCGATCTTGTCATATCGGGACAGATCCCCGATATTTTCAAGTCCATGTTTATCCTTGAGCTGCTGTTCTAGATCAGCAAATCGCTTTTTAGTTTCCTCCTCTAATCGGGCCGAGATGGCTGCCGAAATGGGATCAAGAGGAGCGGGCGTAAGGACTTGAGTAACTGCCTCTTCAACGACCGGATTTGCTGGGAGGTCGACAACAAGACCAAGCATCTCAACCGGCGGCGGAAGCCGCACTTGATTCCGATTGCGTTGTACTGAAAGCGCTCTGACTTCGGTAGATAATCGGATCAACATAGCCCTTAAATCTTGGATCTCCGCGAAGGCGGCGGCTCTTAGATTTCGATTATGCGCTTCATCATCTGTACGAGCTTCCATACATGCCGTTACGGACCTAATGCGAATGGGTGAACGCGTAAAGCCCGCAATATCTACCCGAAGAAAGTGAAATTCATGAGTGACTTCGAATAAAAATGTACGCGATTTCCTTTGAAAATATAAACTTTTGCAACGAACTCGGGACATGTAAATTCTCCAGCAAATCTAAGGCGAGAGAATAGACTCTATCACGGGTCGTTTAGAAAAGAATACATTCTCAAACGGAAAAACACGTAATAATTAAATTAATAAAAATGTCAATAAGGAAATAAAGGCTTCATATAATAAGCTTAAGAAGGATTTTCACAAAAGATTACAAAAACACCAGCTCGAAAAACACCAAAATATGACATAAACGCAATGGGTAACAATTCCATCGATATCAAAATGCCCACTCCCTTGACCACAAAATGGGAGTTTCGGGCGACCTATCCCTGTTTCTTAGCTTATTGACCATCTTCTCGCTGCGACCCAGGATGAATGACTTCCGGGGGGATGACGGGCAAAACGATTCGGCAATTAGGATCCTTGGGGCGGTGAATGTACGCCAATGATGCTTAATGGAGTCCCATCTCGCCCTCTAGTTCGGGAACTTGAACAATGGTCTACTTAAATCAACTCTCCTAGGCATTCTTGATATTGTCAATATCCACTTGTCGAAGGGCGATTTCCTGCTCATCCATCTGCTTGTGCGGGAGGTTGAACCTGAATAATTGCCCTTTCGGTGGCGGCGGGATATCCTGAAGAGCCCCATATTGTCCGAACGTCCTCAATGGGTAACAGGTAGTGGCCCTAGTGAATCCCAATAAGGGTATGGGATCGGTGTGGGCGACAGCAAGGTGGATGCTTTGGAATTGGAACCCTTGAATTTCCATTGGATTTGGTCTAGGGTTAAGCTCCTCAAAAAATAAAACCAAGCGCGGTATGACCATGTATAAGGTTGCATCTGCAATTGTATAAGCTTTTTAAGTGGGTGAGTGCGATGCTTTAGATCGGAATATATCATGTGGAAGGATGTTTCATGAATATGAGAGATAAACCAGGTATACAAAAGTCCAGCGGGCGCATGAAACATTTTCTTCCCATTGGTATCAGCTTTAAAATTGTTGAGAGACAAGAAAGATTCAGTGAGGATCATAGGGATGAAGTCCCATTTGATGCAGACTTGTCTCACAACGTAGGCAAGAAGAGGGTTCATAAAGACCGTAGACACAGGAAAAATTATAAAACCAAAAAATGCTAAAAGGAAAGCTCGGGCAGATTTGGTGCCATCTTTTTTTGGCAGCTTCAAGAATTTCCCAAATAAAAAGGTCAGAGGGCAACGACCAGCATTGCTTTTGAGCACTTTGGCGATCTCGACTTTGGGTGTATCGAGGAATTCAGCGAGGGTGCTCGCAGGATCATGACCTAAAGGCGGCTCAATTAGTCTTCCTTCTAGACAGACGCCAATGATGAGGTAGTACTCTTCGATGGTGGGGGTTAACTCATGGCCATTGAAGATGAAGGTTGATGTGATCGGATTCCAAAAATGCGTCATGGCTTGGATGGCATGGGCCCGACAACGAACCCAGAGTAGATGTATTAGGTAGCTAACCCGTTCTTTAATATAGCGCTGATTGTGACGATCCATACCCTCCCACCATGTCGACAAAAGTCTTTCGGGGATAGGGATAATGGTGATATCATGCTTTCCCATCGAGTCTATATTATATATAAGTATTTTAGTCGATCAATGGACGTAATAAAAACATAACTGAAAGAGACATAAGAAATATTGGGACAAAGTAGAGATTATACTCACAATGGTTGGTGAATGGTATCTATCAATAACATAAACACACGCATGCTAACAGTGAGGCTTGACACATAAAGGGTAGGGTAAACTAATGGCTAAATGCTCCCATCACAACGGAATGATATACCGCCCCCAAAAACGCCGACAGCATAATCGAGTCGGGGTACACATTTCGAGGTAATGAGCGGGATCAGAAATGATCGTACCATTTGCGGACTTGCGTATGGCCCAATCTATTTCTGACACCTCCTAAGGATTTCCTAGGGTCGCGATCCGGGTTTGACCACTAGATGTGTGTGCAAAAAGTGTTGTATATGAAAGACATGCATAGCGGGGTATATCAAACATCGCTTCTATATACATTCGGAAAACATACATTCCTACGACTCCTCGCAAAACTGATATGTCAACAATCACTCCGCTCCTTATGACTCCCAACCTACAAGAACATCTAACCACAAAATTAGCATATTAACATGATTTTTCTAGCAACACAGCAAGATGGTAATCAAGTTAGGAAACAATCAACTGGTTATTAAGGCCTAAGTCTACACAGGTTTTTAACCTATTTATTCCCCAAATGAGTCACCAAGCTGTCGCGACCTCGCCTTCGGCCTCTCGCGAGGTCCGGCGGGTTTAGAGGTATTGCCATAGATCAATGGCATGAACTCTCCCAAGTCCTACCTCGCGTGACATTGGATTTCTTTTTACTGATTAACAAATTAAAATGCTATTAAGAGTCGCCACTAACCTATTGGGGTCGGCTAGAAACCAATCGAGACACAGGAGTGTTACCTCGATTCCTACGTAACCGAGCTTCTAGGTTCGGGGGACTTATTTACGCTAACTAGATAATTAGCGCCCTTTCGGTACCTAACCAATTGACATTCCCTAAGGTGACCACACATTCCGCATATCATTTTAAGCTTATCGGGTATCTAACCAATACTAAATGATCATGCATAATGTTTCTCTGTCATTTTGTGCAATTACTTATTTGTCCTTAACCTAACAAATATGGGAAAAGTGATTAACAGGCAATTTTTCAAAAGTCAGTATGTGTAAACACTCAATCGGGTAAATATGCCAAATAAAGATCGGGATAAACACATGCGGACCAAATCTATGATGGCGATATTTAAGCAAACAACTTCGACTCGAAGGTCGAATTACAACGATATCAGACCGAATTGGATATCGGTCTTCAATCAACGCCAATTTTAAAGCTTGAAAATTCACATTAGAGGTAAAAAGGTCATGAAAAACATTTTTCTAATTTTCTAAAATTTTCTGATTTTTTTAATTTTTTGAATTTTTTGAATTTTTTTATTTTTTGATTTTTATTTTTATCTATTTATTATTATTTTTTAATTAAAGGAAACCGGGTCCGGGTCGAGTTCTCGGACCCAGGCCTGGATCGAGCCGTCGGACCTGATCGGGCCGGAGAGAAAGGACCCGGAATGGGCCTTGGCACAAAGATAGCTCGGACCCATTTTTCTTTATCACCACAGAACCGGGTCCAGGCCCTTCTTCGGCCTAGCTACTTCTCTTCTTTCCAGACCAGCCCACCCGAGCCCAATCTCCTCTCCTTTAGTCTTTTCGCTCCAGCCCACCAGCCTTTGTTCTTCCTCCTTCTTGGACTAGCCCACTCGAGCCCAATCTCCATTCTGCCGGCCCGTCGGTCGGCTCCATGGATTAGAACCACACAAGCCCAAATATCTCTCTCTTTTGCCACACCAGCCCAAGCGTTCAGCCCACACGACCAAAGGAGTAACGGTAGGTAGGCTCGACTACTCCTTTTCATTGTCTTCCTCGTGCGACGTTTTCTCCTCTACAACATCCCAAAACGGCGCTGCACCTCCAACACCGAACGGGTTCTGTCACTCGCCTCGCCGCCGCTCCACCATAACTCGCTCGTCACCGCCGGTAGGTCACGCTCCACCGGACCTTTCGGACATCAATTGGTACTGCCCGCCGAGCATCAAGATCGAGACGTTGAGAACCGCTTGCCATGCTACTGCCTATCGACGTCACCGACCGCCGCCGATTACCTCCGGGCGTCAACAACTACCGCCAGAACCCGCTTGCTTTGGTCCGCTTGCTCAAACGTGTGATCCGCCTACCTCGCATGGTGCCACGGATCTAACCTTGCATCACCTTTTCCTATTCTCGTTGACGTCGTTGTGGGTTTAAGCTCGAGTTCGCCCGACTCACCAGCTTAGTCGGTTCCGCCTCAGCCTTCACCAATCTTCTTCTTCATGGAGTAACATCCCGGTAGCCTCCGCAATACGACGCTCGAACCTACAAGAGCTCGCTGGGTCCTTCCGCAAGCTAAGGAATCACATCGGTGATCTACGAGACACCGACATTGGCGATCTTCGCGCCTAACACGGAAGGCCGAACCGACACGATCCGAACACCATCCGGGCCTCATCCAGTTCCTCAATACACTACGCCAAAAAAAAAAAATAGCCCTCTCGGACGATCCTTGGTCACTACCTCTTCTACATTTGAACTTTACTTTGGCTCGGTCTTCAATACCGGGACTCGCAGTGATCTTAACAGGTGGTAATGAATCATTGGCTAACAACACCTCGTCCAAGACGAGCTTCTACGATCCGGGAACTTTTAGGTAATCGATGCAACCAAACCACGACAGCCGATTGTCCATCCATGGCGACTCAAAACTGGTCCGGATATTACCAACGTGGAAGAAACCGAACAACTACTGGACAACATCTCTATTAACAGCTCAAACGAAAAGCATGCACAAGTGCAAGGAAGATGGCAAGATCCTGGTGGCGCGAACATGCTACAACTAAATAGAGATCGTGAATTAAACGAGTGGGGACATGAGCAGGTTGTGGGTAGGGGACTACATCTAGGGTCAAAAGAAAATAATGCAAACATTCGTCATATGAAAGCACAATGCGTACATGGACAAGAAAACGTCAACCTTGGCTGAGCAAGCCTCATAATGAAGAGCCAAGAAATGTGCTTACCTGGTTGGTGTATTGGAGAGGAGCGAATTTCACAAACCCTCACCGAATGCCCTCTTGGTCTTCCCTTTTTTAAGAATCCTCCTTTCTTCTCTTTCTCACCGAACCCGCAACTCAAGCTCTCTCTCCCTTTTCTCTATTTTTCTCCCCCATTTTTTCGTCATTGAAATGAACCTTCTTGCTAGAGCCGAACCCCTAGCCTGCCCACTACTCCTTGCTTTATACTCTTCTTGCCTCCTTCCCCAAGCTTGCTTGTGCGGATGGTCGAACGAAGACCAAGGGAGAGAAGTGGGATGTGATGGTGTGCAGAAGGTGAAGTGAGTATGTGCAGGTGAGTTAATGGTAATAATGAGGGAGAGGTTCGGATGGGCCATTGAACACAAGAAGAATTGGGCCAAAGCAATAAAAGTGATAATTGGGCTTGAAAAGAGGAGAAAGGGGGAGACCAGCTCATGGGGGGAAAAGAAAAGGGCCCAATGGGCACGTGGGCGGGCTGCCGCCGAAGGCCTGTCCGCGAGGCTCCGGGCCTAGCGAGCCGGATCCATTTTTTTTAAATAATAATAAAAATAAAATGTAAAATATAAAAATAAAATAAAATAAAAAATGAAATTTAATTAATTTTTATTTTTATTTTATAATAAAGTAAGAAAATATGCATATTCAACGGCTTGACATTTTTTATATTTTACGAAAATATAAAATAAAATAAAAATAAAAATAAAATTAGGGACTGTCAAAATTAGGTGTCAACAAAGGGGAAGTTAGAGAGTGGATTAATTTGTATGCCCTTCGTTCAATCCAGTGATCAACTTGCTTATGTGTTCACTAAAGAGCTATAGAGTAAATTGTTTCATCCTGTTTTAGTTAAGTTGGGCATGTGTGATATTTATGCTCCAACTTATGGGGGAGTATTGAAAATATTTGGCCGATAGGGACATATTTGTCTATTTTCTTTATTATTTTATGAATAACAGCAATAAAGGCAATATTATAATTATTGACCTTTTGGCTTTATTATAAATAGATAGCTTGAGGTCAGATTGATCTAACCAAGTATTCAGTTCAGTTTTTTTTTTTCTCTCAACAGCCCTTCTATCTAGTTCTAATCGGCTAATTTCACCACCTCAACCTCTTTGGAAACTCATGTATTTTAGTGGTCGTTGACGAATTAAACGTTTATCTTTAGCCCCAAAAAAAAAGGAAGAAAAAAAAAATTGACAGGATCTTCCGGCCGTGTTGGAGGGCTACGCGGACAGCATTTTCCAAGGTCAAAATCCAAGTTGATGCTGGAAAGGAGAGATTTTTCTTCTTCTATTATCATTCTTCACGTTGCAGCCAGTTTTGCTGACGTACACATTATCCTCAACTTTGCAGATGATTACGCCAACCAAGTATGGTGTGTCGAAAGGACTTAGAGTAGAGTTAAAATGAAATGATCTAATTAGAAAAAGGGTTAATACCACGGAAAACCCCAAACCGGTACACTTGTGACAAATTTACCCCAAATTATTTTTTTGACCACATAAAACTCCAAATTGGTATACCTGTGACAAATTTACCCTAAACTGGTACATATGTGACAAATTTACCCTCCGTTAATTTTCGTTAAATTTAACCGTCAAACCGTTGATTTGGTGACACGTGACGGTTGACAGGTATACCAGTATGGAGTTTTGACCATCCGCTTGTCACAGATTTATCAATTTGAGATTTTTCGTGATATTAAATCAATTTAATCGGGGTAAATTTGTCACGTGTGCACCAGTTTAGGGCATTTCGTGGTCAAAAGAATTAGTTTATGGTAAATTTGTCATAAATATACCAGTTTAGGTTTTTTGGTGGTCAAAAAAATATTTTGGGGTAAATTTGTCACGGGTGTACCGGTTTGGGGTTTTTCGTGGTCAAAAAAATAATTTAGGGTAAATTTGTCACGGGTGTACCAGTTTAGGGTTTTTCATGGTATTAACCCTTAGAAAAACTAATTAAAAGTGGCAAAGACTTTGATTAGACTAAACATGAAAAGTTAAGACACCCTTTTCGAATTGGAATTTGCGGTCATTGAAATGGTAAAGGCTAATGTAACTACCTCCACCCCCGCTCAGCATACTCGCAAATATTATCCCAATTTATTTAAGTTCGATATTAACCTAATCCCACGACCTAGAATCAATCGGGACAAGCGCAAATGCGATGTAACATTCGCTGCATCATCTCGTAGATCATACCCATGGTAAATTATCACTTCCTGTGAGCAAGACTTCAATTTGAAGTTCCCGACCAAAAAAAAAAAAGTAGCCAATTCACGATAGATAATATGTATTCTATTGTACTTTTCTTTTCTTTTTTTTACTTAATCTTTCAAGTAAGCATTGACCCACTTTTTTAACTCAATTTTTATATACTTATGTCATACATGAGTTCACTAAATTTAAAAAAATAGATTAAATATGGGTCTAAACTTATAAAACCTATTTAAATATGGATATTAATGGATTTTAGCTCAATCCATTTTTGACTCATTTTTTATCCGTGGGCTATATAGCTTTCCAAGCACTGCTTGTAAATGGGCTATAGCTTTCCAAGCCACTACTGCCCACTCACCGCCTCCGCCCATCCCGCCGCTTGCCCACTACCGCCACCACTTGCCGCGGCCTCCCGCCCTCTGCGTCCTTGTCAAGTGGCTCTCCCATTGCCACCTCTTACTCGCCAAGCCCGGCATCGCCGTCGGCGTCTTCCGGTCGCTGCTGCAAGAGCGCGGCGCGCATGGGGCTCGCATACCTGGCAATGCTGGCGCTCATGTCCGTCCTCCAACGCCGGCGTGTTCCTCACGGCGGCTGATGGGGCACGCGGTGGGGTTCCCGGCTTTCATGAACGTGGGGCGTTTGGGAGGCCGGGTTACACGGGAGGAGGCCACCTCCGATCTTGGCCCCGATGAGCTGCTGATTCGGGACGGGAGTGAGGTGGGTGGTGAGCGGTTAGATGTGAAGTGGGTTGACGATGATCACGATGGATCGTAGTGTTGTGTCCGAATTTGTGATTTTGGGTTAAGAGTCGCTTGGTGATGGGATCGAGTTTTTTTCGAGCTTTGGGCTCCGCTTGAATTGCCTTGGCGGTCCTCAAACATTTGGGGGCTTTTTTTCAAATTGCATACAAAAAAAAATTTATTTACCATTTTAGGGGAGAGAAAAGATATTTACCGTTTAGGGGTCCGCTCGGTAGTCTTACTGCCGGGCGGAACCCGCCCGGCGGTCACAACGCCGAGCGGACATCCGCTCGGCAATTATCTTGCCGGGCGGCTGGCTCGGCAGTTTAACCGCCGAGCCGAGTGGCCGCTCGAGTGCCGAGCAAGACAACAAACGGAGAGAGCAAAAACTGCTCTCTCTGCACCGTGTGTTATTTTTTTTTTTTTTCCCGCACGCTTTAGTGCAGAGCAGAAATTCAATTCTGCACTAAAGCGTGCAGTGCAAAGCAGAATTCTGCTATGCATTAGTGCATAGCAGAATTCTGCTTTCTGCTCTCTCTCTCTCCACTAAAGCGTGCAGAGCACTTGGAGAGAGAGAGAGAGAGAAGGGATCGTGGGAGAGAGAGAGAGCAGAATTCTGCTCTCTCTCTCTCCACAGTTTTTCTTGCTCGGCACTCACGGTCAGGCCGAGCAAGAAAAAAGCAGCAGAGAGAGAGCAGAACCGCTCTCTGCGGATGCCGGCCCCTACCCGCTCGGCACTAATAGTGCCGAGCGGGTAGGGGCCCCTACAGCTCTCCGCGCGCGCACGACGTGACCTTTCACGTGTGCTACGAGAGCCTTCGGCTCGCTTTAAGCAAAGCCGAAGGCTCTCCGTTGATAAGCTCATCTACACGTAAGCTCATCCACACGAAGCTTCATTCTCTCGCATTTTGCTCCTCCAAGGAAGTTCATCGCTCCTTTGCTTTTTTGCGTTTCGCCTCTCGTAAACTCATCTCTTTCTACAAATCGCCTCCTCTCAGAAGCTCATCTCTCCTCTGCATTTCGCCTCTCCACAAAAGCTCAACTTTGCCTTGCATTTCACCTCTCCACAAAACCTCATCCCTCTTTTTGTGAAGCCTCCTTCACGGAATCTCGATTTTAAGTGATCTGGATATTAAGTGAACAGAGTGTGGAGTCCCGTGGGAGCCCTTCCCTCGCTTTGATTAACTTCGGCGAGATTTGTTCTTAATATCCCGACCAAGTTTTAATCAGATTCTCTAAGACGTCATTTCTTGTTTTCTTCTATATAGCTCACGAAGATTTTCTCATATCCCCTCTCCTCGGGTGCCTTTATTGATATTAGGGTTTTATTTTATTGCAAATATTTTTGTCTTGTTTAAATTAAATTGGGACTTTTTTATTTTTGCAGAAGGCGAGAGAAAAGCAAAGCCGACCTTTTTACTAGTTTGAGGTAAACCTTGTTATAGTTATTTTTTGTAGTTTCGTAAGTATTGTTTTATTTATTTAATTATTATTTGTAGATCGAATAGTTGTAATGTTTACGATTTGTGGTAAATAAAAAAAATGACCATAATCTCATAAGAACAAATTTTGAGGACTCATTTTTGCAACTACGTCCACATATTTATTTTGACGATTTTCAAAATTTAAAAAAGAAAATTAGGAGTGTGAAATGATTTTTTGGACAGATTACATAGTTAAGAGATTGGCTTCTTTTTGGGGCTTTTTCAAGATTGCATAAAAAAAATATTTTATTTACCAAATAAAGGGAAAAAAAACTTAATTACCTTTTAGGGGTATGCTCGGTAGTCTAGGTGCCGATCCGAAATTTTTTTTTTCGAACCGAGAAGCGGGGGCGGGATTTGACCCGGTCCGAAAAATATTTTTTTAATAATTTCAAAATTCGGATAATAGAAAATTACAAAATACAAAATGGATTAAAAATAAAGAAAAATCATAAAGACTTTAAAAAAAATGAAGGAAAAAAATATTAAGAAATTTGAGAAAATGGGAAAATAGCCACAATGAAGTGGCCATAGATTATTTTGGCCGGTGATTTTAAAAAATGACGATTTTGCCCTTCCGGCAAATTGTCTCCCAAAAAATTCAAAAAAAATCTCAAAAATTAGGAAATGGCCACAATCAATCGGCCATGGACGATTGACGGCATTTTGGCCGACGAATTTTGAAAAATGACGATTTTGCCCTTCCGGCAAATTGTCTCCCAAAAAATTCAAAAAAAATCTCAAAAATTAGAAAATGGCCACAATCAATCGGCCATGGACGATTGACGGCATTTTGGCCGACGAATTTTGAAAAATGACGATTTTGCCCTTCTGGCAAATTGTCTCCCAAAAAATTCAAAAAAAATCTCAAAAATTAGGAAATGGCCACAATCAATCGGCCATGGACGATTGACGGCATTTTGGCCTACGAATTTTGAAAAATGACGATTTTGCCCTTCCGGCAAATTGTCTCCCAAAAAATTCAAAAAAAATCTCAAAAATTAGGAAATGTCCACAATCAATTGGCCATAAACGATTGACGGCATTTTGGCCGACGAATTTTGAAAAATGACGATTTTACCCTTCTGGCAAATTGTCTCCCAAAAAATTCAAAAAAAATCTCAAAAATTAGGAAATGGCCACAATCAAGCGGCCATGAACGATTGACGGCATTTTGGCCGATGAATTTTGAAAAATGACGATTTTGCCCTTCCGGCAAATTGTCTCCCAAAAAATTCAAAAAAAATCTCAAAAATTAGAAAATGGCCACAATCAATCGGCCATGGACGATTGACGGCATTTTGGCCGACGAATTTTGAAAAATGACGATTTTGCCCTTCTGGCAAATTGTCTCCCAAATTGTCTCCCAAAATGACGATTTCGCCCTTCTAGCAACCGGCCCTTAGGCCTATACTAAGACATTTATTTCATTTGATATATTGATAGTGGGTATGTTAATTTGATAACGTATATGGGACAATATTTAGGAAATTGTAGTTTAGAAATAATTTCTAATTTATTTAAATCTCGGAATGTCGTCTACATCTTTTTTGCGATTGTGCTACTGGGAGGCACAATAGTACGGACTGAATATGGAATTGATTACGAAGGCGGACAATCTACCATGTTCGGGATGGCAAATATATCGACATTTGATGAGTTACGTGTGTCGATTGAGAGCGCTTTGAATATAACAGGAAACCAGTATATTCAAACAGTGGTGTATAGATATCCGTATGTAACGGGCAATTGTGTTACATATGACATTACGGAGGTCCATGATGATGCCACGATTACGATGATTCAGCAATTTGCACTTCAGGCCGGTGGTACGGGGTTCTTGCGGTTCTATGCAACCGTAGCAGAACATCAATTGAGAGATGATTTCGCAGAGGAAGCTTCGAATGTTGGTGAAGATGATGATGGTCTACATAATCGATGCGTGCGGGCCGATGATAATGCTGATAATGCTGTTGCTGATGATGATGATGATAATGCTGATAATGCTGCTGCCGATAATGATAATAATGCCGATAATGCTGCGCGATGATGATAATAATGCTGATAATCTGCGCTTGCTTTGGTGATGATGATGATGGTGATGAAGAAGATGATCCTTGGATCGAATCCGATGACAATGACGAAGAAGATGTCGGATGTGAGAATATGGAGGCTTACTATAATACGCATGACAGCAATCCCATTTTGCCGTTAGTACATCCACCGCCTTATTCAGAGATCGACTTTGACATGATGCAAGACGACACAAGAGCCAAGCCGGGCCGTATGCTATTTGATCCATCAAAAGAATTTGATGTTGGCATGTTGTTTCCATCACGGGACGCGGTGCGGTTGGCTGCGAAAGAGTACTCCCTTAGGAGAAATCAAAATTTTCGCAGTTATTTGACAAAGAAAGACGAATATGTGATAAAGTGTGGCAATTCAACTGGACCGTGTGGTTGGAGGCTCCGCGCGATTGCTAAATCGGGTGGCATGTTTTGGAAAATAAGTAAATATAATGGGCCACATACATGCAGCTCTCCGCAAATGTCACGGGATCATCGGCACCTTGACCAAAAGTACCTCTGCAGCCAAATAGAAGCAATGGTCGCCGCCTAACCAGATATCAAAATCAAGCCACCGATGGCGGAGATTCAAGATAAGCTGCAATTCGAACCTACTTACCGTAAAACCCGGAAGGCCAAACAAATGGCGATCACCGGACAATTTGGAGATTGGGATGAATCATACGGTAGGTTGAGGACGTGGATGATCGAAATGAAGAGTCGGAATCCAGGTTCACATTTTGTGATCGATGATGATATCAACCTAGATCGTGGCTGCACGGTTTTGAACCGGATGTTTTGGACTTTCAAGCAGACGATTGAAGGCTTCAAAAGTTGTCGTCCTGTGATTTTTGTTGATGGTACATTTTTGTACGGAAAATACGAAGGAACCCTCCTTTGTGCGGCCTCCCTTGATGGAAATAATCATATTTTCCCGCTGGCATTTGCTGTAGTCCATCGGGAAAATGTTGATAATTGGACTTGGTTTATGAATTTGTTGCGGAGATATGTCACTAGGAGAGATGATATTTGTGTAATATCAGACAGACATATCGGTATTCAACGAGCAATGGAGACAACACGGTGGCGTCCTCCACATGCCCACCATAGATATTGCATTCGGCACATTGCCAGCAACTACAACAAACACTTCAAAAATGCCGAAGGGAAAGAACTTATTCGGACGGCAGGTAAATTCTCGAATTTGTAAATTTTAAGAAAATACGTATGGAAAAATTTGAGTACAAAGTACTAATTAATGTTGTCTTGTACAGCTTACGCGAACCAACGTCGAAAGTTCGACCAATTCATGAGCCAAATTAGGGAGTTTGATCCGGCCCACATTGCATGGTGCGATCAGATTCCAAGAGAAAAATGGACAAAGGCTTATGATGAAGGGAGGAGATATGGATCGATGACGACAAATTTAGTCGAATCGGTCAACGGGATCCTGAAGGGTTTCCGTGGTCTACCAATAGCAGCCATGGTCGACAAGATATTCTATCGGTTGGTGCACTATTTTGATACGAGAAGAACAATGTATAGGATGCAGAAAGACAACCAGTGGAAATATACGGAATTTGCTGGTGTCACGCTCCGGAAGAACAATCAAAAAGCAAATAGGCATGTCGTCACGTGTTTCGACTCTGATAGAGGCGTTTTCGAAGTGACAACCGGACGTGATGCATCCAGAGGTTCGGGGGGCCACAAACACATAGTGCGCCTACACTTGAGAACGTGCACATGTGGGAAATTTGAAGGATTGAAAATCCCATGTTCACACGTCATGGCAGCATGTCAAGCGTATGGCATTGATTACGAACCATACGTAGATGAATTCTATACTTTAGAGAAAACCCTTCGGTGCTATCAGTATATGTTTAATCCGTTGGGGCATCTTCATTACGAGCTTGAACCTGAAGAACCGCCATTAGTGCCGGACCCGAGTCGTATTCGGAAGAAAGGAAGGCCCCGTACATCACGGATCCGGAATGAGATGGATTGGAGAAGCGCGAGCGATGAGCTCTTCGCGAAATCATTGCACACACTGCGGAAAATCGGGGCACAATAGGAAAACTTGTGCACATAGATCGGCCGGAGAGTAGATCATACTTGCTCGATCCTTATGTATTTCATTCCTATGCGTTGTAAGGATGATCGTATTTCTATGTTATAAAATCTCTTTGTCTTCTCAAGTCATCAAATGAATATCTTCATATGGGAAAAAAATTGTATCATGAAATAATTTCTATGTTATAAAATAATTTCTATCGTTGTATCGATCCTGGGAAATCAACGAATAACGGATGTTGGCGCGTAAAAAAGACACGGGGCGTGACAAGTATCATGAATTTTTGTAATGTTAAAATATCACAATTGCACGATATTTATTCAATTTATGTGTTTCATGTTATATATACATATGGGAATTTGTTGTAATGTTATAATATCACAATTGTGTAGATATGGCACGGAGTACTTACATTCAGCCGGGCCCAGAGGATGATTCCCTACTTACTGGGCGGGCCGGACATAGATCTCAGGCTATATGGGACGCTAAGGTAATTGAAGATTTTTCGGTTGATCCGTACTTTGTAACAATATCATCAAAATTGCCACTAATTGTTCATGTTACATGTCACGGATACCTCCGACAGAAGCCCTTCGATGTCGGCGAGCGATGCTACACGTAGGTGATCTTGATCCGCGGATAGTCCCGTATCTGCAAGCTTCGGGGATTTTTGGCGTTTATATGATGGGATTCGTGCAGCTGGATTGGCACTTAATTACCGCATTGGTCGAGCGGTGGAGGCCCGAGACCCACACCTTCCATATGCCGGAAGGTGAATGCACTATCACGCTCGAGGATATTGCGGTGTTGACGTGCCTTCCTATAGATGGACGTGCATTCATCGGCCCTAGTGTTCTGCATTGGCCCACCGTATGTGACGATCTACTCGGTGCTCACCCGGCCCGGTTGCGGGGCACACAGATCGGTTTGAGCTGGTTGAGACGGCGCTTTGAAGAGCTTCCGCCGCACGCCGATGACGTCGCTATAGTGCAGCATTCCCGGGCTTTCATTCTCCGTCCGCTAGGAGGATCTATTTTCTCGGACAAATCAGGTGCCCGAGTTAGTTTGCTGTTTCTTCCATTATTGGCGAACCTTAACGTCCCTACGCGGTATAGTTGGGGTTCAGCAGCACTTGCATGGTTGTACCGAGAGTTATGTCGTGCAACCGACCCGGAGACGAAGCAAATGGGCGGTGCCTTACATATCTTGCAGCTTTGGGCGTGGGAGCGCTTCAGATGTGTCTCCCCATCCTTGACGGTTGAGGTTCCTTTAGGACTTGCACCTTTCGGTAGTCGGTATGTGATCTATTATATTTTTAGTTCATGCGTTATTAATTCCTTCCAGTGCGTATAATATATGAAAATTTAATGTTTTTTGTTTATGCGGTTGGAGTCACGGTCGAAGTACGACGGAGATCCCCACGCATACGTTGGTACATCTGCGCTACCAACTTGATAGATTGGCATCCGAAGATGTAAGTAATGATAGCAACGAATGAGTTTAATATAATGTTAGCTTTTAAATTAATTCTTCATTTAATTTCAAATGTTTTATTATGATAACAGATTATTTGGGAGCCCTATGGTGGCGACATTCTGGAGAATGTACCGGCTACGCTTGCTTGGGGACGGGATATTTGGAGGGCTCGTGTGCCACTCATCCGTTTTTGGATAGTTGAGTGGCATTATCCAGATCGGGTACTTCGCCGGTTTGGTATGCAGCGGGCGATACCTACTCCTCCCCGCGATCACACAAGGTTGCATGATATTGATAATAGGCCACCCGGGACGGATTGGGCAGCTAAACACGGACGATTGATCGCTATATGGGACAGGCGTACCGAATATGTAGTCCATGCCGATCCCGCCACGGAGGAACTCCACTTTCACTCGGGATATATGGAGTGGTTCCGCAGACATACACGGAAGTGGATTTCTATTACCGGAGCTGCAATGGGTTCAATGGTTAGTGCAAATACTTTCAATTTAATTCATTAACTATATTTTTACTAACATAAGTTATTGTAATTTTATAACATTTGTTGCTTATCATATCATTACCGGGGTGATGGCGTGGAACAAATTTTACGTATATTAAATTCACGTCCATCTCGTCAGACTTTGGGAGATGTGGGGAGGATAGCTAATGCAATGCTATACGCCCAACATGAGGAGAGACGTCTCACGATGATGCCACCACCCCAACCAAGAACTACTACGGCGGCAACCGTTGGCCCTCACGATGATGATCCGCCTGAGCCTGTTCGGTCGACCCGGAGGACTCCTCGAGGTCATGTAGTTGGCGATGCCGTCCCTTACACTTTCGAGTATCATACGACGGATTCCGCTCCGGGTTTCGCTCCAGGATTAGACCGGACGGGTTTCAATGTTGGATTCACCCCTTTTGCCGCCCCATTTCCCGAGGGATCTACTTTTGCATTTCCCGATCCGAGACTCCAGCTCCTTCTCCTACTTCGTATGTACCCGATTTCCCTCCTTTTTATTCAAGCTTCTCTATAGAAGGATATGTACCGTCCGGGCGGGGCATATTTTCACAAGATATGCCTTCATCATCTACACATCCTCCTCGGTCGAATCCTCCTCCTCGGCCTCCTCCTCGTCCGTACAATACTAGAGCCGCCGAGCACCGAAGAGAGCCACGTTGCGGAACGGGAGGTCATGTAGGAAGACGACATCGTTAGTACATGTAATTGTGACAGTCCGATTATTATCTATTATGAAAATAGCATGTTTTTCATATATCTCAGTACTTTCATTTTATAAATATTCTGAATTAATTACACTAATAAAATAAGCTTCAAAAGAAACAATTTATAAATAAAATAATAATTATTAAAAACTTAACAAAAATAATGATTTCCTTTTTAAAAAAACGCCGAGTAGAACAAAAACGCCCTGAATCGTCCATGGCCGGTTGATTGTGGCAATTTTCTTTTTACAATTTTTTTGGGAGACAATTTGCTGGAAGGGCAAAATCGTCATTTTCTAAAAGTCGTCGGCCAAAATACCCTCAATCGTCCATGGCCGATCGATTATGGTCATTTACTAATTTTTGAGATTTTTTACAATTTTTTTGAAAGACAAATTGCCGGAAGGGCAAAACCGTCATTTTCTAAAAGTCGTCGGCCAAAATAACCTGAATCGTCCATGGCCGGTCGATTATGGTCATTTACTAATTTTTGAGATTTTTTATAATTTTTTTGAAAGACAAATTGCCGGAAGGGCAAAACCGTCATTTTCTAAAAGTCGTCGGCCAAAATACCCCCAATCTTCCATGGCCAGTTGATTATGGTCATTTACTAATTTTTGAGATTTTTTATAATTTTTTTGAAAGACAAATTGCCGGAAGGGCAAAACCGTCATTTTCTAAAAGTCGTCGGCCAAAATAACCTGAATCGTCCATGGCCGATCGATTATGGTCATTTACTAATTTTTGAGATTTTTTATAATTTTTTTAAAAGACAATTTGCCGGAAGGGCAAAATCGTCATTTTCAAAAGTCGTCGACCAAAATACCCCCAATCGTCCATGCCAGTTGATTATGGTCATTTACTAATTTTTGATATTTTTTATAATTTTTTTAAAAGACAATTTGCCAGAAGGGCAAAACCGTCATTTTCTAAAAGTCGTCGGCCAAAATACCCCCAATCGTCCATGGTCAGTTGATTATGGTCATTTACTAATTTTCGAGATTTTTTATAATTTTTTTAAAAGACAATTTGCCGGAAGGGCAAAATCGTCATTTTCAAAAGTCGTCGGCCAAAATACCCCCAATCGTCCATAGCCGATTGATTATGGTCATTTAATAATTTTTGAGATTTTTTATAATTTTTTTAAAAGACAATTTGCCGGAAGGGCAAAACCGTCATTTTCAAAAGTCGTCGGCCAAAATACCCCCAATCGTCCATGCCAGTTGATTATGGTCATTTACTAATTTTTGAGATTTTTTATTATTTTTTTAAAAGACAATTTGCCGGAAGGGAAAAATCGTCATTTTCAAAAGTCGTCGGCCAAAATACCATAAATCGTCTATGGCCAGTTGATTGTGGCCATTTACTAATTTTTAAGATTTTTTACAATTTTTTTGGAGGACAATTTGCCACAAGGGCAAAATCGTCATTTTCTAAAAGTCATCGGCCAAAATACTCCGCATCATCTATGGCCAGTTGAATGTGGCTATTTATTAATTTTTGAGATTTTTTACAATTTTTTTGTAGACAATTTTCCGGAATGGTAAAACTATTATTTTTTAAAAGTCATTGGTCAAAATACCCTGAATCGTGTATGACATGTTCATTATGGCGATTTTTGACATTTTTTTCAATTTTTTTCGAATACAATTTGCCATAAGGGCAAAATCGTCATTTTCAAAATTCGTCGGCGAAAATACCTTGAATTGTCTATCGCTAGTTCAATGTTGCCATTTACTAATTTTTCCAAGCTTTTATAATTTTTTTAGAAAATAATTTCTTACGAGGACGAAATCACCAGGCTAGGATCGGGGCCTGGGGTGGGGAGGGGCGGCAGGACGGCGGGGAAGGGGGGAGGGGGGGAGGGCGGGCGGCGGGGCTTGCCCCGCTCGGTAGTGGGGCTTGCCCCTGCTCTCTCTTTTTTCTTGCTCGGCACTGTGAGTGCCGAGCAAGACCCATTGTGGAGAGAGAGAGAGCGACGATTCGCTCTCTCTCTCTCCACGGTCCTCTGCTCTCTCTCTCTCTCCAAGTGCTCGCACGCTTTAGTGGAGAGAGAGAGAGCAGCTGAATTCTGCTATGCACTAATGCATAGCGAGTTCCCGCTTTGCACCGCACGCTTTAGTGCGAGTTGAATTCTCGCTCTGCACTAAAGCGTGCAGAAAAAAAAAAAAAATAACACACGGTGCAGAGAGAGCAGTTTTTGCTCTCTCTGTTTGCTGTCTTGCTCGGCACTCTGAGTGCCGAGCAAGACAGGTGCTCGGCACTTATAGAGCCGAGCGGCCACTCGGCTCGGCAGTTAAACCGCCGAGCCGGCCCTTCTGCAGTATAATTGCCGAGCGGATGTCCGCTCGGCGTTGTGACCGCCGAGCGGGTTCCGCTCGGCTGTAAGACTACCGAGCGGACCCCTAAACGGTAAATATCTTTTCTCTCCCCTAAAATGGTAAATAAATTTTTTTTTGTATGCAATTTGAAAAAAAGCCCAACATTTGGCGTGAGCGTGTAGAGAGAAGCGTTCTAAATTTGGATGAAGTTTGAGATAAAACCAAGAGTTTTATACGCCATAACATACGTCGAACGAAGGGTTCGAGAAACAGCTGAGGTCATCATCGTCCTACGATCATCGACAAAGATTAGGGTTTGAGATTGAAGCAGAGCGAAAGAGAAGCATCGATCCAACTCAGTTTTCCATGGAACGGCCCCGAGCAAAGATATATCTAGAGGCTTCAACACCACGATTTTTCACTTGATGGGAAGCGCATGTATCAAGGGTCCGATCGGATTAAAAACCCTAAAAAAGTGGCTCATCACGGGCGCTAAATCTCAAGTTGCATGCATTTCCGTCTTATGGAAGAAGGGGACTGTGGGACTAAAAAACTTTGCTGGTTTTTTCTTTTCCTTTGGAAAAGCAGGTGTCGAAAGTCGCACAAAGTTGAATCCTTGAAGCAAAAAGAAAGAGACGGACCTCTCCTTTCTTCTCTTGAGACGGGGGGCGGCAACAGGCTAGCGGGCAGGCAATCAGCGCCGGCGATGGCCACGACGGTTGGGTGGGGGTGGCGGCGAAGAAAGGCAAAAAGTGTTGATATATAGATTAAATCCAGATCGAATATGAATTATTAAATTTTTATTATATGAATATAAAAAAATAAATTAAATAAATCATTATAGATCGAACCATGTTGGACCCAACCCGACGCACTTATTTTGACACCTCTAACTATCACCAATTAGTTATCAATTATTTCTGGCCGATCTTCCAATCAATTTTATGAGTAAAACCTATTAATTATTTTATAGCCGTTTGGCTGGGGATTTATTTTCACTTTTCAGATTTCGAGAATAAAGACAACCCTCGGTAAAAACACATCATCTCGTCTTATTACATCCATCGGTAAAATGCATGTTCACAAATCACAACACCCCACACACCCAAAAACACAAGAAATCGCCTGAAAACATAGTACGACGTCACAATACAAAGAAGGGAAACACTCACTCTGATACGTTCATTATTACTTCTCCCACTACAGCACCCAAACTCACCCCCATTCATCATAATCTTTTCTAATTATAGGACCCGCCCGTGCCGTAGCCCTGCCCGGTCCCGCTGACCCGGGTGTTGTGCGCCGTGGTCCGCCCTGTGCCCGTGTCAGTCCCGATGGGGTGGGACTGCGCCACGCCCTCAACCACCTGTCCAGCCGGCTGCCCCATGCCGTGGCCGGGCAGGGCCGACACCTGGTGCTCCCCGGTAGGGAGGCCAGCCGCCCCCGTGGTGGAGTAGGTGCCGGTGCCGGGGCTGGTGGTCGTGGTGGTGGTGGACATGTGGCCAGTGACGGCGGTGGATTGCTTGGAGGCGGCGTTCTCCTCGCGGGCCATCTGCTTGTTGACCTCGGCCTGCTCCATCCGCTCATGCTTCTTCTCGGTCGCCATCTCCTTCTGAACTGGATCATGGGCCGTCATCTTCTCCACCTGCCACCATAATCCAAAGCCAAACCAATTCATTAGAACACACCCAAAAAAAAAAAAAAAAATGAAAACATTCATTGCGAGACGAGTTGATTCAACCATCGGAGATCGAAAGACGAACCTTCTCCTGGGCGACGGCCTTGGTCTTCTCCATGCCGGCCTTGGCGGAGGCGCCGATGTTGGCCGCCGTCTCCTTGGTGGAAGCCGCCGCGTTCTTCATGGACTGCATTTTCTGCTCAACACTCGGTGGCGGCAAACAACAAACAACAAACAACAGCAGAACCCAAAAAAGAAAGAGTTACTCTCGAATCACGCTCGAATCGGATCACAAGACTTGACTCGAAACTCACTCGCTGATGAAATGAAGATGAGAGGTTCTTGGAATGGTTGGGGCCTTAAATAGTCGCGCGGCGTCTGGTCCACTGGACAGGTGGAGGAGCACCAACGCGCCACGTGGAAGGCGACAAGGGTACGCAGCACTGTACCGAGGACACGCGTCCTTGGACAAAACGGAAGATCTCTGGGGGATCAATGTCGCAGCGATAAAGTTATTATAAGGTAACCGTATGGTAGGTTATGGGGTTCCTTATCCTCTTTGGTCTCGGGCACCGACAGGGAAATGGTGCTGCGAAAATTAAAATAATATAATTTTTTTTAAAATATAATCATCTATTCATCAAAAAAATACTTCACCGTCTACATAAATATTTATTGATGGGAATATTTTACATTTGTTAATACAATTATTTTTTTAATAATTTTCAAATCACTTATTTTTCGTAAAATGACTCAATAAGAGCGAGTCACATGCCAAGAATCATCGACACTCTCCGAAGGTCTCCGTGTCGTGTCCGATACTCTCCCGACACTCTCGGACATACGACCGACACATGATCAGCACTCAAGACACACCAGCAACACACAATACCAACATCCCGACATGCCATTTCGATACTCACGTAGTTAATTTTGAGCATTTTCATTAAATTAGGAGTCAAAATGTTAATTTATAAAAAATATACATATTTAAGTCATACACCTAGCCACCCTAATATTAATATATCTTGCCAAACTAAACATAAAAATAAAAAATTAATTGTGAATCCCTAACAGAAAAAGAATAATAAGAAATTCATTGTTAATATTTTTATAAGAATTTAACGTATCGAAATTCTTTTTTTTTAAATGATGTATACATATATCATGTCTTGTCATATAGTATGTCGATATTGATCTTACTTAGACCACAAGTCTTATATGCTTGTGAGAGGTTACGTGGCAATTCTACGGTCGGTGTGGCTACACGAGGCTGGCCTTTCCTAGGGTTTGGTACCCCGGTCAGTGGGTCGAAAGTCATTTACCATAATATCATGCCTGTGGGTGACATGTACTAACGGGCGAGTCTTGTTTGTTTCTTCGAATTTGTAGTCTGCTTCGACAATATTTGCATTTTTTTTAATATAAAAAAAAAATTCCAAGCACCCTCGTCGCACACATGATTTAGCAGCACGCACACCGAGAAGATGATCAAGATGCAAGTCCGATTTTTTCATTCCTAAGCAGTTAGCATAGCACCTGTTTCTTTGTTAAACTTAAAACACTAATCTTTATCGCAAGAATTTTTTTTTTTTTTCCCTCGAAATGTTAATGTTTGGAAATGGGAGTCTTGGTCAAAGCAAGCCACCCTATTCTATTGCCGGACAAGCTTAGAGAGCCCCTTTCTACTCTACAAGGCTATTCTATATTTTTATGAAATCGTTGTCTTATTTGCCGGCCTTTTAAGATAAGTGGTACTAGGTAAACTAGGCTTCTTTCATCCACATAATCCATAGAGAGATCTATGCGATGAAAGTGTCCGGTTTGAATAGAAGCGGGCTTCCCTTGTTTGTTTTATTATTTCTTTGGGAGATGACCCATTGACATTGAGGTCAATCGCCATGCTCTCGTAGTCCATGCCGTAAATGATGAGTATTCGCCCTTGGTCTATGCAGATTAGGGGCCCGATCGCTTTACACCTCGCGGTGCTTACACCTCTGGCCTATCGAAGTTCCGTTAAAAAAATGCCCATGTGGAAATACTGGTCGGTGGCTTTAAATGTTGGAAAAATATTAGATAAGATGAAAAAAAAACAATTAAAGAAAATATGTTGAAAAAGACGAGAAAAGTGAAAACAGTAGTCCGAGATGTGCAAATACTGTCCTTAAGGATAATTTCGCCTCTCGAAGTACGAAACTCGGTGCATAAGATTCCTAGCGGCTATCATCTTAAGACACAAACAAACCTTCTTATATACTCCGCACTGAATATTAGAAGGAAAAGAATGAATGTTATGTGTATAACCCAGCAAGAAAAGAAAGCTTTTAGAAGAAAAAAAATCTCTCTTTGTAAATTCATTGTATCGCGAAGATTGTCTCTTGAAGTTCTCTTTCATATGCAACCAAAAAGAGAGCCGTTAAGAAATTGTTACAAAACAGTCATGAGTCCGTTATACGACCGTTAGAAAACCGTTATACGACCGTTGTAAAACCGTCATATGTTAATGACAGACAAAAAAAGCGTTACGAATTGATGACGGTAGAAAACCGTTACAATAATAATAGCTTTTAATATTTCAAAACATATTGAAATATCCAACATTAACTTCATTGAATCATTCAGGGATCGACACATGTCCATCGGAGAGGTTTTACAATGCACCTAATATTTTTTTGACGACGGCAGTTAGAGAGAAGAATAAAATCAAGAGGCCCAACCGAAATGAACGCTGAGTAGCTCTTTCCCAGGAAGCTATCAAAACAAGACATCCCATCTTAGCCCTGCATGGACAGCAGCAATGGTGGGTGCTGTGCTTTGCTCCGATGATCGTTGGACCAACGGGAGAAACGCCTTTCGTGTCGGAGATATCACGTGGCAGCGACATGCTGCCTAATTGGTCCATTAAAAGTGAGATGCAAACAAGCAAGTGAACCAAGCGAGATCTGTTCACAACATGAGAACATCGACGATTGGTCGGTTACACCACGTCATAACTGTTGCATGATGTACTTATCACATGAAATACTTTCTCGTTGAATGGACGCTGACGATAGAGTCGATCACTGTAAGAGGCGGCGAGGGTTGGCTAGACAAAGGTACAAAAGCAGAGGCAGTGTGGAGCTGCGGCGTAGGTGAAAGAGAGAAGAGACAAAGAGAGCCATGACGGACAAATTCGTAGCATTGCCGGCTGCAGTTTCAGCGACGACTGAGGGGAGAGTTCTTGCAGTGGTCGGCGGCGAAAGACTCGGGGGAGACGAAGAGCAGGGCGGTGTCTGGGGTGGAGGCGAGCCACGCGCAGGTGGTCGAGGTGAAAGTGTAGCTCGCTGGGTTGGGTCTGGTGACAAGAAAGCATCGCAGCTAGCCGCTCTCTTTGAAGTTAGAAGGCACTGATAATTTGGTGTAGAACCAATATGCAAACATTAAATTTTGTACCATATGTTAATTGGTCTGTCCAATCAGAGAAGTAGACGTTTCCTTAAATTTATAACTATCATTTTAATATGCTGATATATCTCATTTTCTCGGATAGCTTCGAAGAAAAAAAATATATAAACGATAAATTTACATGCGTTACCGAGATTTTTGTTTCTTTCCAACATAAACCTGTTGCCAAATATATAATCATCTATGCAAAGTTGTATACGTATCAATGATGCATTCCATTGATCAAGCTATATCAAATCATACAACAATATTATTTCATTGATGGTTCTAATGCTCTATGTCCAACTATGGTCATGTTTAACGCCCTATGATAAAGGCGATCAAAATTCTCCCTTAACAAAGTCTTCACCTGTATCGGCCGATGGCTCGGCCAAAAAGACATCTTTGCATACTCAACTTCTCAATTGATTCCAAACACACCAACGATGAGTATCAAACCACTAACTTATCCTCCAAATACCCGCAAATTATATCCAGAATTCATCCCATTAATTAACTCTACTAACCAGAACATATATCCTTTCAAAATTCAATTCACCTAGCAAAACACATTTCTTAAACCAAATTTATAAAATAACACATATAACCTTTTCATAATTCATTTCATAACACAAGTTTCCATATCAACACTATTTCAAATGATCATAAAGGTTAAAAATATATGATCCTTCTCTAAGCAATAAACATGTTCGAAGCAGTACTTTTTCCTTTCAAGGAAGTATCAAATCATGTGATGCCTTTTTTTATAACCTGATAATCATGTCTTATTCATATCAATTTGAAGTCATGAGTTCATAAGAACAAAGAAGACGTAAGCACGACTCACCTGGGAATGCCAAAACCAAACAACCAAAGTTACTGGAGTCGATGAACTCGATACTCTACACTATAATTACTTTGCAACATAATTTTCCAACATTAGAATGAATCAGCACATAAAATCTACACTAACTCAAATTTACAGCTTAATCGTGAGAATTTCTTCGATTAAACAAATAAAGGGTTTGGATCTTTAACAGGCGCTATGAAACAAAGTTAACTACCCCCTCTCTATCTATCTATCTATCTATCTACTGATGTTTGTTGATATTGTTGGTTTCTTTTTTGTCAATAAATTTCTCGTATGTCAGGTGCTGAAGGAATGGGAGTGGGCTGACGGCCTAACTATAGAAACATTTGGGCTTGGGCTTTGGACTTGTATTTTGCGTTCCCCGTGTGACGTTAAAAGTTCAATAGACTCAGATGTTAAAATTCTGAGTCTAATCAAGTCATTTTTAGACAAGACTTAATTCCCAATTCGATGTTAAACACGTACTATTGTTGGTTTGTTAACAGTTGTCCAAAAAGTCTTAAACCTATTAGACGTTTGCTAATTCACAGTTCTAAACTTTTTAATTATGTCAAGTGAGTCCTAAACCTTTTCATTTTTTTTTAATTAAGTCCATTTGATCAATTTTCAACGAAAATTACTGACATGAGTGTCGACCATCCTACTAGGCACGGCTGCCGCTGACATGGAGAATTTTAATATTTTCTCAAAATTTTTATTGTTTTCTCTTTTATTTTTTCCTCTTTTTTATTTTCTTCTCTTTTCCTTCATTGTTTTTTTTTTTTTAATTACGGCCAGCGATGGTCATGGTAGTCGCCTGGCCTCTCCCAAATATGGATGAGGCCATTAAGGCCGTGATAGTCTAGGCAAGGCCATCACGGCAGCGATAGATTGGGTGAGGCCGGACTCATGAACGAACAAGGCAGCCTTACCCATATCTAGATGAGGCTAGCCTTGCTCAACTTATCGCGGCCGTGATGGCATTGCCCAACAATCGACCACAACAAAATAAAAAAAAAAAAGGAAAAGAGAAGAAAAGATAAAAAAAAAAAAAAGGAAAAATAAAAAAACTAATAAAAATTTTGAACAATATAAAAAAATTATCCACATCAGCACCGGTCGTGCCATGTGTAATGACCAATGTCTACATCAACGATTTATGACCAAAATTTGATCAAATGAACTCAATTGACAAAATATGAAAATAATTATGACTCAATTGGCACAATTATTTGACCAAGTCGATAGGTTTATGACTTTTTGGACAATTTTTCCTAACTTCAGCTGGTCTTTTTACTTCTCTTTGTTTCATATTCATTAAGATTTTGCTAGCATAACAGTTTTTGAGTGAATGAGAGATTAACAACATATTGTGGATCATAAATTTTTAAAAGAGTACACTCCACATTAATTTCAAATTATTTTTTATTTGATTTTTTTTTTTGTAAAATCTCAGAATAGATTCAAGACCGTTACATAATTATGTCTCTATTGATTATTTGGTGATTGGCAACAGTTGCGGATGATGCACATTCTTGGAATTATCGAAGACATTTTGTAAAAAGGGACTAAAAAGGACCATTGTCCTCGTACTTCCCATTTATTGGTCAATTTGCTAGAAAAAAGAAGAAGGGGGGTTTCTCAAGGTAGATAAGTAAAACGCTCATATCTACCTTGGACGAAATGAAGTCAAAAGTGATCTTTTTCTATGACGATAGATGTACAAAATGTAGACGTCCTTGCCCAGAAAAATGACTATGGTCATTTGGTCCCGGGAAGTTCAACCGACAAATTTATGCTGAGTTACACAGTTTGTTTCTTGTGGATGAGACGGAGAGACAACGAACTTTAGTGCCTTGACCCTGCAAGATTGAAGAGTGCATTCGTAATAACCGAGTTTTGTAAGTCGGAAAAATTACCAAAAAAGTCATTAATATATTGCAATTGTGTCAATTCAGTCCTAAACCTCTTCACATTTTGTCAATTAAGTCCGTCCAACCAATTTTAATAAGAAATCGGTGACGTGAACGCCGGTTGTCCTGCGTGGCATTGACGGTAGTGACGTGGACAATTTTAATAATTTTTAAATTTTATTATAATTTTTTTCTTTTCTTTTTCTTTTTCTATTTTTGCCCTACCTTAGTGCCCGCGAGGGCTGCGTGTTGACACCTAAATTTTGATTTCTCCTTAATTATTTATTTTGCATAAAAATCTGGAGTTAAATTTTAATTCCTACAAAAAATAATAGCTCATTATTTTCATTCAATTTTAGTATTCATGCATTACATTTTGTATTGGACCTGTGGTGGAAGCGAATCCGAAATTGACGTAGGGTCCGAGCAAGAACTCATAAAAAATTTAGCAAGCACGCGTAGGGGACATGGTGTCCAAAATTCATAAGCAAAAACAAGAGTCTTAAGCCTCGTCAAAATTGAGCGAGACCGAGCGCATGTTGGTTGGAAATTTGATCAAGGCCACGAATATAACATGGATCAAATCTTGCAGATATACGTGTGGTGCTGGGCTTGGAAAATCTGCATTATTTAATAACCCTTAAAGCTTTAATTATATTAAGATAATACTATATTCTTTTGAAAAAAAAAAAAAGTATGGAGATCTTGAGAAAACCCTAATGATCTTTGCTTATAAAAGGGACTTACATTCACGTCACAGGGGGACAATTCAAAAATTAGAGAGAGAGAGATACGTAAGAGAAGTCTGAGCAACTAGAGGGTGTCTACGGAAGGAATTTCAATTGGTTCCTTTTGGTAGATTTTTGTCCACTCCAGTACATGTGCTTCTTTGGGTGGCTTCAACATACTTTTGCTCGATCAATCCTTGCACCAGCCATTGATGCACCAAAATCCAAGCAGCCGTTGCACTAAAGGACAAATCGCTGCACTAGTGATCAAATTGTTCCACGAAATCGAATGAGTTGCTCACTGGTTCGCTCGAAGTCCGACGCCTGAAGTTCACCACCCGTTCGCCCGCACCGCACTAAATCAGCTGCCGTTGCGGACTGAATTAGCTTCGTTCTCATCTTTATTTCGATATCTAACCTAGCTAC
This sequence comes from Rhodamnia argentea, assembly GCF_020921035.1. Taxonomy (NCBI): domain Eukaryota; kingdom Viridiplantae; phylum Streptophyta; class Magnoliopsida; order Myrtales; family Myrtaceae; genus Rhodamnia; species Rhodamnia argentea. The sequence continues at coordinate 11,331,063 of NC_063156.1, forward strand.
TATATTGTGCTAGGAATCTAGTAGGTTCGAGGTCTATTTTTGCTGCGAAACAAGATCAAAAGCAAGAAGGAACTGTTTTAAGGTGAAATTCCAGCTTAGACACGTGCAAGATTTTGAGAGCAAAACAAGGTAACTTTGCTACACTTTTTTTGGGTTGAATCGACATTGATAAACATGCTATTTTACTGCTGTGTCTCTGCAGTTTCTGCACTGTTCACATGTTTTTTTTAATCCAAATCAAGCTGTTTTCATGTTATTCGTGCTACTAACACATGCAGAATTTTTCGAGAGCTTAAAGGTGAGACTTTGGACTATTGTTGTCGCTGTTTTGCATGAATTAGTTGCTGTTTGTTTTCTGTTCTTCGGCATGAACACTGAAAATTTTTACAGGAAATTCAAGGAGCAAGTTTTACATGCCAAAACCCAACCTTTGTCAGATTTCGAAAAAATGGATTTTAATTGGATTCATTGGACATATTTTCAGAATTAAAAAAAAATCTAAATCTAAATTAGGAAATTTATTTCTAATAGGCAACATCTATGTCGCCATTCGGATACGACCCTCCAACTTAGTAAAGATGGGGATTTAGTTAATCCGATCTATCGCCATTTAGATCCGATTCGCCATTTTCAAAAAGCCGAATTTAGATTTATGAATACCCTTTTTTCGAAAAGAATTGCAAAAGGATAGGTTTTGATTTGATCTGGATCGCTATTTTGGATTATTTGATTGGGTTGATATTCTGTCCTTGATTGATATATGATCTAATTTAAATTTCCTGTTAAACTTAAAAAAAATCCTAAAAAATTTAGTGAGATATGGTTTTTTTTTATAAATCATGTTTGATTAAATCTTTGGGAAGATAAGGTTTCCTAAAAGTTTTATCTCATTAAGTTTATCTTGAAAATTTAGGTAAAGAGAATCAAATCGGAATATTTTTAATCTGGCCGAAAATTCAAAAGAAAAGGGATAGAACCCAGAAAACTTTGTTATGCATATCTCGCATTATCTCATTGTATATTTAGCATATCTTGAATATCTCACGTCAATCTCGCACATATTCCGAATTTTATGCATATCTTGCATATCTACTTCATATTTTCGAATATCATTTCTTGCATTCCATATTTTTTAAAATATCATTCGTACGTCAAGCATATCTTTGGTCTCATGCGTATTTCTAATTCTAAAAATACCAAAAAAATCTGCTCACATCTTGCATTTATCTCATGCATATATATCACATTGCATATCTCATGTTTCTTTGTTTATCTATAACATATATTGCGTATCTCACTTGCATATCAATTTTTCAAGTTCCACTAATCTTTTTGCCATATTTTTTCGAAAAATTGCATTGTCATAAATTGTCATGTTGCAAGTTTACATATTGCATATCATAATTTGCCATGTAATTATATGGTTATGCTATATCATTTAGAATTCATGTTTAGGTTTACGTGTTTTTTTAGAGCCGGTTAATTCAATGTTTGAGCTGCTAAATTAAAGTCGCATGTCCCTTTAATTAAACATGAATTCTTGCATAGCTATTGCATGTCTAACCTAGTTTTGATTGATAATCATATCATGTTGTCGCGATTTACTTTGCATTTTATATCGTGATTTGAGTTTATGCTTTGTCATCTCGCGTGTGTAAATTGGTTAGTTAATTTCGCATATGGGGAAATATGGCTTTAGTTTTGCGTGTCTTGCATTGCATCCCTTTATTTAGTCATCTATTCGTGTTATTGCATTTGTTTTTTGTTCACTCATGCATTCCTTCATTCATATCATGCATTCATTCTAAAAAGCGAAAACACAAAAACACCTCATTTGAACTTAAAGTGAATTCAATCAAGCTTGGGTTGCCGACCTAGGATATCTCATGGAATTAAGGTACCGAAAGGGCATTAGCTTTAATTAGTTAATGTAATCAAGTCCCCGAATCCACAATCTCTGGTTCGTATAAATAAGAATAGTCATCCCGCTTTTTTTATTTAGGTTTCTAATCAACCTACCCAAAATGGTTAGTGGCGACTCCGAATTTTAAATCATTCTAATTAACTAAAGTTGCGAATTGGTAGGGCTTGGGAGAGTCCGTATTAGGTTAGTCATTAAATTAGCCTGATAATCCATTTACATAAGGTCTTAACCTAATTTTAGGTCGCGACACTGCGACATCCTCCCATGGCAAGATTTGGCGAGGCATCGCAGCCCTCGTGAGATCCGGGCAAGGGGCCATTGCCCTCAACGGTGTCGCGGTCCTTGCCGGCTCTAAGTCCAGAAAAAAGGTAAAGAAAAGAAAAAGAAAAATATCAAAAAATTATTAAAATGTTATTGAAGTTTGTCCACGTCGTTGTCAATCGTCCTACGTGGCACAACCGGCGTGCACTTAAGCAATTTTCACTCAAAATTGGCCTAATGAACTGATTTGACACAATGCAAAATGTTTAGAACTTTATTGACACAAAAAAAAAAAAAAAGGTTTTGGACTAAATTAACATAAATCCAAAATGTTTGAGACTGAATTTGTACAATTACAATATATTTATGATTTTTTGGATAATTTCTCTTTGTAAGTCGAGAAAGAGACCTAGTTTCATAAATTGGGAAAGACGTGGTTCATTGTATGTAAACTATAGTGTCATCGATGGATGCAACATTTGAGTACCTGTCACTTGATCGATCCGAATATAGAAATCAACATGAATTGTATCAAAGTCAAGGACGCTTGTAGCACGCTCACATAAATGATCCGTAAACATCTAGTGCACCTCGATCTAGCGAGATAGTGATCTTGAAACGGCGGTAGCAAGATGGTGGATTTCGTGCTTCGCTCCATGCCTACATTGGATGCCGCAACATGCTTCGATTGTTTATGTGAACATAGTAGTAGTTTAGATGTGTGAATTTAATAGGACTAATGCCAATTGCTTTAAATGGAAGACAAGTGAGGGATCCGAAGAGATTTGAACTAAGGTCCCATAATCTCATACAGTATCATACAGTAAATTATGTGTTCAAATATTTTCAGACCCCTATTTCCCTCGTCAATTACATATTTCCAACCATTAGGCTCGGGCCAAAGTCCAACCTACGCATGAGGGAGCTTATTAGGACATTTAAATATTAAATAACACATTCATCCAATAGCTTAAACTTTTGAAACAGTTAGCAATGGCTCACAAGATCGCACGACATGGACGAGGTATTGAATAGAGATATTATGTTTAGCCAAGGGGTGGCAAAACTGAAACAAGAAGAAAGGGAAAAGTGAGGATTAGGGTATGATTCTTTCTGTATTCTGCTTTCGTTTATTTTAAGGACAGAGACGCGGGAAAGTATACAGCTGTTGGATTGTGCACGGCATGACACTTGGATAATCTATACAGGCAAGAATATCCTAAGTAGTGGCATCCCACTGCAAGGGCGGGAACAAACTGCCGTACCAGTCCGTATTTGTATATTCTAACCATTTGGCAACTGATCCTTGACTTTAAGCTGGATCCACCAAAGATATACCTTGACAAATAATATGTCTTTGGTCTCTTTTGTTTCTAGTCAGGGTTTTATATTTGGAAGCTAGTTGTGAATTTTGAGGACCACAATCACGAACCCTAGCCATAATCTCTTAAACTGAAGTTTCAAAAACCATAGTTATAGAGTGGTAAAGTCATCATGATCCCCGGGGGGTTGGGGTTTATGTCTTCGAAAACCCTAAATTGTGCATCTAATTGTAGCGGCGATCGAACCAATATCAAAAGTTCTTGAGTAATGAGCTAACTAAATGGCTTTAGTATCATAGATTAATACTACAACAAATTTTTACATGTTTATATTATCGGTACTAATATTTTAGATTCATGTTAAACGTTGAATAGGTCTGCGTATACCAGCGTTAAACGTGATGAGAGAAGAAATATGTACCTGTAAATTTTCCTAGGGAGCCATTTTGTCATGGTTGAAGTAATCAGAATTTCGGGCAACCTACTTCTATTATTTTAGTAGAATCGACCCTGTATTCTGCTTGACAACGATCCATGATCCAACCCTCCTTCAAAAAGACAGCTTGATATGCTTTGTTAATCATTATTTTTCTCCTTGTCTTCCCCAACTAAACAATCTTTCTTTATTCCTTCCTATCCTCTATATAGAAAACATCCTCTTCTCTTCTTCTAAACAAATTCACCAACTCCTTCACCACCACCACCACCACCACCACCGCCACCATCTCTCTCTCTCTCTCTCAGACAACTGAGATATCTTTGTTGCCATGGAGGAGATGATCCTCAGGGAACAACCCTTTATGGTGAAGTCAAGCTCCATCTCAGCCCCATCATCTGCCCTAGGGATCCACAAAGACTCGAGATCAATTGCCAAAGTCAAACCCAAGATCAGGATAATCCACATATTCGCCCCGGAGATCATAAAGACTGACACCGCCAACTTCCGGGGCCTCGTGCAACGCCTGACCGGGAAGCCCACCGCCAGCACTTCCGACCATCAGAAGAGCCAGAAAAGGAAGTCACCCGGGCTCATCTTCCCTAAGAGAGAAGGGCATCAAAAGATCACTCCTGAGAGGCCAATCCCAAGGAAGATGGAGCCGATAAACCTGTTCTGCGGGTTCGACCCTAGGGAGAGGATGAAGGAGGAAGAAGGGATGATGATGATGATGAGAGGTGGAGGGGAGGGAGGTGGGTACTTGAAGGATTTTGCGGACTTGGACGGTTTCATGCATGAGTTGGGAGGGTTGCCTCTGTTGCCTGCGGATGCTTCTCAAATCCCCACCTTTGAAGCACCTCATCACCACCATCACCCCCACCACGTCTCCCAATGAAACACGCAAGCGGGCGTGTGGAGAGGTTTTCAAGATTTGGTTTCAGAGTTTTAGGGGATTGAGAAAGACACTGAGTTTGTCGATTGATCGACGAAGGCGTTCACTCTATCCCTCTCTCTTTACTTTGCTTAGTAAGGATTATATACACGGTACGCAGACCGTCTCATTATTCAGATTGACAGTCTACTTCTGAAAAATATAACTACGCATCTCAGTGGCCATGAAAATGATTCGTATGGAAAAAAAACCAGTTCATGCACAGCCTGTGCATGATCGATTAGTCTGGTGAGAGAGGATTTTCTTGTGCTGTAAATATTGATGAAACACAGCGTATGGGATACTGAATCTGCATTTTGGTGGAGATTGCTGCTGCTACTTCTTGCTACAGTAACGAGGATGTAATGGAGGCAAAGCGATAGGATCTGCTAAGTGGGGTGCTGCTGGGGCTTACTTTGAACGATTTTGTGGTGTTCTTGTTTGATTTGGCTGCTTATGTTGGAGTTTGTCCTTCACTTTTTCTATTCAATGTGGGGTTTATGTACATCTCTTCTTGAGGGGTTTCTTTGCCTGACATACAGTGTTCAGGAGACAAAGCATATATCAACAGAATTTGTACGGGAGATTTGATGTATTAGTGGATTTCTTTAAAAGAAAAGTACTTGTGTATACTTTCGGTATATCTTAGATATAGAAAATTCAAAGCGCGTTGAGATATGCTTTTGAAAGGGCTTTGCTAGCATGACTTTTTTCGAGTGAATGCGAGAATGACAGTATGTTATGAACTATAAATTCTTAAATAAATGGACCCCATAATAATTATAATTAATTGTTATTTATTTTTTTGTGGCCAAACAAACTTGCTAGTCTTATAGTAACCCAAAAACTATTACCTGACTTATTCTCCTTTTGGAACGGTGGTTCAGTGGCATCCCGGACAAACATTTATACACCATACAAAGACCACCTATTGAAACATGTCTAACTTGATGAGTTCTTAGACGTTCATTAGGTGTGTAATGACACTAAGCTACCTTTCCTAAGTACGTAAGGTTGATTCAGAAATTGGAACTCTTTCTTCAATTTTGAAATCATGCGACGCAAAGATCTTCTTGTGGGCATAGCTTGTAGCATGAATCTTAAGCGCATGTTTATCTCATTCACTTTGACGATTTAGGTTGTGACTTGGGTACTAAGAGCCTGTTTGATAATAATTATGTTCTTGAAAACAGCTTCTGAACAGAAATTATAGTTTATAAATCTATTCCAGAGAATATAGAAGTAGATTATTTTTTTTCTTCTTATTTCTATTCCAAATCTATTCCCTGGCCACCGATTTGTCTCCGGGATCGGAAAAATTAAGCGACATTATCAAATAGATTTTTGTTCTTTTTCTGTTCTCGGGAACAAAAGAACAGTAATCAACGAAACATGAGCGTTACCAAACATATCCTAAATGTCTCCGATCACGAATCCTCTTTCGGTCGGGTTTGGTCCCTCTATCAACATTGATCGAAACTATCGGGGAGGAGACAAGATCGCATACAGAGAAAAATCCTTCGAAACCCTATGGACAAACAGTATGAGATATTTCAACATCCCATCCCACGTGCAACCCACGTTGAGAGTGCGGTGTGAACAGGAAGGGGCACACACAAAATGAACTCGGAAAAGAACCGGGGATGATAGTTCAAGTTTATAGCCGGGATAGACCGCATGTATATGAGCCCCTTCGAAAACCTAACAGACAGACATGAGGGATCCATAAAGACGGGGAGGATTCGTTCGCACTAAGACATTTTTCTGTCCACACACTACATAATTCATCCTAGAATTGAACAACACAAAAGGGGCAAATAATAAAACATGTTAAGTCGACGCTTGGGGGGTTTACATTAGTAGTTGACTTTTGGAGTTCAAGTCAATGGCTGCGATAAGCTATGCCCCTCCCAACTTGGCAGTATTAATATCATCGTGACATGTAGATCTGATTAACTTGCTCTATTTTACGAAAATGGAGATGGGATGAGGATGACAGATGAGCTTCAATTCATGGTTGCACGTCTTCAAAAGGCGATTGAGAAGTAATATTCCTTATTGAGCCCAACCTTACGTAATGGGAATACATGCAACTTGTAGCTAGCCTTGTTTGTAATTCGTTGATTAAATAAACTGGACCCCGCACCAATCTTTTTTCAGAAACTGAATGGATCGATCTAATACGTATGCAATGGAAAAAAAAAAAAAAACTCCAACCGTTAGTTTGCATTAGGGATAATTTTTCGAATTGAAAATCTGATTAGTGTATCATTCCGTTGTTAGGTAGTCTTGGGTCTTTCTTATCCTGAAAGTTTCACGCTTATAAATCGACCATCGACTCCTTCTATAATCGATATGGGATAATCCCAACATCCATAAGAAAGTTGCCTGAAACAAGAAAATTAAGGCCAAGAGCGCAAGATAACCACGCCGTGTTCTTCCAAGTCAACAGCTTGAGCAGGAAGACAAGACAACCAGACGGATTGGTAGGATCACGCCGGAACTTATACTCAACGCTGTGTGATCAATCATGTGAACAAGAAATGATTGGATTTGGTATGGTGCGATAGCAAATATCTCACCCCAGTTGACGTACGGGCAATAACATCTTTTGTTTAGTAGTTGGAGACATCGGCCAAAGTGGCACGTTCACATTTCTAGTCAACCCACGTGAGATCCAACCTCGCTCACCTATCTTCTCTTTGTGGTATATTTTGCATGACGGGTGCACGGACGACTATGATCATGCGCTACGATCGGTCAATGATCGGCGTCTGCGTGTTCCGAATATCATACTACTTGGTGCGGTTTGAATTATACATCTCGGTTTTTCATGGAAAAAGTACATCGGAAGTCCTATGTCTTTAAGTCCTAACCCATGTGTAAGGAATGCAATTTAGTCTTATACATGTCAATTGCTTCGATGAAACCCTCGGCCTTTTATTTATTTATTTATTTTTGATGAGAAAATGTAATTAATTCCGTATCCAAAGTTGCTTACGAGTAACTGAAAACATGTCTACTTGATATCCTTAAATTGCACTTTTCACCATAAGTTTTAAGTCTCCGTTTATTTCGTGAAATATGGATTATTTGAAAAATAAATTTTTAAAAATGATCGCTTATATCGCTTAAAATAATTAATCACCGGAAAGTATTTCTACCATCAACAATAATTTATGTCCAAATATTGTCATAGACTTCCCGTCCATTCGTTTTCTTTAAGAGATTTTTTTTTTAAAAAAATGTTTTTCAATACTCATTCATTTTCCGTAAAAACAAACGGAGCCCAATATTTAATGGAACCAAATGAAAGATTTAAGACTAGACGACACTTTCGCCTAGAGGTTTAGAAATTCGCCGAACCAATTGATTGGTTTAGGGTTTTGTTGCATTCCGTACGCGAGGTTTAGTATTTTGTGCGTAATTTTTATCACTTTTGATTGGTCGGTTACATGACATGCGGTGTATTCATCCTATAAAATACCTACATGGTTCGCGTGATTTGGAAAATTGGATAACAATCAATGGGGCTCTAGACCAGATATTTCAAATGCATCCGCCACTCAAATTTGTGTAACCCTAATTCCCTCCACCGTTACTCCAAAAATCTAAGACGAAATTAGAGATCTCTCTTCGAAACCCTAGTCCCAACGAGTCTGATCTTTGAACAAAGATTCAATAATATCCGACGAGCTGCCCCCCCTTTTGCTGATGAAAAAGATTACAATTGTGGATGTTAGATGACCAGAAAAAAAAGCTTGTTGCACGACGACCCGATTGCTATGTGTCGCAAATTGCACACAACATATCTGAATACATTACCCACAACGAATATGTTTGATATGAACACACAGTTAGATTAGAAGCTTCCCATTTTTGTGAAAATTGTCAAATCGGTTCGGAACCTATTGTACGGATGCCAATTTAATTCTAAACTTTTTAATTTTGCTAATTTGATCTTAAATCTTTATGTAAAATTTCAAATGTGGTTATTTTGGTCAATTTTCGCCAAAAAATTGCTAGCAAGGTGGGTGCATTAGAGTTGCGGTCATCATATGGTGGGGAAAATTACCAAAAAGTCTTAAACTTGTTGAATTTGTGCCAATTCAATCCTAAACCCTTTTTTTTTTTTGCCGATTCAATTCTAACCCTTTTACAATTATGTCAATTCAATTCATTTGGCCAAATTTAGTCGGCCGGCGTAGATGTAAACGCCGGCCGGTGGCATATTATTTTTATTTCATTATTTTTATTTATTTCCCCTCTTCATCTTCTTCCTCTAACTCTCTAGCTCTTCATCTTCTTACTGGCCGGAGGTGCCAACCTTAGGCGAAGCTCACCCCTATTGGCCACTAGTGAGGGAGAGCCTCGCCTAGCCATGGCAAGGCTCGACTTCGCCGTCATCGAATAAGGTCGACCTCACCATGGTGGGCAAGGCAAGGCCGAGACTTGGCCGGATATGAGCTGGTGAGGTTGAGTCTCGCTCGGCCCCTGGTGAGGTGGATTTCATGTTCATTGTCGGGACATTGGTAATTTTTCAAGCCACTCGTGGTGGACATTGTTAGGACAAGATTAAAGTTATAGAGTTCAAAGCCGCTCGCTACGGAGGAAGAAGATGAAGAGGGAAGAAAAAAAAAGGACAAAAAATGAAAAAAAAATCAAATAATATGTCGCCCGGATGGTTGGTGCCGGCTAGCATCCTCGTCAAGACCGGCTGGCTAAATTTGGCCGGATGGAATGAATTGGCAGAATTGCAAAAGGTTTAGAACTGAATCGACATAAAAAAAAGATTTATGATTGAATTGACACAAATGCAATAGATTTATGACTTTTTTGGTAATTTTTTCCTATATGGTGTTCACCTGATGGTGGGGGGTCATTGGGCTATGGTCAAAGAATAGGAGTGAGTTAGGCATAGTTGCGGTTCGAGGGTAGAAAACAATACAGATGGTCCTAGTGATGCTAATAAGTGTTAGAACATTTAAATATTATACCACATCTAATAACATCTTAAGCATTTAGAACAGGTTGACAATAATTTCATGATTTTTATATGGTGTCAAAAGCATGAGATCCCAATATGATATAATCGAAAATCACATCAACTATTCATGTAGTGTCCAAAACGAAATTATCGGGAAGAACTCTTCCAATAAGTTTCTCCTCTTGGAAATAATTAAGCAAAAGAGAAAAAAGAACGAGAACTTTCGGGCAAAAATACGAAAATAAAAAACCTTACACTTGGCAAAAGTGGAGGACAACAATTGTAAGTCACGGAGTTGGAGATGCGGGGTATCGAACCCCGTACCTCTCGCAAGAAAAGCAACGCGAGCGCTCTACCATGTGAGCTACATCCCCTGCCGTTGAACATTAGCCTCCGGTTAATATTAATCTCTTCAGTCATTAGTAGCTCAGCAATTGAAAAGGAGGGAACCGTGCAGATTATTCTGGTTCAGCTCCACTTTGCTGCTTCAAGTTTTTCCCGCCACGGCCGCCATGGAAATCGATCCGGCGAGCACCCTTCAGCGGAAGCAGTCCGCCTACCACTCCCTGGTATTGGAATTTTCTCCTTCCTTTTCTCCCCCAGTCGTGCTCCAAGAGCCTTCGCAGCAATTGATGCGTTTTCGCCTGCTTTCTTCGCGGAACGAGCGAGCTTAGCTTCCGAATCTGTCGCCTCAGTATCTTTTTTTGTTTCGCGAAGCTCAGAGAGCCTCCCATGCTTGTTCCTTTTTTTTTTTTTTTTTCCAATCTCGAGCTGATCGCGACTTCTTGTTCGTTCGATTTGTCTAGCTGGGTCTTCTCTTTGGCGTGTCTTTCCCTAATTTTCGCAACGGTGGCTTTTTCTCTTTTTGGGGTTTGCATTGCAGGATGAAACGTTCGAGATACAGAAGGAGGTGTACAGGGGTCAACAGTACAGTCAGATTTACTTCGCTCGTCTCCACATGTTGCGTACTCTCCTCTACTCTCTCGTTCCCAGTTGGAAACCCCATGTCCCCGGTAAATTTCAGGGCTGTTAGGGTTTTCTTGTCAAGGACTGAAGTTATGCTTCGTTTCTGTGCCATTTTAGGCTTCCTGTTTTTCCTATCCAGTTAGTGCATTTGGGGTTGTAGTACCCAATTGGAAGGTGGATTTCTTGGGGAACTATTTAGTGCTTTATAGTTCTCTTAGCCTTTGACCTGCTGTTTCTGTAATGTAATGAATATTCTGCATTTGGGATCGAGGGATTTCTGCAATTTTTCTCAGAAGTCTTTTTTTTTCTAAGCTGTTTGTGGTATTCTTTCTATGTTTTAATTTTCTATGGTTTTGTTGTTTCGCTTGCCCTGTTTCAGGAAATGGGTTAACACTATAGTCTTAAAAATTGCGCATAATCTGTTTAAATTAATGTCAATGACTTGTTATTTGAGTTCACCAGATTTAAAAGTTGTTGAAATAGAAGTTTAGCCCCATCCTTTTGTTATGTTTATAGAGTTGTTTTCTTGTTTATTTCAGTTGCATTGTGGGTCTGTATAGGGACACTTGTCAAAGTTTCCAATGTTTCGTAAACTGTTGAAAGGCCTTTGTGAAGCTCTATTAGTAGAAGCCTCATCTTTTCCACTAATGCCACGGGCTTGACATTCCATAGTGCAGTAAGATTCGTAATTGGTATATGACATCTTGTAGTTTGCACTGTACTGGGGTTAGAAGGTGGCAAGGAATGCATTATTGTTGGTACTTTATACAAGCACATGAAGCTTAAACCTACTATACTTGATGAATACTCCAAAGAGGTAATTTTCCTGGTAATTTTGTCTCATATAATTAAGTTGTGTTCACTGCACTCAGACTGTGATGCGTCTCCAAGATGCATTAATTTTATTTTTGTTTCATGTACTTAAAAAAAAAAAAAAATAGAGGTCTGCTGCTCCACTTGTGAAGCGCCACAACTTCATGCACCCTGATGATCATCTTGTGTTAGAAGATGAGAGTGGCAGAGTAAAGCTTGGTGGGAGTTTGCTTTCACCTACTTCATATGTGACAGGTATGATCAGTTGCAGATTACAGGACTAAAGATGAAATTCTTTAACGGATTGACAATAGCTTTTCCAAAGATAAACAAACTCAAGTTCACAAAAGAATGAGTGACTGAATGCATAGAGAAGAAATGTATCGAATACAGATACTTTTATTTTTGTTTATATCTATATGAGTTACCGTTTTTCTGAAGAACAAATCATACAAAGAGTTAGTGTTATTGTGTCAATTGAACTTTTCAAACTTCGCAAATTTGAAGTGGAAAGAAAATCATCATTTTCTTTTATTGTCATGAATTATGGGAACTAACATGTCTAGAGAAGGTGTTGTTGTTGCTTTGCATGGGAAGGAAACTGATGCTGGTGACTTCCTAGTCCAAGATGTCCTTGAAGCAGGCCTACCATCTCAGTTGGAGTTTCCTCTTAAGTCGAGTATGAACTGATTCATCTCCGTCTATTTTCTTGTATTTCTTCTTTCTAGGAAGGGAACACAGGTTACTCTTGTGTCTGATTAATTTGTAACAAGGTAAGCATTTTTTTTTTTTTTAAATTATCCTAAGGGGTTGCTCAAGCAGTTGGCGCATTCTACTCAAGGGCTGGGTTCTAATCATCACATTTGCGCATTCTCTTGGCCATCCTTAGGAGCGCGGTCTTGAGTACTTCTGTATTTACCCTGTATGTGAGAAGGAGAGTTTATCACACCAGGTGGGGATAAGTTAAGTTCTTGTAGCATACCAAACGCCATATTGTTAGCAAAAAGAGAAGTGACTTTGTGTAATAATAAGCCTATATCGAAAAGCTTGCAATGTTTCTGAGTGAGTGAGATGTACTAGATGGGCATAGGGAGCTCAGGCTCTTAATGACAGTGCCTGCAGCTAGATTTTGTGTGCAGAACATGTGTTACAAAAGAAGGCACATTAGGATATAAAGTTAGAGTAAAACATCATCTTCACTTGTCTTTGTTGTTTCTCATGGTTATGTTTTGCTATTATGTCTCTAAAATGATGCTCGATCCCACTTTCCCCTTTTAGTATGTTTTTCCTTAGTTTTAGTTTCGTCATGTTAGAGTAATTAAATATTAAACTACGCGCTCATCTAACAGCTTAAGCTTTTAGAACAATTGGCTATTGTCCCATAAAATCTTTCATGGTATCAGAACATGAGGTCCTGAGTTCAAATCTTTCCAGGCTCATATTGGCTTTCCCAATAAAATATTTCCATGTCTAGTACTAGGCAAAAAGACCAGACTATGCGTGAGGGGGAGTGTTAAAGTAATTAAATATTAAACCACCCCCATATCTAATAGCTTAAGCTTTTAAAACAATTGGTTGTGGTCCCATTAAATCTTTCATCTCAGTAAATGTGCAATTCTTTACTCAGCATGTGAAGTTAAGATTCTGCTTAAGTCTGTTCATTTGGCACGTCTTTTGCTATGGCCTTCGTTTCACGCTCATTGCCTTTTGTTTCAAGCAGGAGAAGACAAATATGTCGTTCTTGTGTCTGGGCTTAGCATCGGGAGCAGCACTTGTAACCCCCTCCAGTTTCAGCTTCTTGTTGATCATATAACTGGGCATCTTGGGGATGAACAGGTTAAGGCTACTTTTTTATTTTCCTTCTCCCATTCCATCTTGTAGAAGATGCATGGCCAATCAATATAAGTGACTGTCTTGCTTACTTTGCTATGATGCTGGCTAAACAGGAGCAAGGTATTGCAGCGGAAATTGTTCATGTTGTAATTGCTGGAAATTCAGTTGAAATCCCACATGGAATTCTTAACAGACAGGTATGTCATCTTATGCTTGTTTGCCCATAGAAAGGTGCTTTTCCTCAGACGTGTTTTGCCCTTTCTATCTATACACAATCTTCTTTGCTTCCAGAAAAAGGTATAGCAATTAGGATCTCAAGACACAGCAACACCTATGATGCAAGGAATAATTGACTTATACAGTGACTGCACTTAGATATGAAGAGCTTCCCTTCTGTTTCTGTGATAAACGTATCTATGACTAAATTGTACAACCCCTTCTACTATTGGACTAGATGAGTGACCTACAGTTGTATATTGACACGCTAATAAACATAATGCCTGTTGCATTTCCCCATGGGCTAGGAAGGTTTTTTTGCGTGTTTGGGGTATCCAAGGGAAAAGATTCTTGAATTTAACTGTCCATGAATGACATAGTTGATGATTGCTTAAAAATAAATGATAGAGATGTTCTTAACTCAAAGGAGTGGAAGTAAATAGTCAGTAAATGGGATAGAACTAGTAAGGATAGTGATCATGATGAGTTTGTTTTTTTCTCCATTAAGCAGTATTGCCGACTGTCATTTGCTCATTTGTGGCAGAATTTGGCTTCTAAGGACCTATCAAGATTGTCTGAACCAATTAAAGAGCTTGACATATTGCTAACGCAGGTAATTTAAATGTCCTTAAGTGTATTTATTCTTTTATGTGTAAAAAGTGTCATTTTTCTTGCCTCTTAAAAGATCGGGCTGCTGAAATCTTTACTTATTTTCAGATAGCTGCAGGGTTGCCTTTGGATATCATGCCAGGGCCAAATGACCCTGCAAACTTTGCCTTGCCTCAGCAGGTTTGGTATCTTCCAATATTGTGAAATATGTAGTTGCTCAATTTTAGTAGTTCTTGCTAACTCTCCTTTTTCTTCAGCCTCTCAACAGATGCCTTTTCCCCGGTTCATCAGCATACAACACTTTTAGATCTTGTACAAATCCTCATTGTTTTGAGCTTGACAATATAAGGTAATTATCCCCGTAATTTGACTGAAGACATACATGCATTAGTCTGTTTTCACCTGTGGTTTATCTTTCAGGTTTCTTGGAACATCAGGTCAAAACATCGAGGATCTAGAGAAGTACTCTGAAGCAAAAAATAAGCTTGAATTTGTGGAAAGAACATTGAGATGGAGACATCTTGCACCAACAACACCTAATACTCTGGGTAAATTTGCATTTTCTGTTATTATTGACTTTGCACTAATTAATGTAAGTAATTGGCTTATGTTAACAAAAACTTATGAAAAGGGCTGAATAGCACAGTATCATGTATAGAGTAGATGGCTTGAGGCTTTGTTGAGGCATTCTTGTTTTTTCCCCATTATTGGACTGATCCTATATAATCGTGATGCAGGCTGCTATCCTTTCACCGATAGGGATCCTTTCCTAATTGAGAGTTGCCCTCATGTTTATTTTGTTGGGAATCAGGATGAATATGAGACACAGTTGGTAGAAGGTGCAATTTCTTTAGAATTTCAAAATAATTGGCTTTTCAATGGAGACTCTCCGTTTGAATCTCTGCAACTTATGCAGCTGTGACTGAAAGTTGATCATTTTTTGCAGGATCAGAAGGGCAGTTGGTGAGACTCATTTGCATTCCTAAATTTTGTGAGACAGGAACTGCAGTTGTGGTATGGTCCGTTTTCATTCTGCCTGTCAATACCGTTCTGAAGTATCTGGATATATAAAAAGTTTTTTCTTGACTATATTTTCTGATATTCTAGATGTAGTTCTGCTACTGTTGCAATCAATGTTATGGCACGTCAGTCTGCTTCTGCATATTGAAACAGTAAATAGCTTGGATGAAACTGATGTTGGAATCATCGCAAGTACAAATGACAAAAGATTATAATGGAAGGGGAAAAAAACACAATTGGGTGGAGAAAAATTGCACCTTATACCGGGCTTATCTGACTAATCTCCTCGCCTCATTGAGGATTCATGACCAAGTGAGCCTTGATTCAAGTCTTGTAGTTCAATAGAATAATCCAGTCAAAATTATCAATATTACGTTCATATGTATATCTTTTGTTGTTTAATGGGAAAAGGATAGTATCGGTGTCAAAAGTTGTGTACGGAGATCAATTTGGTGTCAAAAGTTTCCGTCGGATCACTGAAGTACCAAATCGGAGACAAAAGGATCACTTTGATGCCTCTAGCGAGAAATTTTGGCCAAACATAATATGTGGCATTTTTCAATTAAATGTTTAATATTAAATGGTATTTAAAAAAAATTAAGTCCACGTGGACTTTTATAATTTTGAAAAATAAATTTGTATTTTAAAAAAAAGTTAACAAAAAATATTTAAAATAAATTAAATAATTAGCTTAAAAATTTCAAAAAAGATAAAAATGAAAATCTGCATATTCAAGCGGCGGGGATTGTGCAAGCCCTCGCAGCCTGTTTTTGCATTTTTTTAAAAAGTTTTTTTGGTTATATTTTTTAAGCATATTTTAAAAAATTTTAAATAAAATTTTTGGATTTTTAGCTTTTTATATTTTTTAAATAATTATTTTTTCGCCACAAAACTAATTAAGTTTGTATTTTGTATTGTTTAATTCTTTTTTTTTAATTTAGCTTTTTTTTTTTATTGTTGACTGGACCTTTGACCAGCCATGTCAACTTGATTTATTATTAAAAAAATGCCACTTTGGATTTTCGATGAAGCATTTCGAAGTGAGCACTTAAGTCTTAAGTGATCATTTTTCAAAAAATTTGGCATTGAAGTGATCAATCAGAAACTTTTGGCAATGACATCGTACTTTTCCCGTTATTTAATTCTAATCTCTTGTATAATGTCCTATCATGCAAAGTGTTTTATCTATTGCGGGAAGATAAGGGTCCGTATGGTAACGTTCCAGAAAAAGTGTTTTTGTTTCCAAAGTGTTCCTCGAGCACTTTGGGAACATAAATGCCTATGGTAAAAAAGTATTCCCAAAGTGTTTCGGGAACACTTTTGAGAAACAGAAACACTTTTAGAGCAGAAATAAAAAACAAAAAAATTTGCTTCTGTGTTCTTGGAACATTTTTTAGAAACACATTTAGAACATTTTTTAGAAACAATTGGGAACAATTTTGTTTTTTTAACTCACTTTTTTCTCTTTTGTTCTTGCATGATGTTAACACTTGATTTTTAATCATTTTATTTTAAAAAATTAATTAAAAATACGAAAACAATTCATAAAATTACAAAATCAACCTTGGAAGCCTTGGCCTAGCCTTAACAACCAATTTTGAACAAAAAATAATGTTTTGTAATTTTTGACATTTTGCAGATTCATTTTAATTATAAAAATAGCCGAAAATAAGGAAAAATAGTATTCGTGGTCAGAAAAATGTGAAAAAATAGTCCATATTCTTATTTTAATTCCCTTTTCATTTTGGTCTCTTAAATTTAAAAAAATTTAGTTTGGGACCACATGCCTCTTCATTGAACATAATCCTAAATTGACTAAAAAATTTCATTTTAAATCATTTTAGCCAAAATTTTTACTTTTAGAGTCATAACATGAGATTTTGATACCTTGCATCTCATTTGATTCCTTATGTTTGGAAAAATTGCACAATTGGACTAAAAGGACCTAAGTGCACAAATATTTTTCAATTTAATTCCCGATTTCACTCAAAGTGCAATTAATATTTTTCTAGGGTCCTCGTTTAAAGGTAATCATATTTTTAACTACTTGGGAACATTTACGTGTAACTCATAATTGTAATTTTTTCTATCTATAGAAAACATATTTGATGTTCTCGTTGTCTAATTCCAATTCGTCTTTTCTTTCGGTTTTTTTTTTTTTTTTTTATAGTTGATCTCGTCCATATCATCATTTGATAAATCGTGCATAAATTACTTATACATATATTGATCCAATTTGATTTAGTAAATTGAACAAATGCGATTTAATTTGATTTAGTAAGTTAAAAAGATAAAGATATTTTAATTTTAATTTATATTATCCCCTTAATTAAATGAAAAAAATTAGGAACAATTTTTTTGCAGTTACCAAACGCATTTATTTTCTTCTTTTTTGTTCCAGAACAGAAACTTTATGTAGTTACCAAACGTGTTTCTGTTCTTTTTATGTTTCTGGAACAGATTTTTTTTGCGATTACCAAATGCGTTTTTGTTCCAAAAAATCGTTGTTGGGAACAGAAACAGAAATAGAAAAAAACGTTTCTGTTTTAAAAGTTGTTCCGGGAACAGAAACGTTACCATACGCAGCCTAAGTGAGTGATTGCATTTCCTAAAGCCGGCTTATTTCACGAGTTCACTAGCAGTTTAGATGCTTGTCTGACCATGATCGACCCTTACGTGGGGAGAATATTTAAGCATGACAGGAAGCTTGAAAATCTGGTTTTAGATCTTGAACCGGTGAAGGGACTGGTTCCTTATTGCACATTGTTAGGCAGATTGCATCTTTTTCCAGAAAGGGGCAAAAGCAGCACACAATATGATGATAGAATGTATAATGAGCTGCAAATTCGATGGTTAAATATACTGTCGCATCACATGCACAGTGTGAACTTGAAAGCATTGCTTTTGTTCAAAAGCATTAACTGGTGATGTCAAAGCTGACTCGCTAAGATGCTCAAAGGTTTGTCGTTTTCGAATTTCTTGCAGCTAAACTTGAGAAACCTCGAGTGCCACACACTCACTTTTGGGACTTCAGTCTAGTTTCGGAAGATGTTTCGTTAAACTGCGATGGAGGATCGATATGACAAACAGCTTCTACCTGCTTTGCTGCGCCTATTCCGCCACAGAGAAGTGAGACTTTCCAGATGGTCCTTCATTTTGTTGTACTGAAAGTAAATGTTAAATTCTGAACCAAAAAGAAGTGAATCTTTCAAGAAATGTAGTCCTGATATGACCTTGTAATGGTGATTTTGTGTTAATACTGTATGGATTCTGCATCTTGGTAGAAAAATGAAGCGACTTAATCAATCTAGTTAAACTTTTCTTTATTTTAACATTCTTTTGCCTCTTATCGACTTATTTGAATTGTCTGGTTGAATATGGACTTTACTTTGTTTTTTCCTATTAAATGCACGATTTAAATTGTTCATTGAAAAAAACTTGGCATACAAAAAAGATCTTTCTTATTTTTTCAATTTTCTTTTCAACTTTTTCTCCAACCAACTTCGAGGTTCAATGAAGGCAATTAACAAGAAAGTCAATATTTAGACATGCATTCTATTTGCATATGTACCTTTCTTTATAACGTTCTATATACCGTGCAAGGAGTATGGCTTGCTTAAGAGAGTAAGAAATAAAAGTTACCAGTTTTTCCATATTATAATGTGCTAATATCACAAAATGTCTCAAATTGACACATTTGTAATAAATTTACCTAAACTATTTTTTCGATCACAAAACTCCTCAAATTGATACACTTATGACAAATTTATCTCAATCTATTTTTTTTGTCATAAAAAATTCCAAACTTTTACATTTGTGATAAATTTACTTTTTGTTAGTTTTTCGTTAAATTTTACCATCAAATTATTAAGTTAAATAACACATGGCAATTGACGGATGTACCAGTTTAGGGTTTTTATCTTCCGTTTGTTATAGATGTATCAATTTGAAATTTTTCGTGGTATTAACCTGATTTATTAGAAACTAGCGAAGGGTAAATTTGTCATATGTATACCATTTTGGTGTTTTTGTGATAAAAAAAATTTATTTTAGAGTAAATTTATTATATGTGTGCCGGTTTGGGGCTTTTGATGTAAAAAAAAAAAATAATCTGCGGTAAATTTATTACATGTGTACCGATTTGGGTTTTTGGTGGCAAAAAAATAGTTTGTGGTAAATTTGTTACAATTGTACCAATTTAGGGTTCTTTGAGATTAGAAAAATAGTTTAGGGCAAATTTGTCACATGTATACCATTTTGAGATTTTTCTTGGTACTAATCCTATTATAATCTGCCTATGTTCAATTCCAAATTTTGTCTTGAACTTTTTTTTGGTCTAATAGAAAATCCCCGACTCCAAATAACGAGTTGGATGGACTCGGGTACAAGTGAAACGCGATACACCTGGGAGAGTATCACTCAAGCATCTGCATATTTCATGTGCATGTCTTGGTTATTACTGCATGCGTGACTGATATACTCATTCACTTGGGTTGAAAAATATTCTGAATCGAGTGAGCGCCAAAGTGACTAATTTACTCTTTGCAAATTTCTGACACTTGTGGTATATACATATTTAGATTAACAGGATGCCTATTCTGATATCCCCGGCGCACGCTACGGCCTCGCCGTCACCTTGGAAGCTGAGTCACGAGACTTCAAGCACCCGAACGTGCCGGAGGTCACCCTTACCCGGGTTATCACAACCTTGACAGTCGATGTGGCGATGGGCATGGCTCATCGCCAATACAAGTTCGTGGCCAGCTTCCTGAACGTCAATGTGCAACGGGAAGGCCCATTTCTACCTGAGCTTTTTGGGGGAGCCGATAGCGGCGATGATGGACCCGAGGACGACGCGGTAGGGGGAGTTGCGGCCGGAGCGGATGCCTAGACGGGGTTCGGATGCGAGCTTAGGATGTTGGAAGTGAAGTTCACAACTGGAGGGAGTGTTGCGGCTTTTTGCTAAATATATGCAGATAGAAGATGTCACCAGTGGTTCGTGTGTGAATAGTTGGAGTTATGTGCTCCCAGTTTGACCGTCTTCGTATGTGTTCGTGTGATCAGTCTAATGTAGCTTTAAACTCGCCTAATATGGGGTGTCGACTCATGTACCTAACTCCAACTATTAGACTAATCGAACACATGCGAGTATTAGACTAATCGAACACATACGAGTTTAAAGCTACATGAGTCCATACCTGTCAATCTAAAACAACAGATATCGCAAGTGTGAGAAATCCCAGCGAGTAAATTCGATCCCTCTGACGCTCGCTCGTTTCACAGTACTACTCGACTTTATGCTAGTACGGTAACCATTATAAATTAAAATTCCCACACCAGACCACATGTATACACGTATATGATGTGCACATGTAATATGCTCAATGAATGCACTCCCAGCTCCGTCACCCCTTACCACTCGTCTCGAATCAATTCTGATTCGTAGTACCGTTTCTTTTGCCTGGCGTAACTGCCGACCTTCATAACAACTCCCCACCATGGAATCCTCGCTCCGAGGCTTTGCGTTATCATGCGGTCCACCTGGTGCCACTTACCAGGGCATCCCGTCTCCCTTGGGGAAAGTTGAGCTCATTTTCGTGGCCTCCGTTCCACCCCATTCCGATTTGTCACATGCGATGCATATGCCATAAAATGCCGCGATGCAAGTAACACAACATGTTCCTAGCGCCACCAGCGCATTCGACAAAACTAAACCACACTTCCAATTTCTCACGGCAGCTTGTTTCGGTCTAACTATTCATAAGAATATTGAGTTATTCCACACTAGAAAATTCACAGTTTGCGCTTGTAGGAATAGAGTCTCAGCCGAGGTACACAGATGTTGCATTTGTCCAGATCTTGGTGATATCAACAGAACCTAAGTTCTCTTGTGTCCCTTGAACATCCGACCAGTGAGGACTTATAAGGTATTTCTTTTCTTTTATTATTATTATTATTATTATTTATTATTTTTTTCTTATCTCTGAGGTTACTGAATCAACATTCATTGTCACGTCCCCTACCAATTAGCAACCCACGCTAATCACCTGGTTACATAGTCATGCCAAATACTTTAACCTACGGCCCACCAAACATTGGGAACATGACAACGCCAGTGAAAGACTACTGCCAATTCCATCATACTATTTTTCCTCCATAATCTTCTTAGTTCAAGGACGATCATCTAGTTCGGTTCATTATATAACCTGCAAGATAATGATAACAACTTTTCCATTCAAGCCTTCGGTCTCATGTATTCTACGCGACCACACTATCCTATGGTTCGTCCGTGGCAGCTGGTTTATAATTCCTGAACCTAAGCGTTGAACGTCACAAAATATAAACCCTTGTCAAGCTAATCTATCAAGCACAAACTATGAGTATACTATGAAGCGGGTGAGGGCGAGAGAAATTAAATTGACTCGCCTGGGTTGTTGGTGTTGACGGCGGTGCGGTTCGTGCTCCGACGAGATTCGGCGGTTAGCAATGGCGTACGGGTTGAACCGGGAGGAATTTTGTGGAGAAAGGTAAGAGTAATGCTAGTTGTAGGGCTTCTCCTTCCTTCTTATTCAGTGCACATCACCCCTCTTATTCCGAGTAGGCGAACTGCCCAATGCCCAGGAAACGATGAGCTTTCATTTCCCACGTTTTTCATCATTGCAATTTTTTTTGCTGATTCATGAGAACTTGTTGCCAAATGGCTTGCCCTTCACATACATCCTCCCACGTTGCCTCCTCTCTCAGCTAGGCCTTGCGAACAGCCCCTCCCTGGTGGTTGAGTATCGCAAAGCTTTGGGAAAACTGATGAAAGTTTACTTCCCCAAGGTTCGTCATTGGTTCAGGTTTCCCAAGGCTGATGATGGCCGACTCCGGCTGATGTAAGTGGCTATCTACCAAGTGTCCATCCCCTAATGCCTTCCTTCACTTACACGTGCATGATACTTCCACCTGTATCTCACAGTTTGTGCGGTTTCTATTTCTCATAATCTGCCTCATCATGCCTTACGATTTGTGGGCACCAATCCCACTTAATAATTTCCGAGCACATGATACATATGCACGTATATATGTATATATGTATCCAGCTGCACATTTTATAAATTATTACTTAGACAAGAGCGCAACCATTAAATTATATGAGTGTTGCGAGTTCTCGCAGAGATGATCAGCTAAAATTAACAAAGCTTGAGAGATAAACGGTCATTTCTTTTCCCCAAAGTTTCTTATTATCACCCCTTAGTGGATGTGTAGAGGGAATTCACGTGTCAATCTCATTTTCACCTCTCTCTCTCTCTCTCTCTCTCTCTCTCTCTCTCTCTCTCTCCTTCTATTGCCGGTGATTTCCATGACAACCAGAGGAATGATGGCATCTCATGATTGATTTTTATTCCCCAAGCTTTTCATCATCATCTTGCTGGGGAAATTTTGGAATATCTTGCCAAATGCCATGGCCTCCTCGCCCGTACTTCACACATGTACACAGCTCTCCCTTTCTTTTAAATTGTTTTTGCGCACGACCGCCGCACCTGACCGATTTAGCTGGCCTGATTTTTATGCCACATTTCATTTGCTTGGATCTGAATTACGTCGTTCACAATTAGCCATTTATCTTGGAGTCGTTGACTTGATTTAGGCCAACTCCCACAGCTGAACTTTAACCCATTAATCCGTTCTCAAGTTTCGATATACCACTGCGCCATGTCGCGCGTATGTGGCACAACTAAATTAAAGTTCGCTGCCCTAGGATAAGTACAGCGTCAATAATACAATTCTCATCATTTTAGTCGTCCAATCACTTTTGATACTAAAGGTATATAACTTTTGACACTTCCAGTATACTTTTTCCATGTTAGTTGCTAGGATTAGGATTTTAGAGCACAGTTGGCCTTATTCCGAGGCATAGCTACTAGGAGCAACAAACTGGAGACGAGGAAGTTATGTTACATTTGATCCCTAGACCTATAATTTCTCATATAGTCGTTGACTTAGATTTACTAATATGCAGTTTGATTTGCGATAGCGTATGCACTATGCACAGTACACAATGTTTTACATGTTGTGGCTAGCGTTATCGCATGGAGGGAGGGTGAATAAGTGCTTTCAAAAACTTGTTTGAAAATTATTGTGGAATTAAAATAAACAAGCTCAGAGTTTAATTTAGAGTATGATCGAGAATAAGCTCTTAGATGACCTCGGAGTCTGTCTTCACAAAATTCAATTGTCACAAATAAAGTAAAGAGAGTTTAAGGGATACAGAAATCGCACAACTAGGTTATAGTGGTTTGGGTTTGTTCAAGTATATGTCCACTGTTTCACGCTAACAGCCAATCGGCTGAATTTCACTAGCAAATAGCTGAGATGTTACAACTTGGTGATGTTTCTCTAGTCAATAGATTTCCTGCCTAATACTCACTCATTTTGAATAAAAGCCTCTAAGTATTACGGTGTTTGGATCAACAATACACGAAGGATGTTGAAGCTTTCTTGAACTTTGGAATTATAGATTCTAAACTCCCGTTCTCTCTTCAACCTTAAGGTCTCCTTTTATACTCATCCACCTTCAAACTTGCCGTTGCAAGGTTTTCAGAATATCACTCTCCAAACTTCCCCTTTGAACGAGATTGTATACAAAGAATTCCATAGCCACTGAGATTACTAAAATTAGAATCTCCCATTTAATCAAATCGCCCAAATAATTGTGATCAAGATTGCCAAAGATAGAGTACTCCACTTGGTAAGTCATCATCTTCTTTCTTAATCACGTACTTGACAGATATTCAATAATCTTTGTGATTGATGATCTTCAAGAACGAATTTAACTTGATTTGTTTGTCGTTGTGATGATATAATATTTCACAAATATTATCCTGAAAATATCTCATGATAATATGATTGTTGCATCCAAGAATACTTCCTTAGACCTTGTGCTTTACAATAGTGTTTGAGCTCCTTAAGATAACATCTGAGCCTCATCTACCAAATTAATTCTTGTGTAACTATTCCTTTAACAATTGAATATACATCTATAAAAAAGGTATTTCAATATATTAACTCAGATATTATAATTTATAGATCATTTTATCAACCTCAAAATCAATTAGGGGTTTTTCTCAACATTGCACGCTTGTACAAATCACCACAAAGCCGTACAATAATCCAAAGCAATCTGAATAGATTAAGTTTAAGTTTCATGTCATGATATTTGCACTTGTTTGAATGAAACATGTACGTCCATTGATAGAATTGTCGATATTGATAATCAAAGCTCTACGTCATCGGCTGATATGGGGGGCATTTGTCTAATCAGATTTACTCACGGACTGACACGTGGCGAAAGTTTTACATTTAAACGAAATCATCTGAAAAGTTTATTGCTAGCCATAAATGCAAATGATAGCTTTTCACAAATTTTTTGTGAACTTCTGCCCATATTTTCTCCTCTCGAGCCCTCTTTTGCTTTTCTTTTGAGAGAGAGGTTGGATTTGTTTTGTTCAGTATTTGGAAGGAACTTTGATGCTTTAAAGTCTTTTGGCCAAATGTAAATAGTATTTAATTCATTTTTTGCTCAATTTTAGAGAAATGCAATTGCGTTTCCAAACGCCCCTAGAGGTCTTTAGCTCAAAGTAGCTCTAGCGGTACTTTGCAAAGTTGTATTTCCGGAATGCAACTATAATTTTCTTTTTATTTTTCTTCTTCTTTATTTTATTTTTTCTTCTTCTTTTTTCTTCTCTCCTACTTCCTCCTTCCTTTGTCGACCGCGGACCTCGGCGACGACAGCCACCTGATGATCGGCCATGACACGTAGGCCGACGAGCTCGCCGACGCAAGGAGGAGCTGCTGGATCTTGACAAAGCTAGATCTCGGCTGCACAACTCGGGCTTGTTCTCAACCAAGCAGGAGTTGCTGCTCTTGAGGATCAAGATGGGGCTTGAGGTCTGGAATTGCTGGGATGAGTCCTTGTAGCTGCTGTAGACCTCGGTGACGCAAGCCTTGGCCTCGAGCGAGCAAGCCTTGCCTCGCCGGATTCGGCGAGGTTGGGGCGAGGTCGAGCATGGCCTGTGGCCGGTAGCTGGTTGCCTCCGTGGTCGGTGACCGGCAGAGAAGAAATTAAAGGAGGAAGAAGGAAAAAAAGAGAGAAAAAAATTTAAAGACAGTAATTAAAACATAAAGTAATTAAAAATAAAAATATTAAAAATTGAATTACTTACAAAGGTTATCTTTTACAAAAAGAATTTACGTCAAAGCTGCTTTTCAATGTGTTTTTAAAATATACTTTACCAAATACTATTTGCATTTCGGAAATCTCCTTTAGCCCAAAGACATTTGCATTTTCCCAAAGACATTCCCCAATGCTAAACCAAACAAGCTCGTTATCCTTCAAGATTAACTCAATTAAAGAAACGGAAGTTCAACCACTCTGTTTTCTTTTCGCTTACAATTGAAGACCTTCATTTTCACTTGACCACCGCTTCGAAGACCTCCATTTTCGCGAGGACCGCCGCTTTGAAGACCTCCGTTTTCCCAAGGACCATCGCGTTCGCGGAGACCTTCGCTTTCAAGATCTCCTATTTCTATTCATTGTGATAATCACGCCATTTGATAAGAGCTTATAGTACCACTCATAATATCAATTTAAGACATAAGTGCGTGAGACAATTGATTCATGATGGTATCATAACAATTATGTATGCGA
This sequence comes from Rhodamnia argentea, assembly GCF_020921035.1. NCBI lineage: Eukaryota > Viridiplantae > Streptophyta > Magnoliopsida > Myrtales > Myrtaceae > Rhodamnia > Rhodamnia argentea. The sequence goes on from NC_063156.1 coordinate 11,357,074, forward strand.
GGTCCAACAAGAACCTGGCTGATTCCTCTATAAAGGCTCTACCAAGAGATGGGGCAAAGATGACCTAAAAGAAATAGGGCCGAAACCCTTTGACAAAAATCGCCCGTAATACTAGCATATCACTAATTATAAAATTTAATGAATAAAAATAAGTTACGAAAAGTGATTGTTTGATACTGACATTAATCCGGATATGAGAAGCCGAATAGTTGGTTACGTTATTGTAAGCTAAGTTATACTCTTAATGAAGTACAATATAAATGAATAATGTGTTTATTAATAGGAACACATGATAGATATTTCACCTATATGAGTTTAGGAGTGGTTCTGCTTATTACAAAAGTCAAAGTTACTTTCTAGAGAGCTCATAAAACAGAAATAAGCACAAGGCGATAATAAAACTTCTAGTTGAAACAAGAGATTAATATATGTGCAAGTGTATCGATTCTATTATTAAAGTAGTAAGGTTAAAGCTACAGTTACTTGTAACTTTCATAAAAATTTGATATACTTGCACTAAACAAAGGTTTTAACTTGAAAGATACCTTTATGTATGTATATTAAACTCATGGAAATATTGGATGTATTTTATTTTTGAAAATATTAATCAAAACTTTTTGTTCTATAAACAAAGTGGGAGATTGTTGGTAGTTTGTTTGTAAAACAAATTTTGGAAGTGCCTTGTCCCACATAGAATAAATGGGAGTGTGTGGGCCAATATGTAAGTGTGGAAGTCTTCTATTTTTACGAAAGAGAATAATAGGCTAAATTTTTGTGTTTTGCTTAATTTTCTTTTTCTTTTTTCTTTTCTTTGCACCTTTAGTCTTCTTTTCTTGCATGTTTTCTGGCCTCCGCCGCAAGCTGCCGCCGCCGCCCTTGAACAAACCCTTGAACACCACCATGGCTGCTTCAGCCACTTGAAGTTCAATGATTCCTCCATGGCGGATGAGATCTCAACCTCGAGCTCGACGACCCTGATATGGAGCTGCAAAATCCAGTCCACCTCAATGCCTTGTAACATCTGGTTCGCCTCGAAGCAACTGAAGTTCAGCAGCTTCGAGCTCCACGGCCATGGAATGGCCATGGCCGAGAAACTCCTTCCACCAGGACAGGGGTTAAAACTTCTAGGAAGGTACTTGGCACAGAGAAGTAGAGAACTCTATCCTACAATCTGTTCTCTTCGTTGAGGAAACGCCATTTAAGTTTAGCCAGAATAGCTTTTGGATTTCCAGCCCTGCAAGTTTATTCTTGACCTTAAATCCCCAGAATTGATATTGACATTGCTAATGGGAAAACCACAGTGCTTTGAAAGTCCTTAGAAACATGGCAGTCGGTCTCCATGGCCCTTCCATAGCTGCCGAGCTCGAAGCGGCTGAATTTCAGTTGCACGGCGCCAAGCTCGACCATATTTGAATCCACCGAATTCACTTTTAGTTGATAACTCGAAACCGGAATCATAAAAGTTGAAATCAAGGAACATAAGAACACTATTGGTATTTGGATTTCAAAAGCAGCTTTGGGAATTTAGGCCATTGCAATTAATTATAAAGTTGTGTTTGTTTGAGCAAAAAGAAACGTCAAAATAGTTTTTTGGACTTTCACTCATTTGATTTACTGAAAATGATCGGTCAATGGAAACCCGTATAAGGTCAAAGAAAATACGCATAGATAAAGTTAGTAAAATAAATCTCTAAACTAAAAGAGGGCAAGCATTTTCTTGAAAAACAATTTTCTCGAAAATATTCATAAAATATTTCCACAGAAACAAACACCCCCTTAAAAGTCAATCCTAAATCAATCTCATTGAGTTTTCTCTCTCCCAATGAGCCCATATTTACTTCTAGCTTGTTATGTATAAGTGTTCATCGGTTTTAGAGTCGGTCCACGTTTTCCCTGAACTTGAAACCCGCTTGTCGGAATCAGTTCTCCAACTTTTTGAACTTGCAACCTACTTTGCATCTCGAACTTTGAAACCTATTCTGTCATAGGTTCCAATGACTACCTAGATACCACATGTATCATTAATTGAACGAATGCAGTGTAGCATTACCTTTAATGACCATCATTTGTTGCTACAATCCACTAACCATTATTCATGTTAGACACACGAAAAATATGAAACATTAACAAAGTAAAAGCCTTAATCATTTATATCACCGGAAATAGAAGCTTAGACTAGTGGTTGCAGATTACACACTAGTCACTAGACGCCATTAAATATCGTAAGATCTTGTAACTTGGAACAAATCTTTGTGTTTTTCTTATTATATGTTTACTTGGTACCCGGAACTTGAAATAAATCTGTGTTTTTTTTTTTTTCCAGATTACACACTAGTCATCGGACCCTATTAAATACCGTATGATCTTGCAAAAACGTACAATAAAAAAACATAAAGATTTGTTCCAAGTTCTAGATTACTTGGTACCTAAAACCCGCCCCGTATACTATAAAATCTGAAATTGACCGGTTCCCACCGATCCGATTCTACATTGAAACCATGCTTATCCCTATTATTTCTAAATGTTTATTTTTTTATTTTTTGGGGTTTCGTAAAAAAAAATTAAGTCTTAGCTCGTCTGCCAAAAGCCAAACCCCCAAAAAAAAAAATATGTTGTCGATTCATATTAGGGGCAACTTGTCACATTCCAAAAAAAGTGGGGAGCAAACTGTAATTTCGCGAAACTCACCAGGGACGTCTCGTCTTCTTCCTTCCCAGAGCCGAGGACACCAGTGACGCCACCGCCCAGTCCACCACCGTCGCGGCAATCAACGACGCGAACCACCGTCCTCCATCTCCGCCCTCAACGGGGCCACCGCCGCCGCGCTAAGTAACACCTGAGCTGAGCCGCCATCTTCGTCTCCGTTGCCACGCCACGTACCCAAATCGGCTCCGCCACCACCCGACAGTTGCAGCACTCATCTCACCTCAAGATCCCTGCACACTCCGCCACGACTCCTTCGCGCTCAGGCTACCAGTTCGCTGTCGCAGACGAACCGCACATTGCCTCGGAGTCTCAGGTATTCGTTTCTAAATTTCTGGTTTCCTCATTTCTCCATATTCTTCTTATTTTCTTTGTGCGGGTGCCCTCTCTCTCTCTCTCTCTCTCTCTCTCTCTCTCTCTCTCTCTCTCTCATTGCATTTGCGTGCGTTTTTTCCCCAGTCATGCAAGACACATCGGGCGAGTCACCGGGTGAAGCCTTCAACCTCGATCAGCGAGTTCACTCAGCCGGCGATTCCCGTCGAATTGGGACGGTTAAGTACGTCGGACCGGTGGAGGGCCACGGCGGGATATGGTTCGGGGTCGATTGGGACAATGGCGAGGGCAAACACGACGGGTCGATCAATGGGGCCCGTTATTTCCAGGCCAAATCCGAGAGGTCCGGGTCATTTGTTCGGATCCAGAGCTTGAGTGGCGGCATTTCTTTGTTAGAGGCTCTCTACCTCAGATACCGCGGCGAGTCTACTAAGGAAGGGGAGGGTATGCGAGCTCTTTTCTTATGCGGCTTATCTATATTTGCCGGACTGTCTCTCCTAGTCATCCGGAAGTTGATGTGTCTGAAAATCTTATTGGGCATATACACATTTTTGTCCCCCTTGTTTCAGAGCTCGATCGGAACTGAGCAGATTGGTTAGAATTTTATTCATTTTTTTCTTCTGAGAAAGGTATTCCGGGGGATTTGAGCTTGGTTTTGACTTTTGGTTCAATATAGTAAGTATTTCATTGACTTATTTCCTAATTCTTACAGGAGAGCTAGGCACTAATATCGAGACTCTGAATCCCAGTTATGTGAATTTGATTTGTAAAACAGAGTAGGATGCCTCTAATAAGTTCCAAGTTGCCTTAGGTGATAAGTGGGCAAAGTTGTTTGCATGATAAGATGCTTGAAACAATTTTGTGAGATTATAGTGATGACCAATATGAGTTTTTGCCTCCCAGAGATGCCATGTGTTAATTTCTAATAAGCATCTGATTTAACAAATATTAAGTCTTATTCATGAGGCTTGGTTAAGAGATGGCTCTTTGGGAATTCTCGCATAAACCAAGTTTGTTGAATCCCTGTCATCGATTTGTTATAATGGAATGAACTCTTTATGAAAGTTGAATTCGACTGTGCCATATAATGATGATTAGGCTGATAAGGCACTGCACCTTAATGGCTTCACTATGTTTTTATTTAAGCAGACTGAGTGGGACTCTACTGATTTTCGCAGGAGTAGGAGATTTGTTAAATAGTCTTGGTGCTGTTGTTTAGTTGATGTCATGTAGGCAAACACATTATGGATGCGTATTGTTTTCATCTCCACCCATATAATCTTAGTGGTGTTAGTTGAATTTGGTCACTAGAGAGGTAATGAAACAGAAGCCTGTTGATTGGAATCATTTTATCCTGTCCCTATTTGGTTAATTCGTTCCCTGCTCGTCCTTCTCTAGAAATTTTTAAGCGATGTAAATCATTTAGGCTCTGAATTGAATCGATTTGCTCTATGGATATTCATTTTCCCCATCATCTCCTTGGGTGTTGCAGATGGCATGTACGTCCTCTCAACAAGTAACAAGCGTGTATCCGTTGAGCTTGTTGGCATGGATAAGATACAGGACAAATTAAGCCGGTTTGAGGAGCTGAAATCTGCATCGCTACCATACTTAGGCGTTAGCTCTTTGGGTGAACCATGCAAAATCAGTGCCACTATACCAAGTAAGATTGTTTTTCTCTGTTCTCATGATGAAATTTCTTTCCTTACTTTTCTTAACTTTCTCTGTGTTTGGAATCTTATCTGTTTTTAGTTTTTTAGAACAATTCTGTCTCTACAAAGCCTATTTATAAGTCAATATATGCTGCAACTGGTTGCTGCCAATTTAAAGGTCATGTGATTGGATATTGGCTGCTGTGATGTCAGACGACAACTACATCTGCTTCCCTTATCTGTACAAAAGAGTTTTGATCTTTTGTTTCTGCATCATAGTTTTGTGGGGAGAATCATCAAGAATTTGGTCACCACTGTAGGTTGTGTGATGAGGTCCATTGCAACTTACAAGTGTTAACATTAATTTGTAACTCCAAGGGTTGATAGCTTTAATCAGGCAATGTCCTGCATGTCATGAGTTCTATTGCTTTTCTTTTCTTTGTTCTTTTTGTTTTTTTTTCTTAAAGAACTAAGAGTTGCTCCATTGAGTTGTAACTCCAGGGGTTGATAGCTTTAGTCGGGCAACATGCCCTGTCCTGTTGCCCCAATTTATCAAACCTATGTAGAATATCAAAGTAACTCCAGAATATTTCATCTCCTAGTCATGAGCAATCTTTGGATGAAAACATCCTCTCTTCTAGATAAGAAAGATTTTGTAACAACCCAATCCTACATTAGATGGAAGAGAGATTGTGGCTTGGTACTTTAAGGAGAGACCTACTCCCAAAATGATCAACATCTAAGAGTCGTTTCGCCGACTTCATTCACGTAGATTGATTGCCAAGTCGTTACAAATGGCATTGGTGTGTTACAGCAGCAGGAAGTGCAGTAACTAAGAGTCGCATAGGATAAAGTGGTACTCATATGCTTATTTTGCACATGGTTTAATATTGTAGGCATTTACCCTTTCTTAACCAAATAGACTTGTCAATGCTACTATATTTGGTGAAATGACACTCCACTTGTGTTGCTTATATTGCAGATTTGAAGGAGCTAGATTTGACAGGAAATTTGCTTTCTGAGTGGAAGGTACTTTTGCTAATCCCATTTTGATTGACCTTTCATTCTCATTAAGGCTGCAAATTATATATCCTGTATTTGCTTAACTAAGCTTGTTGAAGCAATTTTTTGTTTGCCTCTTTCTACATATACGAATGAAGAACTGTTCTAGTCCATGAAGAATATAGAAGAATATGGAAACAAAGGCTAAAAACCATAGTATTAGAACAGAAACTATGAAGAAGGAAGATTAGTGCATGAAGACCTAAAAATTTTAAAGCAACTAAAAACTATAAAGGGGAGACTTGGATCGTCAAAACATTCCTCTTCTGAATTCTTTTGACATGCATCACAATAAGCAAAGTGACATATTGCTTCCAGATTTTTTAGGATGATGAGACCCAACAGAGAAAATTTGATGCTGCAAAATTCGAAGAGGGGTGCTCTGCATAACCCACCTAAACTGTATGAGCTGTTCCACAATACCATACTAGTGGAAATATGATCTTCCCTTGACTCTACACAAGTAATACCTGACCGATAATTTTTTTTGGCCAATTTCTTTCTTTCTTTCTTTTTCCTTATCTTTTTGTATTTCTTTATTTGCGGTGGAATTAGATGCAACTTTCTCGACGGGTAGGAAAATGATTAGAAACGGTGATCACTGGTTGCCACCCAATTTGGTTAAAGAACATGTAAACAAGGTGTTGGTATCGCTACTTGTCTGACTAGTGAACATTCTCTAGACAGCTAGGACAGCTGGTAATACGGGTGTCCACTTAATTCAGGTGGAAAAAAACAAATAAACGTAAAGCAGCCACTGCTCTTCGACTCAAGTTATTTGCATGTGTGCAGTGTTTTGAGAACCAAAATAAACATCGCCCTTTGTATCCATGTGCTAATTTTAATGAACCTTTGTTGCAGGATGTTGGCATGCTATGTGAAACTTTACCAACTCTCACTGTCCTTAATTTGTCTAACAATTTAATGAGAAAGAATGCTACTGGCTTGACGAGGTTATATCACTTACGTGTACTAGTCTTGAACAATACGCGCATAAGTTGGGAGCAGGTACTCTAATCTTCCCGTCATTATTTTTCTGCAATCTTTTCAACTTCTTCTCAGACGTATAATGATGCATTTTGCACTTCCAGGTTGATTTGCTCAAACAGTCACTTCCATCAATTGAAGAGTTGCATCTGATGGGAAATAACATAAGCACAATTGAAGTATGTTACTGTATCATCAATAAAATACCCTGGGATTTCTTTTATGTTTTGGTTGTGTAGAGCAATATCAAATAATACTACATGCTCAGGAACCAAAGAATAAGAAACCTTGCTATGGTCAAACAAGACCAACAGAGAATAAATGTTAGGCATCAAGGGACATCCTTTTGCTTTTAAGGAAGATGTGATATACCAACCCAAATCAGCCTTAACAAATCATCAATCTGTGTGTTTGCACTTAGGAACAGGCAAATGCACATGACAAGGTACACCATGTTAATGTTATGCACATAATGACAGTAATGTTCATGCATTTTTCAGTTTGTACCTTATTCTTTGTGTCGTGCACTTTTGATCTTCTAGCTACTACACATAATTATTCAAGAGATTGGGAGTCATGACCTGGCAAAGGGTGAAAATAAGTGGGGAAATTATATGAGTTCTATCTATGACAAGTGCAAATTAGTCTCAACAGCAACTACTTTTTATAAATAATTTCACACAATTATTTCTTTATAATATTTTAAAAATGTAAGACGACTGGTGCAATCTTAACTCTTTGAGAATGAAAGTTGGTCGACACTTCTCTTCTTTTTGTTGTAGAGATAATATATGACTTTTTGTGGTGAAGAAACTTTGGGAATATACCTGGCCGGACTTTTCATATTGTGTAACTAGAAACTATGTCTATAAAAAGATTGGTCATTTGAGTTTAGTTCTCTCTGACAAAATCTGTGTCCCTTTCAACTTCCAAATTATGGTCGACATTCAGATTTTGATTTAACTTTCTGGGGCCACTGCACAATTTCTGTATTTGTAGTCAGGGCCATCCTTCGTAGGTGGGGGTTTTGATTCTCTTCGGCTTCTCAACTTGGAAAATAACTCTATAGCTGACTGGGAGGAAATTGTGAAGCTTTCCCAGCTTAGAAGGTGAGGGAGCTGTCCTATTCCCAATTTTCTTTTCTGGACTTTATATTAAAACTTGTTTCCCAATTCAGCCTGGAGCAGATACATTTGAACAAGAACAAGTTGAAGCGGATATTTTACCCTGGCAAAGATTCATTTGGCAGAAGGCTGAATCAATATGACATTCATAATGAGAGCTTTAAGCCATTCCAAAATTTACGTTGTCTTCTTCTGGGTACTTATTAGAACTAATTCACAAGTTGTGTATACCTTATTGTGGCTATCCAGCCAATTATTATATTAATGCTAGTTTGGTTTCTGTTTTAGGGAACAATTGCATTGAAGATCTGGAATTTCTCGACTCGCTGAACTATTTCCCTAAGCTGGTGGTAAGCATTTTGTTCAGGACAATATGTGCTACCTTTTTTTCATTTTCTTTGGTCAGCGAGAAGGTGCAGAATTTTTTTGGCTGATAAAGAAGAGGAAACTTTAGTTATGAGAATATAGGGAGTTTTGAGTAATGACATTAGTGTAGTAGACATAGACACTGAAGGTGCCAAACCCAGTGTTTTTAGAGTTTGACTGCTGAATAGCCAGTTAAGCAACTGTTTTTTGGTTGAACCGGTAGGATCGGCTGAACCACTGATTCGCATCCCTTTTCTTGAAGGTAACAGTAAAATGTTGAATGTTTTAACTGATAAAGTTTACCGCTTGGGACTTCTATTTCTTTGGCTTGAGTTGAACAAACTTTCCTTCTTTGATTTTTTCATCTTTATCATCATTTTGAAAGCTAAAATATTGATCAAATTAGAGAATCTCGTCCAAGATTAGTGGTTCTCAGACGACAAGTAGGCCAATGCTTGTATAGGCAAATGAGCTATTGCTGATGGTCGAAACTAAAATGCACTAGGACTCACCCCTCTCTGGCTATCAGGATAAAGCTTGTGCATAATATACTCGAAGGTAGAGGCAAAGATGAAGAAGACAGAGGCGAAAATTTACATTGCTTTTAAAACCCAAGAGAGCTTGTCAGAAGAAGATAAAGAAAAGTCTCATGCAAAATAAAGAGCCCTGTAATCTGTTTTTTGAAAACCTTTTCCATAACAAGCCTAGAGTAGAACATGCAAGAACATTATGTGGCAAGCCTTACTGCCCAACATTTTGCAAGCGATATTGATTTAAAGGGCATTTATAAATAAAACGAACCAGAGAACCAATCATATTACTAGAAGCTGAAGCTTTAACTGATAGAAAACCCAAACAACTTTTTAGCCAATAACAGATACTTTTATGATACCAAACGAAAAATTTACTAAGTAAGCTGGGGAGAATGTGGGAATTGACAAGATAAACGTGGGAATTCCCTATTGTAATTGAAAGAAAACCATAACACCAAAGTTGAAACTACTAAACCATAGAAAGTTTTGTTTTTTGGTTGGAAACCGTAGAGAATTTAGCTGTCCAAAACATATAAAGGATGAAATATGTCAGAATATACATCTGTCCTTATGATGGAGACATGTTCTCCTGTATCCAAATTTTGGACACTCTTTTTGACGGCTCCCTATGTCATTAATTTAGAAATTTGGCAAGTTTGCGTAACTGAATATAGTAATCATGTCCGAGTTCGAGTTACGTAGTGTGCCTTTATTCAGAAAATTGTTGTTGATTAGATCACGTTGTTCTTGCAGAGTAGTTTTAATGTTATTTGAGAGTTTCTGTGTTACCAGTAGGTGTACTTCACAAACTTTATCAGCATATCAACTCTTGCAAAGTCAAAATGTTTGCTTCTGTTGGCTCTACAGAGTTTTTCCCCAATATAGGCACTAAGTGGTTGGACAAAACTTTCATTTTAAGGGGAATCCTGTGTGTCTGCTATTGTGCAGTCAATGAGAAGGTGATTATATGTCTATGAGGATAAAGAATCTGTAATGACTGCCAATGATTGTTCAATCATTTGCTTTAACCAACAAATATACTATTACAGATCATAAAGCATGACAACTAAAAATATCGCACTTCTTTTTCCCATATTCAGATTTGGCATTTGTATGTTTTTGATTGCTTGTCTTTCTTTCCTCCTAGGACATTAGGCTTTCTGAAAATCCAATCGCTGATCCTGCAAAAGGTGGTGTCCCAAGATTTGTCCTGGTTGCTCGTTTAGCAAGAGTTGAAGTACTAAATGGGAGTGAGGTGAATTTCATCCATAGTTTTGCTTTTCACTTCTTCAGATGTAGATGAACCTTATGTATTCTCCATGTACCTTTCAGGTCAGTGCTCGAGAAAGGAAGGAGTCTGAGATACGGCACGTTTTTCTTTAACTATATCCCTTTACTGTTCTTGTCTAGTGCTGGAGGAAAGGCATGCTTTTTAATGAATATTGCGCGATATCAGGGGGATTGACTTGTAATATCTTGTCCAAGATCTCTTTTATGGGGCTTTATAACTGTCCTTATTGACATTTTAGTGAGCTTGATTAGAGGTGTTTATACATGAGAAATAGATGTAATTTATTCTTGAATTTCATGGGCTACAATTGTTGCCTTTGAGAGTTAGTGAAGGGATGAGACAGGGTGGCATTTGATCCCTCTGGATGTTGTCTTCTGGTCCTTGCAGGTATGTTCGCCTTGTTATGTCCAGGCACGGGGTCAACCCAGAGGAAATGAAGCGTCTCCATCCCAGGTACTTAAAATGGATGGTATGAAGTGGATCGTCGTTGAATATTGGTGCTTTTAGTACTGTAACATGATAATTAAAAGCTTATACGTATGAATGGCATATCTAAGATGATGATGTGGTTTTCCCTACCTATGGTGATATGGATCACTAATGGTGGCTTAGCAGATCATTTTTCATAATCATAATTTATGGTTTGATCTGCATTTGTCATGTGTATGTGTGAGTGGGTGGCATCTGATTCTCACTCAAATTTGGGGAGGGACAAATAATAGCTCCTTTCGTACTCGTTTCCAACTGAAAGAAGTAAAACGCAGGGTACATTTCTCTGTGGTCAAATCTCATTATACAACCTAGATATTGGATAATTGCATGACTGTCTATATCCTTGAATAGGTTCAAACTCTGCAACGTGTGAAACTAGGGTGAGCATGGGCCGACCCCCACTTTTTCGACATGTTTTTGGCCATTTTTCAGAAATAGAGAACTATGACGACATGTTTTCTCTTTCTTTTGTTTTTTTTAACTTGGTTATGACTTTATTAGAGTGTTTCTAGAATAAATAATTCATTTCTTGTTTTTATTTTTTATTTTTTAATAAAAATGGGCCAGTCCAGGCCATTTTGGTCCTGAGCATCTTAGGCCTGAAAGGGCCCGGACTAGCCTGCACGAAAAAAAAAAAAAAGATAAAGGAGGCCAAAATCTGCCCACGCCTATTTGGGCTCAAAAAATTGGTCCTGGCTGGGCAGGCTGGTCCGAATTTTTGGGCTCTTGGTCTTTTTTGCTCAACCCTAGAAGCTATTGCTTTCACCAACGTGACAAAACTGAGATTTAGAGCCAATATACGATCATCTTTCGGCTGATGTGGCTGATGATTAAATGGGGAGTTGAAACCAATTCCAGATTTATGGAGCTCAAGGATTTTCATGGAATAGAAGATGAAAGGACATCAATTACATCAGCAGAACCCAAGAAAATGTCTTCAGGACTTATATGTAATGATGCTATATCTGTCTCCTTATGTGCTGTTTCATTAGTCATATCACACTGATTCAAATTCCTGGGCAGCAATCACTTTGAAATGCGTTGCAGCATCCATGGGTGAGAAGCCCTTACAAACAAAGAAATTGCCAGCCAGTATCACGGTTGCGTTCCTGAACTTTCCATGGCTATGTCTTTAATTTGGAGGTCTTTCTAAACTCTCTGGTTCATCCGTTTCAGGTTGGAAAGCTGAAGCTTCTCTGTGAAAGCGTTTTTAAATTAAAGTCCGCTAGGCCAAAATTATATCTACAAGAAGAGGTTTGGCTTCGTCACTATATACGCGTTGTTAATTAAATCTGTGAATGGCCTCCATTCCCTCTCTTTAAAATTCCTAACTTCAGCGGAGGAACACTTGAGCAAAGAAGATTCTCATTATTGATATATACTTAGTTTATGAAGACTCTTCTATGTCTTCTTGATCTGGTTTGTTTATAGTGATGAAAAGAAACTTCTTTTTTTTTTTCAAACTTTTTTAGACACTGTATTTTACTGAGTGAAATACTGTCGAGTGTTTGTGATAACAGATCCTGGGGAGTATGGCTAAATTTGAATTTAGTAACCGCTTATAATATATTCCAGCATACTTGTGTCATTACCAACACCTTGGAGAGTGTTTTTTTGAGAAGATGTGTCTATGGGCCTCCATTTATGCTTGGACGGCACTGGTAATTCACCCATTTGTGCTTCTTATCTGAAAAGTGGGGCAAAACACTTGATAGTGACTTTACATTCAAATTGAAGGGGAAATTGAAGTGCGAGTTCTGCAGGCTAATAGGAGCATTGTGGGCATATTTTACCTCTTTCTCCTGAAAGAGATTGATCTCACATGCAGTTGCATGAAACTGTGACTAACCGCAGCGATAATCATCGGTTCAAACTCATGCTGAGGGAAAAAGGGTTGCTTTTCCTGTCATTATTCTAATTTAGGTCTGGTCAACAAGTGCCCTGGGGATGGGAGTATTAACCACATTTTATAACGTAGCTGTGCTGTCAATAAGAAGGGAGCCTGGAGTATTAACCATACTTATAGCAGAGCTGTGCTGTCAATAAAAGGGAGCCGGCGCCTTACTTCCAATATATTGATTACATTTGAGGATGACAGTGTTATGGAAATAACAAATATTTTTTACTTGGATGTTTGTTAGATAAATCTGTTTGATTCTCAGGTTCATATTCATTTGGCTTTTTTCCATCTGATGTCAGTTTACAAGTTTTTGCGATGTTCACGAGGTTCAGAAAACCTCTCAGCATATTGATTGAAGTGCTTTCAATCTTCGATGATTACAGGGTTCTCCTCTACCGATGTTGCTTGATGACGAAATGGCATCTCTAGTGGACCTTGGAATAGACAGTTCTTCGATTATTCTCATAGATGAAGAGACTTAGTCGAAGTTATGCGGATGGCTGGGTCCTTTCACCGGCATAGACATGGGGCATGGGTAGCATGGGTAATGTTGGACATCCAACTCCACAAGATTCTTCTTTTCTGGTTATTCGTGTTCCCCAACATATGTTTGCTGTCATTTATTCTGATCGTTGTTGCAATATACTCAGATAATTTGTTTGAGATACTTCTTATGCCATGTTAACTTTAAAAAAAAATCTGCAATGTTTTGAAATTCTAGACCATTTTTCATCTATCTGAAGGGATTGGTCAGCATGGATCTGACAGTGGCGTCAAAGTTTCAAGCCAATCTCAATAGCCCGTGCTCCGTCAATTTCTAACCGGGTGGTCTAAATTTCTTATTGACACTGATCAGCGTGCGATTTTCTCAGAAATGCGAATTCTGGCTTGGCTGACCCAACAAATTAGAGTAGTGTCCCATGACAAAGACAGACTGTTCGGTAAACTCTTGCCAGGGATCGCAGTGGCTGAAAAGACTTTAGGGTTGGGGAGGCTTTGAAGCCAAGAAACCTTCATGTCGGAGTGTAAATGAAACAAAGCTTAGTTTCGTGCTCTTCAGTTCTGCTAGAACTCAACCGAGCTTTTGCCGAGCCTTATTGGTTGGAGCTCAGCTCGGGTGGCGTCAGGGGTGTTAAAGGTCGGGTTCGGGACGAATAGCCAAGTTTTAGCTTTTAGCCGCGAAATCTGGGCCACCGGCCACCAGCCTAGTACCCCACCGCCCATCATGGGCTACTCGCTCGGAAGAACTGTTTCATGCTATGTTTTCCGTGTAGCCACACCATTCTCCGACCAAATCTCCTCATCGATAGTGAACCAGCAAACTGAAACCTCGTGTGAATGGTGTCCGACAAAATTACAATGTTTATTATCATTGTCACCATGAAAAGAGATGTCATTAAAATTCAGTTTAATTATTGATTGGATGACTCTGCCTCAAATTTGATTAGTGCAAATTGAATTGGCCATGGCGACACTAACTTTTTTTTTTTTTAACCTTAACACAATGCCGGCTTTCAACTCGCTAGAATCATGTCAAGAAACTTGTTGTATAAAATGACTATTTCGGGGGCCAATTGCTGAAGAAATTGGTAATTTGGTCTTTTGAAATTCTAACAACAAAATTTGGGGTGCATATTTTGGGATTTAAAAGTGGAGTGATATTGTCGGAAAAATTTAGATAGGAAAGGAGTAAATTATCAAAAAAATCATAAACTTATTGTAATTATGTCAATTCAGTCATAAATTTCTTTTTACCAATTCAATCCTAAAATTTTTGCATTTATGTCAATTCATTCATTTCGGCTAATTTTGATCCGATGTGACTAATTTTCAATAATTTTTAAATATTTTCGAAATTATTTTTATATTATTATTTTTCTTTTTCTTTCATTTTTTTTCTCAACTTCATCTTCCTCCTCCGGCTTCCGACCAAAAAAATCTTCCTCCTCTGGCCGGCGAAGCTTGCCCCCGCCGGCCACCGGCAAGGCGGATTCTTCTTGATGGATCTTATGGCCTTAGCATTGGGTACCCCGCTTGTGTATTCGAAAGTGGGTATCAGATGATGGTCTAAGCTCCTGGTCAGAACCCCCGGAACTGCAAACTACGAGTTTGACCAGTTCTTAATCCGAAATGCCTCTAGAGCGTAAGAAGTCGAGCTTTGTCAAGAGGACATCTGGGCTCGAGATAAGCAATCCTGGGGTATCTCCTAAAGGCGCACGAGATTTGAATCCGAGACAAACCTCGAGGACCGCATCTGGCCTTTGATGAGGTAAGAGACCGTGAACGAGTGCGCCTTCTTCGAGGAACTCAACACCGGGCTGAGCAGTGGGTGGGGGAGATGGAGGAATCGAAGAAGCCCCGAGTCGAAGGAGAGCTATGCGAGCGAGACTGGGCATGGATTTGAATCCGGTGAACGGACGGCGAGAACGGGCACGAGGACAATTTTGATTCTGCTCTTTCGGCGAACCGACCCAGATGCTCCTCGTCCTCCGGCTATGCGTTGTCGATTTTGCACGTCGGCTCGCGAGACGGGCCTCGCCATGGAGGAAGAAGATGAAGAGAAAGGAAAAAAAAAGAAAATAATAATAATAATAATAATAATAATAAAATATAAATATAAATATAAAAACGAAAAAAAACTTAAATTATTATTAAGAATTGGTTACGGCAATGTAAAATATGTAGGACTGAATTTGCACAAATATAAAAAATTTAGAATTGATTTGGCGAAATTATAATAGGTTTAGAATTTTTTTAATAATTTTTTCAATAGAAAAGTTAAAGTAATCGGGTCTATGAATATCTCAAGAGTGCTAAAAGATAATTGGTCGTACTTTAGTGGCACTTCGTGCTTTTGCTTCGTGAAAAGTTAAGAATTTAATTTTTTTTTTTTCTAATTTTGATCTCTACACATCGTCCACTAAAATGAATTAATAAGAATTGTTAATGAGAACTTTTTTCCTTATTTCGTTGCCCAGAATGAGAAATGCTTTCACTAACAACATTACATGCCTAACTATTGTTACTGATTTTATGAATATAGCTTTTATTATCTCATTTTTAAAACATTTTCAAGTTACCGATTTTCGCGAAACAATTACAAACGCACCCCTCAAAAAGGGGAAAAAAGGGCCAAGATTTTCCATAAACTAGTTGTTTCTACTTTCTATGTCTTATTTGGGTCACTGCTACTTGAGCGAACCGTAAATTCAATACGAATAGGCATGTTATCTGAAAGACTAGAAACTCAAAAGCCATCATCCGATAGCAGATAAATCGTTTAGACGGCGGGCTCTGCAAAAGCACCCTTCATGCATATATGGAAGTTACACTCGTCAATTACAATCATCAAATGAACTTTGCTTTAAAGAATCTTGATTCAAAACCATGCCAAGTTACCAAGATAACAGGCTTTTCTGCAGTAACAAGGTATAAGAACAAACGAATCTTCACGGTAATTCACTTAGGTTTACATTCAATAGTCCCAAATCACGAGGAAGAAAACCAAAAAGTCGGAAACTCGAGGAAAAGGAAAATTTCTGCAGATAGAAACCTCTCCGTGATAAAAGAATCTCTTCTACGGCGTTTGCCAATCCCCACTAGACGATTAGAAGCATTTCCTGTGAACAATTGATGGCCCCGATTCATCATACTCTGCCTTTGCGATCCACATCTGCACTCAGAAAAAAAAAAAAAAAAAAGACAGGACATGATATACTTGCTGTCTGAATAAGTGTAGATAGAGGTGCCCTCCAAGCAAAGTATATAAATGTCAATCCAAATTAAGATAAAATAGAGAACATCAACGACAACTATGGATTCTCAAACCTTCATACGATTCCTCTTATATAGCAAGGTACTGTCATTACTGCATGCAGACCTGTTATTGACTAACCGTACTAAACTTTCTACGTGTGCAGTCGTATATGGGCCAACAAATGCATCTCTCTTCTCAAGTATGCGCACTGAAAGAGCAAGGACAAGTGAGGTTCATTACCTGCTGGAAGGTGCTGAGAGATGCCAAAATGGAACCTCCGATCCAAACACTGTACTTTCTCTCAGGGGGTGCCACCACTTTAATCTTCATGCTACTAGGAGCCAGTGCAGTAATTTCTTTGCTCATTCTATCAGCAATGCCAGGAAACATAGTAGAGCCTCCGCTGAGAACTATATTGCCATAAAGATCCTTTCTGATATCGACGTCGCACTTCATGATAGAATTGTATGTTGTTTCATGGATGCCAGGAGATTCCATGCCTATCATGGAGGGTTGGAAGAGCACTTCAGGACAGCGGAACCGTTCAGCTCCAATGGTGATGACCTGTCCATCAGGTAGCTCATAGCTCTTCTCAACAGATGAACTTGTCTTTGAGGTTTCCAACTCCTGTTCATAGTCAAGAGCAATGTAAGCTAATTTCTCCTTCATGTCCCTCACAATTTCTCGTTCGGCAGTGGTAGTGAAAGAATAGCCACGCTCAGTCAAAATTTTCATAAGGGCATCTGTCAAATCACGGCCTGCGAGGTCGAGACGCAAAATGGCATGTGGGAGGGCATAGCCTTCATATATGGGAACAGTGTGACTCACGCCATCTCCGGAGTCCAGAACAATACCTGGATAGACAAAGGTACAAACAGGAAACTCAATTTGCAGACGCCTATACAACGTTGGAATAAAATGATGTTGCATGAGTTATGACTACCATTCTCCAGTGACTGACGAGACTTCAGTTTCACAATGGTGGCACGGTAGAATTGTCTGATATGATAACTTAAGATACAATATGTCCCAATACATTGGAGACATTATTTCAGAGCTTCCATTGACTGGAAATATGGTTATGTGTCACTCACGTGACTGCTGGCGGCACAAATTTTGTATGGGATGTTCACAGGACAATAATTCTTAGATTTAGACAATGCATGAAATGATGGACGTTCGTGTATGTGTGTGCATGTCCATTCCATATACTGATGTGAACATAATTTTCATTGAGTTCAAACGAATCTAGTGTCCACCTTCAATCCTCAAACAGAACAATTTTTCCTGACATGAGGTTCTTCAAGATATTTTGTTCCTAAATAACATGGTTTCTCTTGCGTTAATTACTTACAAGGAAAATACAAGCAGAAACTCGTAAAATTGCTTACCAGTTGTACGACCACTGGCATAGAGTGAAAGGACAGCCTGAATGGCCACATACATTGCAGGAGTGTTGAATGTCTCAAACATTATTTGAGTCATCTTCTCTCGATTTGCCTTAGGATTGAGAGGTGCTTCTGTTAGCAAAACAGGATGCTCTTCTGGGGCCACGCGGAGCTCATTGTAGAACGTGTGGTGCCAAATCTTCTCCATGTCATCCCAATTGCTAACGATACCATGTTCTATCGGATATTTCAATGTCAAAATACCTCTCTTTGATTGAGCCTCATCCCCAACATAAGCATCCTTTTGTCCCATACCAACCATAACACCCGTATGGCGAGGTCGACCTACTATGCTAGGGAATACTGCTCTAGGAGCATCATCTCCAGCAAACCCAGCCTGAATTCATAATTGTGAATCAGTTGAGAGCAACTCAAACTTCTAAAAAATTTCCATTTTCTAAGCACGGCATCTAAGCCAATTGGTGTCACAAGTGGTAGAAACCACAGCACTTGTGAACTTTTGTAGAGGAAATAAAACGCTCAATTGACTACCAACATTCCTATTGCAGCAGAGGAGGATCATATCACGGCCATTACTTTACAATGTCTCATTAAAATTACTCTCGAGCAATTACCTTGACCATTCCGGTACCATTGTCGCATACAAGAGGCTGAATATCCTCAGAATCTGCCATCTTCAAAACTGCAGCAGAATTGCCCAGTATCATGTCAAATGCAATTCAACATGGGGAAATTCATGAAAATAAGACCACACAAGGAACTGAAAATTTTATTCGTTATTGCCTTTGGGGGATAAATGCCTTCTAACTATTTCTGTTAGCAATCTCGTTGATCACAAATAGAAAAACAGAGAGGCATTGGCAAATCCAGGTGAGAAATATGCAGAGCACATGATGTAAAGCAAATCCCCAGAGAACAAAGTTTCGAAACTCCAGCCTCGCTAAACTCGAATCCGCGCAATATAGTCTCGAAGGAGGCACGATAAGCACAGATACCGGAAACTCCAACAAGGATCCAATCGATAAGCAGAGCAATCACACCAAGCAGCTCGTATTTCAACCGCCCGACGAAAATTTCACATAAACGTGAACCGACAACAAGCCAGCTCATCGAATCGACATACATTCGAGAGCGGAAAATCACGAAGCCAGCGACATGCACAGAATTCGACGAGCCGAAACAAAAACACGGAAATGCGAGCAAAGACCAAGCCTAAACAGACGATCGACACGAACAAACAAGCATCAAAGGTTCGAAAAAAAAGGCATTTCGGATCTCGCAGACACCGAAACGATTCCTCTCAGCCCAGAAAACAGACAAATCCAAAAAAAAACCATCGCGGACGAACGCGCGAATCCCGCGAGCATCGCTACGATCTTTCATGATCGAAGGCGGGGATGGGATCATCGTTACCTCGGGCGAGAAACTCCGATCTTCGAGTCCGATCTTCGATCTCCAATATCCTTCCTCTCTCTCTCGCTCGCTCGCTCGCTTCGCTTCTGGGAGAGCTCCAGACCTGGAAGAGCGGTTGCGCGCTCTGTTTGTTTTAAAAAGGGCGCAAAAAGAGGGCCTGATCCAGACCGAACGTCTCAAATCTTCGCTGTGTCTCAATCGCAGCCGTCCATTCCCAGCCCCTCCCCCCATGATCGTTGGACCCCGCCAATGACCCTGGTGAGAAACAGCTGTCTCGCTTTCGGTCGCCCCCGCCACTGAAAAGACCGGTTTGCCCCTCTCGATTGGCTAATTAAAAAGATTGGACTAGCTTATTATAGAAAATGTCTAAATAATTAATTTCCAAAAAAAGAAAAAGCAAAAAGCATACCAACCGCAAAAAAATTAACCTTTTTAAAAATGGTGGATATTTTATAAAATCCACATAAACTAAAAAAATAATTTTGCACTACGACAAATCAATGACTGTAAATTTAATTTATTCAATAAAAGGCACCGGAATAAATTATTTAAAATCAATGAAGGCCCATCTAAATGAATGCGGAAAAATTTCATCATTCCTTCTTTTTTTTTCATATGCTTCTCTAGATAATTTTTAAATAATAATTAATCCCATATTAGGAGGTGGGGCATAGATGTAATTAGGAAGGGATATGAGGGTCAAATTGGTCTTAGAAAAAGTTCTCCTGAATAAAAGGTTAGGGGTTGGGTGGGAGTAATAATAATACCTCGCGAAAAATTAAAATAAAAAGTGGGGGAAAGTTTCTTTTTTTTTTTTCCAACTCATCCTCCGTTCGCAACTGTCCCCAACGATCACGTTGGCAGGTCCGATCTGGTGCGCTCGCATCCACGGGACACCTGTCTGCTCCCGCTTCTTTCTCGGCTCCGAGACCGAGTCTCCCGTTGACCGACAGCGAGAATCGGTCGAAAGTCGTATCATCGTGCGGTGGCGACGGCCGGAGAGAAAAGGGTGGTGTACGACCATCGAGTTGACGAATCGCAACGTGCCACGTCGGCTGCGGTGGGCCCCCAAAAGGTTGAAAGGGACCAAAAAGGACGTGCCAGATATGAAAGGCATAAAGAATTCAATCTCGTATTTTTACAATATGTTTTATCGAATTTATATATGTCCATGTGACAAGATATTAGTCCTGCAGTACTTAGTCGGATCTTATGAAAAAAGATTTCGATTCGCGATACATATCTCGATCCGACACCCCGTGCATGTCTCAAGCAAAATTTGATTACTAAAAAGTGGAATTCAACTCCGACCCATGAAATATTTCTGACTAGTTTTATCTACGAGATAAGGCGACGGAGTCGGGATAACCTTTCGGCTGGATCCGTCAAGTACATGCGCAACCATTGTACAACTGGACGAAATGAATCACCAACCCTGTAGATTCGACTAGCGGTTTAGGAACGAATATGTGCTTACGAATTAAGCACGTGACACGAGGTGAACTTCCTCGCTATAAAAGAATGACCAAGCAACACTATAAAACAAAATCATTGACTTAAACATATCGTGTGATTTTACTGTCCACAATAAAAAGAAATTAGACAAAAAATATCTCTTTTTGTATATTAAATTGAGACGTGATCAATTGGGATTGGAATCCACAAGTAACGTGCAACTAAAATCCACAGCAATCTAAGTATTCATTTTGGATCCGACGAGTTTATTTTGTCTTTTTCTCTTATATATGAAGTTAGCTTTAGTATCCGTTGATTGACCCAAGTAACATTGGCCAAGTTTGAGTACATCAACATCGATTTGAACTGGCGTCGTGCATGATATTAGTGATGTTAGTGCGTGATTAGTGATAAATATGTTTGGTACAAATTATTTTTTTCGAAGCATACATTTTTTTAATCAAAAAGATGATATTATTTGAGAAAATGAAAAAAAAAAAGAAAAGAAAAGAAAAGAAAAGAAAAGGAAACTGAAGGAGCCGATTTTGCAAGTACTGATCCTTTTAAAAGTTAGGTACACTCAGTTAGACGTAATAATTTGAGTACGTTTTCGATCTATTCTATCTAATTATATATTTTAAAATATCGAAATCGAGAGGGCATTCGCTCCGATACCCGTTATGTGGCATTTGGTCACTTACCACACGACATTGCTTTGTTGCACGGCGCGATTGAGATTGATATTAATAGAATTAGTTAATATTAAATTCCTTTTGCAATCTATTGACCTACTATTGATGCATCTTAGTAGGGGTGTCAACGGGCTGGGTCCCGGCCCGACCCGAACTCGAATAGTACCTAGCCCGACCCGACCCGAACTCTATTCGGGCCGAGCCGGGCTAGGTCGGTTTCTTTTCTTTTTTTGGAAATCATAATCACTTGATATCTCCGTCAAATGAAATAATATAAAAAATAAAAATAAAAATAAATTAAATTAAAAAGAAAGCGTGGGTAAAAAAAAAATGAAACCGGGTGGGCTTGACTCGACCCGGCCCGATCTTAACGGTTCCAAGCCGGCCCGAAAAGCCCGAAAATTAGGGTGAATTTTCGGGCCTGGCCGGGTCGGATTAGGCCGGGTTTGCGCACGATTTTTTGACACCCTACATCTTAGTAAGTATTCTGCAATTTGAATGACATGTTAAATTTGAGCGAGGAAGCAAAAAAATGTTTTTATGTTGCTATCCTTGTTGTTTTTGTGCTGTTTAACGCCTTGTTTTCGCGATCAATTGAGCAATGGTCCTTAGTGAGCCAATGTAGAGCAGGGGGATTATTCTGGGTCTCGTCCAAGCCGGTGTCGGATGGTCCGTTAGGCGTCAAGATACATCGCTGGGATTAGTTGGAGCTATCGGGCATCACAAGTGATGTCCGACAAGGCCTATTTTGGTGAGTTTGTGGATGAACATGGACGTGGGAGGGGACTTGCGTTTGAATGAGATGCGTTGGACCAATCGGATCGAGTCCGGGCACGCGGCGTCGCACCGGCCGAAGCTAGCCGAAAGAAGGTGGAGACCGGGCTATGCATTTGGGCTTCCATACGAGACCGGACCTGCGGTTGTGCTAGTCTGGTAGTGTTACTTTGGCTCTCCGAGTCGGGTGGTTGGAAAAGAGAGTTGGGTCGGGCTTCATGCTTTGTTGTTGGTGGGCTCGGAGAGGGAAGGAGCAGCCCAGGTGGGATTCCCACGCCTGAACCGAACCAGGCCCCTAGGCCTGGTCCGGTTTAGGTCCGGGAACTCAACTGGGACCGGTTTATAGAAAACTAACAAAAAAAATGTTTAAAAACATTAATTAATCTAGGAAAATCTCAAAACAATTAAAAATAGAAAGTGACAGGGAAAATGCCTTTTTAGCCTAATTAGTGCTTTTATGTGTTTTTTGTGACGATAGGCTGATGTCCAATCCGGTCTTGTTTTATACCCCCGATCATGTCTTGAATTTTTATTTGAAATTGTAATTTAACACCCAGCGGTTTGCTTGTTTTATTCCCAATACGTAATTGTGTGTTAATCGCTTTCCTAGCATTAGGTTAGGATTAGACTAGAATTTACGCGAAAATGACAAAAAATCTACATGATCATTTAGCACCGAGGATACCTTTAGGCCGTGAATGAAAATCGGAATGCACAATTACCTTAGGAAACAACCAACTAGTTAGAGGTACCGCAAGGACGCTAATTAGATAATTAGCATAAACAAGTCCCCGATCTCAGTATTTTCTTGTAGACTTGCAGTATCTATACCCATTTCTTTTCATTCGCATGCTTCATCTGTTCCATTATTCAATGGAATGAATTTCTCTGATTGGAGTGAGCAAGTCCAGTTTCACTTAGGTGTCATGGATCTTGATTTAGCACTTCAAATTGAGAAACAGGGTGCTATCACAAAGGAGAATAGCGATGATGAAATGTTTTTCCATAAAGCTTGGAAAAGATGGAATAGACTAAGCTTAATGTTCATGCAAATGATAGTAGCGAACAACTTAAATACTTCTCTTCCCAAACTCGACAATTTTAAGGAATTTATGAAATTTGTGGAAGAGCGTTCTCAAACTGTCGACAAATCACTTGCTAGTACGTTGATGAGTACTTTGACCACCATGAATTATGATAGTTCACGTACCATGTATGAGCATGTACTTGAGGTGACGAACTTAGCAGCAAAGTTAAAGAATTTGGAAATAAACGTGAATGAGTACTTTTTAGTGTAGTTCATTTTTAATTCCTTGCCTCATGAGCAATATGGGTCATTTTAGATGAATTACAACACTATAAAAGATAAGTGGAATGTAAATGAATTGGCCAGTATGATTGTTCAAGAAAAAACAAGGATAAAGAATCAAAATGCTCATTCTGTTCATCTCTTAAGTCATCAAAAACCCGAAAAGAATTCCAAGTGAAAATGTAGAAAAGGTAGAAAGAGCAAAAAGAAAGGATTGCACATCTTGAATGACTCTTCTAAGAATACTCAAATCCACAAGAAGAAACATAACCTTATTAAGTGTCACTTTTGTAATAAGATTGGGCACTTGAAGAAATATTGTCTGAAGCGTAAAGCTTCGTTCGAAAAGAAAGGTAAGCCTTGTGCTTTTGTATGTTTTGAATCAAACTTTATTAGATTTCCTCATAATACTTGGAGGATTGATTCAGGTGCTACCATCCACGTTTTCAATACAATGCGGGGATTCATTACGATCTAAGCCTTAAAGCCAAATGAGAATTACGTGTACACAAGGAATAAAAACAAAGCTCTAGTTGAAAGAATTGACACTTATCATTTAATCTCAGATACTAGACATTATTTGGATTTATTTCCAACCCTTTATGTGCCTATGTTCTCTCGTAATTTAGTTTCTTTGCTAAAACTTGATGCTGCGATTTTTTTCTTTTAAGTTTGGTTGTGGATCTTTCAGTTTATTTACCTATGAGAATCTTATTAGAACTAGAACCTTATGTGATGGTCTTTATAAGTTTAAACTTGATAATGCATTCGTTAATACCATAACGACCTTGCATCATAATGTCGGCACTAAACGCAGTTTAGTGGATGAGAATTCTACTCATTTGTCGCATAAACGTTTGGGTCATATATCCAAAGAAAGGATGCAAAAACTAATGAAGAATGAAATTTTTCCAAATTTGGATTTTACTGCCCTTGGAGTGTGTATTGATTGTACTAAGGGTAAACAAACAAAACACACTAAAAAGGGTGCCACAAGAAGCACAAAGTTTTTTAAAATTATACACACTGATATATGTAGTCCTTTTGATATTCCATCTTTTGGTGGAGAAAGTTATTTTATCATCTTTATTGATGATTTTTCACATTATGGTTACATTTATCTATTGCATGATAAATCTTGATCCGTGAATGCACTTGAGATATATATATATTAAAGAGGTTGAGAGACAATTAGATAAAAAGATGAAAATATTAAGGTCGGATAGAGATGGTGAATACTATGGAAGGTATAACGCATCGGGACAATGTTCGAGTCTATTTGCTAAATTCCTTGAAAGACACGGTATTTATGCTTAATACACAATGCTAGGTACACCACAACAAAATTGTGTATTAAAAAGACGTAATCATTCTATAATTGAAATGGTTAGGAGTATGACGAGTAATTCATTTTTACTCTTATTTATGTGAATGTATGCATTAAAAACTTCTATATACTTATTAAATAGGGTTCCTAATAAGACAGTTCCAAAGACTTCCTTTGAACTGTGGACAGGTAAGAAACCTCTTTTATGATACCTACATATTTAGGGTTGTCTAACAAAAGTATGTATTTGCAATCCAAATGAAAAGAAATTGGATTTTAAAACGACTAGTGGTCATTTCTTTCGTTATGTAGAAAAATCCAATGAATTAAATTTTACTGTCCTAATCATAGCACGAGAATTGTTGAATCTGAAAATGCTAGGTTCATTGAGAATACGACATCAGTGGGAGTGAAAGAATGGGTGATGCTTGCATTCAAGAAGCTAGGATGAAGGTCCCTTTACCCAAAACTTCAAAAGTTGTTGTTTCTAATATTATTGTTCAATAGTTATTTCTGGTGGCTCAACTACTGTGGATCCATTGTCGATATGTTCATTATGGAGTGTTTGATCATTTGTTTGTTGTTCCTGATATTATTGTTCAACCACCACCAGAAATAGCATTAAGAAGATCTCAAAGACTCAGAAATTGACTTAGAAATTAGTAATGATTCAAGCTCATTTTCATAGGTCATGTAATGTAGTGATTCTACAAAGTAGTTTAATGACATGAAAGAAAGAGTTAAAATCTATGAATCAAAATCAAGTATGAGATATTGTTGAATTGCCTAAAAGATGTAAAAAGGCCAAGCGTAAATGGATCTTTAAGTCCAAGCGTGACTCAAAAGGTAATATCAAATGGTATAATGCCAAAGTTGTTGCTAAAGGTTTTACTCATAAAGAAGGTATTGCTTATAAGAAACTTTTTTGCCAATCTCTAAGAAAAATTCACTTAGAATCATTTTGGCTTTGGTGGCTTATTACGATTTAGAATTACATCAAATGGATTTTAAAACTGCCTTTCTTAATGGAAATTTAGAGGAAGAGGTTTATATAAACCAACCCGAAGACTTTTAAGTTAAATGAAAGGAACACATGGTGTGTAAATTAAAGAAGTCAACATATACACTTAAACAAGTTTTTCGACAATGGTATCTCATGTTCAATGATACTATAACCTCTTTTGGGTTTAAGAAAAATACCATTGATCGGTGTATATGTATGAAGATCAGTAGGAGCAAGTTTATTTTTCTAGTTTTGTATGTTGATGACATTTTACTTGCCGTTAATGATCTTGGTTTGTTACATGAAACCAAGAAATTTCTCTCTAAGAATTTTGAAATGAAAAATATGGGTGAGGCAACGTATGTGATAGGAATAAAAATATTTTGTGATAGATCACAAGGATTGTTAGGGTTGTCTTAAAAAGCCTATGTTAAAAAATTATAGAGAGATTCAATATGGGAAAATGTTCAGTAGGAGTAGTTCCAATTTAGAAAGGGGACAAATTTAGTCTTATGCAATGTCTGAAAAGTGAATTGAAACGTGGGCAAATGAAAAGTATTCCTCATGCATATGTTGTTGGAAGCTTAATGTATGCTCAGACTTGCACCCGACCGGACATCGGTTTTACCGTCGGAATGCTGGGTAGGTATCAAAATAATCCAAGATTGGATCATTGGAAAACTACAAGGAAAGTTCTCAAATACTTGCAAGGAATGAAGGATTACATGCTCAATTATAAAAGATCTAATCACCTCAAGGTGATTGGATATTTAGATTCGGACTTAGCCGGATGCACCGATACAAGGAAATCAACGTTTGGTTATTTGTTTCTTTTAGCTGGAAGTGCAATTTCATGGAAAATTGCGAAGCAATCAATCATAATTGCACCCACTATGGAGCCTGAGCTTGTGGCATGCTTTGAGGCCACTATTCATGGGTTATAGCTGCGGAACTTTATTTTAGGGCTTGTGATTAACGACAGTATTGCCAGGCTACTGAAAATTTACTGCGATAATTCTACAGTAGTTTTCTTCTCTAAGAACGACAAGTATTCTAAGGGTGCTAAGCATATGGAAATTAAATACTTATTTGTCAAAGAAGAAGTTCAAAAACAAAGAGTGTCAATTGAGCATATTAGGACCAATCTTATGATTGTAGATCTTTTGACACCTAATTTTGGCGGTCCGGTATTTTATTTTGTCTATCTTATTTTATTTTATTTTTCATTTAGAATATTGTCTAATTGGTCAATTATTTTTTTTTTCATGTGTTTTATATTATATGTGCTCTCTTATTTCTATTCCAAAAATGAAAAATATATATATCTTAAAATTCTCTTAAGAAAAAATTATTAAATTAAAAAAAATAAAAAAATAAAAAAATCTGATCCTTTGAATCACTCGAGTCCGCACCAGCCAAAAATTGGCCTATTGGACCAACCCACGTGCGCGTCCAGCTGGGCCATCTTCTTTTCCTTTTCCCACGCGAAACAAGCCCACGCGACGCAGGCCCAACCGCTTCGATTTTTTCCTCCCCGTCTAAGCCCGGGTGAATGGCCCGATTCTTTTTATATTATTATTATTATTATTATTATTATTATTATTATCTTATTTTTATTTTCTCTTTAGCCCCTTTTCACGCGTGAGCAGCTCCCTCATTATTACCATTAACTCACCTGCACACACACTCACGTCACTACAATTTTCACCACACAACTCACATGGCCTTTCACCGACCCACGTCCACATCATCCGGTTTTTACTCTCATCCACGTATGAAAGCTTGGAGAAGGAGGCAGCAATAGAATATAAGGGAGGAGAGGATGGCTGGCTAAGGGTTCGGTGGTCCCCAAAAAGAGGGCGGAAGAACTAAAAAAAAAAAAGGAGCACGAAGAGGAGGCTCCGTGAGTTTTTGTGAAGTTCGCTCCGTGAGTTTTTGTGAAGTTCGCTCCTCTCCTATCCGCCAACCAGGTAAGTTCATTCCTTGGCTCTTCACCGTGGTGTCTTGCCCCAGCCAGGATTGGCATTTTCTTGTCCATGTATGCATCGTGTCCACATATAATGAATGCATGGATTGTTTTCTTGTGAACCTGGATGGTCCCGTACCCACAAAGAGCCACGTCCTCACTTGTTTGATGCACCCCATTTAGTTGTAGCATGGCTGCGCCACCACGATCTTGTTGTTGCTCATACGCACTTTCACCTGTATTGTTGGTTGAGAGTTTAGTTTAGGTGCAGTTGGGTCTCTTTTATGTTGGTGGTCGTTGAAATCATGGTGAGACGTTGGAGTTGCTTTGGGAGGTGATCGGTTAAGTGGTTCAAGGCTCGGCGGGATTCCGACGCATGAGGAAACGCGAGCTCGTTTCGGTGGCGACGCAAACGTGAGCAAACGCGGAACGCGAGCGGGTCGTGGTGGCGAGGCAACCTGAACCGGTGTTCGCGCGCGAGATCCGGACGTGTTTGCGCGTGAGGTCGAGGCGACGCGAGCCCGAATGGAGATGAGGTGAGGCCGACCGAGTTGGCGAGTGAAGCGACTCAAACTCGGGCTGAGACGACGCAAGCTTGAATAGAAGGCGATGCGTGCGTGAGCAGCACGGCAAACGAACACGAATCGGTGACGAAGCCCGGCGTGAGCGAGAGGGGACGCGGGCTCCGAGCGGTGGCAGTCCGACGTGGCGACGAACGCAGTTAGACACGAGGTGGGCTGAACCGGTTGGTCTCCAGCAGGTCCGGCGGGTGCGTCCCGGCGGTAGTCCGATGTGGCAATCAAGGTGGCACGATGATGAGCGTAGAGGTGCGTTAGAGAAGAGGAGATCGGGTCGGATCAACGTGGAGACTCGATATCCAACGAAGTCGGCGTCGGTTCCGATATTTTGACCGGCGGCGTTCGGTTTTGGTCTCGGTGCAGCGAACGCAAGGGAGGCGTCGCATGAAGAAGATACATGAAGAAGACGATGAATAGTAAAAATGGGGTGGGGGGGGCTGAATCGCTTTTTTGTGGGCTGTTCGTGGGTTGATCGAACGGCCCGAGGAAGGTAAAAAAATAAAAAATAAAAAAAGAAGAAGAGGAGATTGGGCTGAATGGTGGACTGATCGGATGGGCTGAAAAAGAAGAAGAA
The DNA here is from genome assembly GCF_020921035.1 of Rhodamnia argentea. Classification (NCBI taxonomy): domain Eukaryota; kingdom Viridiplantae; phylum Streptophyta; class Magnoliopsida; order Myrtales; family Myrtaceae; genus Rhodamnia; species Rhodamnia argentea. The sequence continues at coordinate 11,385,774 of NC_063156.1, forward strand.
GAGGAGATTGGGCTGAATGGTGGGCTGATCGGACGGGCCGAGAAAAAGAAAAGAACAGAGGATTGGGCTGGCAGAATAAAAAAAGGGGGCCTAAGCGGTTGGGCTGAGATTAAAAGGAGAAGGAATTTGGATGGGCTGGCATGAAAGAAAACAGAAAAACTGCCGGGCCCGTGCTGTTTGGGGCGTGAGAGAGATGGGCCGAAGGAGGGCCGGAGCCCGGCTTTTTCTTTTTTTTTTGCAAATAAAAGCAAAGTGGGCCTAGGCTTCTTTATGTCAATCGAGCCTAGTTCGGGTCCTCTCTCGCGGGCCCGAGCATAGTTCGACGGCCCGATCCAGGCCTGGGTCAGAGAACGCGACCCCGGGCCAGGTTCCCTTTAATAAAAAATAAAAAAATAAAAAAAAATTAATTAAAAAATTAAAAAAATTCGAATAATAATAAAAATTCAAAAAAATCAGGAAAATTTCAGAAAATTAGAAAAATGGTTTCTTTGACCTTTTTACCCCTAATGTGAATTTTTAAGCTTTAAATTAGCGTTGATTGAAGACCGATGTCCAAATCCGGTCGACAAGCGTTGTAATTCGACCTTCGAGTCGAAATTGTTTGTTTAAATATCGCCATTATAGATTTGGTCTGCATGTGCTTATCCTAATCTTTATTTGGCATATTTATTTGATTGAGTGTTTACATACGTTGTCTTTTGAAAAATTGCCCGTTAATCGCTTTTCCTATCTGTTAGGTTAAGGATAAATAGGTAATTGCATGAAATGACAGAAAAACATTATGCATGATCATTTAGTACCGGTTAGATACCCGGTGCGTTTAAAATGATATGCGGAATGTGTGGTCACCTTAGGAAATATCAACCGGTTAGGTACCGAAAGGGCGATAATTATCTAATTAGCGTAAACAAGTCTCCGAACTTAGAAACTCTAGTTGCGTAGGAATTGAGATAACCCTCCCGTGTCTCGATTGGTTTCTAGCCGACCCCAATAGGCTAGTGGCGACTCCTAATAGCATTTTAATTTGCTAATCAGTAAAAAGAAATCCAATGTCACGCGAGGTAGGAATTGGGAGAGTCCACGCCATTGATCTATGGCAATACCTCTAAACCTCGCCGGACCCTCCGCGGGAGGCCGAAGGCGAGGTCGCGACAAGATCCATTAACAAAAGGACTGCCGCCCAAAACATTTAATAAACATGTTGAAAGGGTAAGTATTATTGGACATCACTAATGATATTGTATTATGACTCTATTTAGTTTATTTGACACTCCGAGCTAAGTTATGTGTGCTTCTGATATATCCTTTTTTACTTATTATACATGATGGAAGTATATGAATATTTGACAGGATAGTCTCCAATAGAGACATTATATTTTGACCATTGATATATTTATTATTTATGAATCATAATAAGTAGAGAGCTATAATTGTAGTACATAGAAGGGACTATATCGATTAATGACACACAACCGTTATGATTCACATTGGTTTTCTTTACTTTATTGTGGTTATTATGTGATAGTCAATTAAAGAAAAGTTTTAGCATGATGTTATTGTACACATTATGATATTTATTAAACCATGAAAGGAAACTCATATTAGCTAAGTGGGATAATGTAAAATAAATGTGGCCCATATGATGTTATGATAATGATATAATAATTATTTCGTGTTATAATTAATTTATATTTTTTATGAAAGAACAATTGAAAATGGGCAAATCTGATGAGCTTTGATAGAAGGCACCTCTTCGATAACGTTCCTTTTAAGAGGAAGTCCGGTCCTCTCTCAACCCAAATGAACAAACGTAACGACGTTAATAACATAACGATGTACAATTGTCTCTCTCCATAAAAAACAACGTAAAAGAGCAGAGGGTTAAGGGATAGAAATCAAGTTTTTCATCTTTTCTACATTGATCGTTCTTGAAGAATCACTATGGACAAATGTACGACTTCATCTTACTTATTGTGAGAATCATGAAGATTGAAAACCCGTATCGAATTTTCGCATATAGTTTTTACTATATAATGCTTACGATCGTTGTTGGCTTCCGGCTTGTTCCTCATCCTACTCCCGCTTCTACTTGAGTTGCTCGATCGATGCTTGGAAGACTTCGTGGGTAGGCTTCTGTGCTATCTCCGGCACCGAGGGTAAGCATTCGGGGTTAACCTTGCGGTTGATGCACTCTAAGGATGCGTAATGCTCTTGCATGTTTCCTTTTAGATCTTGGCCGAGGGTAATCTTCAGCGCGGTGAGTTGTGCCAAGCATTCCTCATGTAGTCTACACTCTTTTGGTGATACTTTAATTCGGATTCATCAAAGCTGTTATGGATGAGGTTCGATTGGAGCCGGTCTGTCGCGACCTAAAAATAAATTTTTAGGTTAATGGATTATGAGGTTACTTAGATGAATTAACTAACCTAATACGGACTCTCCCAAGCCCTACCAATTCGCAACTTAGGTTTGATTTTTTTTCTTTTGTAGGAGTCGCCACTAATCTTTTTTGGTAGGTAGATTAGATACCTAAATAAAGTACGGGAGAATACTTTATTTTCTGCTAACCAAAGATTTAGGGTTCGGGAACTTGATTATGTTAATTTTCAATTAACACCCTTTCGGTACCAAATTTCATGAAAATGCTTTTTCTTGATTGATGATGCGAATTGAATGTTTTTTTTTTTCGTTTTCCCTTTTATTATTTTTTTGTTTTTTCGAATTTCTTTTAAGCTTGAATTTGAACAAAGTTAAACAAAAATGCCCATAATATACCTTAATTTCCGAATTTTCCGATAAATCTTCTCATTCCCGAAGATCCGGGCTAGAACGAGATTTTATTCGCTACATCCTCGAGAATTTGAGTCAGTATGCGGATAAATATATAGAAATACAACGTCCATTCTCGCCAAAGGGCAGAATATGAATTTCTATATTTAAATCACCATCCCATCCCATAAGATCATGGGCGTGGCGTGTGATTTAATTTTCCGACGGGACTAGGCACCGGGGAGCATATATTATAAGCAGCTTTGTTTAAAGATGTGCAAATATTTACTGAATTTTCGAAAATCCTTAGAGGATTCCAGAATTTTCAAGGAGATAAGCTCCTATCCACAAATGATTGATATCTTTTATATTTATGAAAATTATCTCTTGAGATTTGAAAGATTTTTTTTAGATAATTCCCCGAATTTTAAAAGATATGTTCAGAATTCCCAACCGAGATACAGATCTTATTCGATATTCTCGGAATTTCAGATGGATTCAAATTTTGATCACAAGTTAAATTAGACGTTCTAAAAAAAGTTGTACACTATCCTTTTTAAGATGATGTTCAGGATTTTTTAGATATCTCAAGTTTCAGCCACAAAATAAATCAAATATCCATAGATATACTATAAATCCAGATATATGCTCAAGATATACGCAATATCCACAAGAATAAAAAGATATGCAGAAAAAATTAGATTCGACATGCGAAGGTCAATCCTTATCCTTGAATGATCCACAAAATCTCAATCGAATACCACTATCCTTATCTTGTCAAAATTCTCTTTTGTCCGATCAATATTAGAATATGCAAGATAGTTCAAATTCAATCAAGACGAATGCGACAAAATGAAATTCATCCAAATCATGTTTAGATTTTCGGATCTAGCAACATCAAGAGTAAAAATCCAAATTTTCATGCATGCTTTCGATTTAATGATCTCTTGCGAATCGGACAATGTTCAATGACTAAACTTTAGCAAAAATAAAGCACCAAAGCAAGCAATCAATCACATAGATAACGAATTCTAAGATAGACAAATTGGAATCATTCGTTACCTAATTCAAAGCTTGAGCCGAAAAATACTAGTGAGCAAATTCTTCAGACTAATCGGCTATGGGATTCGTGTGAGCTTAGAGGACTATGGCTAGGTGAATTCGTGACATCCAATTCACGCCTCAAACAGCCCCGAACAGCAAAGCAATCGTCCCAAAACAGTAGGAGTCAGCCCCGGATCGTGAGCAAGAAATCTGCACAAGACAAGAAGTGTAATCTGAAAAAAACAACTGCTGTTTTTTAGGACAGACAGCAGCTTTTCAGCCCCTCTATCAGTGACGTGTAGACTCTTGATAAGCAGAAAAATTGCAGCACTAGTTTTCACCCAAAACAACACCGAACAGCAGTTTTTCTGGACCAAACAGTAATGAAAACCGGTGCTGGTTTGGGAGGACTTCAACAGCACGAACAGGCTACCATGTGCATCGGACAGCCGCGCCTTTTGTGGTGGATGATGGAGCGCAAAACAGGAAGTGTCAGGAAAGCGGACAACAGCGAAGATGAGCTTGATGCGTAGCGGATGGTGGTGCACCAGTGGATGAGAATAATGGATCCGCACGAACTCTTCACTCCCTTTCTCTCCCGTCTAATTTCTCACGTATGTTTTGAGCTTTGTGAGCAGAAAGTTTTCTCTCTCTTTTTTTTTTGCTCCCATACGTGTATGTCTCAAATTTTCTGAATAAGATCCCCCCTTAACCCTAGGCATAATTGTGTATTTATAGAACAAAGGGTTGCACGCAAGCGTAGGGTTTACCGACGACCGTTCGATTCAGAAACTCTTATTAGATATCGATCGTCGGATTGAAAATTCTGACTTTTGAGGAGTCCTATTTATTAAAAATAGCTAGAATTTTCGTCCAAATGAATGAGGAGGACGAAATGGGCTACTTTTCAATGTTTTATGGGCTCGTTTTGTGATTCCGTACTCACTTGGACCTTAACTAATAAAATGGGTGATTAATTAAGGCCTTTTTTCAATTTTAAGAGCTCAAAAGGGGCTGTTTTGAGTCCAAAAATTATAGTAAAAAATTCTGCACCCTCTCTAGTATCTTTCGAGTCGATTTTAACTCGATCGTCCATTGGAATCATGCTCAATTGACTCATCTTTAGCCCTAGCTGACATGATGTACACTTGACCGACGAAAATTAAATATGCAATGCATGAGAATTTATTTTTTGCGAGAATTATGAATAACTCTCATTTTATGCTTATATGAATGATTTTCTAAAAATCAAAATTTAGGTGTCAACAGCTGCCCCTCTTTGAGTGGAAGCTTGTAGAGGTTTCGTTCAAAGACCAAAGATTGCAACCTAAATTTTGCTAATGCGAGTGATAGTAATTTTTGGTGGGATTGAATTCCATTTTCTGATGCAGGTGAAATGATGCATGGAATGCAATGCTGTAAATAACATGTGTCAAAGATTTCCCTTTTTTCTATGTTAGAGAAACTTGCACATGGATCGCATATGAAAATACATCTTTTAACAAATGCCTCATATGCCGATGATTCCCTTAATTTCCAGACCTCTAGTGGATGCCAGAATACTAAGGTACTAAGCCCATCTGTTACCGTAAGTTTCCTTCTGATGCGAGACAGCGCAAGATATGTGTTGTGAAGAAATATGCTTGAGTTATGGTTCAAGCTGACCATTTTTGTCTCTCGGGAAGTGGCCCTCGTGCACTATCAACCGTGAGTCGGTAGGTTGTCTCTTGGGAAGTCACCCTCGTGGACTTCGACCATGAGTCGGTAAATTGTCTCTTAGGAAGTCGCCCTCGTGGACTTCAACTATGAATCGGTAAATTGTCTCTTAGGAAGTCACCCTCGTGGACTTCGACCATGAGTCCGTAAATTGTCTCTTAGGAAGTCGCCCTCGTGGACTTCAACTATGAGTCAGTAAATTGTCTCTTAGAAAGTCGCCCTCGTGGACTTCGACTATGAGTTAGTAAACTGTTATCGTGGAAAGTCACCCTCGTGGACTATCACCATGATTAAGTAAATTGTCTCTCGGGAGATCACCCTCGTGGATCTCAATCATGAGACGATAAATTAGGAAGTCACCCTCATGGACTTCAATCATGAAATTGTCTCTCAAGAGATCACCATCGTGGATCTCAACATGAGACGATAAACTAGGAAGTCACCCTCGTGGACTTCAACTAGGGACAAACAAGTTGGCTATTGGGAAATCACGCTCGTGGACTTCAACCAAGCATTGTGCCACCATGCCCAATTTAAATGTCGGGATTGTCATGCTCAATTCAAGTGTCAAGCAATGATAAAAAAAACATACCCGATTCAAGTATATGAATGGAAATATCGGGTAAGTTAAGGACATACTTATCTGAGAATTTGAAGGATTATCTTGTGGGTAGTTGCTAGCATGGCTTTGTTCATTGAACAATCCTTGGATGAACTTCGAGACTCGAAAAAGAAATTCGAACATCAAAAATGTGTTACCTGTCAAATAGTGTCAGAGGTAACACATGCAAGCATACATGACAAAATTCAACAATAAGATCATATACAACTCTCTGTCGATCATCAATTTCTCTAGTTCTTGTCAAGCATGACAAAAATATGCATTTTGCTCGCATGCCATAATTGCTCACAATGTGGTTTATGCATAACTATTCTGTCAAGTTTACATTACCAAATTTGTTCGGGAAGGTTATCACATCATGAATACCTCGAATGTAATATGAATAGGAACTTTAGTCCGAAAGGGCATTCTCTCACTCTCGAGAAAAGATATTTATCCCGACTGCAAGATTTAAGAGAAATCACTCAATCTTACCATCACCACATTCAACAAGGATCCGAGTGATCTCGCAATTGATACGATAAAGCCGATCTTGAGGTCTTGATTAGGATCATAATGAGGGCTAGGTCAAAGGTTTAATCAAAGGGGACTCCAATCGAGTCAAAGCTTATGAAATGAAATTCTTCATTATCTCCCTTCGGTTTACAAGCCAAGAACCCCGCAAAATGAGATAAAAACGATCTTGCTCGCACTTCTTCGAGCGATATTCATGAGCATTTAAAATCCTACGTTAACCCTAGTGCCCTAATCTGAAGAGACTTTTGGTAAGGGTTGTAATGTAGGTTCAAGGTAGGCTTGGAAATGAAAGGCCTATTCAGAACAAAGGGGTGTATGATGATAAGATTGGTGATCATCCATCCTCGATACTTCAGCAAGAGTGCCATCGGTAATCTTCATTAATGTACTTCAGAAATTGTCTTTCTTTGAGGAACATTTTATGGACCAATTCGGGTGGGACCTCCCTTCCTTCTGGAGATTTCTTTTGAGAGAGCTCTTTTTTCTTTTCCCGATGGGAGTGGGCCCTTTCGCTCTTTAGACTGCCTCTTTTCCTCTTTTTTTTTTTTCTTTTTTTTTCTCTTGCTTGCCTTTTTTTTGCATGGCAAGCTTTTTTTTTTTTTTTTACTACCTACTCCCATCTTTCTTGTTGAGCTCTTTTGTTAAGAGAAAAGAAGAGTCTCATCTAAGTCTTTTGCATATTATGCTGTCGGATCTTCCAAGTTTCAGCTTGCCCCAAGGCACTTGGTTCGTCTGTCAGATGGTCTAAAATGATTTCCTTTCGGGATGATCACCAATTGGGTTTCAAGAAATGAATTCGCCGCTCAAATTGGGTTAAGCAAGGGATAAATGTATATGATGTAGAAATGAAATGCTCTTCGTCATGTCTAAGGCCCTTGAGCTAACATTGAATTCGCATGCAACAAATACACTCAATAGATTGATGCAAGTGAAAGCAAGAAAATTCCACTCTTTCTTTGCATTTATGAAATTGCCCCAATGTGGGGATATTCCTGGCAGGGGGTTTGAAACGAAACCACCGTTCAAAGGGGTTAAGCAAAGGGCAACATATAGTATTTGGATAGAGGAAATGAATGCCTCTGTCATTTCGGCTGTCGTACCTTTCGCGAGAAAACCCTTTGCCTTGTGAATGCAGAATATAACTCCCGCTCAGCTCACTTGGGGTTACAATGTGGTACATATATGGAAATGGATTGCCTTTCATCATTCTTTCATGCCCCATTCTATACATTCGACGCATCATATATGTTTATACTCCCTAATCAGAGTTGGTAAATTAAACGTAAAGAACAATCACACGTAAACCATGCAAGACATGAACACGGCAATTCCAAGCATTAGCCACATTTCATGAAAATCTCATGCCCTTTGCTAAAAAAATGACGATGCAAGAATGCGAGAAAATTATCGGGAACGAGAAAATCTACGTTGCCCCGTAACATGTGAGTAGATTAACTAAGTCAGGAAGTCTACTCCTCGCGTTGAGGATTGGCTCATTCCTATCTTTGCCCCAAAGCAAGAAAATCATGCATGAGCGAGTCGAGAGATGCTCCGACTTGTGTCATGATAGTTACCATCAAGTTGGTCATATGCTCCCGTAAGAAAGTAAGTGTTACTTTGAAAGTAATGTGAAATAGAGAAACATACTCCCTCTTTCAAGTTGAGGTCCGCTCGCTCCATTTTCAATCAGAATGGGTATAGCTTTTACCAAAATACGAGATTGCCCCAAACATGGTCGGTACCGAGGACCGAATTATGAGCTTTGGCAAGCTACTTTTTCCACACTTGATCCCTTGAAAGTCGTAGTGCCCCAATTCGCATTAGATGTATCTTGCCCCCGCACCGGTTCTGAAACATGTAGCCGATGGATCAATAGAACAAGCATGGTCAAACATCATGTAAGCCATTTTAAGAAGATTTTTCTTGAAAAACCTTTTGCTTTCGAAAACCTCGGGACAATAATTCTTGAGAAGCCCAACCCTCAGTACTTACCATTGATAATAGATTGTTCGATCGTTGGTTATCGTCATTGGGTTAGTTTGGTATGCCTCAACAAGATTCCAAAATAATGAAAATTTCTGTAATTTTATTGATCATGAACCAATTAAATTACATCTTATTGAATTCAAAATGCAAACAATTCCTCAACGGTGAGGAATTCTGACTCTAATCAACCTAGGAAATGAAAATGCAACCTAGACACTTAGGATGCAGGAAATACCCACGCAGGGGATTGCATAAAAATAAAAATGATACTAATTTGGGTCTACGCCCACTTCCTCAAAAGATCCTTCAATTGCTCACATGATTTGGCAGCGGGTTACTCCGCACATTAGGTTGGCCGGCTGACTGGAATGCAAATGCCCCTGTTTCGAGCAAATCTTGAATTCGATTCTTAAGCACCATACAATCATCAGTTGAATGACCCGGTTCACCCGAATGATAATCACACTTCTTAGTCGGATCATATTTAGGGAATGAGGCGTAATTGGGTCGTTGAGGATCCGAAGTTAGCAAGTTCTTCTTTCGCAAGATAGCCAAGACCTGCGAAGGAGTTCCTGGGAGAGGTGTAAATTGACGCTTGGGGCGGAATTGCTGACGTTGGTTCTCGTGGCCATAGTTAACTGTTTGTTGGGTTGCCATTGTTGCTTTAGGGGCTTGAACGGGAAATTTTTGGGCATAGGCCACATTCACCTCGCCGGCCGCTTCCTTGTCTTTTTTTCCGAAGAATTGCTTCCCCGAAGAACCGAAATCGCCATACCAACCTTTCTTTAATCCGCTCTCTACTTCTTCAGCCATCGAGATCAGCTGGCTAAACGACCGAGCAGATGCACCTAGTATATGAGAGCGCATGTTTTGTGGAAGCGTAGACACAAATAACTTCATCAATTCCCGTTCCGACGGCTCCGGCATAAGCCGGGCTGCCAAATTCCTCCACCTAGTCGCGTCTTGTTTGACGGTCTCTCCTTTCTTCATCTCAGCTTGTTCCGGATCTTCCCTAGAGATGGTGATGTCTAGGTTAAATCCGAAATGTTTGATGAACGCTGCAGCCGTTTTTTCCCAAGTCTCAATGCGGTTGATATGATGGTTGGTGTACCATCTCATGGCTGGCCCTTTCGGACTTGCTTGGAAAGTTTGGACCATAAGAAGATCATTGGTGACATACTTAGTCATCCGGGCCTGGTACATCCGGACATGTTCTACCGGGTTAGACGTGCCGTCATACTTTTCAAATTCCGGCAACTTGAATTTGTCTGGGACTTGAACCTTGGCATACATAGACAGGTCGATTGGGGAAACATGATGCGTTCCTTCTATTTCACGCAATCGTTGATCGAATTTTGCCAAAAGTTTGGCACTCTCATCATTTAACATGCCAGTTGTAACACGGGGTACGGTTGGTGTGGCGATTTGAGGCGCGGGTAAAATGACATTTCCGGGAGGCTGAGTAACACCTTGAACGCCAGATGGAGGAACATTTGTAAGAGGTGGATTGTCACCTTGAGCTCCAAGTAAAACATCTTCAAGAGGTGGCATGCCATTCAATGCTCCATCACTTTGTGCGCTCGCTTGAGGATCGACAATTGCTGGGGGTTGAATCATGGATGCCACTGGGGTTTGTCTTTGAGTCATCATGAAATTAGTCATCATCTGAGTCAACATAGCTATCTGGTCTTTCATATCCTTGATCTCTTCTTTGATTTGCGTTTTTACTTGCGCTTCGACACGAGCCGCGATTTCAGCATCATCAGCCATCTTTCTTGCTCTGGACCGGGTAACAATTGGTGCACGTGGGGTATCCGTAGTAAATTACCTGCAAGAGATGATCATATGGTGAGTATAGCATGTGAGAAACGTTGAGTCGATCCATGGCTAGACTAGACTCATGAATACCACTCAAACTTGATTCATGACACTGACCAGGAAATTCCTGCTTCGTCGGATTTCGGAAAACAATTCGTCAAAAATCACCGGAGGGTCAAAATAGTGTGAAAAATTACAAGCTTGTAGTTGAGAGGATGAGGAACAACTTTCATGTTTGGTGGTTTAGCTGAAAATGAACGGATTAGCTCAGTTTAGTGCATTTTCTCAAAAAATCACATCCGGAAAACTGTCTCGTCCGCCTTCTGTTAAATGAACGAAGGACCCCCTAAAAATGTGAATTCAAATCTGAAATTTTGTAGGCTATCAGTTGAAACATCAACCTATAACTTTCATGTTTGGAAATTTAGCAATACAGCACGTTTACTAGTAGTAAATCGCAAAATGAATCTGTAGTCTGAGAAGTGCGAGATCCCAGCCTGCTTGACCCCGGCCATTAATTCCATAATAAATAGAAAACAGACTGAATTACCACGAAATGTTTTGATATGGTGGTTCAAGATCTTATGAACATTTTTCATTTGAAGTGAGGAAATTGAATCCAACGTGAAAGGGTTGTAAAAATTCGTACAAGACTGCAAGGTCAGAATGAAAACAGAGCTGTTTTGTTAATCTAAAAGTGTAATCAAAGTATGACCACCATAAAATCCGAAAAAAAAAAAAATCCTAAACAAGAGACTTAGGAATGTAAAGATACAAGTAAAAAGACGGGACTCGACAAGACCACAAAGACAAACCTAATTTGCCATGGACCGACTCATGAAATGAAGGGAGAAATTACATGTGCGATCATGAGTTCGTAGACAAGCGGAATGACATATGCATGCTTTATTAGCCAGATTTTTACAGCTTTCAAAAGCGAGCCCGACTTAAAGATGTAAGTCGTGTTTTCGCCCTTTTAAGCTTAGGGAATGTTAAGAAAAACCCCTCGTGCCCGCAGATTCAGGCCTGAACGGGGAATCTTAACATAATCGGGGTTGAAGGTAAGGTCGTCCATTCCTCCATCCCGAGGCCAGGCAAATTCTTACCCAGACACCATCCTAGGTTCATCTAGCATTTTAGGTCCAATGCAATGTCATGAATCATGCATAACAAGTTTAATCCACTCAATTATGGAATTTGCAAAATAATTAAACTAATGACCCTGCAAAACAAAGGTTAGAAAATTACATTTACATAACCCGCAAAAACATTTAACACCTAAGGGAAGTTAAGGACAAACACAATCCATGAATTCAAGAATCAAGAGAAAATTCACGTTTAATCAATCAAGGCATAGATCATGAAAATTAACGGCTTAAGTCCACAAAAATTTTAATTTTCTGAAAATTACGGGTGGCTTAAAAAAAATCCGAAAATTAATTTTCGAAAATTCATGAGAAGTTCAGTTCACCTTTTAATTTTCAAAGAGAATTAAAATTTTAATCCCCAGATGAGTCGCCAAGTTGTCGCGACCTAAAAATAAATTTTTAGGTTAATGGATTATTAGGTTACTTAGATGAATTAACTAACCTAATACGGACTCTCCCAAGCCCTACCAATTCGCAACTTAGGTTTGATTTTTTTTCTTTTGTAGGAGTCGCCACTAATCTTTTTTGGTAGGTAGATTAGATACCTAAATAAAGTACGGGAGAATACTTTATTTTCTGCTAACCAGAGATTTAGGGTTCGGGAACTTGATTATGTTAATTTTCAATTAACACCCTTTCGGTACCAAATTTCATGAAAATGCTTTTTCTTGATTGATGATGCGAATTGAATGTTTTTTTTTTTCGTTTTCCCTTTTATTATTTTTTTGTTTTTTCGAATTTCTTTTAAGCTTGAATTTGAACAAAGTTAAACAAAAATGCCCATAATATACCTTAATTTCCGAATTTTCCAATAAATCTTCTCATTCCCGAAGATCCGGGCTAGAACGAGATTTTATTCGCTACATCCTCGAGAATTTGAGTCAGTATGCGGATAAATATATAGAAATACAACGTCCATTCTCGCCAAAGGGCAGAATACGAATTTCTATATTTAAATCACCATCCCATCCCATAAGATCATGGGCGTGGCGTGTGATTTAATTTTCCGACGGGACTAGGCACCAGGGAGCATATATTATAAGCAGCTTTGTTTAAAGATGTGCAAATATTTACTGAATTTTCGAAAATCCTTAGAGGATTCCAGAATTTTCAAGGAGATAAGCTCCTATCCACAAATGATTGATATCTTTTATATTTATGAAAATTATCTCTTGAGATTTGAAAGATTTTTTTTAGATAATTCCCCGAATTTTAAAAGATATGTTCAGAATTCCCAACCGAGATACAGATCTTATTCGATATTCTCAGAATTTCAGATGGATTCAAATTTTGATCACAAGTTAAATTAGACGTTCTAAAAAAAGTTGTACACTATCCTTTTTAAGATGATGTTCAGGATTTTTTAGATATCTCAAGTTTCAGCCACAAAATAAATCAAATATCCATAGATATACTATAAATCCAGATATATGCTCAAGATATACGCAATATCCACAAGAATAAAAAGATATGCAGAAAAAATTAGATTCGACATGCGAAGGTCAATCCTTATCCTTGAATGATCCACAAAATCTCAATCGAATACCACTATCCTTATCTTGTCAAAATTCTCTTTTGTCCGATCAATATTAGAATATGCAAGATAGTTCAAATTCAATCAAGACGAATGCGACAAAATGAAATTCATCCAAATCATGTTTAGATTTTCGGATCTAGCAACATCAAGAGTAAAAATCCAAATTTTCATGCATGCTTTCGATTTAATGATCTCTTGCGAATCGGACAATGTTCAATGACTAAACTTTAGCAAAAATAAAGCACCAAAGCAAGCAATCAATCACATAGATAACGAATTCTAAGATAGACAAATTGGAATCATTCGTTACCTAATTCAAAGCTTGAGCCGAAAAATACTAGTGAGCAAATTCTTCAGACTAATCGGCTATGGGATTCGTGTGAGCTTAGAGGACTATGGCTAGGTGAATTCGTGACATCCAATTCACGCCTCAAACAGCCCCGAACAGCAAAGCAATCGTCCCAAAACAGTAGGAGTCAGCCCCGGATCGTGAGCAAGAAATCTGCACAAGACAAGAAGTGTAATCTGAAAAAAACAACTGCTGTTTTTTAGGACAGACAGCAGCTTTTCAGCCCCTCTATCAGTGACGTGTAGACTCTTGATAAGCAGAAAAATTGCAGCACTAGTTTTCACCCAAAACAACACCGAACAGCAGTTTTTCTGGACCAAACAGTAATGAAAACCGGTGCTGGTTTGGGAGGACTTCAACAGCACGAACAGGCTACCATGTGCATCGGACAGCCGCGCCTTTTGTGGTGGATGATGGAGCGCAAAACAGGAAGTGTCAGGAAAGCGGACAACAGCGAAGATGAGCTTGATGCGTAGCGGATGGTGGTGCACCAGTGGATGAGAATAATGGATCCGCACGAACTCTTCACTCCCTTTCTCTCCCGTCTAATTTCTCACGTATGTTTTGAGCTTTGTGAGCAGAAAGTTTTCTCTCTCCCTTTTTTTTGCTCCCATACGTGTATGTCTCAAATTTTCTGAATAAGATCCCCCCTTAACCCTAGGCATAATTGTGTATTTATAGAACAAAGGGTTGCACGCAAGCGTAGGGTTTACCGACGACCGTTCGATTCAGAAACTCTTATTAGATATCGATCGTCGGATTGAAAATTCTGACTTTTGAGGAGTCCTATTTATTAAAAATAGCTAGAATTTTCGTCCAAATGAATGAGGAGGACGAAATGGGCTACTTTTCAATGTTTTATGGGCTCGTTTTGTGATTCCGGACTCACTTGGACCTTAACTAATAAAATGGGTGATTAATTAAGGCCTTTTTTCAATTTTAAGAGCTCAAACGGGGCTGTTTTGAGTCCAAAAATTATAGTAAAAAATTCTGCACCCTCTCTAGTATCTTTCGAGTCGATTTTAACTCGATCGTCCATTGGAATCATGCTCAATTGACTCATCTTTAGCCCTAACCGACATGATGTACACTTGACCGACGAAAATTAAATATGCAATGCATGAGAATTTATTTTTTGCGAGAATTATGAATAACTCTCATTTTATGCTTATATGAATGATTTTCTAAAAATCAAAATTTAGGTGTCAACACGGTCTGACTTTAGAATATGGGAGATTTCTTGAAGAGCATCGTCTGTTGGATAACCCTTAGGGTTAAAGGGATGTGCACCCAGTGAATCATGTTAGCAGAATTTGTTCGTCCGACTTATGAGTAAGAGGCACCCCGTTAAATCGAGCCCACCAGACATGCCATAAGAGTTCTCTAGGAAAAAAAAATTAGCCATTCGGAAAAAGATCTTTTCAACACGAATTTCGCTTTCTGCAAAAACTTTTCGATTGGATGATTGTGGTCATTAATCTCATACATTTAAGAGGTACGTCAGCGATTTTTTTTTCTTATTTGTTTCTTTTCCTTTTTCCCTTTTTACCTTTCTTTTTTTTTTTTTTCCTTTTTCCCTGCAGAACTGCACCATCGCCATCTGCAAATGCACTCAGCCTTCACCACACAACGTCCTAACATGAACAATCGTGCTCAATCGCTTCACCATCCTCGCGGCCGTGATCAACCTGCCATCCACCACAACCTATCTTGTGTAAGAGTTTTCTTAATATGAGCTCACATTAATTGAAATTATTATTTATCGTTTTATGAGTCGGTCTAATAAAGTAGGAGATAATGATTCTTAATCAATTTAATATGGACTGGTTAGTGTAGGCAGAGTTTGGCCCAACCCGTGATAAGAGAGCCCGCGATCAAAAACTAAAAAAATAGGCCCAACTCCCCCTCTAGCCCTCTAATGCAGAAATTTAGAATGTACCATTTTGCTCTGTTGATAGTGGTTGTCTCATTTGGCGAGCATAATCGAGAGGAAATATAGGAGAAGCACTTGGCTTTCGGGAATCGTTGTCATTCCATATCAAGATGGATTCTATACCAGGTGTGCGCCAATCCCTTTTTGGTTACCATGTAGTGTTTTTCATTTCGGTTATTGTGATCATTGGGTGTGCTACTTTCGTGGCCTTCATTTTGCACCATCCGGCCTCCTCTCTCACTTTCTCTGTCTCTGCAACTTGAACTTGAGGCCTCTCTCTCTCTCTCTCTCTCTCTCTCTCTCTCTCTCTCTCTCTCTCTCTCTCTCTCTCTCTCAAAATTGACGTTGCTCGGTTCGATCTGAGGTGTGACGCTGCGGACTTGAGCTGGCTATCTTAGATTTGATACCGCGGCAACCTCTGTGTGAAGCCATGGCGGTCGCGACCTCAAATCTAGGGCCGACCTGCCTCAGCAGCCTAAGACCTGGTGCCTGTGGACACGATAGTTGGAGGGGCATGGTGGACAATGCGTCATGGTGGTGACTGATCTATGCATGCATGGAGGTTTGTGAAAATTCCTTTGAAAGGCATCTTTCCGAAGTTAAAACTCAGCACACAAAATGGTCCAAGGTGCGGGTAGCTAAACATGTTTCTTATTGTGTCAGGCCAAACATGCATTAACCATGCTAAAATTTGGGTCCAGATAATTAAGGATGACTATGCCATCAAAAAAACAAACTCAACTCAACCCATTTTTTTTTAAGGTCGGATTCTACACGAGTGGAACTCAGATTGAATCACATAAAATATATACCTTTATGTCCTGCGAGGGTCGGGGTGGGAAGCCCAATCGAACAGGTCCGTTGAGACCCTTTGACTAATTAAAGCATTGTGATACATGGACCGGCGCCCTAGCCATGTGATTTTACAAGTATCAAATTAGATGAATAAGATTGTTCCGTAACATATCGAAGATTATTTATACAATCTCAAGAGAGCGGCCGAATTGCTAAGCTCTTGATTTAGATATGACAAACCCACATTCAAATCACAACGTCGCCTACTTAGTATAACTTTGGGGATACACATGTCATCTAATTGATGGAACCTTACCTAATGTACATGAACAGAGCGATTGACATCTATTCATAATGATTAATTTGACTGAAAAGTTTACATATCACGTGCTATATGTTCCTCCTAGGTAGATATTAATAGGATGTCTGCTTCTAGCATTTGAAGAAATGTATGTCTGGCCTTGCAGAAGTAAGGCTCTGCTCCGTTTCTTGCGCTAAAAAAAGGTGTTATTTGCATTTTATAATACGATGTCTCGGCTAAATGTATGAAATAATCAGCTAAATTGGTCGCTCAATATGGTTAGTCTTATCAGATTGTAGTTAATAATGCCTCAAAACAAGCAACCATTCATGGACGTGAAATGCTCAAAATCTGGCATTTATTGCTATTGTGTAACGAGCATTTAATTTTTGAATTGGGTTTATGTGAGAGATAAGGATCAATTCATGTGCTAAAACGTCCTTACATTGGAGCAGATACATTCATAAAATTGTTACTCACTTCATTGTTAACCTGCTTATAATATTTCTAATCACACATCAACTTATTTGACATATAAGTTATTTGTCCACCTAAATGGTATTGGTGCTAGCTTACATTCCTTAAATTTGATTGGAATTCATTATTTTTCCTTTTTGCTATAAAAGCAGAATTCTCTACTAGTCATGGATAATTGTATATTGCGCAAATCAATTAAAAGATACATTGCATCAGTGCTGCATCACAACTTGATCGCTCAATATTCATATGGTATTTAGCGAATGTTTGGTTTTTTTCATTCTGGCATTGTTATCATGGATTACGAAAAGCTAACTTCAAAAAAAGTTCGGCATTAAATATACAAGTACCATCTACATTAGTTTTCTGTGTTTCTTCGATAAACATATTGTGGATACATATTGCTTTCAGACACAGCCGCATTGAACTTAATTGGCATCATTATCAATATTTTAGTTGAAGGAAGAAAAGTGCATTTATATGTTTTCCAAGTTGTACTTGATCCCAATTCATTTCAAAGTTTCCTTTGTAATAATCAACATAGTCAATGATTTTATGGGTTTTTTTTACATCTGTGGAAAAAGACTGTATCCTAGTAGAGCTAGAGTCGGCTTAAGTACACCCCAAGTGCCATAAGTTGTGTACGGCGCTCACTTTAGTGCCAAAACTTTCAAATCGATCACTTTAGTGCTGAGTTTTTGTAACTTCGATCACTTCAGTGCTGAGTTTTTGTAACTTCGATCACTTGAGTGCCAAAACTTTCAAAACGATCACTTTAGTGCTAAGTTTTTGTAACTCCGATCACTTAAGTGCCAACTTCTTTTAAAAACGATCGCTTTTGTGTCAAATTTACCGAGCCACGTCATCTCAAATATTAATAAAAAATACCACGTGTCGAATTTTCGGTAAGTCACGTTAGCTCTAGCACTAAAGTGATCGTTTTTAAAAGAAGTTGGCACTTAAGTGATCGAAGTTACAAAAACTTAGCACTAAAGTGATCGATTTGAAAGTTTTGGCACTAAAGTGAGCGCCGTACACAACTTATGGCACTTGGGGTGTACTTAAGCTAGCTAGAGTCTGTTACACTTTTACACAAATATGGAAGGCTAATTAGCTCCTTTAGTTACAACTTAGGTTATTAAAATATATGAAACTTGCAATGATGTATATGTATCGGTCCGAGATGATAAACGGGCAAAATTGTTTTTTCTTTATTTCACCGTTTTGTTTCAAATATCCATTGTTTTGTTCTCTTCATATACCATCTTCTCTCTTTCAATTGGCATGCCACACATCTTTTGACTTGTAATGAGTATGAGTTCTCAAAAGTGACCTTGAAGTCGCAAACCCTAAGTTGCAGACCCCACCTCTTTCTCTGAAGGAGCACTTGCAGGACGGATCTTCTCAACATTTGCTGCCATCTCCTTCATAAAATGCTGGTCTACCCAAATTGAGTGAGGTAATAATTCTCGATCAACCCTTGTGCTGTGTTATTGGCCATGTTTTTTGTGCTTCAACTACAAAGAAATGGACTTTCAATAGCTTTTTTTTTTTTTTACAGTCCATCCGGAATGGAAGCTTGAGCTAAATCCACCAGTGGCACGTGGTGTCCTTTTTTATTTATTTATTTACAATTAGAAAAATCGAAAGTGAAGAATGGTGAAAGATAAGGTTTCCAAAGTCTCTAGGGTTCTTGTTTGGGTTACAAGAATTTTAAGAGTTGAATTGCTATAAATGATCCATCATCTAGGTCAACGGTTTGATTCGACAAAGTTTATGTAGATTGGAACATCTATTATGTTAAAATATAATTTTCTTGTCTAAGTCATGCAGATCTAGTTAATTATACACTTAGTGAAACTAACAAATAGTTGTTGGTTGAATTTTACAGTGTATAAAATGTCTGAATTTTTTTTAAATATTTTGTTGAATGAATTATATATATGTAATTATATATTACATATATATATGTTCACATCTTTTTTTTTTTCAGATCCGCTTTACGATTATACGTAATTATTTATGGTAAACATTGTCAATGTATACTGGACTGATTTCCATCAATTGTTATTATTATTATGAAGAGTTCACTATTATATTACAGGTAGATAAGCAATAAATGTAGTAGTGGAGACAAATAAACTGATTGAGAACTTGCACGTTTCCTTAAGATCGATGATAAAGAAAGTCGACCATCATTGGACATAGAGAAGAATGAGTAGCTAAAGTATAACTATTCAGAGAATGAACAACTTTACCATATTGAACAAAAGAAGAAGGCGATAAAACCATTACAAATCAGTGAAATTATATTACCTCAATGGTCGTGACATTTATCACATCATTACTTTGATGTAATCGATACGATTTTGGTCGCGGGTCGAGCACCCAATCTAAAATACTTTTTCTCAATTGAGAAACAACTTTCTACAATCACAAATTATCAATGTTAGTATTTATTATTGTTAAAGCATGGACTATTCTGAATTATTGTCAAAGTCAAAGAATTGGGAATATATGTATTTTGTTTATTCATAACTTGAGTATCTGTAATTTTTTACAAATGAAGTTTAGGTGTGTACTTTATAACTACATCAAGCTTATCAAATGTGCTTCAAGAATCAAGATGAAGAAATTTTGAGTGTCTCGTAATGTATTTGTGGGTCACACGTCTCATGTGTTCTATCAATCTTTTCATGAAGATATTGGCATTCGTAAACTAAGTGTTGAACTTCAGAAAATCTAATTGGAAAAGCCATACTCTATATTATTAAAATCGCATTTATGACATGGTCTTTCACAAGAAATTCTTCATAACAATGATATCAACTACCTATATCCAAATAAACTTAACAAAAAGATAATGTATATTACATCAACTATCATTCTTGGAAACCATATTATATAAATGGGAAAGTTAAGTTTATGTCATCGTCTACCTCACAAATTTTCAAAGGACATATAGAGCTTACATTGACTGTGTCTATCTTAAAAAGCTTAATAGAAAGTTAATTTACAGTGACTACTGCTCTAAGTGATGTATACAATTGATGAAAATGGTCCGTCTTGATCAGGAATGTCTAGCTATTTTGAACCACGTGGTTCATTCAATCCCATCGAAACACGAGCATTGTCTGGACGATAGATAATCCAATCCCGTTTACTCATGTCTTTTCCTTCTCCATCTCTCTCATTTGTCCTTCTCTATCTTGTCTTGTCCTTCTCTATCTCTCTCATCCTTGTAGGTTAATGGGATTGGATGATCTATTGCCCTGACGACGCTCGTGTTTCAATGGGATTGAATGAACCATCTGGCTCAAAGAACCTAGACATTCCTGATCAAGAAGGACCATTTTGATCAATTGCATACATCACTCAAGGCACTAGTCACTGTAAATTATCTTTCGATTAAGCTTTCTAAGATATAGATAGTCAATGTAAGTTCCGTATTGTCATTTGAAACATTGTGAGGTAGACGATGACATAAACTCGATTTTACCATTATATAGTATGGTTTACATCACCAAGAATGATAGTCGATGTTATATACATTAACTTTTGTTAAGTTTATTTGGATAGAGATAGTCGATGTGATTGTTCTGTAAAATTTTGTGTGATAGACCATGTCATAAATGCAATTTTAAAACTATGGAGTATGGTTTTTTCCAATTCACTTTTATGGGGTCCAAAACTTAGTTTTCGAATGCCGATATCTTCATGAGAAGATTGATAGAACACATGAGATGCGTGATCCACAAATACGTTACAAGGCACTCAAAATTTCTTCATCTCGATTCTTGAATCATATTTGATAAGCTTGATATCTTTATGAAGTACACACTTAAACTTCATCTGTAAAAAGTTACAGCTACACAAATTATCTATAAACAGAAAACATATATTCCTTATTCTTTCACTCTGACAATAATTCAAAATAGTACATGCTATAATGATATTATATACTAATATTCATAATTTGTGATTTCAGAAAGTTGTTTCTCAATTGAGAAAAAGTATTTTAGATGAAGTGCTCGACCCGGGTCCAATATCATATCGATTACTTCAAAATAATGATGGTATAAATGTCACAACCATTAACATAATATTATTTCAATGATTTGTAAGGGGCTATCGCCTTATTCTTTTGTTCGATCTGGAAAAGTTGTTCATCCTCTGAATAGTTATGCTTTAGCTACTCATTATTCTCTTATGTCGAATGATGTTTGACTTTCTTTATCATTGATCTTAAAGAAAAGTGCAAGTTCTTAGTCAGTTCATTGGTCTCCGGTACTACATTTATTGCTTATCAACTTATAGTATAATAGTGAACTCTTCATAGTAAGGATACCAATTGAAGGAAATGAGTTAAATATATATTGATAATGTTCACCATATATAATTCTGTATACTCATAAAACAAATCTGGACACAAAAAAGATACAAACATATATATATACACACACACATGTATCTTTCTGTGTCAACACAAGATTTAAGAATATTGCATACATTTTATACACGGTAAAATTTAACCAACAACTATTCGTTAATTTCACTAAGTGTATAAGCAATTAGATTTGCGTGCACTTGAACAAGAAAACTAGATTTTAACATGATAGATATTCCAATCTATTTAAAATTTGTCGAATCAAAGCGTAGATCTAGATGATGGATCATTTGTAGCAATTCAACCCGTAACCTTAATGTAAACCAGACATGAACCCTGGAGAGCATTGGAATTGTTATCTTTCACTGTTCTTAACTTTTGATTTTTTATTGTGAAAACAGAAACGCTATTGAAAGTCCATTTCTTTATAGTTGAAGCACAAAATACATGACCAATAACCTAGCACAAAGGTGGATCGAGACTTACCTCGCTCATTTTCGACATACTAGCAATTGTTGAAGGAGATGACAACACGGGTTGAGAAGATCTGTCCTGCAATTTCTTTTTCGGAGAGGGAGGTAGAATTTCCACCTTCGGTTTTGCATACTTCAAAGGTCATTTTGAGAGATGAGGCTTAGTACCCACTTATTTTAACTCTTGCGCTAGTCCGTAAATTATTTTGGGCAAAGCCGAAATCTTATGTCTATAATTTTGCTGCCAATTGAAAGAGAGAAGATGGTAAGAAAAAGAGAAGAAAATGGTGGATATTTGGAACAACACGATGAGATAAAGCGAAACTATTTTGCCCATTTATTATCTTGGACGGACACGCGTACATCATTGCAAGTTTCATGTATTTTTTATAACCTAAGTAGGTAAGCAAAAGAGCTAATTAGTCTTCCATATTTTTGTAAAAGTTAAAAAGAATCTAACACTAATAGAATATAAACTTTCTCGTAAATGTAAAGCACCCATAAAATCATTGTGTACATGAACCTAACGCATATTGATTATTATGAAGGAAACTTGAAATGAGTTGGGGCAAGTGAAATTTGGAAAAAAAATATAAATGCACTTTTGTGCGTCTTTTTTTTTTTTTTTTAACAAACATATTGATAATGATGCCAATCAAATTCAATCCGGCTATGATTGAGAGCAATGTGTATCCACAATCAATTTATCAAAGACAATATAGACAAAAAATAAAGTAGATGGAACTTGTATACTTAATGCCGAAATTTTTTTGAGCTTAGCTATTCGGAATCCATTGTAACAATGCTAGAACAAAAAATATGTACATTTGCTATATATTATCACAGTATTGAGCGATCAAGTTGTGATGCAACAATGATGCAATGATAATTTTAATTGATTTACGTGATATACAATTATCTATGACTAGTAGAGACTTTTGCTTTTACATTAAAAAGGATAAATATTGAATTCCAATCAAAATTATGAAATGTAACCTAGCACCAATAGCAAGGTGGACATTAACTTATATGTCAAATAGGTTGATGAGTGATTAGAAATACTATAAGCAGGATAACAATTAAGAGACTAGCAATTTTATGGATGTATCTCTTAAAATATAAGGAGGTTTAGGACATGAATTGATCCGTATCTCTTACATAAATTCAATCCAAAAAATAAATGCCCATTACATTACAGCGATATATGCCAAATTTTGAGCATTTGACTTCCATGAATCGTTGCTTTTTTTTAGATCCTCTAATATCGTCAATGGGGTCGGATTATGTTCTAATGGTGCCCAATAAGAAAAAGCAAAACCCGTTCCTGGAAGCCAAATATGAAATATCTGGCACTTAAATCTACATTATAAAGCGATTTAATGTTTGGACTAGATATGTATATTACAAAACTAAAATTTAATAGATGATTTGAAGTGAAAATCTCGATAAAAGTGCCACCGCTTTCGCATGGAAATTCTCAATTGATCCATAACAATAAATGCTCATTTTTAACGTTGCATTAAATGCCAACATTTCATACTTGGCTTCCATGAATGGCTTTTGCTTTTTATCTTAGGCACCATTAGAGCATAATCCGATCACATTGATGATAAGAAAAGATCAAACTGGGCTGGTTCTTTCCTTCTTACAACCAAAACATCAAACATGCAAATAAACTCTTTTCGCAGTGCAAGCATAGGAATAATTCTTACTTCAGCAAGATCGGACAGATTCTTACTTTAGTAAGTAGGCTAAAGCGAGTAGAGAACATATGACTTTATGGGAGGCACACTAAGAGTGGAGCAGATCAAATATTTATTTGAAGTATTCACTAATAGGCACCATGACGAATCAATGGAAAAACTGGAGCTAGCATTCGAGCATGAGAAGGGAGATTATGATATTACAGATTATGACAGGGACTCTGGTTACAAACCCCCGTTTGTTATTGTTTTTTCAACTCTTAAGATGTATTTTCAAGTTAATTGCATTCATGCTGACGCCTCAACCGTTTAACAAAAAGAAATTGTTACTGTGATTGTCGACGAAAATGAAAAATGAATGTGGCCATTCAAGTTAAGATTCTCACCCTCTATTTCTCTTAGATTTGAGTATAGAGGTACTTACCTTTGAGATGCAGATGTTGAACACGAACAATGATCAATCTAAATTGTTCAGATCCTGGATTCTTCCTTGCTGATGATCGGCACCGGCGAAGATTAACGAGCAGGGATCGGTCTAGTCCTCTTGGGTCAACCTTGGACCGAAACAAAACCGATCGTGTTGGGCCGGTCCAGCGTCAACTGTGCACCGATGCTCGCTCTAGTGAAGAAGAAGCAGACTTGTGTTGACAAATGCCTGAGGAAACGTCGACGGTGTACGTGGGAAAACAGAGAGAGGAAACAAATGGCGATGGCTGGAGAGAGAAAGTATAGATTTTGTGGGTTATGGGGCTCACCAAAAAACAACCTCCTTCATTTTTAAGCGAAAATGGCTGAACTGTCGGATCAAATAAATTAGGTGAGACTGAGCCATGAGTACTTGACTGCACTTTCCTTTCAATGGTCATGAGTATAGACATGGCCAGTTGGGCCGAACCGTCGGCTCTGATTCAGAAACCGGCGGTTCCGATTCCACGAAAAGGTGGAATCGGAACCAGCCCTTGAAGAGGCCGGGTCTGGTTTCGGAACCGCCGGTTCCCGAGCCCAATGGGTTTTTCCCCCAGGCCTCCCCCCTCCCCCTCTTTCTTTTTTTAAACGGTTCGGAACCGTGGGCCGGGTCAACGGACCGGTTCCGGGCCCACGGTTCCATTTGGCCATGTCTAGTCATGACTACATTCGTTCAATTAGAAAATTAAGGACTCGTTTGGTTTTCGTTCAATAGATTTAGGACCGAAACACGAACAAGTAATAAAGAACAACACTCATTCAAGGAAAGAAAGAAAAGAAGTATAAAGATAGTTTTCGTTCATTAACAAATTTAATTGAATCTTAAATTTTTTTTAAAAATGCAATTAAGTCCTAAAATATTTTTTAAAAAAGTACAATATAATCCTAAAAATTTAAAACTTATAAAAGTGCAATTAAGTACTAAAAATTTGTTAGCAATTTCCATTTGTCAAGTTGAATGAAGTTAATGGAAAAATTTGATTGCACAAACTTGAAAAATTTGAGGATTTAATTGCACTTGTTGAACGTTTTAGGACTTAATTAGACTTTGTGACAAGGTTTAGGAGGTGATTGCACTTTTTGTAAGGATTAGAACTCGATTGCTCTTTTGTGGCAAGTTTTAGAACCGCTAGTACACTTATCCCTAAAAAATACTACCAAAATAAGATGAAAGCAGTGTAGTTGCTCTAAATGACGTGGATCTTAGATGCCACTCTCCCTCGCGTAACATCATTATTCTAAAGGTCAATACCATGAAAGATCTCAAATTGATACACCTATGATAAATCTACTCCAAATTAATTTTTTTTTATCACAAACAATCTAAAACTAGTAATTTATGATAAATTTACCCCGAACTAATTTTTTTGCTAGCAAAAATCTCAAACCGATACATATGTAACAAATTTGCCCTCCGTTAGTTACCGTTAAATTGGGATAATACCGCGAAACATCACAAACCGATACATCTATGACAAATGGAGAGTAAAAATTTCAACCTAGTACACCCACCAAATTCACATGTCATCTAGCTCCACAATGTAACAGTAACATCTAATAGCAACTAATAGAGGGTAAACTTATCACATGTGTACTAGTTTTGAGATTTTTTTTATGATCCAAAAATTAGTTTAAGGTAAATTTGTCACAAGTCTACCAGTTGTGAGGTTTTTTTGTGGTAAAAAATTAGTCTGTGACAAATTTGTCATAATAATGAATTATATATGATTGTGAAAATTGGAAATTCTTGGTGAAATATATAAATAATCTATTGCAAA